>NC_091711.1:18612500-19237500 GCF_041296265.1 Equus caballus | reverse complement strand
AATAGTAGCTAGAGCTTGTGGGGAGGGCAGGGACAAGAATAGAGAACGAAGGAACTTCCTGAGTGTTAAAAATAAACTGTTCCTCAATCTTGAAGTTTTTTACACAGATGTTTTGTGTGTGACAATGCATCAAGCTCCACACTTGTGATATATGTACTTTTCTTTCTGAACAGCATCCTTTGAAAAAAAGTTAAAAATAAACACACACAAAAAGAAAAAGAAAACAGATCTGACACTGATCTCATAGAGGTTATTGACTAATGGAAGAGAGAGATATTAAGCGACAATTGTGAAAATAACTGTGGTAATATGAGTTTTGCCAAATAGATTAAAGGATAATTGCAGTTCTTTCAAAGCGAGTTAAGCGAGGTACTCTAATTCAAATTGGAGCATCTGGGAAGACTGAGGAAGTGAGACCAAAAACTTCATCTGAAAGATGAGGGAGTTTTCAGATGAAGACTGAAGAGAAGCGTACTCTACGCAGAAGGAACAGCACGTGTGAAGCCCCTCAGGAGAAAGAGAGCTTGGTTTGTTAGAACATTTGAAAGAAAACCAACATAGCCAATATAGACAGAAGGGGGAATGGAGTGATTAGATCCTTTCCAATCTTTAAAACTAGTATTTCCCAAATCCATCCCAGAGAACTAATGTGTCTTCAGGATTCATTAATTATTCATTAAGTTAACATTTGGTAATGTCTCCACACTAGATTCTTAAGTAACTTGGGGTCAAGTGGAGGAGGCAAATGTAAATAGGATAATAACAACTCATAAGATGAGTGCTGTGGTAATGGTGTGCACAAGTTGCTATGGGATGACGTGGGAGTGGCATATTGTTAAGCCACGCAGGATCGGAGACTGTTTCTTAGAAGAGGTGATGGTTAAGATGAATCCTAAAGACGAAGTAGGAATAAGCAAGACAAAGATGTTGGGGCATAAGCAAGGACACTCTGTTGAGAAAGGGACATGGACAAACCCCAGAAGCAAAGCAAATAGTTGAATGTGGATGGAGAATAGGATAAGGCTGCAGAGAGGAAACAGGTTATGAGGGAAATGTTGTAGAAAAAGTAAGCGAGGACCAGATCATAAAAGGCCTGGTAGTCCATGTTTAGAGAATGGGAGTTTTATTCTAAATAGATGAGAAGACTTTGAATGGTTTTAAACAAGAACTTGAGACTACCAGGTTTTAGGGATGATATTGTTCATTGCTATGTGCCAGATCCTAGGGCAGTGTTGGGCATGTAATAGGACTCAATAAATATTGATTGCTGAATGAATTTAAAAAACAGATTTTATTGACTGCTATGGACAGTGGATCTAATCTGTCAGAAAATCCTGTTGGGTCTACTTTGAAAATATACCCCGGATCTCACCACTGCCCATCCCCACTGCTTTCATCTTGGTCTAGCCATTGTCTCTCACTTAGATTTTTGTAACAGCTTCTTAACTGACTTCCCTGCATCCACGCTTACTCCTCTACCATTCATTCTCAACACAGTAGTAATCAGAATCCTTTAAAATGCAAGTCAGATGATGTGTCACCTCTGTTCACACCTCTGTTCACTGCCTTTTCTTCTCATACAGAGTAAAATTCAATGGCCTTCAAAGTTTTGCATAATTTGCTTCTTAGTTTCCTGCTTCTCTGATCGCCTTCTCACTTCCCTACATTCACTCCTCAGCCATGTTAACTCCTTGGTCTTCCTCATTCACACGTACGTAACAAATCACTGCTGACACTCGTGACTCAGGGCCTTTGCTCTATGTCAAATCTTTTGAACCTTGACCATACTTTTAAAAATAGCATTTCTCACCATTGCTAGCACTCTCCCTCCTCTTACGCTACTTAATTATTTTTTTCATAGCATTCATCACATTCTAACATGTAATTTTCCTAAATCATTATATTTATTGTTTCTTTCCTTCCAGGAGAATGCAAGCTCCATTATGGCAGGATCTTTTTTTTCTTTTATTCAACTCTAGTGACAAGAAATGTTTGTCTCATAGTAGGTGCTCAATAAATGCTTGTCAAATGACAGAGGAAGAGATGGAAGCAGAAAATGCAGTTAGAAGGCTGCTATCCTTTGCCTGGGATAGAGCAGTGTGTCAAGAGAGAAGTGGGCTGATGTGCTCTATTTGGAAACGCAATCATTGACATTCAATTCTGTGTAAAGTGCTATACGCCCTACTTGCTCACCCCCCAGTTGATTGCACTCACATCCTCCCCTAAATCCTTTGTATATAGGTTTCTGGAACTGCTATGGTAAACAGTAATGGACTTGATGTGGAAGAAGAGAAGGATAAATATATTACAGATGACTCTTGAATTTCTGAGGTGAACCTAATGCACCATATCAGAGATTAGGAATACTAAAAGAGGAACATGTTTGGAGGCAAGATCAAAAGTTTAAATTCAGTCGTGGTAAATGACTCGTCCAGGAGGCAAAACCATTTTGACTGAATAGGCTAATTAGTCAAATGCTGAGTAAGAATAGCTGTATTCAATCACTTTCTCATAACTCTGAAATAACTGCTTGCTAAATGACTATGTATTAACTGAAAACGATTGTAAATATGACATATGAAGACATTAAACTCCATGTATCAGTTAGGGTTCAACCAGAGAGACATAACCAACAGGAGTTATATATTGAGAGGTTTACTGCAAGGAGTAGATTTACATGATTTGGGGAGGTAACAATGCAAGTCTGAAATCCCTAAGTCAGGCCTTCAGGAAGGGTAGGCTGGAACTCTGGGGCATGAGTCGAAGCTGCAATCCACAGGCAGAATTTCTTCCTCTTTTGGTAAGCCTCTATTCTGCTCTGAAAGTCTTTCAACTGATTGAATCAGGCCCACCTAGATTAACGAAAATAATCCTTTTACTTAACATCGACAGTTCTTGGACTTTAAACGCCTTCATTTTGTATTTGATTGAATAACTGGGGGCTATAGCCTAGTCAAGCTGACATGTAAAACTGAATATCACCCTCAGTTCCCTCTTGTACTGTAACTTTTACGAATTGTTTAATTTTAATAAGTTTTAGTTTTCCTTTATGCGCATCAGGAAGAGGTTGTAATATAATCAAATACATTAATGGTCCGTTTGCACTAACCCTCACTAGATATTTATTTTGACCCGTGTGTCCTTGAATTGATCTGCTTTCTGACTTTTTCCTTGTATTTGAATGGATTCCTTTTTTGTGCTTCTGCCCACGAGTGATTTCGTTTTCTGAATGCTCTAGTGTAATTTGAAAAAATGAGTCTATATACCTCTTTGATATGCTAATATTAGTTTCTGTGAGTACTTGGAATTTCAATGTCCTGGAAATATAACTATTTGAAAAAAATACATATTTATATACTTTGTATGCACAAAGAAGTTTTATTTCTCACTTTTACATTTAGCACATGACTTTTCCAATATTACTGCAAAGTAAAGTATTATCTTCCTCCCAGCCACTAGTCTACTTTGCTGAGAAAATAATCACATTTCTTTCTGCCAACATATTATTTGTTTAATGAACAGCAGTAGATTTATTTCTCATTATTCTTTTATAACATTAAAATTTTAAATGCTCTTTTTAATTTTGATCCCTCATTTTCTGTGAAAATTTAACTTCATGGTATAATTTTAATGCTAACCCAAATGAGGGAAGAACACAGCACTTAGAGAATTCAGAGGAGGAAGCAAATGGGTCTTGCTGAGGATTTGGGGAATATTTTATTGATGAGGAGATAACTTTGACCATGGTGTTGAAGTAGGTAGGTGTCTGACAGGTTGAGAAGGGGATATTCCAGGTTGCGGAAGAGGAGAATATCATGGACAAAACCACAGAGGAATAAAAGGGCATGTAATATTCAGGTAAGGGGAGAAGTTATTGTAAATGAACGGTTGAGTGCATGAAGTGGAATAAAAGAAAATCAAGCTGCAGAAGTTGGTTTGATTGGAATTGGAGTTACACATGTGAAGCGAAAGTGTAAATAGGTAATAGAAAACCCTCAAGACTTTGTAGGCTTTTATACTTTACTGATATTTACCTATGTGTGCCAGTCAACTGCTTGATACATAGCAGGCACTCAATAAATACCTTTGGTGACGGAACACATCCTGTGTTGTTTACAAAGAGCACATCTGTTTTTAAACAAAATAGCTGTCAGTTGTACTGAAGAGTGAATTTGCGGGGTGATGGTGAGAATCTAGTGGCAGAAAGATCAAATAGGTTGGAAAAGAAAAGATTGAGTTTCAGAACTTTTTTTCCTACCCATAAGCATTTTAAAAGATAGATTTTGTATTGGTATCAAAAGTTTAAACGTGTTTTTATGAAAAAGAGGCAGTTGTGCATTGTAGCATTAAATCACATTGAAACTTGTCTGTGAGCAATAACGTTTATAAACATCTAAAACTATATCAGGTGGATAACAGTGTGGTGCAATTTCATAGAGCTTTTATATTCTTTTTCATTGAAGGAGATTCTGAAAAACATCTTTGAGCTTTGGATCAATGTTGTGAATTTGCCAACATATTTTTCTGTGACAGCATAGATATTCAAGAGATAACTAGAAATTGGATCTGAAATAATAGTCCAGCCCTGGGATTGCACCTCTTTCTGCTGATGAATAATTGGGTTGTATCTAAGAGTAATACTTTCTGCTAGGCTGGAGTATTCCACTGTGTCTCTGAGAACTTTTTATCCTCTGTGCACAAATTGATCCCGAAGATTAAAGAATTCATGGTTGTGATTTCGAGTTGGACTTATTGACACCTATTCTTATTGAGTGCACAAACAGATTGATGAGCAATTTGTTTCAATCCTCTTGGGAAAGGAGTGGGATTACTTCAGAATGCTTGTTGGTTAGTTTTTTCACCAGTGTCTGCCAACTTTAACACTCACAATAAACTAATTTGTTTCTAAGTTTGGATGATTTAAGATAGATATTGCATACCAGAAAATAGAAAATAAAAACCTGCTAGGATTTACATTTTGCTTAAAATTATAATAGAATTGAAATAAAGCCAACTCAAGCAACTAATACATGCAAACAAACATCAAATATGAAAAATATATTTGATACTAGTAATCATGAATTTTCAATAAATTTCTTAAAATATCAATTAAAGAAACATGAGAGGAATAACACATATTTTCAGTACTAAGTGAAATATAGACATAGATATTTGTCCAGTCAATTATTTTTACACAAATGCAGTTGATATGGTGGTTATCCATGTAGCCTTGCATAATTCTCCCTCCCTGACAGCTGATGCTTTCAATCAGAAGAGATCTTTCTCACCAGGCCAGCAATCTCTGGTTCGTTAGACATACAGACTCAGAGAGAGAACCTTTGGTTAAACAGATACTTCAGGATCAGACAGATATTGATAACTGCATCACTTCAATTATGGAGTAGGACTTCTTGAGAGTATATCTATGCCTTTCTTTCTGGATCTTTTCCCAAGAAAAACTGAAGGTACAGTGCAAACCCCAACTGTATCTCAGTCTCACATGGTAGGCACAGAATAGTGAAGGAAATTAATTTTGACTAAGCCATTTGTCTCCATCATTTTGACTACCAAAATTCGAGCTAAAGTTCCAGTTTGACTTTTCACACTGACTTTTGCTCCTCTCTCAGCTTGCACCCCTAAGACGTGTACCTACCGTCTACCTAATGTAATTTCACAGGTATATATTAAAATTGCTAATCAGGCCTTGGACTCTGTCTTCATCCAGTAGGCATTAGAAAAAAAAACATGCTTCAATTATGGGTTCAAACATTCATAAATTAATAAGTGAAAGAAGTTATATCTCTTTTATTTAGTGTCAGCATGTTCAGCTTAAGACAAAAATGTCATAACACTTATTTGTTCACCCAGTAATTTTTCATGCCCAGCAGATTTTCACGTGGGCACTTTAAACACCTTGGTTTTTATGGGAATTTATTGAGAAAAAAAGGAAATCTTCCATTTTTCCTGAATTTTACAGATTGCATTATACTGATTTTCAGTTTTTCAGTGTACCCGTCTACCAAACTGAGCCCAGGAAAGTGACAGGATACCAAAGAGCAAGGAACATCAAGTTAAGAGGATGTGTACCTTTGTATGGGAACTTCAGTACCAACTGGAATTGAAGATGGACTGTACGGGACAGGAGGTGGATGACAGAGACAACATTTCAGGTGATAATTGAATCATACCATAATACTCACTTTACTTTTCATAAATATAAAATATTTGCATTACTGGTTGAAACTTTTGATGATTGTGACTATGCCAATCAAAATCATAGTTCACAGTCATATTTCTATCAAATCCTACAAAGAATTTACCAACCCCGCCAGTTGCCCTCTAAAAAATATTTCCATGAGGGGCCAGCCCTGTGGCCGAGTGGTTAAGTTCATGTGCTCTGCTTTACTGGCCCAGGGTTTCACCAGTTTGGATCCTGGGCGCAAACCTAGCACCACTCATCAGGCCATGCTGAGGCAGCATCCCACATAGCACAACCAGAAGGTCCTACAACTAGAATATACAACAGCACACTGCAGGGCTTTGGAGAGAAGAAGAAGAAGAAGAAAAAAAAAAAAAAGATTGGCAACAGATGTTAGCTCAGGTGCCAATCTTTAAAAAAAGAAAGAAAGAAAGAACAGAAAACAAGAGAAACTGTGGTGATCAGAGGGAAGTCTGTTCTTTAAAAAAAAAAACTTCTGCTTGGGCCAGCCCTGGTGGCTTAGTTGTTAAGTTCAGCGTACTCTGCTTCAGTGGCCTGGGTTCGGTTCCCAGGCGTAGATCTACACCACTCATCTGTCAGTGGCCATGCTGTGGTGGTGTCTCACATGCAAAAAGAGGAAGATTGGCAATGGATGTTAGCTCAGGGCAAATCTTCCTCAGGAAAAAAAAAAATTCTTCCTGAAGTCAGGGCACTGTGTGAATACTAAGGAAAATGATACTGTTTTCTCTGCATTGGGAAGAAAACTGCAGACAGACTGCTTTTTATAGAACACATTTCTGTGCTAATCGGTTGCAAACATAGAAATTAACAAACTCCCATTTATCAATTACTTTGAGTTTATCTCTTTTCTCCTTCCTTGGGATGAATTCTTTCCAGTCCCTTTTGTCACTGGCAATCTTCTTGGCGTCCTCTTGTGTTTAACTTTTCACCTTCTCCAACTTCTCTCTCAGAGCACTGCTTAGTGCCTAGCATAAGTCAGTTGTTTAAAATGATATCTGGTTAAATGGAAATGAAACTCTCACTGAAAATTAAGAAATAGTTTTAGCTTATAGACTCTCTGAGAGTCCTGTCCAGTTTAGTTTCGTATTTCCAAATTATAGTATGGTATATAGACCATAGTAGTCTCTCAAAAAATAAAAATGTTTAGTAAAAAAGATTTTCCAGAGTTTCAATACTGTTACATTAAATTAATTAACATTTAATTAATGGACATTAATTATAACTGTACTAGAAGAGTTTCAGTGCTTGGAGATGATAATAGACTACTCTGACCGAATATGTTTCCTCCTTGGCAGGCATTGTACATCTACAAATGAATCAACTGCTCATTTATGAGCTCAGTTCCTTTTATTAACCTATTTTATATTTGAGGAAATTAAAGAACAAACTAGTTAAGCAACCTTCCCAAAATCACAATTCCATTCCTAGAGTTAAAATATGAACACAAACAATCTTACCTCAAGGTACAATTTCTTTACCACTCTGCTATAATAGAAACTGACCATCCATCTTAGCCAAGATTAGTATTTCCCAAAATATTTGGATTTCATGATAGGGTTGACAACTTTAATTTTGTCAAGGATGATGTGAACAAAATTGCTATTGCCCAAACTGTGGACCATAAAATATATAAAATATATTTTAGCACAGAAAATAGAAATTACAATAATCATCATAATCAAGGACGATTCTTTAAATTGATATTAAAAATTTATGAACCAGTCAGTGCACTGTCCCATTTCACTGCTCCCTGATCACAGTGCCTTTACAGATGGCAATGGCAAATACATTGGCGTTGGGGAACCTCTTCAGTATATTATGCACTTTTGCCATGAACCTTTCTATTTCCATTTGTCTCCTTCTACCTAGGATGGATGTTAACATGCCCTGGAAGTCAACACACAGCAAAAGGGCATCATTTGCTCCTTGTGAAAATGAAAACATGACCATTTCACCAGCTGACCTGCATTTCGGGGTATCTGGGCATGAAGCCAGCAGCCTTAGAGAATTAGACTAGGATGAAATCCTCTTGAGTTCATATCGAAGAGGATATTTCTTAGTGCCCTCAGGGGTCAAAGGCCAGGATAAAGCTGACTCTTTATATGTGGCTAACATAAATTGATAGTAGCATAAATAAAACACTGTGTTTGAGGCTAAGTGAAAACATGAGTAGTTCTTCAAAGGTACAGGTTCAATTTTAGCTCATTCTTTGGCAGCAGATTCAGTACTGATTCTTTCTCAGTACTTAATTATTTCTGATGGCAGATAAAAGCACATGTTTTCTTGTATTTCCTCACATGTTAAAAATATTTACAAAGTGGAACATACAAGATGGCACTTGTGAGTGGTGTATTTATATACTCCCTAAGTAAAACAGAGGAATTGACAATATTTCCTATTTCATCTGAAATATATTTAATTAAGTCTGTATAGTTCATCAGTTATATTTTACTATGTTCAAATCATTTCATATTGATAACATACAGATTGCATACTCTGATTCACGAATCCTCTTTTCTGACCACCAGAAAAAGTGTTGGCATACTTGAATATTTATCCCTCTCTCCCGCCTCCTGCCTTCTGAGAAGGGATAAAGTATTGCCCCTCTAGTCAGAGATGGATTCTTCCTTCAGTGCTCCTCTGGATGCCCTCCCTGCTTGCTTTCTCAAAAACTAGTTTTCTGAATGTCTCCCTTCTACTTCTGTTATCATCTGTCTCATCCTTTCCCTGGATTATTCGCTTAAGCCTAGGATCTCCTATCTCAGAGCAAAACAAAATGAAAAACTAAATATCTTCCCTTTTTCCCATGGCTCCACTTTCTGTTCACTTTCATACAAAAATTTCTTGAAAAGTTTATACAGAGATTTGCATGAAAGATCAAGATTATGATGACGTCAATGAGATAAAGGAAACATGGAGGAGAGGCAACAAGTTTATTTTTAATTGAATGTACCTTTAGGTAAGAAGAGCTCATGAGTATATGTACTATGATCTCTTTTTTTGAATGTGGTATCTTCTGATGCATATTATATTACCAAACACTTGCTTTAGAACATCATATGTTTATTATCTCACAGTTGGTAATCAAGGAATCCTTCATCTTTAGTCATCTCAAAACTTTACTAGGAGAGGATTCACCTCCAAGCTTATGTGATTATTGGTAGAATTCACTTCTTTGTGGGTAAATGGACTGAAGACCTCAGTTCTTGATCACAGAGACCTCTCCAACATAGCAGTTTGCTCCGTCAAACCCTGTAAGCTGAGAAAGCAATACAGGGAGGCTACTAACAAGAGAGAAATCACAATCTTTAGCAATCTAATCTCAGAAGTGACATCCCTTCACCTTTGCCTTATTTTACAGGTTAGAAGCAAGTCACTAGACCCATATCAAGGTGAAACATTACACAAAAGCGGGAATATCAGGAGATGGGGATCATTGGGGGCTATCTTAGAAATGTGTCTACAATCATTTCCAGAAAGAATAAATATAATGTAATAGCAACAACAATGATAATCTACATGTAATATTGAAAATTATATAAGTGCAAATGAAATTATTATTGAGCACATAAAAACAGCTTATAAATGACCAAATGCAATGTGATTAAAATTTTATTGAAATAGCACATGGAAAACATCAGAAGTATATAATGAGCAGGTTGATGGCACAATTTCAGATTATAAGGAAAAAACCGTTGTACAGTTCCTACACCTTTTTTTCCAGTATGCGTAACAGAAAAAACAAAAGCCAAGATAATGAATCAGGAATGTAATAGTATTGTACCTGGGAATGTTCTAAGTATTTTATGTATGTTATTACATATGTTCTTATTTTTCTATGTAATTTGTCTTTTATTATGTTGTGAGGAAGCAACTGCTATTATTAACTCCATTTTAAAGATGAGGAAACTGAGACCCAAAGTATCATAACTAATAATTGATGGAGTTAGAATTTGAGCTTAGACTTTCTGCCTCCAGAGTCCATGCTCTTAAATACCAGACAAAACTGCCTTTCCAGTTGTTGCCTGCAATGTGTCTCAGTACATCTTTCTGGGATAATTAGAAACAGAAGACCAAGAACTATTCCCAGTGCAAACGTAGTAGACTAAAAGACTGACAAATGATTACATTTTTTAGTTTAGTGTCTTAAACTAAGACACTTTCAAGTGTGAAAAGAACTATTAATAATTATGCAGGAGCAACAATCATAAGCAAGCTACTGTTCCAGACAAACTGGGATATTTGGTTACCTTATTTTTCTGGAGTGCCCCAGGACTGGCTTGTTGAAAATGTTTTCCAAGGGAGTTTTCAGAGAGGCGATAAGTGATAATTTCCCATCTGTCTTTGACTCTCTATGAGTGTGAAATGTATTTGTGAACCAAATACCACTGCTTGCTTCTTGTTAGATGACAACCTCTTCTCACATACCTACCAGAAGATTCCTTTTCTTTACATGAGGTTAGAGCGGTTGAGGATCTAATGTTACCAAGATGAAGTTACCAACATCAAAGAAAGTGAACAAGACTAAGACTTTAATAAAATATATCACTTGGTTAACTAACGTATCCGTCTCTAGTTCTGCCACGTAATACAATGTACTACATCAAACATTTTTTTAAAAACATATAGTTCCAGTTAGGCAAATTCTGATTATAACTATATCAGTGGTATTTAACTGGGAATGATTTTGCCTTCAGGACGATTTGGGTAAAATCTGGAAATATTTTTGGTTGTCATGACTGAGGAAATTGCTGACATCTAGTGGATAGAGGCCAGGGATGCTCTCTCACATCCTGGAAGGCGAAGGACACTCCTTTCCTCATCACCCTGCCTCCTGCCCCACCCCCACAGCCCCAACAACAAAGAATTATGAGACCAAGTTGCCAATACTGCTGAGGTTGGGTAACCATACTTTATACGAAGGAAGAAATGAAGAGCTCTTTAGTTCTTCATTTTTTTCCCTCTTTACTGTGAAAAGAACTGGCTACTTACTTATACAATTCATTAAAAAGAATCTGTACGAATGGTGATAGTCATTACAACAGCGGGTTAGGGAATCAATTTTAATATGGAGTGAAAGAAGCCCTCACTTCAGCTCTCTGAATTCAGTTTTTTATTAAGAATCTCACAAGTGTATCTTCAATAAATTTAAAAATTATTCATCTCAGCCTCTTGGCCCTCTGTCAGAAATAATACATTAAACCGTCTTTCCCTTCGAACAATTTCACGTTGTTATTAATTGTCAAAAACCACTGCATGATTCTGAAAGGGCAACATTAAAGAGAAAAAGAAGAAGAAAGGCCTGCTTAGGTGAACTCAACTATAGGCAAAGGGAGACTAAAAACTGTTGAACATTGTAATTTTAAAAAGTAGCATGCTCTGACTTAATAAATTTAATGCATTTGGAGCAACTATGAAACACTGTCAGGGCATATATTTAAAGACTTTATTTTTCCTTTTTCTCCCCAAAGCCCCCCGGTACATAGTTGTATATTCTTAGCTGTGGGTCCTTCTAGTTGTGGCACATGGGACGCCGCCTCAGCGTGGCTTGATGAGCAGTGCCATGTCCGCACCCAGGATTCGAACCAACGAAACACTGGGCCGCCTGCAGCAGCGTGCGCGAACTTAACCACTCGGCCACGGGGCCGGCCCGTCAGGGCATATATTTAAATAAAGGAGCGATACCTCAAATGTTTGGTTTTTGCAGTAGCTTATTCCTATGAAAGTGTCCATGAATTTTACCTTTGATATTTTAATTACTGAAGTGACAGAGAAAATATGAATTCCTTTGTGCTATTTGTTAAGTTACATTTGTGGAAAAGCCATTAGAAAAAGTGTTGACATGTGACGTAACTGCTTTGTGTGTATTTTGCCTATGCTCACAAATCAGTTTGGAAAGAAAAAAATTTGAATTAAATAAACAATTTTGTTTGTTAAGAATTAAAACTTTGGGAATGAAACCAGCTTCTAGTTTTTTTTTTTTTTAAACCAGTAAATATGGAAAGGCACAAGGAAGCAAATTAAGATTACATGACATGTCACCACCGAGAGGACATCACTATTAAATTTTCCTTCTTCTGGGTTCATTCACATGCTTACATATAAGAAGAATCTTTCTGCAATTACTGTTTTATATTTTTTTTCTGTTACTTTGAAGACAATTGACTGTTCAATGCAAACAATCATTTAACAATAAGTTTGGTCAAAAGGCTAATTGCTGCTTTTTAAAATAAATCTGAGTATAATTAGCTATCTGGTATGGGTCTTTTTTTTTCTTTTTTTAGCCTTACTGTTTTAATTTTTATAAGAGTCATTTTCCATTTATGAGAAATCATCTAAAAAAATGCCTCTAAGATAGTTCAAATGTAGTTTGGAGTCCAATTTCCCTCATAAGTACATTTTCTAAGTGATAGAAAATATTTTGACTAGTCTTAACTTGATTTTCCTATATCCTTTTCGATAAAATACACACACACAAATGCACATCACTACGTTAATGGACCACAATATCATGACGTAATGAGACAAAGAAACTTCTTTCATATGGCTTTAACGTACCTATCACAAATTTGGATATAAAAGTGTTAACATTGTCAAAACCACAGTGAGTCTGAGACTTATGCTACTTGGTAAGCTAATAAGCTAGTCTGTTGACATTTTATGGATTCAGGAGCAAACATGAGATTCTGTGCTCAGAATCAAAGGATAGTTTATTATACACTGCAGTGGTAGTATCCAATGTATCATCATTGCCTTGTGGTGGTTCCCCAAGCCTAAATTCTCACGGGATGATGCCACTAGTCAAGGTGATGCCTGTGCATGCAGTAAGTTGCATAACACAAGAGAAACCACAAGTTCAGGATACTCCAATCTTTTATAATGGGCTGCAAGCAAACCTGTGCCTTTGTCTTGGAGGGAGACATTATCTTTATTATACCGAACATTAAGCAAACCTGCCCTTTACTCCAGATGAAAATACTATCTCTCTTTAAGTCTGTTCACTATACAAGCATTCTTAAAAAGATAATCGGGAACAAATTACTGTCAGTGCTTCTGCTCACAAGACTGCAGAAATGTTGGAGAGCCATGGAGAAATAGCTTCCAACACATGGTAGCCCAATGATCAACAGAGTTATTCATCTGAACAGACTCAAGTGGATTATCTAGCCTTATAATCTACATAGTTCAACACAGGACTAGTGATCTAAAACAAACATTTAAATCATGAAAGAATATTATAAATTCCCTATTTGATTACTCAAACTACTAAATGTGAAACTGTCCTGTGTCATAGTTAATCTTTCTGTAGGGAGAAAAAAGGTAAAATAAAGTGTTCTCTTAAAAAGACACTTTGTAAAATGTAAATAAACTCCTAAGCAAAAGTAGCATATTATTTCACAATTCTATTGATATTTTTACTTGGTACATATTGAATCCTTTCCCCCATGTCTGTATACATATATAGAGAGAGTTTCTTCATCTTTTTTATAACTGCATAGTATTTTATTATGTTGATATACTTTAGTTTTAATTTCAAAAGTCTTTATCATTGGATAAATGAGGTTTTTAAAAATCTCTTGCTACTTCAATAATGCAAAGATTTATTGTATACATGTTGCTTTACACCTGTAAAGGAATAACTTTAGGATAAACTTCAGAATTAGCATTACTGAGTCAAAGGGAAAACGTATTTGAAATTTTTTGATAGATGTTGCCAAATTACTCTCCATAAAGGCTGTATCATTTTGCACTCTCAGCAGCAGGATATAAGATTGCTTGTTTTCAGAGAGCTTTATTTAAATTAATGATGCTCAAACTGGGTATTCATCTGGAAATGAGAAAATTGGCCCATAATACATACCATATACTAGTGTAAACTTCAAATGGATCAATGACTCAAATGCAAAAAAAAAGTCATAAAACCATACATACTAGAAGAAAACATGGGTAAATACACTGTGTGTCTGTGTGTGTGTGTGTTTGTGTTTGAAACACATTTATCTAGACAGACAGAAAAAAAAAAAGCTCAGATACTGATTCAAGTATATATGGGAATTTAGGGAGCCATTTCAATCAGAGCAGTTAAGGAGAGACTCTTCTACCTTGTTGGATTTTTAACTTTTTTTCATTTCTCTAGAGGTTTTAATTTTTGATTCTTTCTTTTTTGAGTTCCATCAATTCTCTTTCACTTTTATAGGTTGCTGGCCATGTCTTGTTTGTGTTCTTGCATTCCTGCTTTGAAATTTTCCTTCGTTCTCTAGTTGCTTCATCATTACTGTAATTGTTTTTAATTCATGGTAGAATGTTTACAGTGTTTCTCTCTTCCATGGCAATGTTTACTCCATGAGGGATTTTGTAGGAAAATTCTGTTGCTCTCTGTTATTTATCTAATCCTTATTTGAATATTTTCCTTCTTCCTTTTTGGTTACCCATATCTGGATGAGTGACATTTTATGACCAGCTCTTGGCAAGACTCCTGCCTAGAAGGGAATGGGCATAAGCAGGAGCAATGGAGAAGATCTCTAGCCTTTGCAAACAGCTTCTTCCTCACTTAAGATGATTTGCTATTTTCTTCAAACACAGTGCTTCTGCCAAGCCATGCCTTTGCTGCCTTTCCAAACTTAAGCAGGTGCTGGGGCCCTTTCCCTACCAGCCCTGTACTCCCAGAGTTCCTTCATCAGCCGCTGTCACCCATGAATGCATCCAGTATGATTCCCTTACTTTTGGAAGGTGATTTTTCCTGGTGCTTTAAGGGCTTTTCATTCAGTACATTTTTCCCTCTTTCTTCTACCCCTTTACTACTCCTTCTGCTTCTTTGAAGAAATCCGTCCTGATCATAGCATTTATTCCTAATGAGATGCTCACATTTTGGGAATGATTTTTAACTATAGATGTCTAGGGTTCTGCAATTCAGTTCCCTGTGTAACTTCTTACAGAAATTCCTGCACTGCTCTACTGGTCTCAGCTGTTTTGCTAACACTTAATAGCATATTGCAGTTTTCAGGTTTTATGCCTCTTAGTTTGCATGAAAATTAGCTATGAATTTTCCCCCTTTTTGCTTTTTTTCAGGAGGAGAAATGGTAAAATTCAGAACTAAGTTGCCGCTATGTTAATACTAGTAATCTTTTCAAGTGTTTTATTTTTTATTTTTATTTTTTGAGGAAGATTAGCTCTAAGCTAACATCTCCCACCAATTCCCTCTTTCTGCTGAGGAAGATTGGCCTTGAGCTAACGTCTGTGCCCATCTTCCTCTATTTTATATGTGGGACACCTACCACACATGGCTTCATAAGCCATATGTATGTCCATGCTCAGGACCTGAACCGGTGAACCCGAGGCACTGAAGTGGAGTGCGCAAATTTCATCACCACGCCACCAGCACAGCCCCTTGAATGTTTTATTTTTAATGAAGGACTCGATGCCCATTTTAAAATTAAAACACATTTAATCAACTATAAAAGATAGACTCGTTTCATACAAATATTGCTAATGGGCATATAGTTTGATTAAACAGAGAAATATAGCCTCATAAAGATGTTCTTAACATGATCTAGTTAGTGTGAAAAGTTATCTTCTTTATGATTCCTGTCTAATCTTTACTGCAGCAGTTCAGAAAGTAAAGAAGGGACAGCTTTGGGAGAATTGGTACACTCTGGAGCGATCTCAAGAGTTACAGGTGAGAAAACATTAAGTGAGATTTTGAGTAACATGACGTCATTGTGAGAAAATTATATCAAGAAATGACTCTCTGGTTTATTCTTACTCATTGCAAATATCCCCATAGCTAGCCTAAGTGTTATATTTCAAGTTATTATTCATGCTGCTCCTCTGGTAGAAAAAAAAAAAAATCTTTCTATTTTTTTTGACTTTCCATCCCATCAATACCAGCTGCATTTTGCATCAGGGTGACGGGTGAAGTCACTCCTTCAGAGTTAACTTTGCATACTTTACATTATTAATCTATTAATTTCTTATTTATCTTGCTTTGAAATGCAAAACCATAAAAGGAAAAAGATTCAAAAGTATGGATTGATTGGCAGTCTATCTGTAAAGCATACAGCACTGTTTATATCCATTTTTAACATAGTAATTATTTTATTTAAGCCAAAATATCTTCCTTTTTCTTATAATGCTGAACTCTTTAATATTTTACTGACTATTTTAAAGGGTTTTATCTCTTAGGCAATAAGACCATTCTATTCAATAGACATAATAGAACATTCATTTTAATGAATATTGTTTTGCATAATATTCATTATGGGGAATTATAAAATTATTCCACTGGATGTTGTCATTTATCTAATCATTGCAGGGAAATATTTTATTTTCTTTCAGAGGCAGTTCCAATCAACAATAGAGATACATTCATTATTTTATGGTAACTGAATATTTCTCTTAGTTCAAGTTAGTACGGCAGAGCTAGGTTGATTGATTCAACTGGACTCATTCATTCATCTGCAGTTAAGTGGAGGGCGTTCTGAGCTGTGGCTCGTGTAGGACAGCCCTATCTGGGACAGGTCACTGCCTTGCCTGGGACAGATCACCCACTGTGGTCTCTCACTCTCCATTAGCCAGTTGGTCCTTAAGCCCATGGTAGTCTCAGCAGTCAAGAAAGAGAACAGAAACATTCTATGGGCCAAAGCAAGTCACAAAGCCATCCCAGATTCAAAAATGTAGAAAAACATTCTCTCTACTCTTGATAGAAAGAGCTGCAAAGTCACATTGCACTGCCAAGGGTGTGCAAACAGGGAGGTACAGAGAATTGAGGCCATTTGTGTAAACAATGTACCAACCCTTTCAATATGGAATTTCTGTTAATTATGTACAGTGATCTTCTTTTCACCTCCTGACTAGGCACATGACTCAAGACCTGGGACAATTAGTGTATCCAAAGGCCCTGATACAATGATCTCTCAGGGCTGGGCACATAACCAAAAAGGTCTCTTTTTTTTAGAATAAAATTTAATAATATACTTGCAGAATAAAGATATGCTGAAAAAAGGAGACATAAGAGATGAAGGTAGAAATAAAGCCCTGACACATTATTTTAGCCCCTAGATCCAGATATCCCTATGTTAGAATTAAGCTAGATTCCTAGAAGTCATATTACATTCTTAAATAAATTCCTTTTCTTAACAGAGCCAATTTGAATGAAGTTAGTGCCCACTTCACAATGAAGTAGCCCTGAATCATATGTCAGAGATCAACTTAAGGGATACGTTGGCAAGAATATGGACTCGTATAAATTCACTTGAATCTTCCTTCCTATTGTTGATGTCATCCATTAATAAGTAATTTGAGTATAATTGATTCAATGCCAGAAATAAGATTGTCATGAATTAACAACTTGAGGATTATCTTCCTCTTCATTTCACTATCATGAAATGCTTGTATTCCATAATAAAATCCTTTTTACTCATTCATTAAATTGATCAATTATTAAAAAATATTTATTAAGTGAAAGATATTGGGCTAGGCTCCGTGTTTCATGAATGAAAGAGACAAAGTCATTATCCTTGTGGAACTCATATTTTTAATAATATTTCAAATCTTGAGATATTTAGATTTTCAGAAAAAAATTGACTAAATTGACTATTGCTAATCTTAACAGTATCAACGTTGAGATGGTGAATGTTTAATGAGGGATTATTTTAAAAGTTAAGTTTCAAAAAACTCATTCAGCTGTTTTTGAGACATGACCAGCATAGTGAGAAAAATCTATTTTATTCGTTTTTCAAAAGTTGCCCTTTCTGAATGTCAAGCAACTACAGAACGGATGAACTTTGCAAGTGTCAGTCTTGGAGTGTTATGCAATTTGTTCTGAGTATGAATTAGTCAGGCTGAGCCTTTGAGTGCATTAGAAACAAGGAAGATGAGCTGAACACAGCCCTAAAGGGCAAAAATACTGTTAGGTCTGCTTAGCTCAGTTTGTGCGCCATTTCTATTACAGTGGAGATTTCCCAGTTTTACTGTAATGTGGTCTTATCTGTCACTATATCCTTAAAGTATTATAGTCAGGACATAATGGTCAGAAGACTGGGAATAAAGTAATGACATACTCTTGGGTTGACTTACTACCCCAAAATGAATAAACCTGCTTCCCACAAAAGAAGAAAGATATCAGATAAAAAGATATAACTTTTTACTATAGTTGTGGTAGTTCAACTTTGTACCAGTTTAAAATGAAATAATTCATTTACTCAACCAAAATTTTATCTGAAAATCATAAAGCCATTAGTGTGATTTTGTTTTAACTGAATTCACAAAATTTCCAGTTGAAGTGGCCAGTATCTATTTAATACTCTAAGGGCACACACTTGTATCCTAAAAAGACATTTACCAGTGAAAGGTCCAGGGTTCCCACATACTAAAGCCACAATATGATCCTAGCATCCTAGGAAGTAAAGAGAGTTATAAGGGGGAAAAGAATGCAATGGAGCAAAAAGAAGTCCTAGAAGCAGATGAGTAGAAGAAGGGCTTGGCTGGAAAGATGTCAACTCTTCTGTCGCCTCCCCTCACTCTTCCTTCCCTAGCCCCTGATATCCTCCACCTGAACACTGAAATCTACCCCTTCTCTGGGACAATCTTAATAAAGACAGTTCATAGCTAGAGTATATCCTTTTTTTTTCTCTGATTCTGGGAATTATTCCTCCCCCATTTCATATGATTCCTATGACATTGTCAGAGAAGAAGCCCTGTACGTCGCATCCAATGTTCTGGCTATGCCATCAATCAGAGCAGAGACTGGTCCACAGGTGAGCACGTTACCCAAATAGAGCCAGTCGGGACTCATATCACATTGGCACTGTGAGAGACATTGGTTACTGATATTTATTTTTTATATGACTTTATTGGAATGTTTCTAATGTACAAACACTATTCCAAGTGGTTTATGTAGAAGAAATCATTTAATTCTCATGACAACTTTATGAACTTTGATGCTATTATTACGTCATTTTATAGAAAAAAAAACTGAGCCTCAGCAGTGTTCAGTTGCTTGCCCAGGGTCAGATAGCTAGTAAGTTGCAGGACTACAATTCTAAACAGTGCTGGCTCAAGCTGCTTTCTCTTATTAACTTATGATCTTATTTCTCTTCTGAAATTGCAAATTATAACCACCACATAAGCCTGAGCATATAGAGGTCTTGCTTGAAAACAAAACCAACAGAATATAATCACAGCCAATAATAATAATAATAATAACAATAGTAATGATAATAATAATAATAAAGGAGAATCAGATTCATAATGGCATTATTTAAGCACATCTGTTCAATCATAGCAACACTTCTTTTTGCAATTCTTTTCTCTTAGGTATGCTGTTTCTTCTCCAGTGAATACTGAAAGAATGATTATTGTCATTCAATATCCAAGATCCTTTGCTGTCACATTCTGATAGCCTGATGACACATCAAAATGACTTTCAAGAACTGAACTATGGAGTAAATGGCTTTCCTTGCTAGGAATAGCCTTGAGTGTGTATTCGTTTACCTTTACTTCCCTCATGCCTCCATTCAGAGCCTTGTATTTACATGGACTTTAATAATTCACGTCTGTGATTGAATTCAGGTAAATGTGATGGAAGTGGCACATGTAATTATGTATCAGAAAGTATTACATAGTAAAAGAAAGTCATCTGTAGGTGCTTTTATGCTGTATGGCATGAAAATACCACTTTGGCCTCCTCATAACACGAAGAGAACTCTCTGTCATTTTCTATCTATTTTAGCACACCAGAAGAGTCAGTTTGCAAACAGTAACAGAGAAGTCAAGTAGATTCCCACCTGCAAAGCTTGACCTTGTGCACATATTCTGCACCCCCTTTCTCTACTTTGCTACCGGCTTTCATTGTGTCCTCATTCTGGTCTCTACTGTTTTGGGAAGTAATTATACAAAGGTATTTCAGAGTTTTCAGTAAAGTACTTCCTTACCAAAAGGAAGAAAAAATATGTCACTGTTTTTACAGCTTATTTCTTGTAGCATATAAATAGAAGTACCTAAATGGGACAAGCTACAGAAATAGTGAAAAAGCAATAAGCCAGAGTTGTTTTTGCTCTCAGCACCCACTAACATACACAGAACACTTCTTCTCACTTAGGTGGAAAAACCCACAAAGCCAGTACCCAAATGCGACACTGCCTTTGTCTGGGAAGAGAGTCTGGTGTTTATTCTTCACCAGTTCCCAAAGCTCTGAGCAAACCACAACTTTCTTTACATGCAGCTGTGTTGCCTTTTCAGAACCTGTAGCTGCATGTCTAACATTAAATAACTTTAGCCTTTAGAATTTATTTTCAAAATCCTTTCCATTTTGCTCTTATAAAGCTGCTTCCCACGTAAATCCAGGTAAAACACGTCTCTGTCTTAATTTCTGTGGGTTTCTGTATTATTTCCTCTACCAGCTGAGGCCAAAGTTTAAATTATCCTTGTGATTCTTCAGTCTGAATCATTGTGGTTTCCTTCTGGGGAAGAATTCTTTTACTACTGTGTGAAATTGTATTGCCATATGTATTTTTATTTTTATTTTTTTTGAGGAAGATTAGCCCTGAGCTAACACCTGCCACCAATCCTCCTCTTTTTGCTGAGGAAGACTGGCCCTGAGCTAACATCCGAGACCATCTTCCTCTACTTTATATGTGGGATGCCTACCACAGCATGGCTTGACGAGCGATCCCATGTCCACACCCAGGATCCGAACCAGGGAACCCTGGGTCGCCGAAGCAGAACATGTGAACATAACCACTGCACCACCAGGCCAGCCCCCTGCCATATGTGTTTTTTATTGTAAAGTGTTTCAAGCTTTATAGAGAAAGGAGTTCTTAATCTCTTACTGAAAGTTCTTACTTAAACAGATCTTTTACTTTTTCCTTAATGTAGGTTTTGCAGGCTTTGGTTTGATCCTTTATTAACCTTTGAGGTTTGAAACAACATTGTCTTTAATTATAGGAATAGTAAGAACAGCCAGCTGGGTATGTGTGATAAGTTCATTTACACCTTTTTAAACGAAATACTGGTTTGTTTCTGTTCTTCGTGGAGGCAGTTGCCTTAGTTTTATATAAGTTGGTGCATGGACTCAATCTAGAAGAATTCACTTTGGGCTCAATTTTAAACCTCCAGTTCCTCAGAGAAACATTAGGAACTCTGTTGACTGTTAGGAGTAGTTGAAGTTTTCAAGTGAATGAGTCTCACAGTATATTCACACTGCAATCTGAAACATCAGCTCTGTTGACTCCATACCTAGCTTCATCCTCCGTATCCAATTACCCACTAATCTTGTCTATTACGTCTGTAAAATATCACTTGAATCCTACCCATGAGACCCAGAGCAGCACTTGTCATCTTGTACCTGAAGTGTTAACTTTCTACATAATACGTATGTATCCATTCTCTTCCATCCCCATCCAATGTATTTTCAATCTTGCTGACCTAGTTTTTTTATGAAGGAAGTATTTGCAAATAGTTCTGTTGTTGAAGAACCTGATGATACTCTATTTCAGAATAAAAATCTAAAATCCTTACCATAGTATACTGGGACTTTTTGCAAATTGGTTCCATCATAGCTTTCCAACTTCATCTCCAGCCAACAATTACTTTCTCCAGCCCCACCAAAAACACATTATACTTTATTAATACGTGTATGCTTGAGAATTTCCGAGCACTTTTTACGTTCCCTGACTACTCTAAGCAGATTTCATTCAATGATATTTACTTAGATTATACATTCTACAAGATAATTTTCTAAGAGTTGAAATACAGGAAAAATAAAATGTACAAGGTCTTTGTTGTTTTCTAAATTATAATATAGAGAGGGAGAGCTAAAGAAATAAGTAAACAGATATGGAAAGGAGTTCTCAATAAATATGTATATGTATGTATGTATATTTATGTGATAATTTTAGATAGTAATAGGTGGTATGAAGAAAAGTAAAGAAGATAGATTAGACACTGCTTTTTCAACCATAAATTGGAATCAATTTAGATATAGCCATATTTTTCACTTAGCATAATAATAATAGTTAAAATGTATGATGTGTTTACTATTAGCACATATATTATTCCAAGCACTTTTCATGGATTAAATTATATTACCTAATCATTATTGTTGATGAAGTAACTGAGCTAGAAAAAGTTTAAATAAATTACCTAAGCCATAACTAGGAAGACAAGAAGAGAGTCTTTCTCCAGCGCTTGTACTCTCAGTGACTGTGTCTGCTGCCTCCTTACACTTGGTCCCATAGTTATCTATGTGCCTGCAACCCCCCCAACATTGATTGCTGAGCTCCTTGTTGGAAGGGACCGTGCCCAATTCATCTTCGTAACATATGTGTCCAGCATGTATTTGATGTTTGATAAATTGTTATTGATTAGCTTATCATTATACTCTGGAAGAATGCATGTTGAACTTACTAATCTTGTCAAATTACCCTTTGTACATGTTCAGCAGGGGAAAAGAGAGAGAGAGGGAAAGAGAGAAAGGATTCTCCGTAGTTTCAGTACAAGTTAATCGAATTAGCCTAGGTCATATATACTTTCTAAATAGAAGACCGTGTACAGAGTGGGGGCAAGAGGTTGTCCACTCTTGATTCATATGCTAAGTCTTCACAGAAGTATACAAAACCTTCCCTTTCTCGCGAGTTAATCATCCATGAATGTTCATACTACTTTATGTTTAGGCACTATCAGTAAACAGACTCAGATTTACTTACATTCCAGTATAGTAGAGATAGAAATGTCTCACTCTCAACCCTAGAGAAGATTCATTTGCATTCCAGAGTAATAATGATAACATCTCTCTCTGGAGAAGAGGATATTCAAGCTGCCAGCAGCCCCTACATAAGACCACGGGCTTCTGAATTTCTAGTTTCCTCTCTTGTAAAACATTCCTACTGTGTGTGTCCAACACCTGACCCAGCTGCCGTGTGGGAACGGGGGGCTTGGTTAATCAGCACTAAAATGGTATTCTGGCTATTGTCATTTTGGTCAATAATAAACTGCATTTTTCTCTCTGGCCCAAAGGTTTCGTGTTTTTCTGCCGGAATATATGAAACTGTGGCAAGATGACTTATCTTACAAGTAGAGTAAAATCTCAAGCTCTTCATAGTTACTGACTTAAAAACCCACAAAAAAAATCAGCAAAGGGGCTGAATTCTGGGGAGTCAAAATCGGAAATTGTCCATTACAGACAGAACAATGTATTGATACCAGGAACTATGTTTTCTCCTTAGCTCTTTCCCTGATACCAAGCAGCAGCTGGCTTAGAAGAGACTTATCATTTTCCTTACCAAATGAATGAATAGTAATGCAAACAGTTTCACCCCCTTTCTCACCCTTTAGTGGGGTAAGAAAAGTCACTATAAATAATATTTATAGTTAGGTTCCCTTCCTAGAATTTCTAAGTAACCCAAATCCAGGATGACACCTGCATATCTGTTTCACTGTTGCTGGATAGTTCATGAGAGTTAGAGAGCATTTTTATTATGATGTAACTTAGAAGTACATTGTTGCCAAACTAGACACATTGTCTGAACAGAAGCTCATCTCTAATCCACCCATACGAGCCACTGTTTAAGTAGTTAAGAAATATAAATCAATAGAATTTTACTTTCTAGGAGACAAACAACTACCTAAAAGTGAAAAGAACGAGATATATATATCCAACACAGACACACACACACACACACACACACACACACACATATATACTGCTACTTTGCCTTACTGCAGTACTTCATGAGAGCTCAGTACAAGACCTTCTGGACAAATGCCCTATTTTCTACTTCTTCAAGTCAGGCTCTCAGCCTTGACTAGCTAATCTGATAAACTAGTTTTGTTGTGAGAATTTTTAATGGTATCAATCCTGTCACTTCTGAATAAAGGTAATTTTCTTTCATTTTTTTCCAGTTATTACACCTTCTATTTGTTTATTTATTTGTCTTGCCTTGTTGGAGAACCTAGGGTATTCAATACAATGGTGAATAAAGATTCCGACAGAGGATATCCTTTTCTTATTTCCAACTCTAGGGAAAAAGCATTCAATTTGACCATTCGGTGTGATGTTAGCTGCAGGTTTCCCATAGAGGTCCTTAATTGATCTGAGAAAGTTCCCTTGTATCCCTAGTTTGCTGAGGGTTTATATCATGAAAGATTATTTACCTATATCAAACACTTCTTCAGTATCTATTGAGAAGATCGTTTCTTTCCTTTAGATGACATTGGGGAATAAATGGTATTGTAGTTATGCAGGAAGGCTGTAGAAGTGAATATCATTTTATATGTAAAAAATAAAGATGACTTGTGTCTTTTGATAAAACTCTTCTCCAAATTCAGGAGCTTAAAACGGCAATCATGTGTTATTGTTCAAGAGCTTGTGAAACAGCTGCGTTTTAGCTAATCAAACTAGGCACGGCTGGGTGACGGCTTGATGCTGGTGACTGGATGAGATTTCTGATTCCCACGGCAGTTCTGTGGGTTGGCTGGGACAGCTTTGCTCCTCGGGTATTTCACTCATATCTTGATATCAGCAGGCCAGTTGGGATGCTTGGTGCCATTTAAGGTCAAGCCTCTGAACTGGCACTCTGACTCTTCTGTCTCATTCAGTTGACTGAAGCAAGTCATTTTACTGGGCCCCAAATTAAGTGACAGAAATACAGTATGTCTTATGGAAGAAACTCCAAAGTCACATTGCTTTGGCTATAACAAGGGTGAATATTGCAACAAATGCAATCTACCACCTGAAGCAAACATTGAAAAATGCTAATAATTGTTAAAACTATAGGTACTCACTTATACTATTCTGTCTACTTTATATAGACTTAAACCGTTTAATAATAAAATACTTAAAAACCATTGAAAACATGAAAGCTGAAGGGTTAATATCCATAATACACAAAGAATTCTTAGAATCTCGCAAAAAATTTTCAAAATGAAAATGGCAAAGGATATGAATAGAAATTTTGCAATAGCCCATCTAAATTATCATATAAACATCAATATCACAAGTAGCTCAAGGAATAGGAATTAACCTAAAGATGAATAATGTAAAATATACTTTTAAAAGATTAAATACTGCCAGTGACAATGATTCTGTGGGGGAAAAAAGTATCTCCATACATTGCTCGTTGTAAGAATTGTTATAGCCTTTCATCAAAAAACAATTTAAACTGAAAATCACTTCAGTCACTTTTGATAATCTATCCTATAAAAATATAACATCAGTAAATGCTTATGAAAGCACTGTAGTTAAAGAAGAAAGGTAATGCACTTCAGTTGGCACATGGTTGAATATAGTATCATGCAGCCGCTAAAGAATGAATAATTATTTGCCAACTGACTGGGAGAGAATTCCACAGTGCATTCTTGATGGCAAAAGCCAAGAGACAGATAACTAAATAATATGACACTATATTTTAAAAATGAGCATTGACAAATCCTACATATGTATAAATATATTTGTATATGATTATATGATTATGGTGAGGTACATTGAAGGACACCTACCAGGTTACTATCATGGGGTGTGGAAGAGTGAGGGATGGGAAAAGAATGAGGGAAATAAGACAAAATAAAAAAGATGTCTCTGACAAAAATTCCATGTACTATATGATGTTATATATGTACATTTCCATAGGTGTATGATAGGATGTCTTTCCTGTAGTCTCAGGATTCTGGGCGTCATCCTCAAAGCTAAGGACAATGGATTTTAAAAGCTGCCTAAAAAAGAATCCAGACAGATCCTCGTGGGACTAGCAATGGCTAAACTGGCTGGGTGATTGCCACCCCAACATCCTACATAAGAGAAGGCTATTCATTAGGAATGAGGATTCAAGCAAGGAATTTGAAAGAATAGAGAGCACTTGGGAATGACTCTACCATTCTGTAGGCCGCAGTTGGGGCAATTGGGTGCCCCAGCATACTCCTCAGAGAAGTTGTCTGGAGGGTCTTAAATGTTATCCCCTGACTCATTGTTTCTGAGCAGGAGTTTAAGAGATTTCTCAGTAGAGCATGGAGCCCGTCCTCAGATTTAGAGTGCAGGGGGATCTCACTCTTGCCTAGGGCAGTTTGAAGGTGGGTATTTCCTCTAATAGGTACAGAAAGAGGAAAGCCATGGGCAAAAATTCTTCCCCTTAATGGTGGGGCTAAGATAGAGGGAGCAGCTCTGACTTTAGTGCTTGCTGGTTAAAGCTGTCTTGAAAAGACTTTACCTGAAAGGGACTTCAGTTGAAAGAGTCTATGAGAGGTATACTGCCAGAGGCCAGGCCTGAGGGGCCATTGTGAGAAGTCAGCAAAGTCCCTTGTCTGTGACCAACTCTGCAGCAGGGCAGTAAATGCAGATGAAGAGTCCACAAATGTGCCTTCAGAGAGAGAGACAAAGCGAGAGAGGGATAGAGAAAAACAGTGTTTGAACATTTAGACACTTGTGGTAGAAGATACTGGCAGCCAAGAAAGATTAATAGAGAGCACCAGTGATTGACTTTTCCTTTTTTATATTCTAATCATAGTTGATGGAGGAGAAAGGAGACTGAAATAAAAGACCACACTTAGTTTCTTTTTACTGCTGTTCCCAAGTCTGGGGAGAGAAAAGAAATGTTACAGTGAATATAAGATAAAAATACTTAGCTTAGACTAGACTTTTTCATTACCTGAAAGTGACTGTTAAACTTTGAGTTCTGACCAAATTGCTGACAAGGGGCAGGAAAATGAGAATCATCAGAGCCTTTTAAAAGCAAAAAATAAAACTGTTTCCTGATTTTACCCTACTGAGTTCAGCACATCTTTATAAAACTAGGGCATCTGGGAGTTTATACACGTGCTTCACATACATACACAAGGAGATGTACAGAAGATTGGCCACTAAAACATTAACGTTATATCAAAGAAATGGGATTTCGGGTATTTTTTTACATGAAAGCACAATTCCATTCACTTGTAACTTGAACTTTGAAATTAGTGCTCATCTTTCTTTTAAAGCAAAAGCATTTCCTTTAGGCTTTTCTCTAACTGCCACTGCCCAGACCCCAACAAAACCTCTCTCGCAACACACACATGCATACATAAGCACACATCCAAGGATGCAAGGAGTTCAATTCTAAGCTTCTAATAGATCTCTGCAAAGACACAATTTGTGTGGCTCATTAAAATATGAGTCTCAATCAAAAAATATATAAAATCTTAAGTATTCAAATATGCAGCACAATCAAGGAAACACACGAACTGATTGTTAAAATATGCAGCTTGTTGAGTAAATCCCATTAAAGACAATTTTAGAGACTAAAATATGTTTGGAAATTAGTGAAATATGTGATTTCAGTTGTTAAGTGTATTCAAATATTTCAAAAGATACAAGAACTTGTAAGGAAAGATACAAAACATCCAAAGTCTGATAGTGAAGGAAGCCTGCACGAGATCTACGGGAGTGGGTTCTGGTGTGATGAGAGTGAGGAGTGAGGGCAGAAGTGAAGATATGGTCCCCTGTATCACAAATCTTCTTATGAAAATCTCAGAAAACCGTAGCATGGTACGGTGAATATCAAATGGTGAGATTAGTTCTTCCTTCATTCCCCAGAAGAATAGCACCTTAGTCTACTGGAAAAGATATGAAGTGCCTACGGGATCGTAACTAAGGCAGAGGAAGGGAGGTGTTTTTGCAAAATTGGCAGAAATTGCCTTTTTATCTTCCAAGAAAATGTTGTGAGGCAAAATCGTCAATTTAGCACAGTTTTGCTTTAAAGCCATTTCCCTATTTTGTACATTAATTTTTAAAACTAGTTTTCTCCCACAAAGAATAAAGCTGCAGCATTGAAATATTGTGGTTGATGCTTATATTATGTAGCTTGATTATGTTACATTAGTTGTCTCATGTATTTTTATTTAATATAAGAAGGAACATTTAAAAATATTTATACAGTCTCTTCTTTTGGCTAATTTGGCCTGTGATAGGAAGGGATATGACTGGTTTCACATAAGCAGGCACTTGCAGCCTTTCCATAAATGTGCAGATGGTTAGTTGGTAATATCAAGTAGTCTTTTGCACAGATGGAGGAATAAAAATGATTAGTGAAAATTACACGGGAAGATTCATTCAGATCATGGCAAATGTAACAGTGTAGGAGTTATGGTTTATATTTGCAAGCTGAAATAGGGCATAAAGAAATTGGCCTATCAAAAAAGCTGTAATCAATTCAGCGATCAGTACCCAGAAGTCCTATAACATATTAAACTTATGGTCATTTTAGAAGTATCCAGAAGGCTACAATTTAGCTTTCTTCCTGCTCTGGCTTTTCCTTCGACTGATCATGAACACATTTGTTAGTAATCATTAGTAATACTTAGTAATTACATATTCTCTCAGCAACAATCGTTTGGCTTAGAAACACCTTTGGGAAACTTTGCTCATTTTAAGTTTCCTAGTTCTCTCCTTAATGTATAAGCTGTATAACTTTTCATGACTATGTGAAGGTTAGCATGGCATTTATGTGAAACAAACAAACAAAAACCTTACGGATACATTTATGAAATACATTTATGAGACGTGAAGGCAAATCTGAGTTCTTTCAAATTGCATTCTAGAGAGCGAGCGTGTTGATTGACCACGTGCGTTTATTTCTCATCTACTCCTGGGATTTTAATTCTAGGTTATTTAAGTATGTTGAGAGAAAAGAACATTTCTTTTATTGAGAGAGAATCACTATCTTAAAAGTTTGGAAAGATGATTCAACCACACTTCTAAAATATTGTTCAAATATAAAGGTCAGTGGACTTTATTTAGAAAATAATGAACATATTGGTACTTTTTTTAAAGAAAAAAGAGGTTTTTTAACTCAATGTAAATGTGAATTGATTTTGTTCATTTTTAGGCTATCAATCCGTATTTCATTGTAACATTTTTATATCTAAAGTTTTAGTTCAGTGTGCTTTATGGCATTATCATGTAGTGTTTCTGAGAGCTTCTAATGCAAGATCTTTCAAAGAGCAATTTAAACACCAGTTAGAAATATAATGGAAAAATAGCCCACTCACAATGACGACAAAAGCATAATATACCTAGGTGTAGACGTCTAAGAAATATTCAGTATATATGTGAAGAATACTATAACATTCTCTACAGGCATACACAAATGAAGTTTTGTGTGTTTGGAAATGAAGTTTTGAAAATATAGACATGCATTGTCTTAGGAAGACACAGTGAAGATGTGAAATTTTTCTATTCTTTAGAATCAGTGCAATTCTGCTTAAAATTCTAACGGGATTATGTGAAACTTCATTGAATGGTCCAGAAGATCATCCGCAAGAACATAAAGGCGAGAGATTATTAGAAACATCTCAAGAACAAAGTGGGACTGGGGCATCCCCTTTCAGAATTCCAAATGTATTAGGGAAATATGAAAATAAGTGTGTAACACTGATTCAAAAATAGGCACATTGACCTGTGGACTACAGAAAAGGATCAAAAAATAGACATAAATGAATATGAGAATTCAGTATATGATAAATGATGAGGATTTTTAGGCTGCTTAATTTTAAAACTACAGATGAGAAGCAGGCTCCAAGGAGTGGAATTTGCTTGCCCCTTTGTTGGGAAACATTTACATTTCTAAGGGAAACCTCTATCTGTGAAGATGCCTCCCTCTCTGTGCCAGGAAGAAGGGGGATGGCCTTATCTCCAGAAACTCTTAATGCCAGAGGCAAGAACTTAAGTTGGCTGCTGTCTGGCAATCTCATGTAACTGATTTAGGGTGGTGGCTTCTGACCTTTACTTAATCCGATTTGATTCTTGTCTAAAAGTCATGGGATCACCCAATGACCAGACCCCACCTGCACTGATACCATTTTAACTTTTTTTCATGTTCTTCCCTTTGGCTTGTAAAGAGATGACTCACATACCCATGCCATATAAAATTAGCCCTAACCCTCAACTCGGGGCAGCAGCAGCAGCAGCTCTGCCTGCCCATGGGTCCTGTCCCCATGCCAGCAGGGGCAGCAGAAGCAGCAGCAGCAGCAGCTCTGACTGCCCATGGGTCCTGTCCCCATGCTATTCCACACTATTCTCTAAATAAAAGAGCACTACTGCCAGATCTTGAGAGTCCAAGAAATCTTTCTTTCAACTCCTTGGCTCACCGACCCCGCATCAATAGAGTTTGAGAGGAGGGCATCAAACATAATTAAGTGAATCATAAAGGAAAAAATCACGTTTTTTTAAAAATTCATGCAAGATTTTGGTCTTGAAAACCTACTACCTGCCAGAACCTGCCCAAGTTGCTAGAGAGAGAAAACTAAACAAAAGAGACAAGGTCCACACCCTTATAGAGTGTAAATCCTGGTGGGGGAAGATAGACAATGAATAATACATAAATATATGGTACGTCAGGTAGGGAAAAATGCTGTGAAAAGAGAATAAGGGAGGCAGCGTGTGACTGGATGGAGCTGTGCTGTTTTATAGAAGGTGACCCAGGGAAGTTGCTCTCCTAAGTGGCATGTGTGCAAACTAATGAGATACTTTAGTATAAAAGATTGGCAAAAATGAGAAAAAGAGATATTAGCATAAGGATATAGGGAAAGAGGTAGTTTTATGTGCTATTAGTGAATGTGTAGATTGATACAGCTTTTCTGCTATGCATTTTGGCTGTATGTATAAAATTCTTTTCATTAAGGAGATAATCAAATAAGTGGCAAAGATTCATACTGAAGCACTTTTTATGTTGATATAAAAAGGAAATAACCCAAAATTTATTAAAAGGTAGTGGTAAAATAAAATTATGATATATTCAAACAAGGAGAGATTCTGTACCCATGCAAAGATAGATAAAATGCTTCGTTTAATTAAAAAAAAAAGTTATAAAATTGGAAGTACTGTGTCACTCCATAAATATAAAATTATGTATCAATTCATATTTCTCTGTCTCCCTCACACACACACACCTGAAAGGTCATTCATCAAAATTTTAAAATAGATTGTCTAAGGGAGATGAGATTTTGAGTGTTTTTTAACTTTTTTATTTTTTTAATGTTAGAATTATTTAGAGTAAGCATATGTTGTTTTTATAATAGTATATAAAATAAAGTTATTTTCCTCTTTTAAAAAAACTCTATATAAATATAAATTCTGTAGTAGTTACAAAGAAGTTACTATAATGTCAATACAGGTTAATTAATGTAATTTAAAAAATAAATTTCAAGCCAACACTTAAAGTGAAGTAGAGGTGTGAACTGAGTGTAATGCCGTGTTTTGTGAATGGGGCAAAAATGGTCCCTGGTAAAGTCAAGTATACAAGATACAGATTGTCATTTTCTCTCCAGATTACCTTAAGTCAAGCAGGAAGAGATGAAGATCTTTAAAGGCAATGGAGCTGAAGATATCCAAGTCACTAATCAAGTAGTCTATAAAGAAGAGCAATAATGTGAATAAATCCTAAAGCAGAGAAGGACTTAAATTGACATGCTAAAGGAAAGGATTCCCTTTTTTCTCAATGCCTTCTCTTCTAACCTAGTGCCATCTTTCTACTTGAATTGGCAGGCATGGAGTTTATAAGCAGTAATCCCTTTAAAGAAGACTTTATTGAGTTGTTATTGAAACAGACAGTGGTAGCAAAGGTTTCTATCAATGAAACTATAAAGGAAAATGAAGAAAGAGGGTAAAGATTCATAAGAGTTGAAGTTTAGTGCAATTAGGTACTGTTTGTACCTTCTATTTAAAAATTCTGTAACATTTTAGCGTTAAATGCTGTTAAACAATACTGGTTTATCATTTAACAACAACTAGCTTATCCTTGTAGGGGATTATGTTCTATTTTAACCATTATCAAATGGAAAAGCACACTTCTATTTTTTTATGATCATTGTAACAGTAGGTGTTCTGGTTATTTGGAACACAAGAATTCATATTTCCCCTCAACATCTGTTTCTCTTTGTTCCTTTCCAGGTGTATATTTCCAATCTAAATCTAAAAGGTCTAAATCTAAAAGGTCTGCCAAGCCAGAAACTTAAGTGTCATCTTTAATTCTTTCTTATCCCTTAACCCAATGCAGTATCTGTCACTGAACCTTACTGATTCTCTTTAACGTCTTTAAAAATTATCCTCTTTTTTCATTCTCACTGTCACTACCTTAGCTCGGACTTTCATGATTTCTCACCTGGATTGCTGCGACAACCTCAAAACTCTTTGATTTATTTCCCTCTGTCTTGTTTTCTGCAATCCATCCAACCCGTTGTTGTCAATGCGATTTCTTAAGAATAAATTCAATCATTTCCCTTTGGTGCTTAAAAACACTGAATGGCATCCTCTTTTATTTCAGGATGAAATCTAAAAAGGTATGGATGATCTATCCACTAAACATCTTCCCATTCTCTTCCACCTCAGAACCTGATATCATCACACTTCAGTCATAGTAAAATATTTGTAACTCCTTGAGTGTGTTTATGTCTCTATGATTTTACACAGGCTATTCTTTCTGTCTTACTCACCTTTATTTCTTTCAAACCTCTCACCAACCCCGCAAGTGTCTATTTGTTTTAAATGAGGTTAATATTTAGTAGTCCTTTAAAATCCAGCTCACATATGACTGCCTCTGAGAAACTTTTCCTGTGTAATCCAGCAAGAAATAAATGATCTCACAGCACCTGTACTTATTGTATTACAATCCACAACACCTTGCATTGCAATCGTGTGTTCATTTGTCAATTCCTCTATGTAGAGCTCTTGATAGGAGGAAATTTTTTTTATCTTCATATTTCCTGAATCTGACATAGTGACTGTGATCAGTAAATATCTGCCGAATGTAGAATCTGGAGGGAGCACATCTTATCTATCTGAATCTATCAAACCCCACCAAATGGCTATACTTAGGCAATCAAAAGAGTTGTAGTCTCTTGTATGTTTTTCTTTTTTGTGTAAGAAGTCATGGCATACTTTATATTGTGCTTGTAACAAAACATAAGGTCGTTACCCTATGATTATACATTAACAACTACTTTTCAGATGAAGCTCGATTGTAATATCATAAGTGTGATCCTTATACTATAATCCCTATAAAATTTTATGGATGCAAACAATTATTGATTCATCAGATATGTATTGAATGTCTGCTGTGTATACTGAAGGAAACTCTGGAGTAGAAGAAAAAATAACAGATGCAGTCCATATCCAAATGGGACTGTTAGTCTTAATCTTCTGTATGGGGCAAAAATCAATGCAATGAACCTATTGATAAAGTCTATTCTCTGGAAAGAAATATAAGAAGGCTGTAAAAAGCAAACAAATTTGTTGATTAGACAAAATATCAGTGAAAAGGTGAAAAAATAAGAATTGTCATAATAAAACCACTTGTTGTAATGACCAGTTTGCTTTCATGTATGATGTTTAAATGTCTTAAGAAAGTGGGTATCTGTCAAACTTTTATGTTATTTCACAACATGGAACTATTTAGGATTGTCACTTACAGAGGTTTATACCTATTTAGGATTGTCACTTACAGAGGTTTATAGAAAGGGGGGTAAGGTTTGACACAGGGCTTGATGGGGAATATTATTTGGGCGGGCAGATAGAAAGGGGAATAACTGTTTTAGGAAAAGCACAAAGGTGGCAAAGTGAGGCAGAAAATACCTCTGTTTGACGGGAGCAAGGATTTGGAGCAGGAGGAGAGCAGGCTTGGCTCTGGAAAGGCAGAGCTAGTGAGATTAGCCAGTCTCCTGAGCTGCAGTTTAAGGAGAGTGGAATTTATCCTGCATGTAGGTGATTTCTTATTCTGCAAATGACTCTATTGAAATAGTGTTTGAGAAAGATTGATCTGTCTGAGGATCACGGGATGCATTGAAAGGAGAAAAATCTCCTGAAGTGAAAGAAGAATGCAGAAAAGATGTGGTAACGGAAATAGAAAGTAGAAGAGACGTGGAAATTTAAATTTAACAATTTTGCTGAGTAGTATAGACTCTGGTATGTATTTCATGTCTATTTCCCTGTCTTTAACTGTTACCTAACATTACAATCAACAAATTCAGACATGCTGATTGTTTCAAACATTTGGGATGTTTGAAGAGGCACCTAGTTGATTAACAGGAATATTCACTTTTCAGAGAGTTGGTTCTCAATTTGGAAGACTCAGCTCATATCCATGTCTTTTCTCTGTCATCTTCTGGAAAATAATTGGGAGAATAAAAGTGACCTGGACAAAGAAAAATAACCTACTGCAGGAAAATAGTGAAAGTGCCAAATAGAAAAGAATCTAGTTTTGGATTAAGCACTCTAGTTTAGTACAATCAATACACACTGAAGGATTATTTTTTCAAGTACATTAACATGAACCTTTCATCACTCAATACTCCAGGTGGAATTAATGTGGAATTGGAGCTAGAATCAAAGTCAACGAACGCAAGTAGGAAAGACTATGGCATTGAAAATAAATGAAATAATAAAGAAATGAGTCTTTGGGAATTGTAGAAAGATAGGAAAGAGGGGATTGTAGAAAGCAAGCTGTCATTTTCAATTCAGACTACCGGAGAATATTCTGTCAGGTTACATAAAGATGGTTTTTCAGATAGGTATATCATCCAGGTGTGAGAAGTATATCCTGCTGTGTTATTAGGAATGGCTTCCTAGTAGGGAATACCTCCTACTGTCAGAGGTAATGATCAATCTGCCTTACTGTAAGAGTATAATTTTAATTTAGTACGTGGGCCAGATTCCAGTCAGGCAGGTAAGGCCCTATTGCAATGTTAGTTTGTATGTTGTGTGTACGAATATCTCCATCATACATAACTGCTGAAACAGAAGAAGACATAATTTCTAAGACTTATTTCATTATCAAGTCTCAGGTTCATGATTTTGTTCATAGTTTTCCACTGATTATTTAGTGCTCTGGCCTTCACACAGCCATCCCTATGAGAGATTCAGCATCTCAGAGATGAGGCATAGCTCAAGTTTTAATCAATTCCAGAATGAAAACGAAAAGATCTCTTAACATAGCCTGAGAAAAAGATAACTGTGTTAGTCTGTTCAGGCTATTACAAGAAAAATACCATAAACTGAGTGGTTTATAAACAATAGAAATTTATTTCTCATAGTTCTAGAGGCTGGGACATCCAAGATCAAGTTACTGGCAGACTTGGCAGCCTCTGTCTGCTAAGAATTGGCTTCCTCCGAGATGGCACCTTCTTGCTGTGTTATCAGATGATGAAGGGGTAAGCAAGCTCTCTGGAACCTCTTTGATAAAAGCACTCATCCCTTACGGAGGATTATGACCTAATCACCTCCCCAAAACACTACCTTCTAATACCATCACCTTGGGGATTACGATTTCAACATATGAATTTAAGGGGGACAAAAGCATTTAAACTATAGTAGTAACTCAGATGTCTATGAAACAGAGTCCTGGCTACCCTCTTGAGAAGATAAGATAAAATACCATTCCTTTGTCTTTCTTTCCTGATAGGTCTATAGCTTGGAGAACAATAAAAGGTTGAGTTAACATTTCAGCCAGGATAGTTCTGGCTGTTCAAGAGCTCTTCCATAGGTTGAATTGGTACTTACCTTACAATAACTTCTAATGCTTGTTCTTAATTCTATTTCTTGAAGCCACAGCATAACAATAAATAATAGAATAATATTAGTAAATTTTATAGTTACTTATATTTGCTAATTTTATTTTTGAGACCATATATTTTAGCCATTTCTTCTGAGCACTCTTTAAGTATACTTTAATCTATATACTTATCCTTTGAAGTAGATGCCATTATTCCCATTTAGAACTGAGGAAATTGTAAACTAGAAAATTTAAACAACTTTCACCCAACTAGCAAATGACTAACCTAAGTAAACAGTCTAACTCAGTTCAAAGCTCACCTTGTTAAGAATTACACAGTACTACCTTGTGCAGGTCTATTTTGCTGTCTGGGGAAGACTCTGGAGGAAAGTCAAAGATCAACAGGTCACAGAGATCATGAATGGACAGAGTATTGTTGTGTTCTTTAGCTATGGACTGGTCGAATGATTTTGCATCCTTCTCCAAAAATTCCCAACTGAATTGAAGTTCATAGTAGTAGGTTACACAACCCATTTTCCTCTCAAATTCTGAACATTACCCTCTATCATTCCAGTCTCTTATTCAAATACTTCTAATTCCACCATTTTTTGGCCCCCAAGAAGAATTCAGTTTACTCTAACCCTATATTGTTTTAGCCATTCAGAACCCATCTAGCGTGCTCCCTCCTTTCACTCTCTTCACAATGCAGTTTAGATCCTATAGTTCATCCCTTGCAAACAGTTTTTAATTCTTTGCTCCTCTGGCCCTTTGTCAGAGTCATCTGATCAATCTCTTTCTCTGGGTAAACCCAACTGAGCAACTGGCTAGTGCTAGGGAAATTCACTAGGATCTGTGAATTTCAAATAGACTTTTAGAACAGTCAGACAACTCTACTACACTTTCTTATTCTCTGAGATGACTATCTCACATTTTTCACCTTTATTAATGTATCCACCTCTCATCTCCCACTCTCTGATGGTTATTTGCACCATAATTCCTAGAGAAAGTGGAGGCAGTCAGCTGAGATCCATCTATACCTCTGCTCACCAAAACCAATAATTTTGCTTCACTTTTGTATGCATTATGCTCTTTTTTTCTCATATAAACAGTAGTGTTCTTGTCCTGTGTAATCCCTCTACTTGTGCTATAGATCTTGCTGCTCATATAATCTTACATTGGCCCTATTTTGCTTATAGTAGTTCAAGCTACTGAAAAAACGTATACCAAAATACATAAGACCACCACGCAGTAAAAGTTTATAAGTCCCTCACACAACAGTTCAAGACTAGAGATCCTGATATGCAAATGGCTTTCCTGCGTTTAATGGTTGAGAGAATAAGTTTCCTTCTATCTTGTGGATTAAGATGCCCTGGCACCTAGTCATCAGAATGGAAAGGAGAACATGGAGCCTCACAAGAAGATCTATTCCTTAAAAGTGACACAAATCACTACCTCTCACATTTCGTGGGTGAGAACTAATTATGTAGCCATATGAGGAGGTGAAGTAGGAAATACAGTCTCCAATAGCAGGCAACTACTTCTAAGCAAAAATTCTATGTTTTGGAAGCAAGAGCAAAAAATATGGTATATGAGTAAGCATCTTTCCCATAGAGATCCACCAAAAGAGACTAGATGAGTAGATAGTTTGGTAAAAAAAAAAAAAAAAAAGAAATTAAGAAAGCAATGCTTGTTTTTTTCTTTAAAGCATAGAGAAAAATACTGTTTCAAAAGAAGCATGTACCAGTTAAAAGACAGAGTTTGTCAGAGTGGATCAAAAAACAAGATCCACATTGAATCATTATATTGTACCCCTGAAAGTAGTATAATGTTATATGTCAATGATATCTAAATAAAATTTTTTTTAGGAAAACCTCCCAACTGTGTGTTGTCCACAAGAAACCCACTTTAGATACAAAGGTACATATAGGTTAAAAGCAAATGAATAGAGAAAAATATACCATGCTAACACTAGTCAAAAGAAAACAAGAGTAGCTATATTAATTTCAGACAGAGTAGACTTTAAAACAAGGAAAGTTAACAGGAATGAGAAGGGCATTACATAATCATAAAGGGGTCAGTTCTCCAAGAAGATGTAAAAATCTTTAATGTGTATATGCTAAAAATAGAGTGTCAAACTGCACGAGGCAAAAACTAATAGAAATTCAAGGAGAAAATAGATGAATCTGTTATCATAGTTGGAGACTTCAACACTCTTCTATCAGAAGTGGACAGAGCCATTTTCACAAGGATTACCAAACTCTATGATGCACACTTTAAATATCTTGCAATTATGTATGTCAAGTATACCTCAATAAAGCTTAAATTTTTTTAAAAAAGGACAGATCCAGCAGGAAGAAAATCAGTAAAGGCATAGTAGAACTCAACAGCACCATCAATCAACTGTATATAATTGATATCTATAGACTTCTTCATTCAACAGCAGTAGAACACATGTTCTTCTCAAGCTCAAATGGAACACTCACCAAGATAGACCACATTTTGGGCCATAAAACACATGTAAACAAATTTAAAAGAATAGAAATCATACAATGTCTGCTCTCAGACCACAATGGAATTAAGCTATAAATAAATAACACAAAGATAATGGGAAAATCCTTAAATACATGTAGATTAAACAACACACTTTTAAATAACATGTGGATTGAAGAAGGCTCAAGATAAATTTAAAAATATTTTGAACCAAATGAACATGAAAATACAACTTATCAAAATTTGTGGAATGCAGCAAAAGCAGTGCTTGGGGAAATTTATAGCTTTGAATGCATAAATTAGAAAAGAAGAAAGATCCAAAGTCAATAATCTAAGTTTCCACCATAGGAAACTAGAAAAAGAAGATCAAATTAAACCTAAAGTAAGCAAAAGAAAAAGAAATAATAAGAATTAGGGAAGAAATCAATGAAATTGAAAACAAGAAATCAATAGAGAATATTGGTGAAACCAAAAGTTGTTTCCTTGTAAAGATCAATAAAATTGATGAACCTTTATCCAGGCGAAGAAAAAAAGAGGACACAAATTACTGATTTCAGAAATGTAAACAGGGCTATCACTACAGATCCCATGGACTTTTTACAGGGATAATAAAATGCTATGAAAAACTCTATGCCCCAAAATTTGATAACCTTGATGAAATGAACTAATTCCTTGACAGACACTATCTGCCAAAACTCACACAAGAAGAAATAAACAATCAGAATAGGCCTATATCTATTAAAGAAATTGATTCAACAATTATCAACTTTCCAAAACAGGAAACACCAGGCACAGACAGATTCACTGGTGAATTCTACTTAACATTTAAAGGAGAAATTATACAAATTCTTTACAATCTCTTTCAGAGGATAGAGGCAAAGGGAATACATCTGAACTTATTCTACTAGGCCAGCATCACCCTAATGACAGCACCAGACAAAGATATTACAAGAAAAGAAAATTATAGACCAATATCTCTCATGAACATACATACAAAATCCTGATCAAAATATTACCAAATTGAATCCAACAATGTATAAAAAGAGTTGTACACCACAATCAACTAGAATTTGCTACAAGTTTGCAAAGCTGGTTCAATACTCAAAAATCAGCTAATATATTCCATCATATCAACAAAGAAAAATCACATAATTATATTAATAGATGTAGAAAAAGCGTTAGATAAAATCCAACACCTATTCATAATAAAAACTCTCAGTGAACAAGAAATAGAGAACTTCCTTGACTTAACAAAGAGTATCTACAATAACCCTACAGCTAAATCATATGTAAGGTGAGAAACTAGAAGCTTTCCCACTAAGATTAGGAAGAAGGCAAGGGTATTCTCTCTCACCACGCCTTTTCAACATTGAAGTGGAAGTTCTCACTAACGCAATAAGGCAAGAAAAGGAAATTAAAGGTATACAGATTTGGAAGAAAGAAACAAAACTTTCTTTGTTCACAGGTAACATGATCATCTATGTAGAAAATTTGAAAGAATCAACAATAAAACTCCTCCTGGTACTAATAAGTGATTATAGCAAGGTTACAGAATACAAGGTTAAAATGCAAAATTAAATTGCTTTTCTATACACCAGAAAAAAAATGAACAAGTGGAATTTGAAATTACAATCAGAATACCATTTATATTAGTACCCAAATAAATTAAACACTTAGGTATAAATATAACAAAATGTGTGCGAGATCTGTATGAGGACAATAATAAAGCTTTCATTAACATCAAAGAAGAACTAAACAAATGGAGACATATTCCACTTGTCAAGATGTCAGTTCTTCCCAACTTGATCTATAGCTACAATGTAATCCCAATCAAAATCCCAGGAGGTTATTTTGTGGATATCAACAAAGTGATTCCAAAGATCCAGAATAGCCAACACAATATTCAAGGAGAAAAACAAATTTGGAAAACTGACACTACCCAACTCTAAGCATATGGAAAGACACTCCACAAAATGTTTCATCAGTGAAATGCAAATTAAAACAACAATGAGATACCACTACACAGCTGGTCAAATGGCCAAATCCAGAACACTGACAAACCAAAAGCTGGTGAGGACGTGGAGCAACAAGAATTTGGTTCATTGCTGGTGGGAATGCAAACTGATACAACCACTTTGCAAGACAGTTTTACAAAACTAAACATATTCTTACTATACAATTCAGTAATAGTGCCCCTTTTTAATTTTCCAAAAGAACTGAAAGCTTATGTCTACACAAAAACCTGCACACAAATGTTTATACTGGCTTTATTCATAATTGGCAAAACTTGAAAGCAACCAAAGTTTCCTTTAATAGGTGAATAAATAAACAAACTGTGGTACATTGGTACATCCTGACAATGGAGTATTTTTAGGGCTAAAGAGAAATGAACTGGGCCAGCCATGGCTGCCTTGTGGTTAAGCTCAGCATGCTCCACATTGATAGCCTGGGTTTGGTTCCTGGGTATGGACCTACACCGTTTGTCTGTCAGTGGCTATGCTAGGGTGGTGGCTCACATACAAAAAATGAGGGAGATTGGCAGCAGATGTTGGCTCAGGGTGAATCTTCTTAGCAAAAAAACAAAAGAAAGAAAGAAAAGAAATAAACCGTCAAGTCATGAAAAGACATAGAGGAATCTTAAATTCATGTTATTCCATGAAAGAGGTCAATCTGAAAAAAGGCTGCTACCTGCTGTATGATTCCAACTATATGACATTCTGTAAAAGATCAGATTATGGAGGCAGTAAATACATCGGTGGTTGCCAGGAGTGGAGGTGGGGGACTGGGAGGTGGGGGTAGGAATGAATAGGTGGAGCACAGAGGATTTTTTAGGCCAGTGTGATGGATATAAGTCATTATACATTTGTCCATACCCATCAGATGTACAACACCAAGAGTGACCTCTAATGTAAATTATGGACTTTGAATCATTATGATGTGTCAATGTAGGCTCATCAGTTGTAATAAATATACCACTCTGGTGTAGGATGTTTATGATGGGAGAGCCTAAGCATGTGTGGGGGTGAGTTTTATGGGAAATCTCTGTAACTTCCTCTCAATTTTTCTGTTTTGTTCAGTTTTGCCTAAAACTGCTCTGAAAAATTGTCTTAAAAAAAGAAGGAGGATGTGGTCAATTTTTTTGAATGTCGTTGAGAAATTGGATAAAATGAGAGGTGGATAGGGATTATTGAAACTTGAAAGCTCTTAATTTTAACAAAAGTAGTTCTAATGGGCATTTGGGAAATAATTTCAAATGATGTGGGCTGAAGGGGAAAGAAAAAAGTTAAGGAATTGTTGATTGTCTGTAAACAACAATTTTGAACAGCGTTACTATGGTGATGAGTACAGAAATGATGCCAGAGGTTGACGGATGGTGTGGTTAATTTTCAGCAAGTGTACAGAATATGTAAGTATGTGAGTAAATAAATAAAGGAAGGTATAAACATAATGCAAATATTTCTGAAATTCTTTGAAATTGCTATTTGCATACAAATGTCAGCTAAACAGCATGTTTATTCATAACGCTGCATCCCTGCATCACTGAAAGATAGAGTTAAGGATTTTTTGGCTGTTGTTACTTTTTCGTAAATAATGAGGTTTTCTTGATTGGAATGCTGTCAGCGTTCAGAAACCTGTCTTGGCAGCATGCCATTTCTTTTTTCTCACATATGTTACCTCTGCCATTCAAATAAACAGATCCTGCACAGATAGGCTTCAGCAACAAGAGTTCTTATTACTTGACTTTTTAAAATCTAAAAAAATGGTTAACATTATATTTCAGTACAACCTAAATGCATGAAATTTAGTTCAGGGGAATCACCACCATCTTTAAGTCTCCCCAAGCAAGAAGAAAAACATAATCTAAAAAGAGCTGTACGTGCTTTTACACCTTTTTTAAGGAAAAGGAGATGCCTATTTTAAATGAACAATACTTAAGAAATTCCTGCTAAAAATGCAATCTACATAGAAGAGTGCATTATATAGAAATGTAACTTTTTCTACTACTAGTTTCTCCCAAATAGCATTTTCTCCAAATCTTTTCAGGGCTCAGGCAAAGTACATTTCTAAATATCTCGAGATGAAATGTCAACTTCTGCCTATTCTCAATTTATTACCTGTTGTCTGATGCCATAGATTCCGAGTAAGAAGCATGGAGGTGGGAGTGTAAAGAGAGTATCCACCAGGGGTTGTTGTCACCAGGGCCTCCACACAAAGCGGCCTTCTGAGCCCTGTACAGAGAAGACTGTCCCTGCTAGTGAGAGGCTGAGATCTAGTTTACACTTGGCTCTTTAAAGGGCTGTGTCACCTGAAGCAAGAGACATCTTTTCTAATTTATTCACACATTTTATTTATAACTTATACCAGGATGCTGTGTAGACTGGTGGTGGCTCTGATACCCACTCTTCAGAAAAAAGCCCAGACGACACAAATATGTAGCACCTGTGTGCAGACTTGTCTGTTTGTTTCCACAGCCTGCTTCCCTTTTTTTCGCTTCTTACTACCCAATCCAAGAATCAACACATTTATTGGCATTCTACCATATGCATTTTCCTAAGAAACTTATATATATTTTCTTTGTAAATTTTCTAAAACAACTCTTCAACGTATGTACGGTTACTTTCATTTTAAAGACGAGGAAATTGAGATTCAGAGAGTTTAGTTAACTTGCCAAACACCTAATGAATAGCAGAAACAGCTTCTAAGTCCATGACTCTGAAGCCTAAGCTCGTTTTCTTCCCAATATGCATTTTAATATTTATGTGATCAGTTTTCTTACCATAAAATGCTTTTCAGTAGTAAAATACTTACAATATATAAACCATGCAACTGAAGCTTCACAATAACAGTGTAGACCAGAAAGGGCAGATAGATAATAATACCTTAATCCCACAGACGAGAACGCTGAAGCCCAGAAGGACTAAATGACTTGCCTTTGGTCACAGCCTCTAATTTGTAAAGGGAGAGTAAGAGCACATCCTCAGATTCCTTTTTTCTTGCTCTGTCCCTCTTGACGACACATACTCTGTTGAATATTTTAATTTTATATCAGAATCAAAACAGCTTTGATATTTCCACTTCTAGCCACGATGTGGTACCTGGAACCAGATTTAACCTCCTGCTTGAAACAATCAAAAAATTGGAGCATGATTTTTAAGACACCAGGCTACAAAGAACTGTGAACTCCAAGAAATGGGAAACATATAATATGAGGCTTCAATTTCCCTAGCTTACTGTTCTGAGAGAAATTCCACACTGCCGCCCAAGAAGAGGGAACCCAGGCAGAATCTGGCAGTCTCCCTGAATTGAGGAGATGGAATAGGGCATCTGGAGGGCCAAGAGTTCAGAGGGTTCCCTCGAGTCTCCAACTGAGTATTGATTAACGCGTGCATATGAGGAAGCTACGCCAGGCTGGGAAAGAACCAATAGAAAAAGATTAGAAGAGGCAATCCCTAAAGCTTACACGCCATCCAAAATAGTTCCTTTTACCACCAGCCAGAAAGGAAAACTTTACAATGCATAGGGCCTTGCATAGATTCTGAGAAAGGCTTTGCTTCAGTAGGAGTGTGAGGGATGGAAGAGTAATTAACCCTAGTCTAAATTCAGCCTGGTTGCATCTAAGATAGCTTAATATCAGGAAGTGAAAGGATAAAACTGTTTACAATTAATTTACTCCCTATCTAGAATAAGGCACATTAGTAGTTAGAAAAATGCTGATATATCCAGCACACAACAAGGTAAAAAATTCTATAATCCATATTGAGTTAATTTTCATATGTGGTTAGATATGGGTGGAAGCCCAATTTTTGCATATGGATATCAAAATGGTCCAGCAGCATTTGTTGAAAAGACTATCCTTTCTCCACTGAATTATTTTTTATCTCTTTTAGAAAATAAGTTGTACATGTGTGTGTGAGTCTATTTTGAAACTCTCTATTCTGTTTCATTTCAATATTTGTCTATTTTTAAGCCAATGCCACACTATTTTGATTATTGTAACTTTAAAATAAACCTGGAAATTGACGAGTGTTTATCTTCTAAATTATTCCTCTTTTTCAAAGTTATTTTGGCATTCTAGGTCCTTTGCATGGCCACATGAGTTTAAGAAGCAGTTTGTCATTTTCTACACGCTCACACACACACACAAGTCTACTGGGTTTTGATAAGGATTGTGTTTAGCCTATATATCAATTTTAGCAGAATTGACATTTTAAAGATATTGTCTTCCCACCATGAGCATGGTGAATCTGTCAGTTTATCTACTTGTTCTTTAATTTCTCTTAGGCATATTTCTCAGTTTTCATTTACATGTCTTACAGCTCTTTGATCTGACTTATCCCTAACTATTGCATATTTTTAATGCTATTATATGTCATATTTGTTGTTTCAATTTCCAATTGTTGACTACTAGTATACCAAATAAACTATTTTTTAAAATATTGATCTTATATCATGAAAACTTGCTAAACTCAGTAGTTTTAGAAGCTTTTTGTTGATTCCATCAGATTTCTACAAGGCAGATCATTTTATCTGTGAGTAAGTATAATTTCACTTCTTCCTGTCCACTTTGGATACTTTTTGTTCCTCTTTCTTACATGTTTGTACTGGGCAAAACACCCAGTAATATGTTGGATAGAAGTCCTGAAAACGACATCCTTGTCTTGTTGCTGATCTTGGGGTTAATCATTCAATCTTTCACCATTAAATATTACATTAGCTGTAGGTTTTTCATGGATATCCTTTTCTGCTTTAAGTAGAAAGAGTGACTTCTCTTACCTTAAAGTGGAATCCTCACTCACACAGATATTATTTAAAAGACAAATTACATTTTGGATAAAATTAAAAGTGCTTCCCATCACACCAATGTGCAGCAAACCCATTTTTCTCTCCAACTCTATTATGTAAGATCCTTATATTAGCCAGCTAGTGCTGCACAACAAGACCATGAGACTGGGTAGTTTAGACAACAGAAATTTATTTCTCACAGTTCTGGAGGCTAGAAGTCCAAGACCAAGGTGTTGGCAAGATTAGTTTCTCTTGGGGCCTCTTCTTTGGCTTGAAGATGGCCATCTTCTTGTTGTGTTTTCACAGGACCTTTACTCTGTAAGAACACATCCCTGCTGTCTCTTCCTTTTCTTATAAGGACATCAGTAATATTGGATTCGAGCCCCACTCTTATGATCTCATTCAACCTTAATTACCTCTTTAAAAGCCCTGCTTGCAAATACAATCACTTTGGGGTTCAGGGCGTCAATGCAATTTAGTCCAAAATAATTACATTGTTAAGTTCTAGTTGTGTGTCTTAGTGGAGTTGCTTTTCACTGAAACCTACCTGACTGACTCTCATATATAACAACAATTTTAAACATATTTATATAAAATAACTTTACAGCACTATAAGTATGTATATTGCTGTATCATCCATCTTTATTGTAGCAAATATCTTGAAGGAAATAACTCCAAGTTTTGTACCATAAAGTAATAAGGTATCCATGGCATAGGCATTACAATTAAACAGACCAGAATTTTATTTCTAGTTTCACCTTCAAAAGGCACAAGGTCTGACATCAGAAAGAATGGGGAAGGAATTTTGGCTCTACTACTTAGCAGCTCTAGGTATTTTTCAGGTTGCTTTAACTCATTAACCCTTATAATCTGCAAATGTAAACCATCCAGAAAGCTTGGGAAAATTTAGTGAATGTAAATGTAGCCACTTTATGAAGTGTGCCTAGAACACAGCTCATGTCAGACACGTATTTGTTGTCTTTAGTCTAATTTCTTCTCGTCTTCCTTTCCAGCATTATGAGGAAAGTCCTGTCTGTGCATCCTGGATTGTCTGTTGTCAGGTCTGCATCAGCACTATCCATTCCGACTAAGGCTAGGAATTGCTTTTCTCAGAATTCTCTTCGCTGTACGGTTTCAAGTTAGAGTTTGCCGGGGAGAACTCATTTGAGACTGAGGAGTAGATACGGGTCAGACGTGGTGGCTTTCTTCGGTGGGGTGGTTTGAAGAGGCAAGGCAGCTTTACAGCTCCTTCCTTGAGCTTTCACTTTGTGGTCCCACTTCTGAGACTTGAGTGCCCATCTGTGCTAGTGCTTGAGGCTGAAGAGGTTAGTGACTGTCCTATTTCCTAGCTATAGTCTTCCTGACCTTCACCCTCCAGCTTCAGTTTTTTTCCACCATTGCTATGCCTTAGTTATTACATTAGCCCCCTTTTACCTGTAATAGATGGAGAAAATATGCTTTCCTGAAGGAACTCAAATTGATAAACTAGTAGAGGGTTATAGGGGATATTAAATAAGTTAATATCCATCTTAAAAGACACTTAGCACAGTGCCTGACACATAGTGCATGTTTCATAAATGTTAATTTCTTTCCTCTGTCTATACTATATTTCACGGGTATAGAAGTATATATTAAGTATATATTACATAAGTATATATTAAGTTCTATAATTATTATTTAATGTAGTTTCTGTTATTATTCCCATTTTATAGACTGGAAACCTACATTTCAGTAAATAACTTACCCAATAGTGCACAGAGAAAAACATTTTAGAGCTAGGACTTAAACCCACGTATGGTTGATTCTAAGCCCCATGTACTATTCATAAATCCATTTGTCTACACGGATAAAACTTAATGAAAGACTCATGCTTCACGGAATATTTCCACTTCAGATATCACTTACACATTGGCTTCTGATTACTCTTAAGGAATAAAAAAGCAAAAAATACAATCATGAGCTAGATAAGCCCCACATAAAAAGGAAATTTTAATGCGTGGAAGAAAAGGCAATTTTGATTCTTATATTTACAGCAATTAGTTTCTAAATGCCTAATGTGACAAACTTTGTCAGACTATAGATAATTTGAGTATTTGTTCTGGCTTTGAAATTTTGCATATGCATATGAGATTTTCCCACCTTTAGAGATATTTTAGTTAAGGTAATAAGAGCTGCTTTAATCGTTTCATTCCAAAATATCAGGCTAAATACAATTGAAGTTTATTTTTCCATCACATAAGTCTAAACAGGTGGATCTGACAGACAGATAGTCCTGAAGATTGGCCCTGAACTAGCATCTGTTGCCAATCTTCCTCTTTTTGCTTGAGGAAGATTGTTCCTGAGCTAAGATCTGTGGCAATCTTCCTCTACTTTGTATGTGAGACACCACCACAGCATGGCCTGACGGAGGATCTGAACCTGTGAACCCCAGGCCACCGAAGTGGAGCACACAAACTTAACCACTATGCCACCAGCTGGCCCCAAAAGGTAGTATGGTTTTACTGGAATCAAAAATGTTCCAAATCTAGAAACTTAGGAGGCAAAGATAGCTTGAAAAAAAATAATTGTGCATAGGAACTTAGATTAGTTCCTGCATTATAAGTAAGAATGAAGGTAAAGAAAGAGTAAAATTTATTGAAAGTTCATAGGAATGTTACTAGAAACAGTGCTTCTTGTTACATTGATTAAAATAATAATTAGAATGATGATATTAAAAAATAATGACAGGAAGCATGCCATTTTCTAGTACCTTTATGAATTTTTTTCCACTTAATTCTCTCAGTGAGTCATGAGATAGCTTCTAATGACCTCAATGTTCAGTTGAAGAAAGTGAGACTTACATAAGTTATTTGTTCAATGTAATACAGCAAAATAGTGGACACAGATTTGAACTCAAATATTCGGACTCCAGCGTCATGCTCTACACCATAGATAATTCCTTTTATAGTTTAGCATTCTAAAATAATTCAAATATTTTTGCCTCATCTATCAAATATAGCAGTTAATGAAATCAGAATAGTTATTTTCTATTGGCATCATATATTGAAAACAAGAAGCCTTATGTGTTGTTAGTACAATAGCTTAAAAAAGCACAACACAGAACTAGGTGCTTTCTCTGCTTCATCTTATTCCCATGTGTATGTAATTTCAAAACATAAACTTTAAAAAGTATGAGGTAGCTACATGAAAGCATATTAGTTTCTTTAGCAGGAAACCAGAGCTTCCAATGGATCTTTTAACAAAGTACTGAGGCTGAGAATGTGAAATAGAGGAAGTGATGCATGTCTGATGGAAAATTATTCTCTGTTGTTATCTGGTGACTCAAAAGTTGTCGGCTGGGGCTGACCCAGTGCAACAGTGGTTAGGTTTGCATGTTCTGCTTTGGTGGCCCAGGGTTCGTGCGTTTTGAACCCGGGCACGACCTACACCCTGCTTGTCAAGCCATGCTTTGGGGCGTCACACATACAAAAAATCGAGGAAGATTGGCAACAGATGTTAGCTCAGGGCCAATCTCCTCAACTCCAAAAGAAGGGTGTTGGCTAAGGAATCCTACTACCTGTTCCTTTGCCACAGCTCTCAATCAAACTGCTACTGTTCCTTTGGCTCAGCTCCTCCAAGCCAGGCTTCTGCTTTACGAATATTTTCAGACGTTGTTTTCACTTTTCAGTAAACTTCAGAAGAGCGTATTTGCACGATGTGCTCCAACACCTTTACTGGAGTATGACGTTAGGCCTCTTTCTCAGAGTCTGAAAGATGTGAAACCACTTTGCAAAAAGAATTGCATTTGCTTAGAATTGACTCCCATGCCTGAACATACAGAATTGGATAATGTCAATCTCAATTTGACAAAATTCTATTACTAAATCAACTTAGTTCATTATGCTCCTTTTACTTTTTCCTTCAAATCAACATTGTTTTTCTGCTTAAGATATTGAGTAAATAAAAACTTACAAACTCAAGTCAACCCACAGATTATTTAAGCCCATTCTTTGAAAATAATTATACATTTTGGGATATCAAGGTGCCTAAATTGGTATCAGTCTCTGGCTTTACATATGAATTTTCTGAGTGCAGAAGGTGCCTATAAATGAAAGTGTACTATTTAAATCACTGAGGTAGAGGTTATTTGTCTTTAGAGTAAACAAGAACATACTGGTAGGGTGACTTTCTTTTTCTTCTTTCACCATAAGACTCTTGTGAAGATAAACTTCAGGAGTAAATTTACTTGAGAGAATCTCTTATCTTTTTTCTTCAAGATGGATGCCCATTTAAAATTATCAATTTGGAAATTTTGAAGCAGTGGTATTGACACTCTCCCTAGGGACTGCAAGAGCTAGGTGACATTGCAAAGAGTAGAGAATGACATAAAGACTAAGCTTTTCCCAGCTAAGGCATTTGATTGTTAACACAAATATAAATTAAGCTAATTACATAAAATAAAATGATATCTTTCTAATTGCCTCAAACAAGAAAGAAATCATATTGATTAATTACAATATAGGAGGCATACCAGATACTTTGAAATGGGAGTCTAAAATATGTTCTAATGGTGTGCATATCAGCACTGCAAAATTCCATTTTCTGTGAAATGTAACACAAATTACAAGTTATAATCTTATAACCATGCGATAGTGCCATTGACTAAATTTTTCAAATAAATTTATTTAAAAATTTAATATTTAAAAAAATCTTCCTTTACAGCTCCTATACAGAAGTAATTATAATGGTACACAGTATATGTATTGATTTGGAATGGTGATATAAAACAATTGGAATTATTTAAATTCTATATTTAAATTACTGCAAAAGATGACTCAAATCTCTATATTGAAATTTGAAAATAGCTTGAGTACTGGATATTACAGAATTAGTAATAATTGTCTTAGCTGGGATAATAACTTATGGTTACGTTAGAGAATGTCCTTAATCTTAGTAGACACATGGCTAAGTATTTAAAGGTTAAGTGCTGTGATATCTGAAACTTACTTTGAAAGTGCTTAGTAGAATTTAGATAGATGGTGGGTAGAAAAATAGATTAATGAGGTAAATGTAGTAAATATGCAAAGTATTGAGAATTATTGAATCTAGGTTGTGAGTATAACATTCCTTTAACTTTTTTGTATATTGAAAATATTAGTAACAAAAATTTTGAAAAAAAATAAAGCAAGAAAAAACTACATTACACATTATCATATACGCAAAGTAAATTTTTAGAGTTTGAGGATAAATATTTTCTTAAATACTTTGCAAAAATAGCATAGTAAGATAGCTAAGGACTGCTTCATCTACTCATCAGCAGCAGGATCCTTACTTACCATACTTATTATTTTAATGTTATACACTGTCTTGCATCTCCACTTGTTACAGTTGCAAGTGTCATGTTTACTGTAAATAATTTTAAATCCTCAGTGATATCAATAGATGTGTGTATAAATTAACTTTAATTATACTTTTGCTGTAATTGTTCAAATGAATAATTCATATACACATTTACTTAGCTCTTGAAAGAACTTAAGTACTTACTAGGAGTACACATTCCAAAGGTGGCTACCCACAAGTTCTTTAGGATATTACCATATAAACAGAAATAAGCTTAAGAGATAATAGAATTTTTCTTTGTTGAACTGAGTGGTATTCAAGATATGTAGTTGATTGGAAATATGGACCAAGCTCTGCTAGCTTTGTATGAACCGTGAATAGAGAATATGGATTTAAATAGCCCAGCAGTCTGCAACCCACCAGGTAGTGTCTTGAATCTAAAACATTAGTTTTTCAGTTTTTGAAGTACTTGAAATCACAAAAACAGGTAACCACTTGCATTCACTCTGTTTTCAATGGGCTCTGCATCACACAATTGTGAACACCTTACATGCAGGAATATCATCTTGTCTCTCACTTAGTCAGTAGCAAATTTTTTTAGATCATGGAATTCGATTGCCCAGTGAAATATAAAGAAAGTAATATACCGTGGGTGAGAAGATGTAAGTATTATAACTGCCTTTCTCTTCACTTTGTCCTTTGAAGTATAAATTTTAATGAGATAAAGACTTGAAGTAGAAAGTAGCAGGATGGGTTTTGTTTTTCACGTGAAAGAAAGCTGAGCTGGATTGAGCACACTGGCTTCTTGAGTTGAAGAAGTGGATGTCTTGTTTTAAAGATGCTCTGGCTTTATAACACCTTGAGGAGCCTCGTGACTGCACAAATTTATTTTACATCTCCTGCTGAAGATTTTAATGATGTCAATGTGCCACTTATTGTATACTTTTATATGCTTTATTTTAAATATGGTAGAGGAAAAGGGAAAGTAATTTGTCTTTTGTTGTTTTCACGGTCTGTATAATTTCTGGAGTAAAAAAATATAGGGTACTACTGCTCTAAAAAGAAAAATTGGAAACAGAAATTTAGTAAATGAAATTTTATTAACTCATGAGGACAATATTCTATTCTTAAATTATACACACACACACACACACACAAACTTAGTCCTTTGATTCCTCAGTTAGTTAAAGTACAATTCTATTATAAGTCATTATCACAGAGTCAAATCACACCCTACAACAAGCCTTTGCTCTTTCCATTACCTCCCCTATATCAACTAGTTTTGTCACCTGTACAAACAATTCCCATTCTTCTTCAGGAAACGCTTCCTGATCTGTTAGTTCCACATTTTATAAACCCCCTTTTCAGATTCCATTTTGCACATTTTCAGATTCAAATTCATATTTATTAAATATTTATTGTATACCAAGTTCAATTTTTTTTCTGAAATATTTTTTCAATAAGAATGTGTTACTTGAGTTCAATTTCCAGCTCAATCCATATGACCTCAAAATGTTACTACTCTTCATCTTTAAAATGAAAATAGTAATAACATTTACATGTAGGTTTGTTGTGAAGATTAATTAAGGTAACACGTACCTAGGATATAACTACACGGTGAACATTTAAGAACTTTTAGCTACTATGATGAAGATTAATGTCTACTATTGCTCTAATGGAGTCTGCCTCTAACAAGTATTTGATGTTTAAACAATACACTGCTCTGTATTGTTATATAGATGATACCCCTGAATTTTTATTGTTCCCCTAATAAAATTAGGACTCCCTCAAAGACTGTGATAATGTGATCAGTTTCCTTAATGTCAGCCCACCCTATCCAATGTTGTACTTCATTCAGAATTAGGCGTATAGTAGGAACGTGCTGAATAATTACATCAAATTATTTGGGATAGTTATTAATTTAATGCACAAGTTCTTAATTCCTCCTAGGTGCAAAGAATTATGGTAGACACAAGCCTTCTCTCCAGGAAATTCACAGTTTAATGAAGATAAATCACAGTGGCAAAGAGCAATCCGAATAGAAAAGATCATTGCTTATGAAATGAATACAGCCCAATAAATTCATGACATTCAAAAGGTAAAAGTTTATTTAGTATATAGTCTAGGTTTTGTGGTCATACAGTTTCTGTCGCAACTACTCGACTCTGTCATTGTAGCATGAAAGCAGCCACAGATGATACATAAAAAAATATATGTGGATATGTTTATGTTCAAATAAAACTTTATTTATGGATATGAAGTTTGAATTTAATATAATTTTTCATGACACAAAATATGATTCTTCCTTTGATATTTTTCCCCAGCCATTTAATAGTGTAAAAACTATTCCTAGCTTGCAGGCGATATAAAAATAGGTAGTGGGCCACATAGGACCCACAAGCCACAGTTCGCTGATCTCTGGTATACATAATTGCATCTTATTAGGCAGTAACTGCCTTGTCTCTCTTTACGCTATGCCAAAAATTCTACCGTGTTAAGTGCCAAAAGAAGATTGAGATAAGGGATTCAGGAAATTCAAGGAAGGCCTCAGGAACACTGAAGACTTTGTACTGGCTCCAAGTTTACTGAGAGTGGGGAGCAATTAGCTTCATTCTCTTCCCTGATGGAAGCTGCAGGCATAAATCAGGTCAGCCAACTGACAAAGTGCATGCTCTTTGCCATAACAAAAAATAAATGAAAATTCCCTGGACTGTTGCGTATGTATTCATTTGTTTTGCTCAGTCATTATCATTATCATATTTCCACAGGACTGTTTCTAGTCAATCTTTGTAATACATACTGAATTCCTTAGAGTATTGGCCTATATTTCACAAGTTAAGTGATCTTTTTGTCTCTCCTGCCTCCCAGCATTTTCATATTGGAAATTACTGAGATTTTCAGTAGACTAGTTTACAGTTCTTTGTTGCTCAAGGCATGTCCCAGGCTTTTAGTCATTGTGCCCCCAATTTGAAAATTTTTCTATCCTTAGATGTGACCCCTTCCTGCCTTGCCCTCAAGCCTTGGCCGTACACAAAAGCTGGAATGGGAATGACCCTTTTATCACACCTGGGCTGTAGCCTCCTTTCCACAAAGAGCCTGGCAGTGCCGGTGGAAACTAGTTCCTGGGGTCTGTTTATACAAAATTCTGTAAGATGTAACACTTTTTTTCAGAAATTGGAATATGCCTATAGTCACAGCAAATATCTAAAATCTTGAAATGTGTGACTCTTACTTGTTAACCTGTGATTTGTTCTCTTCAGTGTTCTGTGACTATGGCCACATTCACTTCATAAGCAATATCCTTTTTTCCATCTGGATTCTTCTCTCTCACTGGGTTTAAAGAAAGATTTATTTTCACTCCCACTATTAGTCTGGCTTCCCTGACTTCTCCATTCTTTTGTTGTCTCTTTGAGCCTGTCTCTTAGTGTTATGGATATTCTATATAGGTCACGCGCTGTATAGGTATTATCTCTGGCTGAATCCTTTTGTCTCCTTCAAATGTCAAGTAGCTAACCTGATAATTTTCTAAAATACTCAGTGCTTTTCAGCTGATATATTCCTGTATAAAATGAAAACATGTTTCTTCTGAAAATTATTTTTCCTTTTCTTCTCCAACTAGAATATTTATGCCAGAGGAATTTCAAGTTTACCAACTAGCCCTTCTTTCTACTCCAAAATAAAAAGAACATTCACCAGTATATATCCAAGTACTTCTTTTTACATGAATAGCAATAATACATCTTGGCTTGGTGATCAGAAAAAGCATCAGAAGTGAAATTAGCCCTGAATTTAAATTTCGAATATTTGTTTCTGTAATTCAGTCAAGTCGTTTCCCATTGCTGAGTTTCTGTTTTCTTCTCTGTAAAGTTAGAAATCACAAGAACAATAATAGCAACGTTTAGGACAGTTGTGTTAAATGTTTTATAAAAGCCACTTATTATAACAGTAACTAATCTTGAAAGATTGCTCCTTCTCGTAGAATTACAGGGCTTGTCTCTCCCAAATTAACTTTACCTGCACAAGGAATGGATGTTTAGAAATTTTGTGGGATGAGGGGGAAAAGGGTTTGCATCACATATTACATATCAAACCAGAACAATCTTCTTTACAAATACACTTTTTTTCTGAAAGGTTCTTCTCTTGATAACTGCCAACTCATAACTCTTATCCTGCATAGCCTCTCAGGTCCCCTTTATTATTCCTCAGATTTCAATCCTGGTAATTAGTTTCTCTTTCCACTTATCCCATTGAAAGTCCAGCAGTCAGTTGACCCTGTCTCCCTAGGAACATATTTTAGCAGCCATCTCTTACATTTTCAAACATTTTCCTAGTGGTCTCACTGAACCCTCTTCTTTGATGCCCCAAATGGTCCATGAGCCTTTATCAAATCATTCAGTCTAGGAAACTTCTCTCTTCTACAAGAAAATCAGCTGCTGTGATATTATATCACGTGGTGGAAGTGATGCGAGCTATAAATTGACAAAGTCTTGTAGGAGACAATTGAGTACAATATCTAAGTGTAACAATATTTTAGATGAACAAGGTCACAACTTGGCATGAATTTGGACATCATACATACCTTCCATAAATTCCAATTTGAGAAACTTAAGCTGTACTAATCATGAATGATCTGTACTTTCTTCTACAAATTAGAATTGTATTTAACAATATCCCCATACATCCATACTCACCCACATTCACCCACAACGACAAAACCATCCCGCTGGAAAAAGGATTCTTATTTTTGACATCCTTCTCTTTCTCCTTATATCCATTTTCATTGCCTACCCCTATCCATCCCAGGCATCGAATGACCAAATGGAACTCTTCTTCTAGGCTTGATGTCACAATACCATCTCCAGCATTCACCTGGCCTAGTAGTTCCCTTGACTTTATTCTCTTTCTTTCCAAAATAGCAGCCAGGAGCTTTACAGACAACAGTGCTGATATTTTGGTTGTCTAATTCCTCCTCTCTGTCACGGGCTGTGGACACTTTATCAAGTCATGCTTGCCTCTCCTCTGCTCCTTGCAGAAACTGTTCCAGGGAACCTTGTCAATGTCTGCATACTTTTTCTCTGTGGCATTGTTTCACAAGGCAAGCTGGTTAAAAGTAAATCCATTTACATTTCGTTGGGTTTGTTTGGAATGGTGAGGTCTTAACTGAAAATTTTAGGCATTTTGTGGGAGATTATTTAGGTCACACTTCCAATCTATGAGATCATGACACACAGGCAGCCTATTTTAAGAGGTAATCTGAAATGTTCCATTTAATTGGGCTAGTTGGATGTGGCACCATTTGACTGCAAGTGAGGGCAGAAATTTGGAGGCTGGTAAAGTTTAGAATCACAGACTGCTCAGCTGAAGTGAGGGCTTTGCATACATTTGATCATTGTAAGTAACTTAAAAGCGTTCTCTTATAAGGAGATTGTTCAGAAATGTCCCAACATAATATAGTTATTAACTAGAGTGCTTGTAGATTGCTCTATATGTCTTTTATTATAACTCTATTAGTTGATTTGTTCAACAAAGTTTTTGTTCTTATTTGTGAGATTTTGCTAATTATGATGAAAACACTGTTGCTGCACTCGAAGAGGTCCTTAATCTGCGCACAGAGGGGTAAATTTAACATTTGTTTCTTTTTGCTATTCCAAAAAGAACTGGTGTATAAACTCCTCATTTAAGACATTTGTACTGGAGTGAAACTTCAAAGTCAACCAATGTCTAAAGTACACCAATGAATTGTCAAAGAAATAATACATAATAAAAATAATAGCAAGTGTAACAAGGGATTACTAATGTAAGAAACGTTACTCTAAACTCATTAGATATTTAACTCATTTAATCCTCACAATCTTATGGATTTGGTTCTGTTCCCATTTTACAGAGAAGGAAACTGAGGCAGAAGGATTAATCACTCAAGGTCACACATAAAGAAGCAAGTGGTAAGGTGATAAAATAAGGCTTTCTTTTAAATCTCCCGGCTCCTAAATCAACTTCTAAAGCCACAAGGAATTCTAGAAAAATAGTCAGCAGGGCCCTTTCTTGGACAAGGGAGAATCTTATTCCTGTTGCAACTATTTAGAGTTATGGGAAGCTTTAGAAAGAGCTTCTTATGTGTACATTTTGGGCCCTAATGGATACTCACATTTCTAACTATTTTTTCTATACTTTGATTTCATATGTAGTTTCTAGAGCCATTTTTACATGCAGCTTTTCTTTTAGTATGTCCACAGATCACTAGTTCTGTAGAGTGGTAATAGGTTCCGTGGTCACTTAAGCTTGTTTTCTTTAATAATGGAATTCTTGCACTCTGCAGTATGTTAATATGTACTGTGATTTCCCAAGAAGAAGATTATACTTTAAAGAGTTTCTGGTATTTATCTCCACTCCGCCCCCCAACCCCCAATTTTTTGTGTACATGTGCCCATCGTAAAGGACTGGTGTTCTCTAGAAGTCCCTCTGGGAAAAAATGGACTGAATGATCATAATTAAGATATTTGTGAAGACTAATAAGATGTATGTGGACTGGATGAATATTAGAACTTCTAACTTCAGTAATTCATCAAATGGGAGATGAACCAAACTTTTAAATATATAGAAGGATATAAGAGAAAAAACTTGCAAAATCTTCTGAGAATTCGTGTTTATCACCGGGATTGTTTTGGTAAAATAATTTCCCTGACTCCGTTGCTCCTCCTCTTCTGCTGACACGTGAAGAAACGCACTGGAAACTCTGAGTGACTCTCCATTTCTGTCGTTTCATCTACATTCACTTTCCCCCCACTATCATTCTTTTCAGATAACTGAAATTTTAAAATATACATTTTCATATTTTCAATGATTTGGACGATTATTTGCCTTAAACTAAAATTATATCCAAGCACCGTGAATGCATTTGTTTCACTTTTATTGCTTTTTAATGAAATGAGTGGCAAATAATTTGTGGTCATCTTTAATCTACAAAAGTATTTTTTCTTGCAAATTTTACTTTCTTTTCAACTATGATTTAAGCACATAGATTTTTAAAGAAATGCCTCACAAAATGCCTCAAACGATTTTGATAATTTAATTGTTCTTGAATCATTATTTTAGATTATCTTTTTCCAAAGGAATAAAAAAGCATGTGGGGGTGAAGTGGAAAATGTAAATAAAGCAACTTATCAGATAAAACAGCTACGACGTCATTTATGTGTTTTTAATTAATACTCATTACAATCTAACGCTGATTGTTGTCAATTCCAGTTTATCTAAGTCAAATGCTAGAGCACCTTTATTTTTTATTTCCTTGGCAGAATGCATGGAAAAGAAAAGACAGTGAGTAATCTATTTCTCTATTTTCCCCCTTTGGCAAGCTTAACATTGCCTCTGCTTCCAAAAATATGATTATAAAAAAATTAAAACTATCTTTCAAGGGAAAAATATGGAACTCTTTTAACTAAATGAAGTCTCTTAATGATGATGAAATATATAATTTCCTCTCCTAGTTTGTTTTTAATTCCATTCCTATCAAATATTTCTAATAGTAAAACCTTGGGTGATATGAAAACTGGATTAGTTTACCATATTTCACATCCGTCTTAAATTTCAGTAGATTTTTAATATACAGACCCAGAGAGATAGTGATAAACAATTTGCTTGAAGGAATGAGTGTCCCTTCTGTACCTAGTTGATTGGTCCCATATGCTATTATTCCTGAAATAAATGTTTCATTAGCTAGGCAGAATCATGAGAATATACTGCTCACCAAGATGAGACTCTCTCTTGACCCAAAATTTGCACATATTTTAATTCTGTTGTCTCTGTTCCTCTGAGAGACTCTGCAGGCCTTTGTTTCTGAAGAATATAGAAAATGTAAAGAGAGGAAAAAAAGAAAGTGTTCGCATTAATGATATCTGCTAACTACTTCTAAATGCAGCCAAGTTCCTGCCTCACTGAGTTAAATGGGATGAAGGGAGGGGAATGTTGATGTTGGTGTGTGGTTTCAGTCTGTCTGGGGTGTCAATCATGCCACTGAAGTGAAGGCTGTGTTTCCTCAGAAGTTTTAACTTCTTTAACATTTTGTTGAGGTTGTAGAAATGTGGTCATGAACTTTGTCATGTCAGAGAGAAAAATTCTGAAACTCATGATAGAAAGAGCGTTTCATATCTTTACGTTGTCTCTATGTCTCAAGCCCATGTTCTGAGTTTTCTTTCTTCTCAATGATATTCTTTATGTCTTCACAAAAGAGCCTACTCCTCTCCTACTATAAAAGTAATTTTCATCTCACTTTTTTTCAGCAGGTCTTTAAATGCTACTTCAGTCAAATCATTACTCTTTGGCTGGTGATCTTTTGATACTTCTAAATTTACCCTTTATAGCTCATTTCTAGAACTTTGTGTAAGTCAGCTTTTGCTAGTTAACAAATGACCCCAAATATTTAGTTGTGTAAAACAACAATCAATTATTATTCCTCATAAGTCTATGGATCAGCTAGGTGATTTTGTTGATTTGGACCAGGCTCAGCTGATCTTGACTGGGCTCACTCATGAGTGTGCAGTCACCTGACGGTAGGCTTGGGGCTACCTGGTCTTGGATGATCTTTGCTAGGTTCATTCAGTTCCCCTTCACATGGTAATCACATTACCCCACAGGCTAGCCTGGGGACTTTTTCATGGCAGTGGCAGGAGCTATGAAAGGAAGTTGGATTGTACAAGGGCTAGTTTAATACTCTCCTGGAATCAAGTTTGCTCCTATCCTATTGGCCAAAGTAGTCAAATGGCCAGTCCCAGAATCAATGGTGGAAGGGAATACAACCAAAAGGCAGGGATATAGTTAGGTATAAATCATTACGTTCGTCAACACCTCCTAACACAAACTTTATCTGAATAAAACAGAGATGCAAGCAAAGACTCACATATAAAGATGCCCACTGCAAGGATCATTAAAATGTGGAAATAATGGAAATGAACCTAAGGAATTGGTTAAATAAATGATGATACATCCATATAATCTATATTATGCAGTCATTGAAAACACTGTTTCAGAACAATATAAATAATATGGGAAATATTTCTAATATTTTAAGTGAAAAAGAAACAAAATTGCATATGCAGTAAAGTCTAATATTTAAAAGCAATTATATATATATATACAAATAGAAAAAAATTAAGAATCACCAAAATATTAATAAGGATCACCTATAGGTGGTGAATACAAGAAATATTTATTTTCTTTTTTATTCTTTTATTTCCCCACATTTTTCATAATCAATAGGTAGTATTTTATAATCAGAAAATAATATAAAATACACATACAAATAGTAGCCTGTGGTAGGCAGAATTCTAAGGTGGCGTCCAAAATTCCTTCCTCTGGTGTATGCACCTTGTACAATCTCTTCCTCTGAGTGTTAGGGGGGACTGTGAATATTATAAAGGTCACTTCCATGATTAGATTATGTTGTATGTAAAAACTGGAGGATATTGAGGATGTAATTAAGGCCGCAAATCAGTTAACTTTGAATTAATCAAAAGTGAGATTATTCAGATGAGCCCTTAAAAGGGGTTGGGCCTTTTCTGAAGGAAGAGATTCAAAGCATGGGAAAGATTTTTCTTCTGGTTTTGCCGTATTGTGAGAGGTCCCTGTGGCTAGGGCCTGAGGGTATTCTATAGGAGCTGAGAGAGATCCTCTGTAACCCTAAACAAGAAAACAGAGACTTTAGTCCCACAGCCCTAAGGAACTAAATTCTGGTAACAACGAATGAGCTTGGAAGAGGACCCCAAGCCTCAGAGGAGATTGCAGCCGTGGCTGATGCTTGGATTTCAGTCAACTAACCTGTACCCGTAGATCTGTTTTTATTTAAGATGCTAAATTTGTGGTAATACGTCATGCAGCAATGGAAAACTAATACATACCCCTTTAGGGCCAATACCCTTTCACTTTTTCATTTTGTAGATTTTCCAAATATTTGTTGCAAGTAATAGTATATAACTCATAATCATGCCACCATCATAGACACAGTTGATTAGGATTGTGCCCATTTATGCTTACAGCCTCTCAAAATGACAATTTAACATCAGTTATTTGTCAAATGAGAGTCACAAGTTTTGAGTATGTGCTAAATGAACAGTCACACAGAAAATTTAGTAGAATAGTAGAGTCTTGAAACTAACAGGTTGTCAAACTATCACAGATGTAGGATTTTATCGAGTGTATCAACCAATATTTGCTGAAACAATATGTGATGATGAATGTTTCCCTGGTCATAATTAGTAGCACAAACTTTCAGCAAACTTAGAGCCATGTAAACACTTTTCATGTGAAAAATGTAAAAAACCATCACAAATGACATTAACAACCCAAAATTTGACAGTGTATAATACTTGGTGTCCCTCCTCTCTTCATTACCTCTGGCAGAAAGTTATCTTTTCCTCTAAGCTCCAGCTTAGCATCAAAATATTTTCAAGACAGCGCTCTAGGCAATATATCCAATCTATCTGATTTGGCCTGGGAAATAAAATCAATTTTTCCTTGAGAACGCAACATTTACTCCATGATTTAAATAGCCCAGCTTTTTCTAATGCATTTCAGCAATTGAAGACTAACTAGACAAAATCTGTTTCATCCATTTTCATTACAACTTTAAAATGGGCTAATAGAATTTGTTGTAATACGGTTCAAAAGAAGAGTCAGCAAGACTTATGAGAAAATGGCATCAAACATATTATGTTGATTCCTTTTCCTGACTGTTTACTTAGTCAAAAGTGGCTGGATACTACTATAGCTATAACTCTGAACGTGGATAAGGCCATAACCATACTATTACAACAAGATTGACTCCTTGTAATTTCTCTGGACAAATTTCAATGGCCCTTCCCTCTTTTTACTCTTCCAAGATCATTTACCATGTAACTTTGGACACACTGTCCCCTGGGCCTCATTTTACTCCCATATAAAATCAGTGGTTTGGTCTGCCGCAGTGGTTTTCAACGTATGGCCTTAGATCAGCAGCAGCAGCATTCCCTCAGAGCTTGTTACAGATGCACGTTTGCTGGTTTCATCTGACACTTCACGAATCAGAAACTCTGGGGTTGAGGGGTGGGCAGCAATGTGTGTTTTAATTAACAAGTCTCCCAGGTGGACTCGATTATCTCTGAGAGATATTTTAGATCTAATGTTTACTCCTTCTAGTGGCTTTTGGTTGTTGCAACACACTTTTTACCTCTGGTTTTTCAGAATCCCAGTGTGGACTTAGCTTTGCCGAGCATGAGGATTTTTTGTTTAAAGAGGGGCCAAAGTCATTCTTTTTGGCCAATGGTGTCAGGTCTGTAGTATTAACTTTAAAATCAAGGGATTGCTTGCTTTTGCCGCCCAATACACTTCTCTCTTTATCCCTTAGAGGTCCTAGCCACTTAGGTTTCTATCTTGTTACCCTTGGCTCCAGAAAGCCACATTCTCAAAAACAGAGTTTTGGCTTTCATACAAAATGAAGGCAGTCTCCACATTGAAGATAGATTTAGTACGTGTATCAGAAACTCTTGCAAATTCATCAATTTCCATCAAAAAGAAAGCATGAGAGAGAACAGGTTATTAGCTTTGGATTTAGACAAAACTAAGATTGAATTCCAAGTCTATGATTTAAAATTATGTAATAAACGTTAAGTTTCTTGTCTCTGTGTCTTTTCCTTTATGATCCTTAAAAATAGAAACACTGACAGCCCTGAAATATGACCACATGGATGCAATTACCTTGCATATAGCAGGTGCTCAATACATTGTACTTCTGTTCTATTTCCCGGTCTCCACAGTCAGGGATTGAGTGCCAGACAACTCCATTTTCCAAAACCATTTGCTGCCTAAGCCAGCTGGCTCACATCCATGATCCCTACGTTCTACCCAAATAAACTTCTACTTTCTGGGTGAAGAGTTCAACTGTGTGGCACCATCATTTTCATTCATCATATCACCTCACTTTTGACTACTTTTCATCCTCCTACTCCCTTTGTCAATGTGGCTCCTGTTTGGTGGCAGACAATCTAACCTAGGGAGACATCTTAGTTAGTAATAATAATAACTATTTAGGATAATAATGAAGTTAATATTTATTGGGAATTTAGCGTGAGTCAGATACTCTTATATGTAATAACTAATTGACCCCTCAAAGTAGCCTTTTGACATAGGTAGTATTATTATCCACATTTTATGGATGAGGAAACTGACACACAGAGAAGACAAGTATCTGATCCAAAGTCACAAAGCTGAGAAATGACAGAGCTGGACTATAAGCAAGAGTGTAATTAAAACAGAAATTCTTGCAAACTGAATTTTCATGGAAAATTTGAAAATAACGAGACAACTTAAGCAAAGTATTTTTAAAAGCCAAAATCACATATAAAGCTCTTAAAATGTAAGGATAATTGAAGCAAGTAACTATACTGGGAAAAAATTAAATTCATCTTATATTATTATCTTTTTTTTGTCATTCCTCATGTACAGACGCATCAATTTGTTCATAAATGTCCAATATAGTTGAATCAAATTCTGGAGTGTGTGTCAGTGTGTGCGTGTGTGTGTGCGTGTCTATGTGTTTAAACATAGACAAATACTTTTAACAACATAGAAATCAGACTGAGACGTCTTGTGAGTTTAAGAACCAAATCAAATTTCAAGAATCTTTTGGCATGTTGAATTGTAAAATACATAGTCCAGTGCAAACACACCTCTCATTATAGTCATCACTTACTAATACTATTATATCTGAACAGGGTAGGTTGTTCAAGAAGGGATAAGATTAATTACATCAAATCTGTTTCCAAAGTTGGTGCTACTCTTCCCTTTAGCTCTCAGAAGATTGACTTTATATCCATTAAATAATCTGTGAAAAGTCCAAACCTCAAGTGGCATTAAAATTCCCAGGGATAGGAGAAAAGAAATATCATTCTCATAACTGTTGCCTCTGAGTTCCTACTCTAGAGAATCACCAGTTTAGGGATTTTGTGTTATCATGTAAACTATATCATTTTTCTCCTAACGTGTTGAACTAACTATAGAATTCTGCCCTTTAATGTCTGCAAAACAGCAAGTACCTCCCCGCCCCCAACAAGCATATGGCATTTTATTTATTCTTTCAACAAATATTAATAGAATCTACAATATGGGCCATGCACTATCTAGGAGCAGGGATATAAATGGATAAACAAGATCTCTTACATCACAAATATAATGATTCATAAATAGTAAGTATTAAGTAAGAAAACATAAGATAGTGGTACATAGGGTTAAAAAATAAATCAGCATGTATTTGAGGGGTAAGATGAGGGGAAAAGGAGTCCATTTTACTTTACAGAAAGTGGCCAGAGGAAGCCTTTTTGAGGAAATTATATTTACCCAATCTGAGTTCTGTTTTTTGAAAGAATATTCAGGCTACTGGATCGAGAGTGGATTGTCTGGGGATGGGGGCAAGTGGAGTAGTAGAGACCAGTTAGGAGGCTGTTGTCCAAGTGAGTGATGAGTGTGGCCTGTGAGAAGGTGGTGGCAGGGAAAATAATGAGCCCCACCTGTTTAGACTATCCTTCAGAGCAGCTGTTCTTAAAATGTAGTCCGGTAACAAGCAGCATCAGGACATGCTCTAAATTTACTGAGTCGAAAACTCTGAGAGTGAGTCCCAGCATTCTGTTTTAAAAAGTCCCCTAGGCAATTCTGATGTATGATACACTTGAAAGTCAATTCTGAAAGGAAGAGCTAGCAAGAAATGAAGATGGCCAATAAGCCAAAGAAAAGAATCAAGGAGACTAATTCCCAGTGCTGTTTGCTTTCAGAGGAAAGCATGAGCAATAGAAGATTAAGGAAGATAAGAAAATTTTCTATTTGCAATTAAACAAGTTCAGAATCAATGCTGGATACCTAGCTAGAAGTTCCTCAGCCATTTCTTCAACTCAGACTTTGGTGGACCACTGCGTTCCTGGACCACTCTCTCATTGTCTTGTTCTCTCCTCTTTTTTCTCTGCTCTGCTCTCCCTACTTCTAGTTTCTGCTCATTTGAAATGCATAGCAATTTCCCTTCTCCTTGGCACATCCAATCTATGAACTAAAAGCTAAAAGCCTAACCTTCCTTCCTTCAACGTAATTTTCTAAACACAGTTCTTGTTCAATGAAGAATTCTGGATCAGCGATTGAGAAAATAATATTTTCATCTCCACTGAAAGGGGGAGTCAATTTTGATTTGCAAAGATTTAAAAATACTTTCAGTAATAATTGGATTATTTAAAAAACTGAAATTAGATTAAAAATAACCGTGCTTAAATGTTGCCAAGGATATTCACTAAGAATTTTTAAACTACTGGCAACTTTGATAGTTTTTCATGTCTTTTTGTTTAGAACTTCAGAGAGTTAATTTCAGTTTAGAATCTTGATATTCAAAAGAGTTCTTAAGAATATTCCCTTAAACCAAACCAATAGTAATTTCACATTTTTTAAAAATTATTTTTCAAATTTTGATGGCAATTTTTCCTGTTACACTTTAAAATCTGATACAGAACTGAATTAACAGTCTAATAACTTATTATTTAATAACAAAATTTGTTTTCCTGTCAGTTATTTTACTGCAGCAATATTGCTCCTCTTTTTAATATTGGTGCGATAGAACTGTATAACACAATTCTTCTCTTACAGAACTGTTGTTCTTTTATAAGAACGCTGCTCTATTAATCATAAGTGTGGCAGCTCAATGCTTGGATTGTAGCAGAAAATGTAATTTATTAAAATCTGTTCCAGGCAGATCTGAGGCAGGGAGTTCAGTATTTATTAATGCTTTCTCCATTTTAGGCTTAGGGAAAGCCGAGTTAAATACAATAAAACTTGTGGCACTGTCTTCACACTCAATTTTTTGAGGCACAAAAAGAAGATTCTATCATCTAAAATAAAAATCTGAAGGCTTTTGACATTTTTGTGCTTTGTTACCTTCTAGAGAATTGCTCTTCTAATAAAGTGCTAAACCCTAGCTCTTCTTTAGGACAGTGAAATGGTCCCGTATAACTTTGGTTCTGAATGGTCCAGATCAAATGATTAGGCTAAATTAGATTAACCAGTAAGATCACTTTCACCGGGTTTTTCTTACCACTATGAATAGATATATTTAAAGGTGATTTACCGTATTTTTTTTTTGGTAGATTGATTATTTGAGAATGTATTTGATATATGTTCAAGAAAAACATACTTTTTTCTGGTAGGCATTATGGGAAAAAGAAGATAATTTGTCGAGGATAGCAAAGCACATAATTTGTAAGTGGTTAGTGAAAAAATAGTAAATTTTTTCCAAATAATAGCTGCTCTCTAGAATTCAACTTTTCTATTTTCAAATTAGTTTGTGCATTTTTACATTATATTAACAGTTTCTGTAGTATTTATTTTAAAAAGAAAAATAAATATTTAAAGACATTCCAAGATCTATGTATTAGGGTCTATGATGAGTCTGTCAACCTGGGCCAGACTGAACTACTTCCCAGAATTCTCTCTCTCCTATGCTTCCTGTTAAGGTGGGCCACAAGAGAGATTCTCACGAAATTTTAGGGGATGAAGGGGAAGTAGCAATGATTTTGTACCATTGTTGCTCATCTCCTATGTCGCCTTGTCGCATGAAGGAGCGTTTGGACCAGGTACATGTGTTTGGCTTTCAGGCTTCTACAGGATGCTTTCATCGCCAAGGTCAGAGGCAACAAGAATGGACACAGGATGCAGACAACCCTCGGGGGATTCTAGCTCATGCTCATGAGAGTCCGGTCTGCTCATGATCTTCCTGTCCTGACTGCTGTCCTGCGGACTTCAGGCTCCAGGATTAGAAGTGGAGACAGCCTTGCAGGGTCTGTGGAAGGAGGTCCCTCCCCTACCAAATATGTGGGTCTATTCCTCGCAATAAATCCTTTAGTGTGTTTGTGCGTGTGTGTGTGTCCTAGTGGTTGACTCCTGGCAGATACAAAGTCCAAACTTCTTTTCTTGTCCATCAAGTACTTCTTGATCTGTCCTAAATTGCCCTGTAAGTTTCATACTCACGCAGAGTTCTCCATATAATATAAAATTAAGCTACGACTGTGTGCTTGTTACTGAAATAGGCCAAGAACTCCTTATTCTATATCTTCATTAGTTTGGATACTTTATCCCCATACTACCCATTTGGCACTTATCAAAACAGAATTTGTTGGTGATGGTTTTTTTTTGAGTGTGTGTGTGAGGAAGATTGGTCCTGATCTAGCATCTGTGCCAATCTTCCTCTACTTTATGTGGGATGCCTCCAGGGCATGGCTTGACCAGTGGTGCTAGGTCCGCCCCTGGGATCCAAACCTGCCAACCCTGGGCTGCCAAAGCAGAGCACTTGAACTTAACCACTATGCCACTGGACCGGCCCCTGTCATGGTTGTTTATTTGGTTTTAGGGGTTCTTTTTCTTGTATTTTGTCAGTATAAATAATTTCTTCTTCTGAGTTACACTATTCTGCATGTTGCTTACTTTCTTACTCTAACTCTAATGTTAAATACCAGTAGAATATGGCTCACATAATCTCTTTGTATTTCTCTCCATGCAACATTGAACACAGTTGCTAGCACATTAAGTTCTCAATAAATAACTGTTGGGTCCAAGTGAATCTGTCAAAAATGATGAAGATGAAACAAGTAAACAGCCAGCCATTGATGATTAGGTAACTAATAACTAAAGTTTCCTTTTTTTCCTTTTTGCAATTACTTATTACAGCTTTTAGTTGCCCACCCACCAATCATTGTTAACTGTGCTGACTCCCACTAGGCTCCTATAGAGAACATCTCCCTGGAGCCTGGGTCACCATGGTAATGGATGTTTGAGCTGTTTTTCAGGAATTAGGACCCCTCGGCCAGTTGAAACCACCAACCCATCAAGTAGACCCATGCAGATACCCTATGAGTGACCTTTTTTAATGTCAGGAGGATGAAAACTCCACCCTCAGATCATGCTAACACCACTTTGTGAACAGGCATCCTATGAAGGGCATGATGTCTGACTATGCTTCCACAGGTCAATTACCTTACCTCCAAGCCTCTATCTCCACATTTCAGTCCACCTTGCCCCTCTACTGCATAAATTTACCTGAGTCCCCATTTTCAGGAAGACTGATTTGAGACTCATTCTCCCCTTTCCTCACTTGGTTGCCTTGTGATTAAAACCTTCTCTCTGCTGCAATCTCGTTGTCTTGGTGTTTGGCTTTCTAGGCGATAGGCAAGATGGAACTTGGTTCAGTAACAAAGGGTCTGAGATTTTACCCTACTTCTATGCTAATAAGTTACCCTGCCAGCTTCATAGATACAGGCAGAATCATGACTCACAATACAGCAGGCAGCATGAGCGTCATGTTTGCATCTGTTACTCTTGCTCCCACAGTCTTACGGGACCATGAGGAATGGCTCAAGTGGATGCCGCACTAACAGAGGGTCTGAGTCACAGCTATGGAATCCTGAGTTTAGGTTTTCCCTAATCTTATTATGGAGGAAGGAAGACATTATCTATCTTATCCTAGTCAGGAAACAAATATGATCACTGACTCACAGGGAGACACTATCTCTATCCTCTCAGGCTACTTACTGTACTAACATCCTTGAAAAATAGTCCAGGCTAAAATTGTCATAAGGTGTATGCAAACAATAGAGAATCACCCCCCCAACAGAACACCTACTGGAAAATAGTAGCTATTTCTTAAACTCAATGAAGTGGTATTTTGAATGTCTTTTATATTTAAAATGTAGGTATGTTTTCTTATAATAGAGTTATTGTTTTCTATAGATCTCATCCCCAGATAATTACAGCTTGGTATAAAATTGGCTCACACTGTGTGGAAGAAATTGGAGCATTAGGGAGTATACACAAAGATTTACCCAGCTGAATTGACCTGTTAGTTTCTAGAAACACTGAGTGGAAATGGAAGTTCCTATGCCAGTGGTAAATATTTTGGTGCAGTATGCAAAAGTTTAAATGTCTTTGCAGCACACAAATCAGACAGAGAACTAATTCTTTCCTTCTTTTTCTTTTTCTTTATTTCTTCCAAACTAGCCCTCTAACATCTACTTGGCTATTTAAATCATGTTAAAGTTTGAGTGCCTAAATATTTCATTTCCATTCCAAACTCTAAAGTTCATCAATTTTAAAGATGGATTATAAATCTATATCAAGCTGTTCCTGAGAGATATGGTGACCAAAATAGCTTACTTGAGATGTACATTCAGTTTCATGCTTTTCCTATGCTAAATTTTATAACCAGAGTGTTCCAAAGGAATAAAAGTAGTATGGCACTTGTAGCAAATGGTTGGAGAAGTAAACTATTTTGAATACGTGGTTGATAGTTAACTGCTAGGAATAAGGTGAAATAGCAATGAAAAACACATTTCTATAAAAGCCAAATCATGAAAAATATTTAGATACATGAAAATTCTGCATATAATTGCAGTTTAAATTTGAGTTTTCATTTATTTCAAATATAAACTTATATAGAATACATTCACTAGTTTCATGATTTTAGAGGAAATTTCTCTGTGAAGGAAGATGACAAAATGAATAGACCCTTAAATAAAAGTCCATCTGATTGTATGACATAACCATATATATTACTTTATTTTGTCTTTATATCAATTTTATTTGATATCCAAAGAATTAATGAAAACTTATTTTATGGATAATAAAATGGATTCAGAAAGTTTACTTGTTTTTTCCTGAGATTACAGAGCTATTAAGAAGAGCTCAGTGTTTCTTGGCCAGGGTTCTTTTCACTATGTTACAAATTCACTTTCATTAATAGCATCTATCATTTAGCAAACATTCAATGTGTCTGGCATTGTGTAAGGTGTTTTGCTTGGGCTATTTCATTTAATTTTCATAGCATCTCTGTCAGGGTCAATTATTACCTTCATTATATTCAATAGGTAGTAATTTTACAAAGTCGTGGAGAGAGTAAAAGCTTAATCCCAGCCTCAAGCCTTGGTATTCCAGAACCAGGAATCTTGATGGAAATGCAACCCTTCAAATTAAATAGATTCAGCAACCTCTAAATCACACATTTCCATATCACAACTGAGCATTTTGAAATACTCCTCTGTCAATAATAAAATATATTTTTAAGATTCCATGAACCACTTAAACTTCCATAGAAACTCATTAAAAATGTAAATTCAAGCAAGCTCTTTTTGCCTAAGATTAAACCTTAGAGGAAAATATCAGTAGGAAATCTTGTTGATAAACAACAATTTCTGTAATGCATAGTGAGTAAAATATCATCAACCAAAGCAAGGCGTCTCTTTCAAATATCATTTTGAAATATGTGAGCAGGTGAAATATTTTCATTTCAACTGCAAAGAGTTAATATTCCATTCACTTTGTGCGACATCCCATGCTCATTTGCTCTGGCTGATGATTTAGAGGCAGGAGCTAAGCCTAGGTTCTGTTTATTATTCTCTGCAAATTTCATATTACTCTGTGATGCTCTGGAAACAAAACAATTATTATTCATCTCCCACAGGAAAAGCCAAGCTGTATATAAAGCTGTAGCCAGTCAGCTCCATTTCTACAACAATGTTTTATAAGGAGCGGAGTTTCCTTGCAATTTTGTTAAGGAAAGAAAAATAATCAGAATGCACTCGAGTTCAAAATCCTTGAAATCTGTCTCACCTACAAATCCAGTAGAACTTGAAATCACATTTTAAAGCAGTGGGAATTCAGAGAAAGTTAGTCTGATATGCCACCGAAAAAAACTATAGAAAGATTCTTTGTGTTGGTTTTGCCTTTTCAGAAATAGATAAGACATAATACAGTATTTACAAAGAGCTTATCACGAATACTGAGCAATTAGATCAATTTAAGGTTAAAGAAAAATGGATTTTTCTAGTTTTCCATTTGAATGATAAAATTTGGCTTACTGAAATAATCTTCATTCCTCTTTTTGCTAAAACTTTTATGGAGAGGTATTACAGAACACTGTCCTGATATTATTATAAATGCTTAATTATTCTTGTGATAATCTCATACATTTTCATGATAAATAATTTGCACTTTATAGGAAAAGGAAAATAGGCACTCCAATGGCCCCTTTCCCACTTATCTTTTGGACAAAACTTTTACTGGATCAAATACACCAAAGCCATTATACGCTCTTAATGTTTAAATCTACGTGTTGAATGAGTTCAGTGACAATTTTCACAGTATTCTTTAGCAGCTGTGATATAAGTAGAAAATTTCTTTCTTCTCTATGAATGAATTTATGGTAAAATATCAATTAACTAGATTTTATTTATGTTTCTTCTTTCTTGTGCTCCTAAGTGACAGACAGAAGAAATCTCTTAATTTAGCATTTTTATCTATAATAAGATGCTAAATAAATTATTTTATAGTCCCATTAGAACATTCTAATTTTCCAGTGACATCAATTTTGAAGTCTCCTCTGGTTTAGTGATACCTAGTTTTAGGTAGGATTATTTAACTGTGTAGCCTAATGGAAATAACAGATCCAACTGGAATAAACTATGTGTTTGTTAAGAAATGCAGCAATATTTTAAAAATATGACTGTAGGTAGAGCATTCATGATAAACGTCCACTTATTAGGCCACAAAAATAACTTTAATATATTTAAAAAATAAGAATAGTTGACCAAATTCTCATCACAATGCAGTAAAAACTATATATCTAAAAAGAACCTCATTGTCTTATTCATCGGTAAATTACATCAACACAAAACACGAAACTGTCTCTTAAGCAACTCAGGAGTCACAGAGGAAATTCAGTCACAAACTGCAAAATCTTTAAAATATGGTAATCGAAGCCTGCCATATAAAAACGTATGGTATAGCTAAATAGGTCTCAAAGGAAAATTCATAAACTTAGTACATATACCTGAAGGAAAAATGAAAAAAAGAAGGAAAAGTAACTCAGACATCCAAGACACAGTGATAGGAAAGGAACAATAAAATTTACCACAGGAAGGCATAATGAAGAAAATGGTTGATGTTAAAGCAAGAATTAATGAGTTAGACCAATGCAAAGGAGAACCAAAAAGGAAAACTTTCTTGTCCTTCTTTTGTACCCAGTTGTTTGAAAAGATGAATCTGAGGCATCATTTCGAAAACGTAAGAGAAAAACCCGAAGACCAATGAGGTTGGCGGATAAGAAAGATAAAAGGCTCTGGCTTCCTTGTTCATTGAATATACATTTATTGAGTAGTTACTCTGCTCTAAGCATGATTCAAAGTGTTGGGAATGAATCAGAAAAAAAAAAAAAACATACAAAACTATAAAAATCTTTGTTCTCATGCTGTTTACATTCCAGTAATATTAGGGACGATCAACCAACCAAGAAAAACTTATTAAAGGAAATTTTACAGTATATGGAGGTCTATGGAAAAAATAAAGCAGAGTAAGACACAGCAGGAAAGCTGTGGATGGTAGTGATTTTAAATCGATTGGCCAGGGTAAGCCTCACTGGGAAGGTGATATCTAAGGAGACTTTAAGGAAGTGAGGGCATTACTCGTTCAAAATCCTCAGGGGAGTAGTTACTACAAATCTACCAATATGATCAAATGGTCACATGGTTTTGTGAAATTTTCCGAAATCAGGTCATTTATGCTTCAGTTGGGTAAGGTCACTGTCTATTAACTTCAAATTCCCCTCCATTGTACTCTTATTTTTGTAGAGTGATGTACAAGTGCCACAGGCGTTTTTGGAAAACCAGCTAAAAAGAAGTTCAGCTGGGGACACTTTTTTTTTTTAAAGATTTTATTTTTCATTTTTCTCCCAAAAGCCCCCCAGTATATAGTTGTATAGTTTTAGTTGTGGGTCCTTCTAGTTGTGGCATGTGGGATGCCGCCTCAGCATGGCCTGATGAGCGGTGTCATGGCTGCTCCCAGGATGCAAATCGGGGAAACCCTGGGCTACTGAAGGGGAGCTCAAGAACTCAACCACTGGCCACGGGGTCAGCCCCTGGGGAGACTTTTAACATGATTATATATGATATGAGTTTGGTAGGATATATGTATATAATTCTCAGTCACTTCCATTTATGGTTACGTTATGACTCATCATCCCTACATAGGGATGACTTCTAGAAATAATTACAATGCCTACAGAACTGATACTTTGAGAGTTGTGACCTAACGGTGAAAGGCCACAGACCTCATAATATTACGAATTATGGTGCCCATAATATCATGTTATTGCTCTAGAGTCTAGAATTTTTGATATTTGTAGTATTTTCTGTTTTTTAAGAATTATAATTTATGATTTTTTGTTCTAATAAATATTTACTTTTTACTTTATTTTATAGTAAGAATTTCATATTGTTTTTCTTAAGAAGATTCCAAATTTTATTTGTTTACACAAAACTGAAAATTGCTCCTAAATGTTAACAAGTGTATGCCTGGTGTTTCCACAACAGTAAGAAGGTCACAAAAGCGTATTACAAAAGGGTGGTTGGAGCGCGGTGAACAAGGTGGAGGAGCATAGTAAAAGATTAACTCAGAGTGGAAATAGGAACTAAACCAGTAGGGCAGGCCAGTAGAAATATACTGCAAGACACGTGTACGATTTTACAGTTTCTAGTAGCCACATAAAAAAGTAAAACAAAACCAAATTAATTTAGTAACATATTTTATTTAATCCAATATATGCAAAACACTATTTTCTAAACATGTAATCAACATACAAACTATTAATGGGATATTTTGCATTCTTTTTTGTCGTAATAAATCTTTCAAATCCAGAGTACATTTATACTTAAAGCATACCATCCTTTGAACCAATTAATATCAAGTACTTAGCAGCCATGTGTGGCTAGTGGCTGCTGAAATCAACACAGTATTAGAACACTGTAGCTTTTAGTTAATTGGGAGGAGTGGAGGGCTGTTAGCAGAGAAGTGACAAAGTGTGAAAGGATCACTCTGCAGTTAAGAATAGACTGTAGGATATAAAGTTTGAAGCTGAGAGACAGATTAGGAGGCTATTGCAATCATTCAGCAGGAGAGGATGGCGCCTTAGATCAAGATGGTAGTAATGGAGCCAGTAAAATGTAGGCGTTTTCTGTGTATATTTCAAAGGTTAAGACACCAGGATTTGCTGATGAATAAAATGAGAGAGAAGGGGAAACAAATTATGAGAACTGGACAGATGATGATGCCATTTATTGAGCTAGGAAAGATTATAATAAAGGAAGGTTTGAGGTTTTCGTTTGCTTGTTTGGGGGACTTTTGGTGAGATTGTTGAGTCAGTAAATCAACCAACCTTAACTCTTTATGTGACATCCTAAACATCTTTATTTTGTAAGTCATTTTGAGTTGTGTTTGTATTATTCATAGCTGAAAGATGAATACACATATTGTTAAAGGTGGTAATAGCTTTTCATTTCATTTTTCTACATTTTTCAAATCCTTACACCCCAATAAAGAAAACACAAATATAATAAGTAAAAAAAAACAACTTTGGATAATGACTGACACTGAATACTATAGAAATAAGACGACTGTATGCCTGGTTTTACTGGGGCAGGGCCAGCTTATGCCTACTTGCCCAGTATTATTATTGATAGTACCCCCTTCCATTCTCAAAACTTAGTTTGAAAAATAAGCTACATATTTCTGTATATTATCTATTACCATAATATTGTCATGTTACAAACTACCTCCAAACTTAGTGGCTTAAAATAACAGCTATTTATTACTTTCCATGAATATGGGATCAGTTGTGGGGATCTGCTGACTGAGCTCCCTTGGATGCTCTTGGCTGGGCTTGCTTATGCTTCTGTGGTCAGCTAGCAGATTGGCTGGTACCCGGCTGGTCTAGGGTGACCTCAGCTGAGGTGACTTGTCTGTTTCACTTGGTCTTTCCTCCTCCAGCAATCCGTCCCTGGGCTTGTTCTCATAGTAGATTCAGAGTTTCAAGAGGGTAAATAGAAGCATACAAGTTCAAAACTAGCATACCATCACTTTCACACTAGTAACCAGCATTTTCTGTTAGCAAAAACAAAGCCACAAGACCAGCCCAGAGTCAATGGGAGAGGATAACTAAGTGACACGGCAAAGGTTGTCAGATATGGTCAAGCCATTAACTGGATGCATCAATGCAATCAACCAGTTATAGAGATATAAATAAAACATAGTTGCCTCTTCCTTAAGTTCCCTCATTTTTCTCTGATCAACTACACATGCCTGTTCAAACACACACACACATTTTTGAAATGATCATTTTAAAAAGTTTCTATATATTCTATAATTCGTTATGTTCTGGGGTCTCTACAATGAACTCACAGTAACTACTTGACGGACTCCCTTTATAATATTAATTTCCTTTATATTTTTCTCTAAGATAAATTCCCATGAAAACTTGTAAATTCCCCTAAAATATTTTATGTTTAATGAAGATAGAATTATAGTTATCTTTTTGTCTACTTATTCTTAAAATGCATTCTTCTTTCCTTTAAAACTAAGCCTGCTGGGAAAACATCAGACACAATCATCTGCAGAAAGATAATCTGTATTTTAAAATTTAAATGATTATTATAACCCAATAAGAATTTCTTTGAAAACCATCACATGTCCTTGATTGCAAAGAACGGTAAGAGTTTGTTGGCTATATATTAATTTCCATCCCTTCAATAACAGATACAGTGCTTTCTTTTATTACCTATTTTCTGTTCTCATCACTGTTCTTCAATATCATTGTTCTCTATAATTTTATACTATATAATGCTTCTTGTTCAGGATCTTGAAATATATTCAGTATTAAAACTGTCTACTAAATAAAATCATCCAATAAATACATATTTATAATGTAGTCTTCTAGAGCTGAAGTAACACTTTGTTGAGAAACTTTTCTACTCAAACTTTTTCCCAAAGTATCCTGTTCCTTTAAAAATAGATTTCTCATTTGTTGCTCATTCTGTGGATGACACTGGGACCTCAGAAACACGAAGCCTCTTATGTATTTGACAGATAATCCTAGAATAAAGTTTTAAAAATTATTATTCAGAAAATTGGAACTGAGCGCAGGATCACATAAATTATCAGCTGAAGCTGGAGTACTCCTAGCTCCTTGCTCAAAGGCAGAATTGCTGTTTAGTATTTTACAGTGTACTCTGTGATTAAGGTATCCTTGTGAACCAACAACCTCTGTGTTGAAAAATGCCTTTATCACGGGGCTGGCCCAGTGGCGCAGCCGTTAAGTTCACACGTTCCTTTTCTCGGCGGCTCGGGGTTCTCTGGTTCGGATCCCGGGTGCGGACATGGCACTGCTTAGCAGCCATGCTGGGGTAGGCGTCCCACATATAAAATAGAGGAAGATGGGCACGGATGTTAGCTCAGAGCCAGGCTTCCTCAGCAAAAAGAGGAGGACTGGCAGTAGTTAGCTGAGGGCTAATCTTCCTCAAAAAAAAAAAAAAAAAAAAAAAAAGACAGAAAAATGCCTTGAGCAAAGATACATGGTAATTTTTAATTTTCCTTATGAAACATATTTTTGTAAACTTTTCCAAAGTAAATATAGAAGAAAAACTATGAGGCTTCTCTGTATTTCCTTTTAGCTTTAACAGATATCGTCACATTAAAACAGAGTACAATTATTCTCCACAATTTTTTTTTTTTTTTGAGGAAGATTAGCCCTGAGCTAACATGTGTTGCCAATCCTCCTCTTTTTGCTGAGGAAGACTGGCCCTGAGCTAACATCCGTGCCCATCCTCCTCTTCTTTATATGTGGGACGCCTGCCACAGCACGGCTTGCCAGGTGGTGCCATGTCCTCACCCAGGATCCAAACCAGCAAACTCCAGGTCAGTGAAGTGGAACGTACCAACTTAACCGCTGCTACACCGGGCCAGCCCCCTTTTCCTCGATTTTAAATATTAATAATTCTTTCTAGACATTTTAATTTTTTAGAGTAAATGATCCACTAAGCTATTATATAGTTGTGGAAAACCCATAAAACATTTACATACATGGACATCCAGATGGAAATAACCATTTTGTAGGTACCAGTAATTCTTTAATAAGGTAAATGGAGGAAGAGAATAAACTCATGCTTCATTTTTTTTCATAGGTAAGAGTTTCACACAAGAGGATGTCTATACTGTTTGTGGATTTTTCTGTAAAGAAGCCATCTGTTTCAAAGAACAAGAAGCTGAGCCAAAATGACTCACTCATTGCTAATATTCTAGTCATCCAACCTATGTTACAAAAATGTATCTGATTGAAGATCATAGTGGTCAGGTAGCAATGTGTTATTCTTGATATAAGGAATTTGACAGTTCCTACAAATAGGATATATTTCATAACAAGTATAATTTGTCTCTCAAGAGCAAAAGAGATTACCTACTCAACAGTGTTTAAATTCTACTCTTATGAAATTCCAGTTATGAAAATACTTTTCATCTCTTACAAACCTAATTTTGAAACTACAGAATATTTTGTTAACGTAACTGATTCCAGAAAGAAGCTACTCAGTTTTGACATTCAAGTGAGAAAAAAACATAAGAGATTTTCTAAAACCAAACTGCACTGATTTACAAATATATGCTATTGTGTGAACTTTTATAGAAAGATTGGCATGGCCTAAGACTTTGGAATTAATATTTCATGAAGATAATTATAATCATTCTCTGTGGTCTTAGAAAAACCATCCATGGTTATATTAAATCATTTGTTTTCCTATTTTATTTCGATTATTTTGTATGTGTGGGTTTCTTCTCTGTATGGGAATGAATGACCTCTTATTCATTCAAAACAATTAGAAATACAACTTTCTGTATTGCAGTATTGTCCTGTAATGAATTTAACTTGTTTGTTACACTCTAAATTTTGACTCTGATAGCTAATTTGATGGTTACTTTAAATGTCTTGATTCTCTCTGTTTCAGCCCCTGGTTTACCTGTTCCTGCACCCTTTCCTGTGGTCTTGGATTCTATATCCATCTCAGCATCTATTGGAAGAATGTTTGTTCCAGCAACTCTTTGACTTCTTGTTATATAGCTTTCTAGCGGACTAACTGCCCAGCTGAGTCCTGGTCAAATTGCAGAATAATGAACAATTAAATTCTTCTTGTTTTAAGCCCCCAAGTTTTAAGACTATTTGTTCTACAAAACTAACTAACTGATATACCCCATCCCAAAATATTTGGATTCAGTTTGTCTGGCACAAGCATTTTGAAAACTCTCCAGATGATTCTAATGTGAAGTCGGTGTTAACAGCAACAGCCTTAGAAAATTGAGATACCAGAATATTTATCCATAGAAATTCTAAATAAAAATACTTGAACAAGTTTTCTTTTCAGAACTAGGAAATACAGAGCTCAATGTATAAGAAATGACTTCAGGACCTATGTCTGAACAAAAGGTTTTATATTAAAAATACATCTTTGAATAGAAAAAAATGGAGTTGTCACTGATAGATGGACAACTTTAGAAAAGGATTGACTGAATTTAATTGATCACAATTAACTAAGCTGCTTATCTGATGTTTTTGTTAAATTATTAGGTTTTGCTAAATTATTAGATATGGTAATATTTTATTAAATTATTAGAGGATTTGGGACAAGTAGTTTGTCTTTCTTTAATAAAAGATTTTCCTGGAGTATCTGAATCTTTCCCAGTGGATAAGATATAGAAAAGTTGCAATAAAATGGAAAAGACTTATAATTACCTTCAGGAATTATTACCAATTGAAACATCACACAAGTTTTTATCATTGATTCCCATCCTATTTAGTAAGTTTAAGGACCATGTTAAAGGCAAGTAATAGTTTACTAAATTTCCTTAACACTCATACGGGAATAATAGACCTGTTGGAAAGAGGAATGGAAATTGAAAAGTTTCGTCATTGGATGTTTTTTAAGCTGTTTGCCTTTCACTCTCCTCTTAGTTCCCCACAGTGGGGTTAGTTCTTCCATTGCGTTGTGTGAAATCTTAAGAAGGTGCCATAAATTCTGTCATCTTTCTCGTAGAGAATACATCTATAGTCCATTCAGGTCACAAAATTAGTCTCACTTTATTAATTAAATTGCCCAATCTTGAATCATCATCAAAATTCTGAACTTGATTCAAAAGCTAAGGCCTTTGCAATCTCCCCGTTTCATTCTGCTCCAGGTAAGAAGCCAGCAGTTGAATAAGAAGGGCCTGATCACCTTCTTCTTTCTTTCTTCATTTAGGCTCTTCCTCTGGTCCCATCCAGCACCTTCCTAACTTCTGTTTGTGACCCCTTCAGGTTTGGAAACTTGGAAAGGAAAGAGAGGAAGGAGAGAAAAAAGAAGAAATATTCTGACTTGGCAAGTACAGCCAGAGTGATCCTGCATTGTCTTGGCAGGAGGTTGACATTGGCTTATTCTCTTGTGAGCATTTCACCATAGATAGGTCAGAAGACCCGCACACCACCATGAAAGGGAATCTCTCATCTGCTGTTCACTAAACAAGGGTCAAGAGTTTCTATTTTGTTTCTTACTCATTCTATTATCCCTTGTATCCTGGTGATACCTTCATTTTCTTTCTTCTAAGGTTTTATGCCTCCCCATGAAGTCCCCTTTGACAGGACTTGGGAAACAACTTTTCTCTCACGTGAATGGCTCATATCAGGTAAATGAGAAACGTTCATAATCCCTGTTGGGAAAATATTTTCAAGTTCATGCCTCCCCCAAATAGCCACTGCTCTTTTGTTCCTTGATACAAGAAGTTAGCCCACCTGTCTTTTATTCGCTAGACCTCCCAGATGGGCGCAAAACACCAGTTTACTATGTCAGTCCAGGGGGCACATATAAACTCTCCAAGAATCCCATTAAACCCCCTGTCCCTAGGATTCAGAGGAGTGGTACATAAGTTCCTTTTATACTCCTCTCAGTATCTACTCTTGATTCTTCAATAATCTTGGTGTTGCCAAGTTGAAGTCATCTTTGACTTTTCCTTTCTCAGTGTTCATGACCATACAGTTATAATATCCTATTAGTTCTTCCTTACATACTGTTTTAGATTTGGGCCACTTTCCTTGCCTTCATCGGCTTCTCATTTGACCAAACTACCATCATATCCTACCAAGATCTACTAGTATCATCTCAAACCCCTGCCAGTTGCTCCTCATAAATCTTTTCCTGTTTTATTTTTCTTTATAACATATTATCCACCTATTTGTCTTTTGCCCCTAGGATGTAAGCTCCATGACAGCACGGACTTTATTCTGTTCACAAATTTCACCTAGCTAATAGTGCCTGGCACATTATAGGTCCTCTGCAACTATTTGTTGAATAAATAGCTGAACCAATTTTAATTATCAGTGAGTTGTTATTACTTTCTTGGTCATTTTGATTAGCTTTAATGTAGAATAGTCTTATTTTTGTAAGGCTCTAAGAATTCGGTTTAGTCAACTCTGGCTAATACAAATGTATCTATTATCTTGTATCCATTTCAATGAAGATAAACCCTTGAGGATATTCTATTATTCTAAAGTAAACATTACCAAGGAGTATTTCATAATTAGTCTATCCTAAGTGGTACCTAATAACCTGGGTGGTTAATGATGCTATTGTGAGACATATTCCCGTACATTTACAATCTACAGTAATTTCCATAAACGTTAGTGATTATTGCTCTTTGTTACATTCTTTCATTCTTTTTAAGCTCTGTTGCTAACATGCATAGTACTAACATGATAAGATGTCCTCCTGACTGAAATCCTACTAAGCAGTAATGGTATTTTTCTTATAGAACCCATAAAAGTCTTAGAAAAATGATTAAGTTTCATGTTTGAGTATCTATTTCCTCACGAGCTGGTGGAGGACAGGAGCTGGAGAATGAAGCCATGAGACTAGAAGAAGGATGCTCTCCTGGGGCTGTAGTTCCCGTTTCAGATAAATATTTAGAGTAATTCAAAGTAGAATGTGCATTTATTTCTGAAGGAGAAGCACTAATAATAAAAATTCTCACGCTAAGCAAAACAGTGAAACAGCTGTGTTTGTTGGCTTATTCGCTGTGCTCAACACAGCGCTTTGTGTGTCTGCCTATAACACCATTTATCACAGCATCTGCCTCTCCTGTGAGGTTCTTGGATATAGACAGACTCTCATTCCTCTTTATATCACTATCAAACAGAATGGTGCTTGATCCGTGGTAGCCATTAGGTTGAACTTGCTGATGTTAATTAAATTTACTTGCCATATTCTTACAAATAATTTATACTTTTTAAAAATTTGCCATGATGATTTGGAAAAACCATATGGGAATTTTCTCTTTTGGAATTATCTTGTAAAATATTTTGTTGCCCTAAAAATGCATTATTTTTATTTTATCCTTATGCTTTTTCGTGTGTTTTCATTTTTTCCGTAATAGGAATGAATTACTTTTGTAATTCAAATGTAAGTTCAAGATGAATCTAAGAATCATTCTTATTACTTCAGGGTCTTACGTAATATTTGTTCCTAAATGGCACGATACAGCAAATATTTACCATGTGCCTAGTAGGGTCCTATATTAGGCACTTTGAGAAAATCTAAAATAAACATAGGATATATGCAGTCTGTTGCAGAACCTCTGCAAACACGGTCTGGAATTCATCTGCAAGATGGTCCTGTGAGTGTGTGTGTGGAGGATGGTGACTTGGGGCTGCTGTGGGTGGGAGAAAAGAAGTGCTGCTTAGGCCTTTTTACAACTTTTCTTCTGGTAGAAATAGTGACCCCATAGTGAGCTTCTGTCAGACTTCTTACATTACTTGTCGTTGATGAATAAATCCTTTCATATTTATAAAAATAAAATAGAAAAAAGCCATCATGGTTTCTAGGCAAAAGGATTTAAGCAGGGAATTTGTAGACATTGCTTCTAAATGTAAGCCAATCCCAAGAACTGGCAGATTTCTTGGCATACTTTGCTTAAGAACAGTACATAATAGTCTCAGTCTGTTTATGCCATCTGTTGTCCTTGGGAGGAAAATTCATTACATGTAGTGATCAGGATGATCAGGTTACATGTTGAGGACTTTCCGCTGCTTTCTCATAATATCAAGACAGATAAAACAAATCAGGTGAAAGAAAATGCACTTAATTAGAACTAATGTAGTGGGCAGTCAAGTCTGGGATGTTTTGTAAACGCTGTTATTCTTGATGGGCTATCAAGAGAGGTTTGAAATACATAATCAGGATGGGAAAGACTCCCATGAACCATTGAGTGTTGTAAGCAAGGTTGAAATTGAGTAAGCAGCTTAAATCATTGAAACGTCTACCAACATTGATGATTTTTTGGCTCAATAATTTGAATTAACAGCAGCAGAAAAAAAATTTGGAGGGAAAGACCTAATTAAAAGATGGCAAAGAGTAGGCTTAGCTAAATTTAGTCTGGATATTTGGCTCTGAGGATTTAGAAAAGGTGGCAAATTTTAGAAATGTCAATAAAGAAGGGGCTAATTAAACTGATGTTAAAAACAAACTAAAAATCATTTTGGATTAAAGGAGTTAATTCTTACAACATGCTTGGCTTTAAAGCTGCTGCCTATGAAAATGTGCACCATCTTAAACAGCACATCTGTGAAACTTCTGTGAAAGCGGACTCTTTATCAATTCCTGTTCTCTGTTCAGGAAGTTTATTTACTATGCTCACTGATGGAGTAGCACTTTTAATTTCCTTCAAGAACTTTTCCTTTGCATTCACAGCTTGGCTAACTGCTTGGTGCAAGGGGCATACCTTTCAGCCTGTCTCAGTTTTCCACATGCCGTCCCCCCAAACTTCATCATTCCTAGCTTTTGATTTGAAGTGAGAAACGTTTGACTCTTCCTTTCAGTTGAACCCTTAGAGGCCATTGTAGGGTTATTAATTGGCCTAAGTTCAATATTGTGTCTCAGGGAATAGGGACGCCTGAGGAGAAAGAGAGAGACAGGAATGACAGGTCGATGGAGCCGTCAGAACACATGCAATGTTTATCAATTTTTTGCCGTCTTATTTGGGTGTAGTTTGTGGAGCCCCAAAACAACTATAAAAGCAAAATCAAAGATCACTGATCACAGATCACCATGACACATATAACAATAATGAAAAAGTTTGAAATATTGCACGAATTACCAAAATGTGACGCAGACATGAAGTGAGCAAATGCTGTTGGAAAAATGGCGCTGATAGACCTGCTCTATACAGGGTTGCCACAAACTTTTGATTCATAAAAAAATGCAACATCTGCAAAGCACAATAAAGTGAAACACAATAATATGAAATGTGCCTATATTAGTGTCTGATTGCTACTGTAACAAATTACTGTAAACTTAGTGGCTTGAAATAACATAAATTTTTCGTATAGTTCTGGAAGTCAGAAGTCCCAAATGAGTAAAATGGGGTCAATATCAAGGTGTTGGCAGGCCTCTTTCCTTCCGGAGGCTCTAGGAGAAATCCATTTCCTCACTTTTTCCAGTTTTTAGAGGTTGCCTGCTCCTTGGCTCTTGGCTCTCTTCCAGCAATTACATTATTTCAACCTCTGCTTCTGTTGTCACCTCTCCTCTGACTCTGACTCTCCTGCCTTCCTCTCATAAGAACCTTTGTGATTAGCTTGGGCCAACGTGGAGAGTTCAACATAATCTCTCTTTCTCAAGATCCTTTAGGGGCTGGCCCCAGGTGTAGTGGTTGAGTTTGGCTTCAGATCACAGGCACTTCACTTCGGCAGCCTGGGTTCAGATCCTGGGTGCAGACCTACATTACTCATTGGCCCTGCTATGGCAGTGATCCACATACAAAATAGAGGAAGACTGGCAGAGATGTTAGCTCAGGGCTAACGTTCCTCAAGATAAAAACGAGGAAGATTGGAAACAGATGTTAACTCAGGGTGAATCTTCCTCAGCAAAGAAAAAGAAGATCCTTTAATTTAATCACATCTACAAGGCCCCTTTTATTATGCAAGGTAATATATTCATAGATTCTGGATATTAGGACACGGACATCTTTGGGAGAACATTATTCTGTCTAACATAGCTACTTTAAGACTTGGTGATAGTGATCCATCAGATTCTAGGCTCAGGTTTTGCAAAACTAATTTCAAAGCCTAACTGCTGACCTTACCTTATGTTATTAACTACATTTTAGCTCCTAACTAAAATTAAATTCATGTTATTAACTACATTTTGGATCCTGATGAGTGGCCAGTAACCTCAACAGTTTTGTACTATTAATTCTGTTTGTTCTTGGCTTCTTATATGTTGGGGGTCATGATGGATAAGCCTGTAGGAAGAGATAGATGCTGTCACAAAACAGTGAATCTGCATTAAATGTCACAATATCAATATGAAGGCATAGTTAGAGTCTGTTCAACGTTGTAGCCTAAAGAGATTCTAGAGGAGACAAAAGAACCTTCAGTGTCCATAAGGTCATGAGCTTATTCTGTGTGCCCATGATTCTGTATCTTTCTGTGCCTAATCTCTCATAGTGTGAATTTAGCTCTATTTCTCTGGTTCCCTTGATTACCATTCTCATGTAGAAATCCAGACATCACTAGCAGATTTCTGTAAATAAACTGCCTTCACTGGTATAACTAGGAAGGGGCGGTTCTGAGTCTATGCTGGCCCTGAGAATTATGTTTACCCACCATCACTTAGTCACAGGATGTGTCTGGACTACCCTATAGATGTATCCGCATGTGACTCCTATTTTGAGGGAGAAGCCCACCACTGACAGTGGAGGACAAATGGCAGAAGATTTTGACAGTCCACGTCCAAGGCACGTTCTGAGTGACAGGTACAAAATTCACTTTTTTCAATTGTTTTTGTTTTACCAAAAAGTCCGTTGTTGCAGAGGAAGCCCTGCAAAGCTGCAAAGAGATAAGAGCTCAAATCTCATAAGGATATGAAGTTCATATACCTTCTCCTGGTATAATTGAAAGTGGTCATCTTAATTAACGATTTCATGGAGTGTGTCCACAGGAGGATACAAGTTGAGGGTAACTAAGGTCTGTACAATATAGGGAAGGGGAATTGTCATTAATAAGAAGAGGACAAAACACTTTTAGAAATTTTACAAAAGTACGTTATCATATCAAATATTGATAGAGCCTTTCTCAAAAGGAGTCTATAGAAAATGAAGGGCTGTGAAGCTTAAATTCCATTACTTTGACAATGAATTGACCCCAGATAGTCATCTCCCATTTACATGAAGTTAGCACCTTGCTTGCTCAGTATATACTGGAAATTAGTAAATCTTTACCAAATACCTTCTATTAACCTTTCCCTTTTTCTGGAGAATCCATCCATTACATCAGCATTGCTCCACTGCCTAAGAATGATATTTCTTTATATTGCTACCAGCAACAAAATCAGACTCTGCCCTGCTCTTATCCCACAAAATATACACACCAAGATAATTGTCAGCTCCTCACCCAGAAAAATAAGCAGAAGTATGATTTCCTTAGGCACTAAGATAGCCAGTGTTCACTGACGCTGAAGCCAAGTATCAGCTTCTCCTTCCTAGCAAACACCTATAATGTACAATTTCAAGCTGACCTCAGAGCCACAGCTACTGACTGGGAGGACTTTCAATTTCTGGGTTTCTGGAATGATTGATTACTCTGTCGTTTTACCAACCTGCTCAAGAATTGGCTGGAAATGAAGATCACATGAAGATGAATGCGACATTAACACTATAGTGTAAAAAGTTTTGAAGCAGTCAATTTAGTGTATTTTTTTAATTAAATAGATGAAGAGACTATTATATCACCTGCTTTTTTCAAATTCGTGTCCTGTATATTTTCATAAACACTATTATGATAAAATACCTAGAAATTTTGTATAAAATGCAACAAGTATAATTTCGAATGTGTAGCTGTGTTTGTGAGATAATAAAAGAAAATCTTCAGGGCAAAAGAAAAGAAAAAGTAACAGTATTTGTTCCTTTTTTAATTGGATGCATTTCTATGTTTGAAATGGCTCAGATAAGTTTAAAATTAAAATCAGCTACGAAAGGAGTTGTAGTTTTAGGAAGAGAGAAACATTTTTATTCTAAGTCTATAATTTCAGAAAAAGACTTCTGGTTTCCTTTAGGCCTTCATTTCTTCTCTTTTATTGTCCAATCTTATAATCCTGGTCTTTAATGTAGCGATGTTTATTATCACTCCTTGATTGCAGTCCTGTGATTATTTTGTGAAAGTGGAAGCCTCATTCCATTTACAAGGCAATGGGGGATAGCAGAAAGTATCTACATTAAGTAAGAAAGAAAAAAACCCTACCCAGCTTTCCACTTAAATAACACAGAACCTTGGAGAAGCAAACAACAGTGATAATAAAATCTAGTGCTATGGTGTGCTATGGACACTGAGTTAGGAAATGGGGTTATAATTAAAATCTTAATACCACAGTTAGCTTACCTGAAAATGGTAATAAAAATTCATGCATTGCTTAGCTCATAGGACTATTTTTGAATTTTGTGAAGCAAGACACAAAAATGTATGCATTCTGAAAACTTTAGCAGTCTTTACCTTGTCCTGGTTGTAGCTCGGCCGGTGTTTCTCTAATTCTGATACACTACACTGAAAGCTTTGTGGGCTTTTTCGCCCATATTATCACAGGTCTACCATGTGCAAGGCAAAAAGATACACTATTTTAGATGAATATTTTTCTAAATATGCTGTTGGACTCATATTTTCCATCTCAAAACCAGATTTTCATTTAGAAATGCTTTTTGTGTGTGTGTGTGTGTGTGAGGTAGATTGGCCCTGAGCTAACATCCGTTGCCAATCTTCCTTTTTTTGCTTGAGGAAGATTGTTGCTGAGCTAATATCTGTGCCAATCTTCCTCTATTTTATGTGGGATGCTGCCACAGCATGACTTGACCAGTAGTGCCATGTCCACGCCTGGGATCTGAACACGCGAACCCCAGGCTGTCTAAGCGGAGTGCATGAACTTAACCACTATGCCACAGGGCCAGCCCCTAGAAATACTTTTATCCAAAAGAATGTTGTATCTTTTCTTAATGATTTTCTAAATTTAGTGTGCAAAAAATTCATCTGAGAGGCCAGTTTTAAATGCTTGTCCTTCAAGCGATTCCAATTTTGAGTGAGATTTAAAATCATATAGATTTTAACAATTACTCCATGTGATTCTGATAGATGTGGTGTGTGGGCCACGCTTTGAGTAACACCGAGTGGGAGAAAGAATCTCAGTTAAGATTTGCTCTTCCAATAAAAACATTTAAGCATAGGTTAGAGCTGGCTGTCTCATCTTCTGCCAGTTTATAGTCTGCCTGTGTTCTTTTGTGCTTTCAAAAAGTGTACGCAGAAGAGAGTAAAACTTTATCCTTTTGAAGAACTGGATAGGAAAACAAGAATCAAGAGAGGGAGAAAAGAAGAAAAGAACAAAAGCAAAAAAATATTAATGACATAATGACCTTTGGGATACAGCGGGTAGGCAGGCTATTGTATTTATAAGATAACATTCTAAACATTTACAACTGCATACTGACTCATTTTACAATATGTTTCTGAAGGAAAATTTATGTTAGTAATAACATGTTCATGTTGACTAAAAAGGCACAAAGCTCCTCTCTAATTATGTGACTCTATTTTATAAAAATTTAGCACCTGGAACTCTGGCATGCCTGGATTATAACCCTGTCTCACAAATCAGTTTAAGGTGAAATATAGAGTCATTAAAGGAGAAGTATAACTATCCTAGAGGTCATAGTGGCCGCTCTAGAATCTATTAGACTATCAATGTGCCACCAATAAAATGAGTAAAGAAGGTTTTTGTTATTTTGTTGGCTACAATTGGTACAACTTTATAGTAAGCAACAACCAAAAGTTTTAACTTGGATAAAATTATACTAATGCTTGTTTCTAGAAGTCTTGTAGGAGTGTTTGCAATCAAATATAAATATACAAATTGCCTAATATGGTTAAGCCACCATACAACTTTAATATTTTTAATCCTTTATTATCATGTGGAGATAGAGTAAGCACAGCTAAGGATCACAATAGGATGTGAATATTTTGTTTTACATGTGATTTCCTCCCTACAATTTAGACTTAAAGTTTGAGCTATTTCAGGTCCTAAAGGTTAAGTAGTACGAATCTAGGTAATTTATTTTGCTTCAAATATCTTCTATAAATTGAATATTGGCATTTTACTGCATTAAAACTATTTCTTATGATTATCTATCAATTGATTTAAATGAACTTGGGATAATAAGTGGTAAGGAAAAGATTAGCAGCTGTTTTGTAACCTATCCTGCCTCCCTAAAGGGTGCCAGGAATAAAAGAAATGGTTGGTAAAAGTCAACTTACCTGTTAACATATCAGTCAAACTTCCGGATGGCATTGACCAGTAGAAGGATAATGGAAAGTCGTGATCTACAAAATGCTTTTAGTAGGGTACCTCTGGTCAGTCAAGGTCGCTGATGGTAAACAAACTTAGTCTTAAGCATTCATGGGACATGGCCCACTGAGAAATGTTAGTGCCAGCTTTGTAATTATCAGAGTATAAAATGAATATATTTTATAACTTAAATAGCCGCCTTTGTGGAAGTGATTCCCTACTTACATTGCTTAGAGATTTCATCTGTCAAATCTGGACTGGGATGTGTCCTAGTACGGCAAGGAAAAATCTGGGGAGCTGCGTTGATGATCTCAGGTTTCTTTATGTTTTGGCAATCTGTGGGTTTTAATCGACTCTTTGTTTATCCCCTATTGACTTCATCAATTTGCCTAATGCTAAATTTCCTTATTTTTTGGAAAATTTTCAACTCTACCCAGAAATTTCACTGTGAGGAAAAACAGATATCTAGCATGCAATACATCTGCTTTTCTCTCCCTATAAATATCTACATATAAAGTTCCATTCTTTCTGATCTGACCACAGTATTTATTCATTTATTCAACAAGAAATTTGAGTCAAATGCTGTGTTTGGAGTTGGAGTATAATGGCAAAGAATACAGATTCTTTGCCTGACAACATAGGATTATAGTCTAGTGAACAAGATATGTATTAATGTAATATAATAAGTCATAAAGTATCTACAAGTTGCTACCCTCTAACTTAATATAGGGAGTTAAGAACATTTTCTTTAACAAAGTGTCATCTAAGACGAGACCTGAATATGAGACAAAGAAGAAAGGAGGAGGAGGAAGATGGTTACAGGTGAAGAGAATGGCGTGAATGAAGGCCCTGAGGAGATTTAAGAACTGAAGGAAGGTCGCATGGCCCAATTGTACGCTGAGTGGCAAGGTGGAGAGGTAGGCTGGGGCTACGTAATGGAAGGCCGTGGAGGCCATCTTAAAGGACTATGGCTTTAACCTAAAACAAATAGAACACCATGCAAGGGAGTTTGCATTGTTTTAGATGAAACAGCACCATCTTTTTTTCCAGATTCAAAACTTTACCTGCCTTTTTGTACCAGTTCACTCCCCTCCATTCAAGAGCTGATGACGTCAATCATCTCCTCTTTCACTCTTATCTTCGTATCTCCTTCCCCTCCCAAATATCTCCAGGACTAACTGGGCTGTAAATTGTTTTCCTTCAGCCTAAACACATTCTCTTGCCCTTTATTACCATATGTCTTGAAATAATAATATGCCCCGTGCTACAGCGCATTTTTATGCTGAGTTACGTCCAGAAAATGCATGATTAAACTGCAGTCCAAGTTACTGTATTAGTGTTCTTTCAAATCATTTGTGGAGTATCAAGTATTGTATCAGGCATTGAATGTGTTGCTGAAGTGTCTACTGTGATTAAAGCTTTAGCTTATTTGTAAACGAGCTATCCACTCCATAGGGTTTTTAAGATCCCACAATGTGATCCTTCCTTCAGTAAATATTTATTGGGCAGCTGCTAGGTGTGAGAAGGGAGGTGTAGATGAGGTGAAAATCAGAAGATCAGTGCCCTTCAAGGGTCTTTTAGGTGATGGTGGCGCAGGTAGAGGAGAGGGTATACAGACGAAAAACTAGTACATAAATATGTGTTCATTTCAGTTTATGATATCTAATGTAAAAGTGATTTTAAACTATAGAGTAGTTTAACTTCATTCATTAATTCATTCCTTTATTCAGCCAATGTCTGTTTGGCACCTGCTCTGTGAGTTTACTGTCTTCTGTAGCAAATTTCAGTAAGAGAGAGTGTCCTGACCTTAAAGAGCTCACATTCTCAGAGAGACAAACAAGCGAACTAATAAACTGCTTTATAGTGAGGTAGGTGATAGAACAAAGATGGCGGCAAACCATCTGAGGAGAGACTCAGTTTACTTAAGGGAGTAGAGGCAAGATTTCAATAAAGGAGGTAAAATCGAGGGAGCTGGATTTTAGAAGTAAAATAAGTAAAAGACTATTAAAGATGGGATGCATTTTTCCAAGCTGAAAGATTAGCATGAGAAAATGGATAAATGAGGAAGTGTCCGGCCTGTGATCAGGTCAGACTGGTTCGGCGGCTGGGACAAAGAACACGTGAGTGGTGGAGAAAAGAGGGCTGCAGACACAAGAGAAATACGCATGAGCTCACTTAGCCTTCTATTCCAAATTAACGTCATTTATTATTAAATTTTATCAGGATTAAAGCATTAGCCTTAAATAAACTGCTCAACTCAGTTAGATTATCAAATAAATTAACTAGATAAATTTATAGTATAATTAACTACTTATCCCATTACCTTTCACAGAGAAATCAAGCCTACAATTCAACAACTAATTAAATATGATTAGTCTTTTCAGGGGAGACATAACCACATTTTTCTTTCTCCTTGGAATTAATGAAACTTTCTATTCAACAATGTGCATTTCATCACCAAACTCTCAAATTCCCACTGGGCAGCATGTTATTAGCATTTGAATATTTATGATGATGCTGAAGTATAGTCAATGACTGTGTTTTCTGTAATAAAAGTAATAGTAAAAACAATCATTTCTTATATATTGTAAGCTTGCTGCCTACTACCAGGACCCTTAGGGGAAAAATTCCATTAAAGCAAATCAAATTAATAAACATGCATCTAGCCACACCACTGGCATTCATCATTTTTAAAATTATAACATCACTCACTTTCTATGGTAGAAACCCAGTTATTGTTATAGATCATCATCACAAGATCAATGTCTCTAACTTCAAAAATAAATGTCTCTTTTGGCTTCAAATTTATCTGCTAGCGTGAGTCGTATTACTTCAGTGTATTAGTATGAAAATATGTCAGTGCATATTCATTTATGAGCATCAACTTCTCAATTTAGATAGTTAGCTTTTTAGTGTAGTTTCTTTCATTTGACTTGGCCACTCTGCATTTACACAGCAGCTTTCCTCTAAGGAGCCTAAATACTGTAGTTTAATTGTCCAAAAGAAATGGTGTCAGGATAGAGGGAAGGGAGGTAGAAAAATGTGTTTCCTGATTGTCTAAGGGAATTGGGAGATCCTTAATTTTAATTCTGGCTTTAAGCCCAGACAGTCGGGCTTTGTCTACACAATGAGGTTGTGTGTGAGATTTCTAAATTTTGCTGCCATGAGTGCATGTACCTGGAGTTTCATTTCACGAAATTCACAGTGTTGTTCTACCTAAGCCGGTGGTTCTCAATCTGGGGCAATGTTTCCCTTCTCTCCGTCCACCCCCACCCTGGGGAAAATTGGCAATGTCCAGAGCTATTGTGGGGATGGGTAGGTGTGTGCTACTGGCATCTTGTGGATAGAGGTCAAGGATCCTGCTAAAAATCCTACACTGCACAGAACAACCCTATATAAAAGGAATTATCCAGCCAAAAATTTCAGTAGTTCTGAGACTAAGGCCTGATAAGCCTTAATATTGCATATACACTCACTTTCTCTGGTATTTACTACCCAAAAAAGTATAACACCAGATAATAGTAGCAGGTGCCAAGTATAATTCTGATTCTGGTTAAACTGCATTTGTAAATGGGAGAATTTTTAGACATAGTGTAACTTATACCTTTAATTCATCTCAGAACTAAAGTCAATTTGGACCCTAGATTCCTACTGCATATCTAAAGTAATAAAGGAACTCTTTTTAAATTCTCATTTTAGCTGGAGTGTCTGAAACCCTCCCTACTTTTTTCTGGGGTCAAGTTAAGTTTCTAACTGATGTTCCCAATGTTAACCCATGCAAATGCTAGAGGGCCTCTTATCTCCAGTGAATGAAATTGAGTCCAATTATTGTCACTTTTTTTCCCCAGAGAAATCTACTGCCTTCCTTAATAGGTCCAAGAAGAGAAATACACTAGAACTGAAGTTTTTATAGGAAAGAATATTAACCCAGACGTGCATACAGTGTAATCATGCAACTATAGAACCTCATGTTTCATTTTTACCTTTGTCACTATTTGCGGAACTTACTAATCAGCCAGGAACACAGCTGAGAGCACTTTAAATCTTTTAGTACTCTAAATAGAGTACAATGCAATATGATGCAATAATTTCATAAAGCACAATTTATGCTTTACTCTTGTCTTTATCCTTCTCAGGCACTTTCCAGCTTCCTGCAAATTTCCCTACTCCTAGGCTTGGTTACCATATAATTGGGAAATTTTGGGGAATGCAAAGGGGCACCTCAATAACTACACTTTCAATCAGGTGAAAATCAGAATTTTTTCCAGTAAACTGTGACAGTTGGTTAGGCCAATTTCAGCTATCTCGAGTCATTTACCGTTGGCATCTGTGATTTTATTCTTCTTCCTCCGAGATCACTCTTGCTGATTTCAGAGTTTCCTAAAGTATGCTGGCTCTTGTGCTGAGAACAATTCGTATTTCCTCTGGATGTCATTAGAGAATACACAAGGCACTCACTTTTTCCAAATTTTATCCTGGTTTCTGCTATTTCCTCTAGGTAACCTCTGATTCCTACTATCAGCTGGGCACTGCCACTGCCATTGCTGCACTCTGGAGTCTGCATGAAGCCAACTCTTTAGAGTCAAGTGTTAAAAAATAGAAAGAATATGTCCTTTTTCCTATTATTTGTAACACTTGGATAAAATATAGGAGTACAAAATAGGTGCTGCTTCTGTCTTAGCACTTTCATTTTTTTCATGCGCTATACCATATACTGCAAACAGAAGTTTGTGGATGGCTAGGCTGAGAGAGAATTCTGACTGACACAGTATATGCTTTCCACTGCAAAAGTAAGACCTTTTTTTTAACTGATTTTCTTTAACTGGCCCATGACCCCTTCTTCTCTTTGAATGTGCCCCTCCCCAACTGTAAGAGACTCCTTAGTTCTGTATGCAAATAGGATTCCTATAGACTCATTCAACCAATCTGTGAACATGCCCAGACAGATTGATATCCCAGAGTTTCACACAGTTTAGAATTAACCTAGGATTTATTACCATATTAGCATGACAGAAAAAAAAGGAGTATGTCATTTTAGAAGTAAAAGTGAGAAAAAGAGAGCAGTTTGCAATTTTTAATCATCCAAAAGTACGATGTTTCAAATGTGGTTGATTTTTATTTTTCTGCATATTTCAATCTTACTCATATGCACGATTCGGCAGTCGTCTTTTCTTGTACGTCAATTTCGTAAAGCATAAAAGTTAAAACTATTTATGTTCATTTGGTCATTTTGAATATCCATGTGTTACGGGTGGAATTGTGTCCCCCTCAAATTTATCTGTTGGAGCCCTCATGCCAATGTGACTGTATTTGAAGATAAGGCCTTTAAGGAGAAAAGATATAGCCCATTTTTCTATATCACCTAGTACAATATCATCATTAGGTGACTATCAATTATTTTTTAAGAGAAGGATGTTTTCTTGACTGTAAATGACTCTTTGCCACGTTATTTCCATCACTCTTTGGCCATGGTTTTTAAATACCAAGTTAGCCTAATAACTGAAGCATAGCATGTATTTTCCGTAAGTACAGCCTTATTTATCTGATACATTTATCTAAATTGATTTGCACAATCAACCTCATATATCCTTTACAGTGTTTAAGGATTTTAAAATGGCTTTAGCCAATGAACATTTTGGCAATACTATTGGCTTCTGATAGAAATGTCTGCAATGACTTACTACCTGGCTGACTGCTGAAATTCCAATTACATATTCTTTGGGGTATATAGGTAGATCAGTGCTTAAAATCTAATTTATTCATCTAATTATTTCTTTTTAAAAGGAATACTCTATTGGGAAGCTATGTAGCATACGCACTGGATCTCCATTATCTTTCTCTAGGTAAGGCATTTCTCATTAATGAGTGATTTAAGCTTAAGCTTTTGCACTGTGGCACTATATTCCTATACGATAAGACCAATTCACCTTCCTGTGAGGGCACAGAGGGAGTGGACTGTTGTCAAATTCTTTAAGAGCAGAGGAAATACCCTTTTCTATGCAGATTGGGAAAGAGCAAAAGGGAGGATGAGATAGGAATGAGAATGAAAAATAATCTCTCTTATCATGATGCCTATAGCAACTGATGAAGCAGTATCGCTAATGAGCCCCTTAGAGGTGGCACAACTGAAGCATATTAAAAATCAAGTCAGAAGCAAACTGATCTTATGTCTTTGGCTAGAATTTTATTAAAACTCTTCTGAGAAGATGTGACAAATGTGCCTCTATTTGTAGTTGCATAGACTTCAAATATCACAAGCCTGGACATCTGCATGAGTAATGGATAGGGGGGTTGAACAGCAATAATAATGATAGCTGCCAGTAATTAAATTAGATGCCAGGTTCCATACTAAGCATTTTATGGTGTCATTACAGTAAATATTTTCACCATCTTCAGGAAGTAGGAATTATAATATTTCTATTTTAAAGATAAAGAGACCAAGACAAAAAGAGAAATTACTTACTCTACGGTAGACTTAGGTTGAAAAGCTAGGATTTGAACCCACATTCATCTGAAGTGCTTTCCCATTAGGAGATTAATTCAGTCAGTAAACATTTATTTAGCACTAACTATAATTGAAAGTCTGATTGTACAACTGGGACAAGTTAAAGACCTTGCTCTCCAAAATCAACTTTCTGGAGTAAAGCTTATTTCTCCAAAACTGGGAAAGTTATATTTTGAGGAAGAAAGCTTCTAGTCCTCCCAAAGTTATGAGAAATCTGAGGAATTCCCTATGTCTGAAAATATATAAAGACCTCATTGGCTCTACCATTTAGAAGTATGCTATTGAAATATTAATAACTTATTGGTATCAATAAGTTATTTATAAACAGTGACTCATTATCTGTCAATATCATACTCGATTTATTAAATTTTTAGATTATATACCTGGCTTTCTCATAAGAAATGGACAAAAGGGAACACAGTCCTGTTAAAAATGCCTTTGGATGAAATCTAACTGTGACAAGTAAGGCCCTTTATAATCTATCATCTGTCTTATATCTCTAATCTTATTTCCACTCACTCTCCCATAGATATCCTTTTATTTTTGCTGTACTGAACTACTTGGAGGCCTTCAAATGTGCCATATTCTTTATTGCTTCATGACTTATTCAATCTGCTCCCTTGCTCTGGAGCATGCAGTCCCCATACATCAGCCTGGACACATCTCCTCTAGAACACCTTTGACCATTACACCTACTTTGCGCCCTTTTTGTGTAATTCTCCTTCTTTGTGTTCCTGCAGTATTCTGCATAATTCCTTCATGGAATGCACAGGCTATAGGTATCATTTACTTCTGTCTCCCCTTCACATAACTCAAATCTTTAAGGTTAGCTATTGCCACGATAATACATAAAACGTCCCAAAACTCAGTAGCCTACAATAACATTTATTCTCCTGCCCAGAAGGAAAAAGAAAATGAGTGGTTGAACCAATATATTCTCTCACTAGCAGTTTATAAAATGCCCCATTGTTCAGCCAACAAGTACTGTCATGAAAGTTTATAAACTCTTGTTTATTTGGAAGAAGCAAAACAATTTTTAATTGTGGTTTTGATTTAGATATTCTATTCTACTTTTATTAGTTTTGTAATAGTAACAAGCTTTATCATAATTAAAAGTTGAATTTTGTAATCATGTTTTCTGTATTTATTAATTGATTTTTATCTTTATTATTACTGTAACTATTACTATTATTATTATTTATTGATATATGATTACATTCTATTTAGAAATTTTTCTTTTTGCTCACAAGGACTATTGGCACTTTTTTAAAAATATAGACTTTAATTTTTAGGTTCACAGCAAAATGAAGTGGAAAGTTCAGAGAGTTCCCATATAGCTTCTGCTCACATACATGCATAGCCTCCTCCAACATCAACATCCCCAGCCAGGGGAGAGCATTTGTTGTAACGGATGAACCTATATTGACACCGCATAATCACTCAACGTCCATAGTTTACACTAGGGTTCACTCTTGGTATTGTACGTTCTGTGAGTTTGGACAAATGTAAAATGGCATGAATCCGCTGCTATAGTATCATACAGAACAATTTTATTCCCATAAAAATCTCCCATGCTACCTATTCATTCCTCCCTCCCCTCAAACCTTTGGTAACCACTGATGTTTTTACTGTCTCCATAGTTCTGCCTTTTCCATAATATCAAATAATTGGAATCATACTGTATGTAGTCTTTTTAGATTTATTGGCTTCTCTTATTTAGTAATATAAATTTAAAGTTCCTCCACGTCTTTGTGGCTTGATAGCTCACTTTTTTTTTTAGCACTGAATAATATTCCATTGTCCTGATGTACCACAATTTATTTATCCATCCACCTATTGAAGGACAATTTGGTTGCTTCCCAGTTTTGGCAACTATTAATAAAGCTGCTATAACATCCATGTGCAGGCTTTTTTGTGGACATATTTTCAACTCATTTGAATAAAACACCAAGGAGCACAATGGCTGCTTTGTATGATAAGAGTGTGCTTAGGTTTTTAAGAAACTTTCTTCCAAAATGGCTGTACCATTTTGCATTCCCACCGGCAATGAATGAAGGTCCCTGTTGCTCCCCATCCTCACCAGCCTTTGGCGGCGTCAGTGTTTTGGATTTTAGCCATTCTAACAGATGTATACTGATATCTCCTTTTTTGTTTTAATTTACATCTGGACTATTGGCTTTTCTATTTTTTTCTTCATTTTACAGTCCTCATCTAGTGTTGAAGTAAAAATGCAGACTTCACAAAGCAATTTAGACAACACTCCTTCCTTTTTATTCTTTTGAAAAGTTTGCAAAAGGTTTTGATTTTCTTAGGTGTTTTTCTTGTAAGTAAAATTTTGTTGCGTAATTTTAATTCAATCTAAATATTCTGAATGTTTATGTTTTAACTAAGGAGTTAGTTGATTTTCATTAGTTTTGATTACTAACATAGTTTCATTCATCTCTATTGACTTATTTGTGTTTTCTATTCATTCTGATTTCTGTTGCCACATTTTTTCAGTACAGCCTGTTGCCTGAGACTGATTTTTACATATTAAATAAATTTAAAAGATCAAAGAAGAGTAATGTTTTGTGACATGAGAAAAATATATGAAATTCAAATTTCCTTGATGCAGTTATAAGTCCAAAGCATTTTGAGTGCCACATGTATGATCGTACCAAGACATTTTCTTCTTATTTTTTAATGCTAGTGCATGCTCATCATGTCAAAACATGAAAAGAAGAGAAATGTGAACTTCAAGTATCTTGATATTTAGAGTGTGGATTATTTGTTATCAAATTAGCTAGCAAAGCATTGTTTTTATTATTCAATGACATTATAGCTGTACTAAACAAATAAAATATACATAAAAATTATAACTCTAAGCACCCACCACAATATCTTCAACCTCAGGAAAGCTACAGCCATAAATATTTCACCACAGTAGAATGAAAATTAGGCTACAACCAAAATAACTTTCCGAGTGGCTCATTTGTTGATATCAGAATTTGGCATACCTATGCAGGGGAAAAGACATTTTCAAACATGAAATATGTAAAATCTCATTACAGATCAGGATTAACAGATGCATATTTTCATCAGTTTTGATGATAGAGAACACTAACTTTGAACTCTAATTAAGCAAAATGTTATCTTCCTCCCCCTATTTTCATTTTTCTCAATCGTAGGTCTGTATCACACATAGACACACACTCCCCCACACACAATTGTTGTCAGTCATTATTGTTATATTTTGAACTTCATCAACTAAAATAATTGTGGAAATGTGTTTTCTCTCTTGCTGTATACACATCTACATAGTATCCTGTATATTGGCCCTTGGCCTGCAAAGCCTAAAATATTTACTGTCTGGCTTTTTACTGAATATTTCCCTATACCTGTCTAAAGTACAAAGCAAATTTTACCCTTCCACAAAGCAATACTTTTATGTTACTATCTTCAAATATTCTAATTCTGTAGTTGTTTTTAACCCACAGATTTTGTATAATTTTATTATTGATTCACACATTAAAAAAAGATTTTGATAAACCCACATATTCTACCTTCTATTTTTGCTACCATTCCTTCTAATGCTTCAGACCTTCCATGTGGATCCTTTTCCTTCTTCTGGAAATATATCCTAGAAAATCCTTTACAGAAGACTCATCTTTAGCTAATATTTATTTTGCCTTTATTCCTGAAGGATAATTTTTCTGGGCACTCTTTGAAACTTATTTTCTTTCATCATGGGAAAATATTTCCCTTCTGTATCTGGAATTCCACTGAGTTTGATGAAACTTCTGCTAGGTGCTGTATTCTCAAATACTCAAGAAGTTTCTAACCTTCAAAATATTAATTACCAATCTAAAGTGTATTTTACAGATAATTTTAAAAATAGCCTAATCCTCAGGCTATAAATATTTTTAATATTCTAAACTCCACCACATTTCTGCTCTCCTTTTAAAATTTTACTGTATTTTCAATCTTAGCTACAGAGAAATTCAAGGCTATAGTGAAATTTTCAAACATATCAGCATTGCTGAAAAAACTTTTTTTGTGCTCTGGATAATAATGAGAACACAACTGCATAATGCTGCTTTTCATTTGTGTGTTCACATACACATGTGGTTTAATTTAAAATATTGCAGCATGTTTTCAGATACATCATTCTACTTTATTCAGGCAACAGCCCTATGTGTTAGACAGCTATGGTAGACTGTATTTTAAAAAAATTGTTGCAATAATACCTCCCACCTCACATGCTCTTCTTACATTGTGACTTTGACACTTGTCTCATTGAGAAGTGGGGTTTATATTCCTTCCTCTTGAATTTGGGTGTGCATGTGATTATGACAGATATGACACCGTGATTTCTGAGATTAGGTCATAAAAGTATCTGCCTGGTTTTCTCTGGGTGCTCATTCTTGGTCCAGTAGCCACAGGAGATTCTGCATATAGGTGTTCAGGTTGCCAGCCCAAGTGAGATTCTTGGTGATAATATCAACTATCAACCACCAAGTGTGAGAGGGAGGGGCCTTCAGATGCTTTCAGGCCAAGCCATGGAGTCACCACCTGCAGGTGATGTCCTATGGTGCAGAGATCGGCTGTTCTCATTGACCCCTGCCAAAACAGCAAATTAAATCTCTATTATTTTAAGCCACTAAGTTTGGGGTGGTTTGTTAACCTGCCACAGATGACTAGAATAGTCATTATTTTCACCAATTTAAATGCAAATGATTTAAGTTTTAGAGTAGTGAACTAATTGGCTTTTCCAAAGTTCACACAGTAACTGAGTAAAGATATAGGATTCAAAGCGAAATTTTATAATTTTACAAGCTTGATTCTATTCAATTTATTTATTTTCAATTAAGTTCACAATAAGATACATACTGCTATTATCCCCAATACATTGATGACAAACCTGGGATACAGAGAAGTTCAGGCAAATTGTCCAAATTTGCACAGATTCTAAGTGGCCATGGTCCCAATTCAAACCTTTTAGCCTTTCTCCCAAATACGTTTTCTTAACGATTACACAGTCTGGATTTTCTACTTCTGCCTCTTTCCATTCATCCATGTCATCCTGACAGCTCTAGAATTGTAAAAGTTTAAGAGAGGAATTGAGTTATACACTCCAAATAATTGGTTTAGTGGTCTAAAAAAGCCACAGATTCTCTCTGCAAACAAATACATATATACACGAATATGTGCACATTTAGAGATTACAGATCCCCTTGAAGCCAAAAGATTTAAATGCAGATTTTCAGGAAACTTAAAATCTCTTCTTTACACTGGAAGTGGGCCTGCAGATTTCTAATGTATGGGCTACAGTAGGAAATTTACACTATAATGAACAAAAATGAAGAAATTGTGTTACTGTAAGCAAAGTAGAAATAAGATAAAAATCAATTTAGTTTTATCAAGATACATTAGACAGTTTTCCAATGTGTATAATCATTATGGATAACATTCTCCTTTTTCTACAATAAGTTTATTTGAGGAATGCCCTTTGTAATACTAAAATTTCTTCTTTATATTAAAGGATTAGCATCTAGTGTTATGTATCTGATGATCTACGCCTTAAGCCAAAACATTGATATTTAACAGAACTCAAATAATAAGCTGCCATCTAAAATGTTTAGGTACAATTAGAATATATAGATGTCAAAAACAAAACCAAAACACTTGATTGTGTAATGGTTTGGGAGTGAGGCTACTGGGTTAGAAACTAGGTTACGGCCACTTACTACCTATGCAAATTTGAAAAATTTTCTTAATGTCTCTGTGCCCTAGCTTTGTCATCAGTGAATTGAGAATAATAGCATTACATATCTTCCTGGAGTTTAGTATGAAATTAAACAATTTTAACATACATAAAATTTCTAGAGTAGAACTTGGCAAATTATCGGTTATTAATAAATGATTGCTAAACCATGTGTGTATCCTGAAATAAGCTGGTATTCCTGTAACTTCACAATTATTGCTTTTCATTTTGTTTACACTAACAGTTTTAGCTTCTTTATTTTTTAATGTAAGTGATAAGATGTGGATTTCTACTCTGCTACTCCTGAGAGCCTGGCAATTTTTTTTCTAGCAGATCTTTAAGGCAAGGAAAAAAGATATGGAGTAAAGCAAGGTACGAAGACATCCTTCCTGTGAGTGAGGTAGTTCAAATTTTATGCAGAACAGTTATATCAAACTAGCAATAAAACCCAGTGTTTACTAGTTATGGCTACACAATTTACACTGTTAAATTATAAACTAGCAATAGAAAGTCTGCATGGGTATGCTGATAGGCTAAGATGCAGAATGTAGATCTCTAACATATGTTTAAATCCTCTGGTAGATGAAGAATTATCTAGAAACATAAGGATGCATAAATAAACACACACATATACAAGAAATAGCTCATTTTCTACTGCCAATTCAGTCTGAGTAGGAATATCATTCTAATACCACAAAGTTAAATTGCATCGCACTTCTCTTTCTCAGCAACCAGCTAATTCAATCATAGCACATAGATTTTTCATCAGTTTTTAATTTGCTTAATTTTTGTGAGCTGGTGGTTTAGAAAATTTCCCATTTTTCAACCCTAAGACTGTAGGGATAAGGCCATGTGCTCTTCTTTCTCTGTGTCATTTTCATTTCAATATAGATTTTATAGTTCATTACCTGTCAATCAGTTTTAAATGGCGCAGTATTCATTTTATCATGTTCTGTAAAACTGTTTTATGCTTCTTTCAACGTCTTACATTCATTTTAGACTGAGCCCTATTTGTTTCTCTAAGAGCCCTAGCCATCTGTAGCTGTGTGCATTTGAACGTGTATTTATTTTAGCAAATGCAATATTTTGCTTTCTATGGTATATTCATTGAGAATATTTGTTCAAGCAAGTGACTACTGAGGAAGCAGTACTGTGGAAGTGCTTCATCTGTGAGGAGTCATTTTATGCCCTATGTTTTTATTTATCTCAAACTGTGAGAGGTACAAATTTCAAATACAACTTAAGATGCTGACCCAGTGCATTTTGTTATCCAATTGTTTTTAATCTATGAAAACGTATTTAGATAATTAACATTCAAAACACCAGGGCAAACAAACATAAATTTTGAGCCTCAATGTTCTCACGTAAATTAACACTTGAATAAGTAACAAAAAAATTATGCACTTTTTAAGAGTGGACAGTATCTTTTTTTATATAGATTTGTTCCTTTTTCCACTGACGCATATTTATTTAACTACTTTCCCTTCATTAAATAGATATCACCTTTATTTCTAGCCTTTTAACTAAGAAGTATTGAAGAGTCTTTTAGTGTTATCTCAAAAAAAATTAGATATATCATAAATATAACAAGAAAATTTAGAAAAATTTCCTTCAGGAACTAATTAGTACAGGCACAATCTTGCTGAGGGAACTATTTTGACTTTTAACCTACTAAATAATGTAAGAAACAATTTAAGAAGATACTTATGGTACTCTTTGTTAAAACATACCAAAAAACATTTTCTATAGCCTTCCTTGGAAACTAATTCAAGTGATAACAATGATTTGTGCAGTGTGCTGGTAAACCAACTCTCTAGAAAAGCAAAGAGACAAAATGCTGATTTGTAGCATTGGCTGATCTCCATAGTGTAAATTTTCCCACGGTTGTCAATTTAAAGATACCAACGTTTAAAGAATCAGCTCTTTTGTACTGAATAGCCAGTGGAGCACACCACTGCTTCCTACTATCTAACCTAAAATTTCTTCTATACCTTCAGATTAATTTCTTCAGGACACAGAGAATTATCTTCTCAGTACCCCAGGCGTCCTCAGCATTTTCTCTTTACCAAATCCTTCGTTTTTCTTTCCATAATTCACGTGACCTGTTGTCTCTCATCCACTTTTGCATTAGTTGAAGTAAACATATTTGCCATCCTCATTTTGTTGCTTTTCACTTCTGATGTCTCGGATTGCCATTCTTCTTCCCTAATCCTGGCTTTCTCTATTGTCAAAGTTCATTTCTAAGCTCACTACTTCCTTTAAACATTCCAGATAGCTATATTTATTCTACTTACCAAGTCATTCCAGGAATTCCATTCTTTATTTTTTCTTATCCCTTTGAAATACATAGCACTTTTGCATCTCAACACAACTACAATAGTGTGTCACCTAACAATGGGATACCTGAGAAACGTGTTGTTCGGTGGTTTTGTCATTGTGTAAACTAAGATTTTATTTGAGGCATTTAGATACAGAAATATGCTATATGCTTATACCTTTGTATGTATTATTTTAATCTACTTTGTTTTTCTTTCTTTGATGAGAACTTCTTAAGGCACGTATCCTTCAGCTAGAACATTTCTAAGCACATAGTCTACTGCTGTGTACAGAGGGAAATTCTCAGTAATTGCCTGACTTTCTCTAAGTGCATCTTTAACATTGCCTTTTCCAGACTACAAAACCATGCTGTCCATAAGTCTACTTCCTAAACATTTAGGGTTTTTCAGTTCTCTATTATAATCGTTTTTAAAGTTCCCCAGAAAAATTAATAAAATTTCCAAAGAAAACCTTTGACTTCATTTTATTAGCTTCCTGAAACTCTGAACTTTCTCTGTTTTCCTGCTTATTGTGGACTTTATCTTTATATTACACACTAAAGGAGATGAAAACCAAAAGGTTAATTCTTTGACAATTTAGTCCCAAGAGACAAGATTAATACCAATGAAACTACTACGAAGTATTGCATACACTTATTTTTTTTATCCTAAAACATATCGTGAAAATAGAATCCATCAAATATACTTTGTTCAGTTTTGTCTTGCCCAAAGTAGATGTTCACATTTTTACCAAAAAAAAAATTTCTCTCTCAAGGAAAGCACTTTCTGTAAAAAGCAGCTTGAAAAACTACTGGCCTAGAATATGGTAGGGGATGCTGAGAAGCTTGTAAAATACAAATTGAGTAAGCACTGTGAAGCAGAGTGTTGAGTTCGGAGACATGCCAAGAGCATTTGGAGGCTCTTAACATATGGGGAATAATAAACACAGCCTCGGAAACCGAGATGACTGCATGCTTCATGTGTTTGGGATGAGTTATTCTACTGGGTCTAGAAGAACTAAAAAGACAGCCAGCAACAGTACAATTCAGCCTTTGATGCTGGGAATAAATCAAGCCAAAGCTATAGGGAAAGATCCTGAGATTTAACCGTGCAAAGAAACAATCAAGCTGCCATTTTTTTCTCCTCTGGAAAGAGACCATAGAGTTATGAAAACAAAGTGTATACAGATCCTACAGATCTGATTTCAAATCTGGGACCACCATTTACCAGCTGTGTGATCCAGGTAAGGTTGCTAGACAATGTGTAGGACACTCAGTTAAATTTGGATTTCAGCTCACCAATGGATAATTATTTCATATAAGAATGTCCCGTATATTGCACAGGATTTACTTGTGCCAAAAAATATATATATATTCATTGTATATGTGAAATTCAAATTTAACTGGGTATTCTGTATTTCTATTTGATTACATCTGGCACCCCTAGACCTAAGCGAGTTGCATTATATCTGTAAATCTCATTTATCTTCTCTGCGATAAAGTGGCAATAATCATATCAAACGAATCAGAAGTTATGAGGATAAGCGCGCGCGCACACACACACATACACACAAGGTGTGCGGAAGTATTTGGCCAATATCGGGTTCAAGGGAGTTCTTTTAATTCTTATTTAAGTAAACACTATTCTTGGTATGTAATCATAAAAGGACCTTATTTTTCTTCCACCTAAATCTTTATATTCTCTGGAGCCAGCCCTTCCTCCTACTTTTGATGAAATTTAGGCAAATCCCATCACTCTGAGGTCAATTCATGGTAGCATTTCTCCAGGCAGTAATTAGGTATCTGTTTTCATTTAATAGTCTTGATGGAGCTCTTGATTTAAAGGTGAGACCTCTCCCTTCTCCAGCTGAGTCCTGCCTGAGGTAGAAGCTGGGTGTGATGGGTTTCTTTTTTTCACCTTCTGTTTTTTTCTAATCTTTTTCTCCCAGGTTGCAAACCATGGTTTCTGACAAAACTAAGGAATGTGCAGTGGGTGGAAAGGCGAGGTGCTGGAATGTCTAAGAGGGAGAAAAGAAAAGGAGATATGAAAGGTCTTCCTGGTTACTGTAATGTTATTGCACACTGCTGTGTGGCTCTGTCCCTGATGATCCCTAAGCTTGGGAGGTGTTCAAAGTGATTACTCTTCTCATGATCACTTTCACAGGCTATTTGCAACCACCACTCTCAAAAAATCATCTACCTATTCCAGGAGGTCTATCACTCCCTCTTCAGTGCTTTATCTCATCTGCACATGTTCTTGTAACGGTGGGGCTAAGCTGTCATCATGTAAAAGTTCATATTATTGAGACAAAACCACTTAGTAAATTCAAGACCTGAGAATCATTGTTTAATGCAGCACTATATTATAAAAATGTGCATCTTATTTTAAATAACATTCATTATACTTTTTATTTTGCTTATGGTTTATCACTTATAAAAATGCTTCATTCATATTTAAAATGTCTAAAATAGTATTTGCTTCTTAATGACAAATATTTCTGATATATTTTATCTACGCCAGAAGAGAGAGTAAAATCATAAACATAGTCTCTTATATGATGTTAACTTAATTCAGTTTCAGCTTCCTGATTTGCGTTATTCTTGAACAAAACTTCAGCTTCTGGTAGGCCAGAGTAGGAATTGAGGTGTTGAATTCTAAAGAATAGATAAGTTTAATTAATTTAAATAAAGAATAGGGGAAGGTGTCTTCTGAACTATTTTTACTCACAACACTTTAGACACCAAATGCGTGTTTTTTCCTTCAACCAACAACCAATTTTTTTTTTATCTTCCTAACACCGACTGGGTGTTCTACATTCAATTCAGTTCTGACATTAACTACCCAGAGTTAACTCAGACCACACAGTGTAAGGGCTCAGTCCCATAGATTACCCCCACTTCAAATGCTAATCACAAGTCTAGGTCACTCATATTTCTAACCAACATGCTATAAATTTGGATGTTTCCCATGCTTCCTCCTCCAGTTCAATAATTTGCTAGAACCACTCACAAAACTCAGACAGGCACTTTACTATTACTGGTTCATTATAAAGGATACAATGCAGGAAGAGCCAAATGGAAGAGATGTACAGGGCAAAGTATGGGGGAAGGAGTGCACCATGCATGCTCTCCAGGCATACCATCACCCCAGCACTCCAATTTGTTCCCTACCCAGAAGCTCTCTAAACCCTCGGATTTAGGGTTTATATGTTGGTTCCATTACATAGGCATGATTGATTAAGTCATTGGCCATTGATGATTGAACTCAACCTCCAGCTCCTTTCCCCTCCTCAGATATCTGCAGGTGAGGATGAAAGTTCCAATCTTCTAATCACATGCTTGGTTCCACTGGCAACCAGCCCCCATCCTAAAGCTATCTGGGGGACCACCAAGAGTCACCTTTTTAGCATAAATTCAGGTATGGTGGAAAGATGCTTAATAAGAATAACAAAAGATATTACTCCTGTCACCCTTATCCCTTAGGAAGTTCCAAGGGTTTTAGAAGCTCTATGTCAGGAATAGTGGACAAAGACCAAATATATATTTCTTATTATCACAGTATCTTAGTCAGTGCAGGCCGCTATAACAAAATACCAAAGACTGGGCGGCTTAAACAACAGACATTTTTTCTCTCAGTTCTGGGGGCTGGGAAGTCCAAGATCAAGGTGCTGGCCAGTCCAGCTCCTAGTGGAAGCTGCTTCTTGGCTTGGACTGCTGCCTTTGACTATGTCCTCAGGTGGTGGAGAGAGAGAGATCTGGTCTCTTTTTCTCTTCCTAATTCCATTATGGAGGTCCCAGCCTCATGACCTCATCTAAATCTAAGTACCTCCCAAAAGTCCTAACTCCAAATGCCATCACAATGGGAGTTAGAGCTTCACCATATCGATTGAGGATGGGGGGAGGGGCACAGACATTTGGTGTATAACAAAAGTGATTTTCAGTCAGTGTTAGCTCATGAACAAAGGTCTTCCAGATTTTCAGTTTGATCTCTTCTTACAATCCACATCACATAGGGAATCTGGTAGAAAAACAAACGACTTAGATTTTACCTTTTTTTTTTACTGCAGCCCTCTTGCTAAAAGAATGCTTGTTTACTCTCATTAAATATTTACTGACTAAATGTAGGCATATAAGCATGAAAGTGTGAAAGAATGAATGAAAAGATGGACAGTGCAGCCATTTAGGCTTGAAATTAAATCGAAATAAATTAAATAAAAATTAATAAATTAAAATTTATTTTAATCATGAACTGTAGATACAACTATAGAAATCATTTCTGTTTACTTATAAAACGTTTTAAACAACATATTTTATTACACTATATTGTGTATATATATATTTTTTGCCACAGCTTTGCAGATATTATCTCTTCTTCTTGTATTTGTGCAGTTTATTTTCCTCTGGGGTGAATTAGCTTCCTTCAACTTCTACACTAAAACTTATCTTGTTGACATCCTCCTACACTTCAACTTGTCAGGTTTAAAAATTTTATCCTATTCTCCAAGGTGCCAACTATCTCATCCAAATTAATGTTGTCAGTAATTTAATGAATAACCTTTGTACTCTAACATCCCCAAACTCTGAATACATTTCTCACACCCAATATGTGCCCAAGTAGCAGTATAGTGACCTCTAATCCATTCAAAAAAAAAAAAAAAAAGACAGTGTGGAGTTAACATGTGTAATTCCTAAGCTGGATGATTATCTCCAGGAGATGAAACAGATGTATGACCAAGCTCAGTTTCACTAAGACCTGTCATTTTTTTAGGCTTTTATGGCCCGTGGGTCTCTGGTCTACTCAGGGACTGAGCATTTGAGACTGTTCATTATTTACTTAGCTAAGTGGATGTATTTATAGAATGTTTCAGGCACTTAACAAACTTATAATTAGCCCTCAGTTTACCAAAGTTAATGATCTAAAAGAGCAAATAATTTGGAGAAGAATCTTTGTTATTATTGTTTATTATATAGAAGCCCGAAATGGTATTCATTTAAAAATAGTAGTACAGTAATTCGACCTTATCCGCTGTTTCTCTTCCAGCACTTTCAATTATCGGCAGTTAGTCTAGGTCTGAAAATATTAAATGGAAAATTCCAGAAATAAACAATTCATCATTTTTAAATTTCGTGCCATTCTGAGTAGTGTGCTGAAACCTGTCACCATACCCCTCTGTCGCACCAGGGACATGAATCATACCTTTGTCCATCAAATCCACACTGTGTACATTATCTGTTCGTTAGTCATTTAGTTGGCCTCTCCTTTATCACATCGACTGCTGTCGTATCACAGTGCTTGTGTTCAAGTAACCCTTATTTTTATTTATTATTTATTTATTTATTTATTTGCTGAGGAAGATTGTTCCTGAGCTAACATCTGTGCCAGTCTTCCTCTATTTTGTATATGGGGCATCACGATAGCATGACGTAATGGGCAGTGTGTAGCTCCGCGCCCGGATCAAATCCGCAAACCCTGGACTGTCGAAGCAGAGCCCGCGAACTTAACCGCTACACCAGCAGGTCAGCCCAAGCAACCTTTATTTTACTTAATAACGGCCCTGAAGTGCAAGAGTAGTGATGCTGGAAATTCAGACATGCCAAAGAGAAGCTGTAAAGTGCTTCCTTTAGAGAAAAAAGTGAAAGTTTTCAACTTAATATGGAAAGAAAAAAAATCGTGTGCTTAGGTTGCTATGATCTATGGTAAGAATGAATCTTCTATCTGTGAACATGTGAAGAAGGAAAAAATATTTTTGCCGATTTTACTGTCTCATCTCACGTATGTAAGTGTAGGAAAAAACATAGTGTATCTAGGGTTCAGTACTATCCTCAGTTTCAGGCATCTCCTGGGGGTCTTTGAACCTATCCACCATGGATAAGGGGTGTGCTACTGTACACATAACTTCCATTGTATAAACATAGAGCCGCCTTACTCAGGAAATATCCCAGAATCACATTTTAGATTAAAATATATGAAAAATGTTCATGTAGATTATGAAATAGAGCTTGGCCATTCGTTATTGAGCTTAGTATTCTGAAACTGGAGAAGGATTTTGTAAAACCTTAGAAGGAGAAATTTTATTGCTGCAAGACTGATAAAAAAATACTATTTGTAATAAGTTTCCTTTAGAATCCTTATGAAAAAGAAGAATATGACATTGAAGAAAATATTTTTTAGTGGGAAAAGTTATTAAAGTAATGAAAAGGAAGAATTTTTACATCTGTAATTTTAAAGATTTTTAAAAATTATCGTACCAGGAACAAATACACTTAAGAATAAAGCGAGTTTGTAAGATAATGGTCCTACATCTGTGAGAAGATTAGGCTAAATGACCTCTGGTGTTTCAACCAAGGCTAGTATTTTATGATTAGTGGATAAGGGACAGTTTAGAGAGTTTAGAGAAATAGTAGTCTTAAACATTAACTTGTAAATTATTAAAAGATTCTTGTTTTTATTTTTTCTGCTTCGATTCCCTACTGGACCTTTGAAAGTGGACCAGAAAAATAATTTTGGGGTAATTAAAATTTTCCAAACACTTCTTTTGTAATTTTCATCAGTCTGTTTACATTTCAGCTTTTAAGGCCAATCAAGCATTCCACAAACAGTTACTCTCTGCTTGCTTGAGGCGTGCACATGACAACTGGAACAAACATAAGCTGGTACCACATAATGAGAGGAAAATAGAAAATGATAAAAGTTGTAAGGCCTGATTCATATGTTTATGAAGCTTAACATCAAGTGAATTAAGATAAAGTTATGAAGTAATTATGAAACCATTTATGGCAGAACCCTAGGACTAGTTTATATAAAGGACAGGATGTATCGGTAGTCATTTAGAATAGAGAGGCAGACTGCTTGGTTTGCCTTCTGGCTCATCCGCCTATGGGCTGTGTGACCTTGAACTAATTTACTTAGTTTCTCTGTGCCTCAATGTCCTCATCTACAAAATGTATGTAATAATGGCGCTTATTTCATCAAGTTGTAAAGCGCTCAGGACCGTGGCCCATGCTCATAATCTTAAAGTATTTGTTGTGGTTGAGCAAGAGGCTTTACACTTTGTTTTTTAACAGTGGTTGAAAATAAATATTGGAAATGGGAATGTGGAATATCAAAAATTATGTGTGACTGGAGTGAAGTGTTTTGTTTAGGATGTGAATTTGATTTGTTAGAAACACTGAATTGCTGCACGTATAAGAAAGAGAGTGTGAAAGACTGGCAAATTGATTTCATTATATTGGGGTTTTTTTAGTACTTTGGTAAAAATACTTAACATGAGTCTACGCTCTTAAATTTTAAATGTAGAATATTGTATTGTTAATCATAGGTACAACATATTAATTGACTTTTAAAAGTTCATAAAAAACACTTTCAAATTTGAAATTATTTCTAAAGTAATGAAAATGCCTTGTACATTAAAGCAAAATAAAAACTAAAACTTTACATTGACTTTTCTGAACATAGCAGAATATGCCTTTATTCTTGGGGCGTATATATGTCTTTAAGCAGTTTCTTAGCCACACCCATCTCTCGTACTGTGCCAATGGTATTGTTCTGAAGAAAATGTATTATTTTCACTATTGATGTATTAGTTTTAATTGTTTTCAGAAAATATTTCCTAGAACGTTCTTCAAAGTTTTATTTTGTGGTTAATAAATTGGAAACTGTTGATGTCTTCAACTGATTCTTCTTGAAAGCCATGACATCTCAATTGAGAGAACATTCTCTCTACAGCTGCTGAGCAAATTCAGCTAACTGAGACATTTTAATTCTATATTTAGTATTACATTTTGTAAATATTTCAGCCAAATTATGTCCACAAATATTTATCAGGAGCAAAATTCCTCAAATACCTTGTCTCTTTTAACGCCTTTTAAGTGTTCCAAAAAATACAGATACTGCAAAATCACAAGTTTTCTTAATTTTCTTCGGATTCCAGTTATAAATTAAAAACAGGAGTTCTATCTTACTGTAAGTTTAAATGCTAAGTCTTGATTATAAAATCTCAAAATTAAATCTTATAAACTGAGTTCTAATCATTAGTTTGTTCAGTTTTGTTGTTAGTTTTGTTTTTTATGGAGGTCACATCGGTTTATAACATTATCTAAATTTCAGATGTACATCATTACATTTGACTTCTGTAGAGACTGTATCACGTTCACTACCAAAAGTCTAGTGTCCTTTCTTTTAAAAGAGTAAATTTCAACATCTTCCTATTTGCAGACTCTGTTTTACAATAATTACAATTCAGTAAAAATTTCAAAATCTAAAGTTTCGGGCCTTCTTTCATTGATTACTTTGATTAAGGATTTCAAACTGATTATAAAAAACATGGAACCAACATTTAGTGGATTAGCATTATTAATTTTGAAAGTAATTCTTCAAAGGCTGAAGCATTTCTAAATTCTGTTTAATGATGGGAAGCAAGGAAAGTACTTGCCACATCAAGTTTTTTTTTTAATTTAACTTTAGATTTGTCACACAATTTTCTAGTATAATTATTCTGTGATTATATTTAAAAATTGTGGGGCCGGCCCGGTGGCACAGAGGTTAAGTTTGCACGTTAGTTTCTCGGCAGCCTAGGGTTTGCCAGTTTGGACCCGGGTGCGGACATGGCACGGCTTGGCACGCCATGCTGTGGTAGGCGTCCCACATATAAAGTAGAGGAAGATGGGCATGGATGTTCGCTCAGGGCCAGTCTTCCTCAGCAAAAAGAGGAGGGTTGGCAGTTGTTAGCTCAGGGCTAATCTTCCTCAAAAAAAAAAATTGTAAATTCTCCAAATTTCAGCTTCTACTTTGATGGGTAAAATATCTCACATTAGTTGGTAGTAGTCATGTTTATGTACACACATGGCCAATTCCAAGTACATTTCTGACACATTTTACTTTAAATTAGTCAAAAAAAAAATGTTGCATGAAAATAAAGTCCATCAAAATATATGTTCATAACATTACAGAAAAATCTGAAGTTTATGTTCAAGGTTGATGTTTTAAATTAAATCTGAAACATTTCACATAATGTCAAATATTTCACTAATGAAAGACTGATCTCCAAAAAGCATTGTTTTCATAAATTGGCTGAGAAAAATCAAATCTTTATTGAATTGACTTCACTGATTTTCTTTTTGATGTACTTAATGATGCTGATAAAAAACTGCTTCCCAAGTTCTTCTGCCAACGGATCCTACATATGAATAGTTACTACCTCACTTTTCATATGTGTACAAGAAATTGTAAATGGACACAGTAAATTGAGAACATTCTAATTATGCCCCTGATTCATTCTTTACTAAACACTCATGTACACGTAGGAACACAAAGGGATTTAAATGCTTACATGCTGATTGTGGTATTCAGGTCTGCAAATTTTGATATGTCATGAAATTTAAAACTGCTGTGGATAAAAGCTCATTTAAAACAGCATTAAGTGAGGTGCCTTTTCTTTTTCAATGTTGACAAGTGAGAATTACTTGGAAAAACATGTTGGCTGGAAGCTTCCTTATCTACTTGCGGAAACCTTCCAACGTATAAGTAAATGCCAAAAATATTGATAGAATTTTCTGGTTTTTTCCTTTTATAAAAATTGGAAGGCTGAAGCTCAATGCTAAAAGAATCATTTCAGGTTTTTTTTTGAGGCTATATATATCCTCATATTTATATATATAATTTTAAACTTATTCTTCCTGGAAGATAGCCTCTGAGAAACACTTCATTATTTAGTTTCATAGACTTTCACAAAATGTCATCTAATCATCTTCACATTTTTCTCTGTAAAAGGAAAATACATTTAATCTTTGAAACATCCTGCAGTCTATAATGAATTTTAAACTGTTGATGATTCAGTTCAACTTTTTGATTTCTGAATAGCAGTCTTATTTTGTCTTTCTTTTCTTCCCTCCCTGTTAGGTTGTCAAGTCATTGTTTTTACTTCCATACTAATTTTAAACGAAGTGTGCAGCCATCTGTGAAATATTTTCTGTGAAAACTCTATGGAATATCTTATTTTACTGCATCCTTCCAAAGCCAATTACCTATTTCAGGTAGAAATTAGCATCTATCTCCCTCCATCCGGCCTGGGTCAGCGGCTCTTGGCCATTTGCTTTGCCTGTTCAATATGGAGTTGTAAACTGGATTTGAGTTTTCCTACAGCTTCTATTTTCTCAGAATTGCTACATCTAATAGTTGCACAAAGGTTTGTTTTTGGTGAATGCCATCATTCATTCTCCTAATCTATGCATTGACAGAAGTTACATTACTTGATTCTTAAGACTTATCTGGATAGAAAGGCAGGAAGAAAGAAGGAGGGAAGAAAGAGAAAGGAAAAAAAAATGAAAATGTGTATTCTGAGATACCAAAAGAAGTATCTATAACATATTTCACAGAGCAGTACCACCCTTAGGTCAGGGAAGTTTGTACCCCCACCCCCATGCCTCATTCAGAGTGTCGTCTTAAAAAATTTCCATCTGGATTATCCATCCCCAGTGCCATTAAGTAAGGTGCCCAAAGTTTAGCCCTGGTCATTAGTGGGTTCTGGCTGATGGGAATGCCTGCCTCAAAATTATCTAAGTTCCCAGACAATGTCTAGGAATCCTGCAGTCAGCTGTGCCATTGGTTGGGGTACTTAAAACCCAGATTGGGACCTGTGTGAAACCTATGCCCATTTCTCCTCATCAGGGCACTCTATAATCCATACAATACCCCTCCTCCCGCCCTACACACACTCCAGGGAGCTAATAACACCGAGGAGCTCCAGGTCTAGTGTCTTAAGGATGTCCCAGGCCCTGCAGCTGAGCCCTGGTTCAGGAACAAGCCTGGTGAGGCTCACTCCTGCTACCTGGAGCATGCTTTTTCACTGCCAGAATGATGCTGATGACTCCATTTAGGATTTCTCATTCTCATTGGACTCAGGATGAGTCAGGGCTCCAGCTACCCATGTTTCACTATCAACAACCAAGAACACTTGGGCTTTTGCCTATTGGTGGTTTGACTGTAGGGCTACCTCAGGTCTACAGCAGGCCAGGGCAATGGGGATGATGGCAGAATTCCGTTAGCCTATACATCAGCCTCTGGCACCAAGTGTTGTCTCCCCGTCTCCCCTACAGGCTCCACACTGTGTCAGGCGATCTTCCTATGTGTCTGTGCCTCTTCCTGTGGCTTACAAGATATTCACTTCACAATGCCAATGGGCCCTTCCCATAGATTTTCTCTCTTGCTATGTGGTAACATCATGCTCTCCTCGGGGGGTCTTAAGCATGTAGGACAAGGGTGGAATGTTCCTTTAACAAATGTGACAGCTCTTCTGCTTCCACACGTGGGCCTTTTGCCTATTCTACCTGCTAGTGGTTGTTTGTAGAAAGCAGAGTTGTAGTCATAATTGAACACCACATTCTAGGAATGAAGTAATTATAGTCTAAAATACTCAAGAGAAGATGATATAGTTGGAAGAGGTATTGGTCTACATTTACACTACAAAATTACTAATGATAAATTTAACATAATAAGCAAATAAATTGTCTTTCACATTTTCCTGCATAATCTGAGTAAGACTTGGCATTTGTTATTATCATCAATGGGGCACAGTTACTATCTTCAAATCCATTGGAATTGGAATCCATTATTTCTGGCAGCACAATGGGTGAAGCATTCATAAGAAATGATGTATCTAGCATTAAATAAATGGCTTTTGGGAACTGCTGAGGCATGGAAATCTAAATTGGTATAACACAAAATGGTTCCAAAGAGTCATGTCATAACAAGAGCATTGCTACCTCTTTCTTATAGTGGAGATAGGAAATTAGTCAGAAATCGTACATTTATCAGTAAAGAAGGTAAAGGATAGTTGTTCCTGGACCCTAACATGAAGAGATGGTGCCTGGATGGTATGAAGAATCTCCATTGTACTAATAAGACAAAAAAGCAAATAGATAGTTACTTTTCTACCCATTATTCTCAATCCTCATTGATGAATTTCTATACTGCAAATGGGCCCATAAATTTTGTACTATATTTTAAAATCAAATTTCACATATTGACAGGGGCCTCACAGAGTGAGGGATAATAAGTTTCATCTGCCATGAATATTGTACAGTTGATCTACCCTTAATCATGCCTTTTTTGGTTTGACTGGTAGTCTGTAATGCTAGACATCCTGTTGGATTTGACATGGTCTTATGCATTCCAGATAATCCTGATTCTTGAGAAGGATCATATTGAATCTTACTACAATCCCTGTTGGGCATTAATATCATTTTCTTATTATTGCTCTTATTATTGACAAGTCAACTTGGAATTTCATTAGGCACTTCTGACCTTATTAACCTCTGTGTGCCTAGAACAACGTCAGCGTGCACTGAGAACATAAATGTTCTTGGATGGTATTGTTAACAAAGTAAAAGAAAAAAACTGAACATGAATAATGAATTAATTTTGTCTTTATTATAATATACTCTTTATGCTTCCTGGTTATTTGTTATAATGTAAAGCTTATTCTCCCTCGTTATTTATTTAAAACAATGTTTTAAGTGAAATCATAAAAAATGAATGATTTTAATGCAAAGAAATAGTTATATTACCTGGCATCAGTAATATTCATGTTTTTCTAATGTGCAACAGCTTCCAGCTGAGGGCATTCTAACCAAGCACACAATCTTTTTTTGTTAGTTTTTTTGTGTTTATTTTACCACTAAAAAAGAGATGTTTTAAAACATATTTAACTTGGGCACTATCAGAGGTAGATAGAGAGTAGGAAATTATGCGGTGGGATATAGTTTCCACAAGATGATAGTTCTTCATGCTTGGAATATGAATAGGAACCAAGAGAGTGCTGATGTTTGGTGGCGCTGCAAATTATGGTCTTTCACATGTGTGGGTCCTTTGAAAGGAACCATCTGGCCTGGCGTTGGCTGTTAGTGCTGTGTGGAATCTGTGACAATTGACTGTGCTGCATTAAATCTGAAAACCAAAAGTTGCCTCTATTTTTGTATCAGTAACTTAAGCTATAAATACTTATAGTGTGCCTCCAATTTACAGAGTTTTGATCATATTCTTGTTCTCTGCATATATCCATGGATAGTTAAAGGAGCAATAGAATCGCCTGAGCTTTCCTCATTGGAGGCAGTGGAAAAAGGGTGGCCAGTATTACTCTACTGAGAGGATCATACAGTAAGAAATCACCTCCAAATGAAGATATGGGAATTGAGAAGAAGTTGGGAGTGGGGTGAGGGGATGGGTTTTGGCCAGCCAAAAGTATGACAGATGAATGCCACAGAAGGCAACTCAGTCTAATTAAACACTGGATTTAATTTTAGAAGAGTTGAGTTGTATACCACATTCTGCCACTGACTTTGGTGAATTGCATCACCTTTCTGAACCTAGATTTTCTCATCTGTGAAAAGAAGAAAGGGTGGAAGGGTTGAACTAGATACCATAAAGGTAAATTCCACATCTAAAAAGATAGTCTGTTCTACGCTACCCTTTCAAATTTTCACTATTTTCAAAATCCATTCTTGTTTATCACATAATGTCTACAAGAAGAGCTGAAAGCTTCAGACGAAATTTCTATAGAATAAAGGCACATTGATGCCACTTTAATTAAAGGTGAGATCTTGCTAGCATAAGCTAATGTGAGCAAAGAGTGAATGATTTCTGCGTCCAAGATGTATGACATTGGCCCATTTGAATGGAAAAGGTAAAAAATTCCATCAAGGGCTCTTCATTTGTTTTTTGTTATTTCAAAAAGGAAGTCAAGCAATTGTAGAGCTGTAAAAAAAGTTCAAGATATTGACAAGTTCCTTGATAACCACTGCAGACTATCTGGATATTAATATATTTATCATACAATTAGTAAATTGTTCTATATATTGATGTAGAATGAAATTTTTTTTTTCAGTCGTAGCATAATGCCTAGTATGTAGAAACACTTAGTACATATTTGTGGAATAAATGAATAAATGCATTTGAAAGAGTAGATCAACAAATGGTTACAATTTTGACTCAGTCACATGTTCTGGAAACGGAGCCAGACAATTTTGAAAATATTTGAGTCATAGGTTGATATTCAGGTTTCATCTGGATCTTGTCCAGTGTGAAAACTTCAGAATGATTGCTATGAAACTGTTGCTTTTTATACAACCATTAAGCAAAAGATTCATTCAAGAAATATTTAATAAGAATATTACAGGTGATGGGGAAAGGAAAACAGTATTGTTCTTTTGTATTATAAAATATAGTAAAAACTATGTTCAGGATCTAGTCTCTAGAAATTATTCTGAGATTAAGAAGCAGATCAAGGAAATTATTGGCAAACTCTGCAATTTCTTACTGAAAAGTTTTTCATTATGGACAAACCAAGCCAAGAAGCATGAGAGCAGATGGTGAAATGCCAAGTATGAATAAATTCATGTCTCTCTCTAGTATCTCAAGCCTAAGGACTTGGATTTGAACCAACACACGCTACTGTGGGCCCACTGAGGAGCAAAAATTATTCAGCAATCATCACAGTGAGGAACAGAATCCTGGAGAGTAATAGCAACACTTCAGCCGTCTCCGTTACAAATCCTTCATGCTCTCTAGAAGGCCATTTGGAAGACAGGGAACCTGCCAATGGCACCTACTTAAAGTTACTCCAACTTCTGAAGAAGCCTCTAGAAGAGGCATTCAGAGCATTGCTTTGTTCTTTTTTTGCTTTTTAAATTTGCTACTCATCTATCCCCGTAGGTTATTTTGAGGATTAAATAAGATAATTAAGTAAGACTACTATGAAAGATGTAAATGCTATTTAAGAATTATTTACTTATGCTACTTTTATCATCACAAAGATATAATGGTGTATTTAGGTAAAAATTCCAAATATTTTCTAATATATTATAAAATTTAAAATGTAACATTGCACAGGTAAGTTAGTTATCTTTTAAATTGATTACATTTGAGAAATCGTAACTATATTATGTGAAATAACTCAGACCCCTAATTCGTTGTGTTCTACAATAGGGAAACATGCAAGAATCAGTCAACATAAGAGTGAACATAGTAAAACAAGCCTGAAAAAAATCGATGGAGCAAATAATGATTATATAATGGTGTTTCACCTCCTGGAAACTAGGTCCACCAATGCAAATTGGATACCTTAAAAATAATTTTCCAAATTGGACCAATAATACAATATCTAAATTGCCAGGTGCCATATAAATAGGAGAAGAATAACTTACCCAGATAGTTTTACTTAAGGAAATAGACACCCTAGGGTTATAGATTTCCCATTAACTAACAAATTTAATGATTTTAACCATTTAGTCAACAAATGATCCATGTTAACTGTTTGTTATGTCCTGTGCTAGAGGCACTGATATAGTAACATGAGGGTTGATTTCAAACATTTGGATGTATCTGAATATAGACATAAAGAAACTACACTGCTTTTAGTATTATAGAAAATATAAAAGAAACCTTATCAGCAAACAGAAATATTTTCTTTCATTTTGTATAATCTACTATAATTTTTCTTAATTCATTCTTTACAATTTTAAATTGGAAACTAATCCTAAAGGCTTCCTTTGGGGTAATTTAACAATATTATTTTTTCCATACCAAATATAAAGTCAAAACTTTTGAGAATGAAAATTCTATAAATTTTCATGAATTGTTATGCATGGTTTGTGTGTAACTTCACTGGTACCCAGCCAATCCATTGTAAAGTGTAACAGCACCCCTCATGTACAACTCTTTATTAAATGCGCATCATGTACAGGCATTGTGCTGGGCATACACAAAGCAAGGATACTAGTTGGGGGATAATTGGTTTAAAAGCTAACATGAAATATGTAAAGTCAAGCATGGGAATTATAGGATAAATAAGTAGGGCAATTAATCATCAATGGTATCTCAATCCACTGTTTCATTATTTCAACAGTAAAGTGATCAGTATATGTATATCAAATAAAAATGAGTTTAAGTTGAGTTCTCAGTAGGAATGCTTATGACAGTAGATCAGAAAAGATAATTATTTCCATCAGCAGTATTTGTCCTCTGCGTATTTTTGACATTAAACTTTTTTCATTTGATTTTTTTCCACACGATTTGAAGAATTTACCTTAGGAGAGGCCAAGGAATTGTTATTGAATGTTCTCAACATGCTAAAAAATACAAAATAGCTATTTGTTGAGTTTCTTACTAGTTTGCCATTTTTCCAAAGTATTTTTATTTCTAGGAGATATATATCTATAAAAGTATAGTATTGGAAATGTCTCTGGCCAAAACAATCTTGAGCGTGATTGAATGAATACAGAAATATGCCACATCATACAGTCAAAATATGTTCTAGGTTCCTTTAAGTTCACAAGACTGGGAAAAATGGTATAGAACAAGTTTTTTTCCCCAACTTACGAAAGAAACAGAATTAGAGAATTATTTTAATTGATAGAGTACTTGCTTTTTCAATATGTTTTCTTGGAATAGAAATGAGGATTCTCTTCTTTCTTTGGATGACTTAGACATTTAATCATAAATTCTCGTGTGTGTGTATGAGCGTACATGTGTCTGTGTGTGATTTATACATATATATCAGGTATATATTATATACATAAAACCACACACACAGATTTATGTGTGTATTTATTGTTTGATGTGTGTGTGTGTTTGTGGAAGACAGTACGTTATTGATAAATTATTATAGTTCTAACTCACTTAAATGTTAAAATGCCAAATCACTAGTATATTAAAGTATGCAAATATCTTCATTTAATCATTTGATCAGCCAAATTAAATGCTAGAATGAAGTTAAATATGGTACAAAGATGAATCTAGGCCTTCTCTTATCTCATGTTTATAGTAGTAAATGAGGACAGTACAATGTAATGGTTTTATAGAGGCTAAAGCACTAATTGCCTGAGTGTTTTGGGCAAGGCTTTATTGATATTTATCTGACTGATTTCTTAAACGTTGGCATATTTTAAGTGTAACAAAAATGCATTTAAATTTAACAAATTTGCTAGGATTACCTCAGATCTTTTATTCCAAAGAAACAGAATTTAATAATAGAGCTTGAAGACCCCTTCACAACTCTCGTTGATTCTTTCCCCCTCCCTGGCTCCCTAGAGACAACTCCTCCCCCAAGATTGTGGGCAATATTCCCACACAGACTTTAAGTTTTTACCTATGTATGTACATATCCATAAACAATACACTTTGAAACATTTATCAGTCCTCTAGCATTGCACATTTCTTTCTGCAGTTTGCTTTTCATTCAACATTTTTTATATATATTCATGTTAATACATGTAGACTAGACTCATTCATCTTCATTGCTGAATTGAAATATACTATATACCATATTTTCTTTATCCACTTGCCTAATGATAACATTTATCACACCACTGTAGATAACAGTTCAGTGAACATCCTTTTGCGTGTCTCACTATATACATATTCAAACTTTTTACTAAAATATGTTTTTAGAAGTAGCATGGCTGGGTCATACGACGTGTGCATCATCAGCTATCCCGGATAGTGCCAAATGGCTTCCCAATTTTAGATCTCATTCAGCCTTGCCCACACACTTGATATTCATGCAGCTTTTGATTGCTGCCAATCTGATAGGTTTGGAACAAAATGGCAATGCTTTAACTTGCATTTTCCTCAATAGCAATGTGGTTGAGCAAATGTTCTGTGTATTGCCAGTCAGATTTCCTTTTCTGTAAGTTGTCTGTTCATATGTTTTGAATTATTTATTTTTTCTAGTATGTTTTTCTATCTACAATCCAAATGCTAATCCATTGTAACTTATACATATACATACATGCATGTGTTTATTTTTACACTTTGGCTATGATTTTCTTAACCATTTCAAAGCTTATATATTTTTAACTGCTGTCAAATTTATCCAATTCTTAAAGTTTTCTGGATTTCTATGATTTTGAAATATTTTTCCTTATCCTACTAGCATGAAGATATTTTCTTCTAAATTTTTGTTTATTACATTTTATCTTTAAGGTATGCAGAACACATACATTTGTATATCAGGTATGTAAGTGAGTGTGTGTGTATGTGTGTATGTGTGCAGCGAGAAGCAATAATGATCTTTTTTTGTGTTTTTTCTTCTGATGGCCATGTGTCCAAGAATAGTTTTAAAAATAATTTAGACATTCCTCTACTGATTTGAAATACTCAATTACATGTCAAGCTCCATGTGTGCATGGATCTGGTCTACGGAATCTTAATGCTGTTCCTTCTATCTGCATTTCTTTTTCTGTTCCACTGCAAATACCACATTATTTTAATTATTATTCCCTTTTCTCTTTTCTTCTGAAAATTTTTTGATTCTCCTTAGATCTTTTCCTTGTTATGAATTTTCCTTCTTATAAATGTTAGCATCATCTTGATGCTTTTATTGGAATTGATAAGTTGAGAATGGATTGAGAATCAATTTACTTTTTATGATATTGAATTTTATATCCATTAATATTGCACTTTTTTATTTAATTGGGATTTTCTTTAATTTGGACTTTTCTACTCTTCAATAAAGTTTAACTAATTTTTATATAAAAGCCTTGCATATGTTTTGTTAGAGTGGTTTTTAGGTACACATGGTTAATGAGACATTTTTAAAAATTATTTCTAATGAATCATGCCTGATTTTAAGGAATAATATTGTTCTATTTTTTCTATCTTACTTGATTCTTTTTTACTTTTTTTTAAGTTTAGTATTTATGCTTTGCATTTTTGCTTTTCCTTTCCAAATTTTATATATTTTTAAAAATTGTATCCACTAGGGTCTACATTTCAATATGGAATAGCAGCTGTGATGATAGACATCACCCTGTCCATAATTTTAAAAAGAAAACATCTAATTTTAGCTATTTTAGGTTCTTATCCCTGTGTTATGTGCTAGAAATTCTTTTCAGACAGAGATCTTGATACCCTTAGGGCTCACTGTATTTTCTTTCTTTCAAGGACCACTATACTGCACTGTCTTGTTCAATGTTTGAAAACCATTTTTTCAAATATTTCGTTTGCTCTCTAGTTTCTAGAGTGGATGCACAAGTTTGTTGCTATTATTCCCTCATGGACTGATGCAGATACCAATTTTTAATTCTTAAAATAGTTTATATTTCTTGCTTTCTTGGGCTGGTTAGACCTTTCACTTCACTATTAAATAGGATCATTTATCTGGGGTATCCTTATCATATTCCTCATCCTGAAGGAAGACGTTTAATATTAGAAGTGGATGATGTTTGCTGGAGGTTTATCGTTAAGTACCCTTTATGAAGTTTGGGTGTACCATTTAAAAAAATTTTTTTAATTGGTTTTTGTGAGCTAGATTAGCCCTGAGCTAACAACATCTATCGCCAATCTTCCTCTCTTTCTTGAGATTGTGGTTGAGCTAACATCTGTGCCAATCTTCCTCTGTTATAGTTTACTGGAAGTTTTATAGAAAGTTTTTTATAATGACTTTTAAATTTTATCAGAAGAGGTTTTGGCAACTATGATTTTCTCTTTTAATCTGGTAGTAAGCTGAATAACATTAATTTTCTAATTTTGAAAGTTGTTTAGCTAACTTCCCTACTACAATAAAAGCTCTAAGAGGGCCGGCTCTGTGGCCGAGTGGTTAAGTTCGCTGCGCGGCCCAGGGTTCGGATCCTGGGCGCGGGCATGGCACCGCTGGTCTGGCCACATTGAGGCGGCGTCCCACATCCCACAACTAGAAGGACCCACAACTAAGATATACAACTGTGTACGGGGAGTTTGGGGAGATAAAGCAGAAAAAAAAAAAAAAAAAAGAAGAAGAAGATTGGCAACAGTTGTTAGCTCAGGTGCCAATCTATTAAAAAAAAAAAGCTCTAAGAGATATTTATCTTTTCCTTTTTTAAAAATACTGTTGTAAACAAGTGCCTAGAATAGTGTCTGGCACATGTTAGCTGTCCAATAAATAGTTGTTGACTGAGTGAATGAGTTATGTTTTATTTCTATTTCTGCCCCCTTATAGTTTCTCTCACTTTACTTCATTTAAATCATATTTTAAAAGAAGACATCCCTTCCTTCCCAAATTTATAGCTCTTCTGTGTCATATAGTCTTACTCTGTGAATCTAATTTTCCAGATTGCTCTATCTTACTGCTCCTTTGTTTTCTTTTTCATTAACTGATGGCTTTGTCTTTATTCTTTCCTTATTTTGATTTTTTTAGAAAATTTTGATTTGAATTGTTGCCTGAGCAATTTTCAGTTTTTCCAGTGTTGAAATATTTTCATCAGAAGCTATGCACTTGCCTCTAACTACTATTAAGCTGAATCTCACAAGCTGTGAAATGAAATTAATTGCTTTTATATCTTTCAGTTTTAAACATTTCATTAGTTCTCTGATGATTTCTCCTTTTTTTCATGAAGTATTCTGAAGTTTATTTTTGTAGATTTCAGATGTTCGACTTCTTAATCTATTTTAGGTTTGAATGCATCATTTCGGAGAACATAATAGGTAGTAATTATATTTATATCGTGTTTTTACTTAACAAATCACGCAGCACACAATCCATTCAATTTTTAATACAACACTATGCAATAAGCAAGGCAGGTAAAATTAATTTATCATTAAGGAAGCTTGGATTCAGAAAGTTAGGGAATTACTAAGAAACATGACTAGAACTTGAACTCAGTTATTGTTACCTTAAATTGAGATTCATTTTTTTTCTTCCAAGTATAAAAACAATGCTTCAATTGTTACACTTTTCTCTCACACTTATAGAGAAAATACTATTGGTTGATATCTCTTTTAACATGCAGCATTGTAACGTGTATACATATAAACAGACATATCCCCAGTCTTATGTTCAATTTTAATAAATGTCCTCCCACTGCCTCATGGCCTTTTAATGTTCCTAGGCAAGAGAGAATAAATCTACATTATTAGAATCCCACGCTGTACTGCATTTATTATGAATTATAGTTATTAAAAGTAACTGAAGCATGAGAAGTGATTTTATTTATACAACTATAATTATTTCCAACTTTATAACTGTTAAGATATTCTAAGTATCCTTCAAAGAATTTGGACATTTAAAAGTGATAGACTTTTAGGTTTGTTAAGCAGAAACTCTTAGAGCAGGAATTTATTTTCAAACACTTTCAAGCTCATTTTGGTATTATTGTCTGAAGACATCACAATCAGTATTTTATTTGTTCTGTAAAGTATTGAACATATTAAAGCCCTATCACCCAAGTAAGGTTGGATATTTTTGGCATGGTGGGAAGTTTTTGTTTTATGAGTGTTGTGGGATTTTTAGAAAGAAGATAAGCATGTAGTAGTGAAATGTATATTGATTTTACGGACCAGGCATTGGATTTAGCATGTGGCTTTACCAATCACTAGATGACCTTAGGCTTAACCTCTCCAAGCTTTATCTATTCACAGGTAAAATTTCTAACTCTTAAAAAACATGAAAATTTATAACTAAGTATTAAAACGAAAGTAGCACATTCAGCAAACAGAATTGTTGATATCTATTGCTTCACACAGCCATAGTGATCTTAGCATTATCATATGCTTATCAAAGTACAGTATAGGAGAGGAGTGATGCAGCATCAGGAGTGCCTGCAAATTTCTGATGCCAAACCTACATGTTCAGCAGAGATCACCTGAAGACTAGTAATCATTACAGTTTCATCCTTTTGCTTCTAAACTTTATTCCCAGTTAAAATGCAATTATATAGAGAAGACGGAGCTATTATAAGTCATTTATGCCACTGTGCAAAGACAGAAAAGAACAACTTTTGGATCCTAATGCCCCCAAGTTGGGAAATTTGTATAGAAAGTAAGTATCACTGGTGGCAACAATGACCTCTTTTTGTCTTAGATTATAGGAAACTTCTTAAGAGAAAAATTTTGACAAAAATGGTTATAGCAAATAATGGCTATAAAGTGAATATCCTTGAAAAATTTAACCCTAAAAAAAGCTATTTTTTCACATCAAAACTACACCATAGAGAAGAGTGTAAAAAACATATATGTATTATTATAGCAACATCCCTGTGATGTGGAAAGTTTCCTACCACAGTTAGGTTTGGATGTCAAAACTGATGACAGCCTTTGGGACAGTCAAAGAAAGATTTCTACTTACTCACGCAGGCAGGAAGTCATGAGACTAGGGGCAGAGGGGTGCTTGCTGGGAGGAAGTCGGAAAAGAGAGAGAACAAGCAAAAAGTATGCCATCTTATGAAAGAAAAATCTCTCTGGTGGGAGACTGGTAAGAAGCTTCAGTCTGAATCCAAATTTAAAAGAGGCAGCAACAAAACGTAAATGTGTGTGTTTGTGTGGATGCAACGGGCTTTAGCAGAACGTTGGAGAGAGTACTCGCCAGGACATAGGTAGGAAATGAGGTTTGGACTAAATCGAAAACTCAGCGGGGATGCTAAAATTTTTCCTTGGTCTCCATATTTATATTATAATAGTAACAGTATTACTGATTTTATAAAACAGAAAGCAAACATTAATTGTGCACCACTCACATTATGAAGCAGAACCTTGCCAATAGTTTAGAAATATTCTATGTACTCCTCTTCTTTCACTACTCGGTATTAATCATTGTTCTGAGTTTGTGGTGAATATTTCTTTAGCTTTCTTTATAATATTTTCAATATATACTGTAAATTTACAGATACTCATCTCTATGAATTTCACATAATGAAATAATACTGTGTGAATTTTTTGTGACTTGCTCCTTTCCCAATACATTATGTTTCTGAGGTTCAACCATATTGATACACTCTACTGTAGTTTATATGTCTTTTGCTATATATTATTCCATTGCATGAATACACACGATTTGTTTACCCATTCTAAGCCTGAAGAACATGAAGAACACGTGTTGCTTATAGTTCTGAGCTGAGCTATTTCTAAGAAAATTCTTTGTATCATCTTTTTAGTTTTTTGTGAGGAACATTCGCCCTGAGCTAGCACTAGCATCTGTTGACAATCTTCCTCTTTGTTTTTTTTTTTTCTTTTACTTGAGGAATACTAGTCCTGAGCCAATCATCCTGTATTTTGTATGTGGGATGCCTCCACAGCATGGCTGACAAGGGGCATAGGTCCACACTGGGATCCAACCTGGTGAACCCGGGCCGCTGAAGTGGAGTGTGTGGAACTTTAACCACTCGGCCACAGGCCGGCTGCTTTATCATCTTTTGATATGAGAAATAATATGTGCAAGAGTTTCTCTACTGTATATTGGTAGCAATGGAATTACCTGGCATAGTGTATTTATGTATTTAACTTTATGCCAAAATGCTATCTGAAGTGTTTTGATTAGTTTACTCACACACATCACCACCCCAAGTACCACTACCCCCACCACAATCATCACACAAATAATATATGAAGGTTGCAGTTTCAAAACTTCACAAAACTACGTCTGTATTTTAAAGATTTTATTTTTCCTTTCTCTCCCCAAAGACCCCTGGTACGTAGTTGCATATTTTAGTTGCATGTCCTTCTAGTTGTCTCATGTGGGACACCGCCTCAACATGGCTTGATGAGTGGTGCTATGCCCGCACCCAGGATCCGAACCAGTGAAACCCTGGGCCACCGAAGTGGAGCACACGAACTTAACCACTCTGCCACAGGGCCAGCCCCTACATCTGTATTTTAAAGTCTAAATTCATACGAACACTCTTTGGCTCACATGGGAAGGGGATGGTAATAGGGAATAAGACAAAGAATAAAATGAGAAAGGAGAAATTCGCCATTCTTCTTTGCTTACTTATTATTTTTTGGAGGATGTTTTGGCAGTATTCCTAACAATTGCTTGTTAAGAAAAGAAAAGGTGGATGTTAGAAAGCAGGGCTCATTAACCACAAAAGAGAAGGATAAAAGTAATTATTCAGAAATGAATAGACTATTAAATTAATATACAGAGGAAGCTGCAAATATACAAATCAGTTTGCCAAAATGGTAAAAATGGATGCTCAAATTACAAAAATTGATTATAAATCAGAAAACCCATATGCTAAAAATTACCATGTGAAAAAATTCGCTGAATTAAACACTGTTGATTAGTATTGCAAAAGAAATTAAAGGATAACAATTTATATATACTTAGAACATAATCTTTATTCTACTTTTTATTCTCATTGAGAAATTAAAAACAGGTATGTTTGACAACACAGGTAGGATTGATTTTGAGTTTTTTTTCGATAGTTTGGATTATCACAGTGTAAATTAAATAGAAATTGTTAGAAGACAGTGTGGCAAACACTTGTGGAATATCTGTAACATCTATTCTCTTTTTATCTTTGCTTTATAACATCCCAAATTTCACAGCTTTGCAGTAAGATAGGATAGGAATTCAATAGAATGTTAGGGCTTTATTATTTGTTTGTTTGTTTTTTCATTGCTGTATGCCTATTATCATATAATAGACATTTAATAATATTTACTGACTGAATTAATTCCTTCTCAGTCCCTAGGAAAACTAAAGCTATCAGTGTAGACAATCTCTCAAGCCACAGTAATTGGTCAGAAATGGACACATACCCAAACTCACATAAACCAGAAAAAAACAGGACCAAAAGAATTCAATTCCAGAACTTTGATAACCTACCAAGAAGGTGACATTTGTCATTTTTCCTAACTCAGATTGAGAGGGCAATAAGCTGCATGAGCTGATAGATGCTAAAAATTTCATTTTTCTTGAAAGCTTTATTGAATGGATTTGTATTGCTTTCAAATAAAAAAGTCCTATCAAAAACAAAGGACAATTAGAAAATCTTTATAAAACATAAATATGTCTTTATATGAAGAACATTTCAAGACAAAATAGATTTAATAGCTAGCCCAAATAGGAGAAGATATCTTAATATTTATAAATATTTAATATTGTTTTGAATATATCAAGTTATATGAGAATGAAAATATCAAAGATGACAAGCTAAATGAATTGATAGATGTGTCTGTACTCCATTTAGAAGTATTCTAGGTTAAGTCTTTGAGCTTGATGCTTGTTAACTTTTTGAACTTTTTAATAACCATTTAAAAATTCTCCCTATGCTATTGCAGTGGGATTTCTTGCTAAGGAAGCTGGGAATCTAAAAATATGGACAAATTGAAGGAAATTGGATTAACTTGAACAATTACAGGATAATATGTCTAGGGCATTACAAAACGAAACAGATTACATGAGAGGGAATTGTTTGGAAAACAGTGATGCCAAGAAATTATCCTTCAAGAATGATATGTAATATACACAAATACATCATAATATTTGCCAACTATAGCCATTGGTTGAAGGAATACCAGGAGACATCATGGAGAGCATATAATATGAACTGTTTTTATAAGTGGGCAAGCAAAGGTAAATAATAACAATAATACTGATATCATTTATTTGCACTTATATAGCATCATTCCTCTGAAGATGTAATGTAACAATATAGGTATCTATATTGTTTTATTTATCTTTAGTATAAGAAAAAAGTGATCAACTTCATTAATAAATAGGGAAACAATCATAAAATGAAAATTCAAATGAGGTCTCTTTATGTGTTGACGAAGTTCTCTTCATTGTATTATATTGCCTCTAATGACAAGACAAAATGAAAACAAAAAGAGCATTAATAGTGTTGGGGAGAGGGGAAATTCTCCCTTCTACCCTTCTTGTGTTCTTATGGCTAGACTAATAATAAAATTATTCTTTCTATTTATTTTACCCTGCGATAATCCAACCTAGTGAAAAAAAATTCAAAGCCAATACTACCTGTAATATCAAACATACTTGTTTGTAATTTCTCAATGAGAATAAATAGTAGAATAAAGACCAGATTAACAGGTAGAAAATCCATTTAATATGTGTATATTGGAGATCATAGAGAAATGAAGAGATCTTCACTAGTAGAAACCTAAGACTTTATGTGCAGAGAGATGCATGTGCATGAACCATAAGCCTATTCCATAAATGGTGGGCAGGAAGATTTAATGTATTTTAAAGAATTGGAAATATTTTTTCTGATTGAAAAGTAGAGTTTAAATTTGAGATATAAAATTTGTGTGATAAATATGATTTTTAACAAATTATTGCTTTGAGGTTACATGGGAAGCATTTCTGAAATATAGATATAGATAAAGATATATGTAGATCTCTCTTTCTTTCATCCCATGATATCAGACATGACTGTTTCAATGTCTGTTACCCTTTAGTTTATTCCATGAGTCAAGGGCTCTGACTTTTATCTTTCTAAGAGAAGATGTCTTGGTGCAGAACAGAGTCCAATAACTGCTGGCATCATGAATGAATATTATTTTGTTCCTTCTTAACTAATTTTATGTTGCCGTATATATCCATCCTTTACCAATATTTCTTCAATTGATTTTAAGCTTACAGGGATACTTCCCCACCAAAATTGTACCATTAATTTTATTTCTTTCATTTTTTGGTATGTTACTTAAGCTCGTTACTCCATTTATAATTTATTTTGTTGTGGGAGTAAAGTGGAGTTCTCATTTCTTTTTCATATCTGATAGTGTGAAGGGATAATGTTGTATTCCAAAATTATGTTTCTGACCCATTCCTCTTAAATCTTATCACAGTGAAGTAAAACAAAAGATAAAGGAAGAGACAGATAAGGGGAAATGTTAAAGCTGCAGTCTCCTTAATCACACGGGAGTCATTGTTCCTTTTCTTGCTTTTGACTTTCTCTGTCTCTGCAGATTTGTAGTTTGTAACTTACCATTACCTCAAATTTTAGCAGTAATGATCTTTAATTAATAAACAAAGATAAAGAGGATAAAAATAGGAAAGTCATTTAAAAGAATGAAACATCACTCTGGTGGGGGAATATTTGCTTGACTAAAAAGAGTTAGGAGTATAAACATCAGGTGGATTTGTTTTAAGGACCTGAGTTTTAGGAATTGGCTTTAGGTAATGTGACCATGAAATCTATCATCTAAAGAGGGACTATTGAGAGTGAAAGGTGTTGTTATTTTAAACCTAGGCAGTTTCTACTGGGGCAACTGAAATATAGAGTACTCTTGCTTTAGGGGATGGCCTTGGCTTTGATGCTTAGAGGATTCAGAGATCAATTTTAAAAGCAGTGATTTGTTCTTAGTACAGAACGCAATGCCTATGGAATAGTAAGTTCTTAAATATTTGTTGAAAAAAATTAATTAATGTTGCCATATGATCCAGCAGTTCCATACAAACCCAAAAGAAATGAAAGCAGGGACTCAAATACATATTTTTATACCAATAATCACAACAGCCTTATTCACAATAGTCAAAAAGTAGAAGCAACCCAGGTGTTATGGACTGAATGTTTGGATCCTCTCCAAAATTCATATGTTGAAGTCCCAACCCCCAGTGTGGCTGTATTTGGAGTGGAGCCTCTAATTGAATAGTTAAAGTTGAACAAAGCCATAAATATGGAGCTCTAATCCGATAGAATTAATACATTTGTGAGACACTAGAGAGCTACTCTCTCCCTTTCTTCCTCTTGTTCCGTATGCATTGATGAGGATTTCAGGCTGGTTACTTTTAAAACTGCACATGAGGAGCAGGCTCCGAGGACTGGAATTTTGCTTGCCCTTTTGAGAGACATTTGCATTTGTGAAGGAAGGGGGATGACCTTGTAGGGACCTGAAATTGGCCACCCCAAGATATGTCTCTTTGGCATCAGGATTGTTTTGGGGCTGATTGCTTTTGATAAACTGGGACAGGGAAGGAGTCTCTGGGGAATGGAACTTGCCTTTGTTGAGACACATTTACATTTGTAAGGTAAATCTCTATCTGTAAAAGGTGCCTCCCTCTCTGTGCCAGGAAGAAGAAGAAAGATGACCTCATCCCTAGAAACTCTTAATGGGGAAGGCTAGAACTTAAGTTGGTTGCTGTCTGGCAATCTCATGTAACTGATTTAGGGTGGTGGCTTTCTGACCTTTACTTAATCCGATTTGATTCTTGTCTAAAAGTCATGGGATCACCCAACGACCAGACCCCACCTGCACTGATACCATTTTAACTTTTTTTCATGTTCTTTCCTTTGTCTTGTAAAGAAATGATTCACATACCCATGCCTTATAAAATTAGCCCTAACCCTCAACTCGGGGCAGCAGCAGGAGCTCTGACTGCCCGTGGGTCCTGTCCCCACGCACCAGCTCTGCCTGCCCATGGGTCCTGTCCCCATGCCAGCGGGGGCAGCAGAGGCAGCAGCAGCAGGAGCTCTGACTGCCCGTGGGTCCTGTCCCCACGCACCAGCTCTGCCTGCCCATGGGTCCTGTCCCCATGCCAGCGGGGGCAGCAGAGGCAGCAGCAGCAGGAGCTCTGACTGCCCGTGGGTCTTGTCCCCACGCACCAGCTCTGCCTGTCCATGGGTCCTGTTCCATCCTATTCCAGACATCAGGGTCATGTTGACCTGCTAATTTGCAACTAAATACCTCTCTGAAACTTTGATGAAAATGTATCCTGGCTGTTTTTAATGTATCTTCTTTGTTCTAAAAATAGATAAAACTGTACTGAAAACCATGCTTCTCCAGAATGCTTTCTTCCCTTCTGGAAAAAGCCTTCTTGGGTTATAATCCTCTCTCTGGCTCAAGTAAAACTCACTTTATTTCTTTTCTCTATGGAATGATTATTGGTTATTTGCATCAACAGTAGAAATATAGACACTAAAGGCAATTCTATTGAGGGCTCAGGACAAAAAGAAGAGAGTTATAGGGAAAGTCTCTATCATTTTAGAGAATATATATATCATCATGAAGACAATACTGGTAGAAATATGGATGTTAAAGGCCATTCTGGTGAGGTCTTAGATGGAAACGAGGAACAGGGTTATTGGAAACTAGAGGAAAGGTGATCATTGATATGAAATGGCAATGAACTTGGCTTAATTGTGCTTTAGTGTTGTGTGGAAGGCAAAACTTGCAAGAAATGAAATTAGATATTTAGCAGAGGATATTCCAAGTAAAGTGTTGAAGGAGTGACTTGATTTCTCTTTAAAGCTGTTTTAAAAAAAATTCAACTGAGTAAATTTGAAGATCTAATTGTCTTTATTAATCAACTCAGGAATAGAGCAGCATCCCATCCAGCAACCAGAAGGGAGGTACAGGGCTTGTACAAAAATGGAAGGTTTTTGTAGGAAGAAGGGTGAGGCAAGGCAGCTATTAGCAAAAGAAAAGAAAGAATTATTTTTAGGGTGGGCATCTCCTCTTGGAGGGAAAAAAGGTTGCCTTTATCTTTCAGATTGCCTTTTCTTCTTCTGTAGGATGGAGAAGGGCCAGGTGACACATTACCTTACTGGTGCTTGACCAGAAAATTCCGGACTGGTTGAGTAAGACCACATTTCTAGAAGAAGCTGAAACTGCAATTAGATCTGGTATTAAATCTAGGTTTGGTATCATGGGCTTTAGCATGAGTGATGCCATTTTGGACCTGTAGTTTTCTTTTTAATACAGTTTATATGAGTGGAGAAAGATAAATTGAAGGAATTGTTGAACAAAAAAAACAAGAACTTGAAGATTTGGACATTTCCTAGCCTATGCATGTCTCAAAAAATGAGAAAGCCTGTTCTGAAGAGAACACTAAGGGTGTAGATGAACAAACACTTGATAAGGAGATTAGCATGAGTGTAAACTGGAAATTTAGTCAGTGAGTCAGCAGAAGTCAGGAATAGACATGGGATTATACCAGCAGAAATATTGCCAACTGGGAATAAAGGAAACAGAGAGAATGGGACAGAATGAAGGAAGGTTGCTAACAAACATTATCTTTCAAGAAAAGGGAAGAATGACCTTGAAGGTAATTCAGAGATCATCAGTTCTTCCACTCCCACCACAGAGCCAGGGGATAAGGTTGACTCAGTCTCAGTTTCAGAGGATGGGGCCCTTGAGAAGAGCTGGAGATGGGGGCCACCTAGAAGAGCATTGAAGGATTCTGCTGCTTCCCTTATGGGCCTGGAAGGCAGAACATGGAACCAAAAAAGATTATTCTGGAACTTTAAGATCAAATGGATCTTGATCAAATGGATAATAATGAACACCAAAGGCATTAAGTGATCCATTTGAAGGATTGTAATCTGATTAAGTAATCGGTGAAGACTCACTGTCTTATAAGAGGGGCAAATCAAACTGAGGGAAAATGTTCTTTGCTGACTATGCACTGTATTCAGTCCCTGCATTGCTGAGAAGATAGTTTTCGTGAAAAGAAGATTTTCTTTTTTAAAAAATGGAAAGATCAAATGGAATTCAACTTGCTAGGTTTTGGACTTCCATGGGACCTGTCACCCCTTTCCTCCTTAATTGTTACATATTCAAAGATTTTCATGACCCTTCTCTCTGATACTGACTCTCTTAATCTCAAGTTTGTGTGCCTGATGTGCAATAAACCAATCACTGAGACATCGGTATTCAGAGATAGAGAAAGGTTTATTTAAATTGGCCAAAACGAGAAGGCAGGAGGCTAGATTCTTTCAAATCTGCCTTAACAAAAGACGACAGTAGGGGGTTTTATAGAGCTAAGAAGCTTGGGAGGAGGAGTTTTGGAGAAACAAAGGGGAAATTCATATTTCTTTCACTCCAGATAAAGCCCTGGGCAACCAGACTTCCAGGTGTCAACTGCAGCTGGGGGCTGATTATCTGGTGATGGTAATTTCCTTGAAGGCATTCTTTTTCTTCTGCAAACCAAGCTCATAAATTTTTGTGACCCTTCGGTCACCCCTCAGGTTAAACAAGAAAACAGCAAATTAACAAGAGTGGCTTCTTTTCACTTGTATCTGTGTTGGGAACAAGGCCAAAGGGTAATCATTTTCTTATTGCATATTTACAGCAACCCTTGTGTACCCGGCTTCCTCTCCAGGCTTGTCATTAGTCAATACAAATGACATGTCTGTAGGATGAGGAAGGGCAAGCATGCCATATGCCTGGAGACTGGAGAAATAGAAACATTGGAGAAGGGCACTAATGGGTTTAGAAGGAAAGGGGACAAATGCATAAGTTCATCTATCATATTTCACTGCTCATTTCTATCAATCCATCATATATGAATGATTAATATTCATGATTTTACATATTAATAAATAGAGTCTCTACAAGGTTATATAATTGAAAAGATCACAAACCAGGTGGCAATTTATTAAGTACTGTCAAATAACTTTTCAACTCCATCCACTTGGCTCATTATCCACGTCTCCTGGCTCATTCCAAATAATTAGAATCTCTTTACTGACTAGCTTAAGAGCCTCCAAATCGTGTTCATTACCATCACTGTGTATAGCCCCACAGTATAGCCACACCGAGTTCTTTTCAAAACACACATCTGACTACATAACTTTGTGGCATAAAACCATTTAGTGGCTTACTAATATTTTAGAATTGAGATAACGCACTGCAGGGATTGCCCTTTGACGATCTCTGAAGTTTTATGTTATATAACTTACTTTTTCTTTCCCTGGTCTTCTCTTAGTTCCTTAAAAGTGTCATAATTTCTCATAATACAGAGAGTTTACAAGTGAGGTTCATAGTCTCACGCATCTTTTTCCTGTCTCTCTTGCTTGATTATTCAATTTCTTCTCATTCTTCAGATTTCAGGTCAAGCATTCCTTTCTTAGGTGTCTTATCTGAACTGCTCCCCAGGCTAGATCAGATTCCATTATGTATCTACATAGATTTATTTGTTTTGTGTTGTGCTTTTTCTTCCATTATGTCATTATTTGATTAATATCTCTCTCATACACTAGACAGTGCACTATGGGACTAGGAATATTTATTAGTTAAATACTCTTAGTCTATAAGATGTTACATCACATATAATAGGTACTCAATAATCTATTGTTGAATAAATAAGAGAGCCAGAAAGAGAAAGTATATTTCAATGCTTATTATTTTGCTCTGCTTGGTGCAGAATATTAAAAATGAAAGTAAGTGGCAATCTAAAGAAATAAAATATTTTATCAGTTCAGGATTAAAATTTGGAATAAAAATATCACGTTTTCATTCTTTCATAGTCTTATCATTTTAATCTATGATCATATGTTACTGCTTTACAATCCATAAAAACAAGATCCTTTCCAAGTTAGATGAAAACAATTATATAATAGCCTGATTTTCAAGGAAAATTAATATAATTTCTTGGACAACAGAATCTTTATGTTATCTGAAGTGTTTTAAGTATTAGCTGATTGATTGATTTATATTTGCGGTGTAGCTGAAAACAATTGGAATTGAAATTACCTTTGTTTCCAGATAAAATCATAATACTTTCTTGAGATGCACCATAGAATGTTCATAAATGGTTTTGGTGCTCAAAGTCGGTGCCTCGGCAGGCTAGAAAAATAGAAAGGTTGAGGGGGGGTTAAGTTGCTTTATCTTTTTGTCATTATAAACTATTTTGCATACTGCTGTCTTCCTTATATTTCCAATGCTTTATAGCATAGTAAAGGGCTAGGTTTGTTTTTGATATCAGGAAAACCCTGCAGGACAAACAAGAGTAACATCGTGTTAAAAAAAACCAACAACAAATATTTTTTTCCAAAAGGCCAGAACATTACAACATCATTCACTTGTTTTGTGTCAAAACAAAGATTGTTTTGATACAAACTGAATTGTGTGTGAAAAATGTATATAGTGGCTACTGGCAAGATAAGCACTGTGTAATTTACAAATCTTGTAACAAACTGTGTCACCTATTTGAAAAATGTGTCATTTCTATCATGAGTTTATGTCAGCACAAGGTGTCAGATGGGTAGCTCTAGGGAGTGAAATTCTGTTTGTCCACCTACTTTGCATCTTATTTTTCATCTTTAAAAGCAGACTGAAGTGATATGTGTGTGTTATGATTCCACGGCTCTGCTCTCTCTGACACCCTTCCTCACGTGCACTTCTCAACAATAGAAGGATGTCAGAAAAGAGAACTTTTCATATCAGCAGCATCAGCACAGCTGCATTTTTTCCCATGCAAATGCTATGGGAAAAAATGAAAAAAATTAAAAATCTGGACTTCTCACACAAGTCCTTATTTCCTAGACATTTATGTTTTCTTCTGCTTTGCCCAGAGATAACAGATGGCGAGGTGGTGATTCGGGATGCTAATTAGGTTGCTGTGTTTTTCAGCTAACCTTAGGTAGACACAGTCCTCTGAGGGCTGATTACCACTATGCCATTTACAAATGCTCACAGATAACCATTAAACACCCTTTCATAATGAACTTTTTATAAACAATAAAACCATGATTAACTCTAGCATAATAAAAAACTCTGTAACAGCAAGATAGTAATTAAATGCACTGTGGCATTATAAGAGTGATTTTCAAGTTTTAACTCTGGAACTAGTAGGCATACAACAAACAAAAACTAGAGTATTTTTATGTGATTCATTGAAGTTTCTGTATTACGGAGACACAAAGAGAACTCCAGTGGAAGTAGACAGATTCTTCAGGGGCAGAATTAAGAGATTGGAAAATTGAGTCTAACTCAGTCATCTTGAATAAAACATCGAAAGCAAGAGGGAAAGAATGTGCACATTATCTTTGGTGGGATATGTTAGGAAGGAACTATGATTAGATTCATGAATAGGTAATGATATTCTATACAAAGGGATATTTTTATCCAATTAGAGTATGAATGTTTTTAAACTACCACCAGATTTGTAAACGATATTTACATCCATATTTATTAAATAACATCTTAAGTTTATTAATTGATAAAAATCTTTTCATGTTACACATAAGGAAAACATGCTTGGATAAAAAAATGGTTACGTGTTGAAACGTAATACTGTCTCCTGAACCGCAAACAATATTTTTTTAATGAACATTTTAAATAAACAAATTTTTCAAAGAATTGGGATGAAATTTTTTAAAATTCAAGTTTGAACTGAGATCTGAAGAAGCATTTCAATATGCAAAGTTGTTGCAAGTCTGACACTGAACGTAGGTCTAATGTCTGAATCACTGCAGAGTTTAGTAACAGTATTAAACAATCTCAAGCCTGCCACGTGATGTATTTATCTGTTCAGAAACGGCAGCAGAGTAAAGTAGCTAAAAGCAAAGATTCTGGAATTAAAATCCATGGTTCAAATTCTGTTTCTACCATTTAGCATCCTTGTGAAATTGGACAAGTTTCTTAACCTGCTTTAACTTCACTTTCCTTGAGTAGCTTCTGTGAAAACTAAATAAGATGGTTCACATTAAATATTTAGCACTCAGCCTAGAACATGGTAAATACTCTATAGACAGTGCTGGATATTTATTATTAGCATCATCGCCTAGGGAGGGATGTGAAAGATAAAATTGTGTGTAAATATAATATGCATTCTAATAGTAAACACAGATTAGAAAAATGATGCTTTTTAAGGTTTTTGTAAAAATCCCTCTTATGACTGTGATGTGTTCCAGTTTACGTGTTTGGTGGTGGTGGTCGACAAGAATTCAAAAGAAGTAGAAAAATTTAAACCTACATCAACCAGATTTGGATTAGGAAAAGCCTTTTTCTGTTCTAAGTGTACTATGAGAACAGGCTACTTTCAGTAGAGTTGCATTGGACATATTGAGCTGCATTTCCAATACATGGAATATTCCAGTGATAAAAATGTGCTTTAATTCATGTCTCCCATCTATGTTAATATCCTCTCCCTTCTAAGATTTATAAATTTATACACCAAGCATAGTTTGAACAATATTTACTGAAGTGCAAGCCTATGGAATGTAACAGAGTCAATAAATAGCTTATCTTTTTATAGCTTTGGAATAAATTCATTAAAATCAGAAAATCTGGGATTCAGTTCTGCATTGGCACCAGTATTATGTCTGCAGACTCCAGAGGAGGGTTTGCCTTATGGTGTCTCATCTTTTATATACCTATATATATATATACATGCATGTATATATATATACATACACACATATGTGTGTGTATGTATATATATATGTATGTATATATATGTCAATGTGTTTTCTATTTTTAAGTTAAATTAGTTTATGCTAACATGAGATTTCCTTATTTCAAGTAAAATTTCACGTTTCATCTCACTTTATTTTCCAGAGGACTATTATCTGTGTTCCAAGATAATTCATTTGAGAATATCTACCCCATTTTACAGATTTGATTTCTCTGAAAGTACATATTACCTTCACTTTCAAGATAATTAAAGCTCAGAGGAGCTCAATGACTTGTCTAAAGAAACTTGTCTAAAGAAAATTAGGGTCAGACTCGCAATTATAGTCCAGACATTTTTAGTTCCACTGTAATGTACTTTTTACTACGTACTGTTGTTTCCTTGTTTTATATGTATGTGTGTGTGTGTGTGTGTCTGTGTGTGTGTCCTCATAACGGGATATATTTCAAGGCCACTTAACTGGTGCACATTTGTCATAGTATTCTAATATCTTGTATGTTGTCCATGCAATACCTTAGAGCTTGAGAAAATTACTCACCTCTTCTTTATATATGTCGTTTGTCTACTCTCTCTGCCTTATCCACTCTTCTTGATATTTTTCACCTATTTGGAAATTTTAATCAAAACAAAACTCATAAGAAATTTACTTCTCATAAAAAAGAGAAAATTAAAAAATAGGCTCAGACCGACGTTCTAACCAGTTGAGGATTTTGAATTTGACGGTAGCACCAAGAAACAAATAACTGAAAAGCGTTTTCTATGAAAATCTCCAAAGCTCTTTAACTTTACCTTTTCTATGAACTTACACAATATGAATGTACCATTTCTCTGTTGCTTTGTGTTGTTATTGTGTTTATATTGAGAATGTATAAAATGCTTATAAATAAGTGACTGCTTACTTTGTGTGGGTTCTAGTCACATTATTATCATTTACAAAAAATCACTCTGCCAGTTAGTTAGGTCCTCAGTTTTATGAATATGGAATTAGTAAGACTCAGTCCCTAACTTTTAGGGACTTAAATCTAGTGCAAGCGTGAGGAGATACATATTTCTGTAATGCAATAATTTACGGAAAGTAATGGGGGGTGTAGTGGGTTTGGCAGCAGAAATACCAATTAGTAGACTGCTGCACCAATCCAGAGAAGATATCAGGATCAGGATTGAAACTATGGTAGTGGCAGTTGGATGGGAAAAGAAGCATCATAGTAGGGGTCATTTTAGATAAATTTTAATCTTTCTTACTAAGGTTCAGTTAACTTGTTTGTTTCTTGTCTGTCCGTTCCCTGAGGGGAACATATTCTAGCTTTTCCCCTTATGTTATCAAAAGGTAATCTCTAGACATGAAGGAAAAAGCCATTGGCTGATATCCAATTGTTTTATCTTTAAGTTTTAATTTTGACTATTCCAGACTTGCATTAAAATTGCAATAATAGTACAGAGAGCTCAGATTTCCCAAATGTTTACTCTTTATTACATTTACATTATCATCTCACTCCTCACACACACACACACATATATTGCTATTTTTCCTGAACTTTTTGAGAGTAAGTTGTAGATATGGTGTCCATTTACCAATAAATACTTCTGTGTGTATTTCCTTAAAACCAGTACATTATTTTACAAAACCACTGTATGATTATTAAATTTTCTCATTTGTCGCCATGTCTCCAATCTACTCTTTAGCCACTCAATTTTCATTCTCATGATAAGCTCTGTTTTTCCTCATCTTCACTGTGTTTATATATTTATTTATCTGCTTCACAAATTGATATTTTCTGTACAAGCCTCTAGCTAATTTCCAATGATGCCTGGCCCTAAATAGGGCCATGACCACACCAAACACATCCCCTCAAAAATCTACCCTGACAAATGGAGGCTCTGAGCTCTCATCCAAGATTGTGAAATGGAGCCAACAGTCATCTGTCCAGAAGTGATATTTCAGCCTCCGTGGGGTTTATCAGCCTCAGAGAGGAACACACTTCCCACAGCAATGTCCATGAAGATGAACTATGCTAAAGCCTAGCCCTCGAGCCTAGGAAAGGGAAGTAAGGAAGGTGTTTTACTCAATGCAAGTCCAACTTCTGCTGTAGGAAAAAAATTTCTTGTGGAAGAGAGCATGGTAAATCTACTCTACTTTTGTTCTCTGTCTCCGCCCATCCTTATTCCCCTGGGAATTTTTCCATAATAAAACCAAAGAAAATATTACGAATGCAAATAGTAATTCTCTTTTTATAAAACTCCTTTAAAAATGCAAGTGCAAAATGTAACTATTTACATATATACACAGCACATATTCTAAATAGCCTGTTATGTGAATAATTGTACTTTAAACATGCACCTTACATCAATTTATTCTTCAATAGTAAAATATACCTTTCTCTACTTAAATATGATGCAACTCTTCACATATTTATACAGGATATATTCTAAATATTGTATAACTTGAATAATTGCATTTTAAGCATGTACTTTACATAAATGTTTTCCACTGGCAAAATGTATCCTTCCTGTATAAAAATGAGTGTAATGTCCTTTCTCATGAAGTTATACATGGGTTTTTGTTTGTTTTTAAGGTAGGGAGAGAGCGCTTATGGAAATGGTTATATCAGAAATCAGTTCACGTGCAGTGTTTATTGTGCTTAGTGTCTCAGCCTATTAATTTGATTCTAATATCTGTCTTGTTGGAATATCTTAGAAACTGGTCTTCTCACTCCCAATTTGTTAGCCACTAATTGGTGGTTACATTTCCTTGCAAGAAATAAAGATGTCAGGTGTGATGCTGTTTCAGACATTCCTACTGTTTGAGTTACAAAACTTTAATTCACCAATTGTATAATAAAGTCAATAGGGAAAAATATTTCTTTTCTTATCTATTTATCAGGTGGAGAAATAAAATATTTCATATAATTTCACTTTAAAAAGACCTTATGTATGTGGTATTGAGATTGTGCATATCTTGACTGTGGTGATGGAAACAAGAACGCACACATGCAATAAAATTGTATAGAACTTAAAAACAAACATAGCCACATACCAAAATGACTGTAGGTAAAACAGGGTAAATCTGACTAAGATTAGAGTATTCTATGGATATTAACATTTTGGTTGTGATATTACACTCTAGTATTGCAAAATGCTACCATTGGGGGAAATTGAACAGTGTGCAACGAATCTCTCTGTATTATTTTTACAACTGCATGTAAATCTAAAATTATCCCCCCAAAATTTTCAATTCAAAAAATCCTCCCTGTTACTCTTAAACAATTTTGTTCTTTTTAAATGTAACTAAGAAAAAATTTGATATCACACGCATATTCATTTGACATCATTTTGAAGTTCGTCTCGAGGAAGTTTATTAAACATATTCCCTTTGCAGTGAGACTCCAGGCAAATGAATGTCATAAAATATTTATATTCAATATCTGATTATTTAAAATAGGATATGACTATTATTTATTATATTTTGGAAAAAAGTGAAAATGTTCATTTGCCTTTAGCAACCAAGGAATTCATTCTGTTGCTAATTGGGCTTGCTTTGCGGAGATAGCATTTTCTTTCCTGTGTTTTAGTCTCATTTCTCTAGTTTTCTTTTCCTTGTTTATTTCCCAACTTCTACAGCTCCATTCCAGTCTGTTCTCCAAAGCACAGCTAGAAAAGTCTTTTTTCAAAAACTGAAAACTTTTCCACTCCTACTCTGTGCCAAATTCATCAGCAAATCTTGGGTCCAGAAGCAGATTTACCATGAAGCTAAAGAATTGAAGCCTCAGGGTCCCTCACATGCACAGATTTGTCCCAAGGCCTCCTACTTATATTTATGTTTGTAATTTTATGTTCTTTTCTTATAGAGGCCAAAATATGATTAGACTTCAAGTCCCATGAAGCTGGGAGTCAATGCTGCCTGTCATTTTAATTTCCAGGTTATTTCTTTCTATTGCTAGCAGTACCCTTCCAATTCCTCAACTTCTTTTTGCCTGAATTACATTAATAGCCAAATGATCGTGTCTTCTTATGCCGAATAGGCCAAAGCTCTCTCAAATTTCTAGTTCTAAACTTATAGTCCTATTTGCACCCACAGCCATTTCCTATTCTCCCTCCTTAAAATTGGAAGAGCCCTTTTCTCTCTAAACCTGGTGACCTAGATTCTCCCACTTCCTCCTCCCCCTCAATCACCTCACTCTTAGCTTATCGATGTGTTTAAATTTTCCTTCAAATTTAACATTTTTACATGCATGTTTAAACTTATTCAGGTTTATTTCTTGTCAAACACTGCAGCAGCAACACAACTATGAAGGACAAAAAAAAGTCCTTGGAATTCCTGTTCTTATCCAGCTACTCTTCTTTATGTTATGGACTTTTCCAAGCTAACCTATGAACAGCTTATATTTCTTGGTTCTCACCTCTTCTGTTAATTCTCTGAAACTTACTCCCAAGATTGTTAATAACTTTCTTTCTATTAAATCCAATGGCTTTTTATTGATCTCAGTTTACATTTGACCTGTGTCATGTGGCATGACTGCTTCCTCCTTGAAACACTCCTCTCGTGACCTCTGCGGCTCAACAGAATCCTGGTCTCTTCCTATTGGCCTGAGTGTTTCTTTGGGTTCCTATTACATTGTTCACCCTTGAAATGTTCTCATACTATGCTTATTTTTTAACAGACTTTATTTTTTAGAGCAGTTTTAGGTTTACAGCAATCTTGAGAGGAAGATACAGAGATTTCTCATATATTCCCTCCCTCTGCACAGGCACAGCTTCTCCTGTCATCAACATCCTCCATCAGAGTGGGACATTTGTTGCAACTGATGAACCTACATGGACACATTCTTATCATCCAATGTCCGTAGATTACACGATAGTTCACTTTTGTGTTGTACATTCTATGAGTTTAGACAAATTTATAATGACATGTATCTACCATTATAGCATTATAATGAAGATTTTCACTGCCTTAAAAATCCTCTGTGTACTGCCTGTTCATCCCTCTGTCCTCCCTAACCCCTTGCAACCACTGATCTTTTACTGTCTCCATAGTTTTGTCTTTTCCAGAATGTCATATAATTTGGAATCATACAGTATGTAGTCTTTTCAGATTGGCTTCTTTCACTTAGTAATATGCATTTAAAGTTTTTCCATGTCTTTTCATGGCTGGAGAGTTCATTTCTTTTTAGTATTGAAAAATATTCAATTGTCCATATGTATCACAGTTTATTTATCCATTCACCTACTGAAGGACATCTTGATTGCTGACAAGTTTTGGAAATTATAAGTAAAGCTGCCATAAACATTTTTGTGCAGGATTTTGTGTGGACATGTTTGCAACTCCTTTGAGTAAATACCATGGAGCATGATTGCTGGACCATATATTAAGTGTATTCTTAATTTTGTAAGAAACCACCAAGCTATCTTTCAATGTTGCTGTATCATTCTATTCTCACCAGCACAGAATGAGTGCTCTTGTTGCTCCACAGCCTTGCCAGCACCTGGTATTCTCAGTCTTCTGGATTTTGGGCATTCTAAGAGGTGTGTAATCATATCTCATTGTTGTTTTAGTTTGTATTTCCCTGATGACATATGATATGGAACATCTTTTCATATGCTTATGTGTCATCTATATATCTTCATTGATGAGGTGTCTGTTAAGGTCTTTGGCCCATTTTTTATAGTGAGGTTTTTGAGATTCTTATTGTTGAGTTTTAAGAGATTATTTTATAGTTTGGAAAACAGTCCTTTTTCTGATACGCCTTTTGCAAATATTTTCTTCCAGTCCATGGCTTGTCTTCTCATTCTCTTGACATTCTATTGCAGAGCAGAAGTTTTTAATTTTAATGAAGTCCCACTTATTGATTCTTTCTTTCATGGATGGTACCTTTAGTACTGTATCTAAAAAGTCATTGCCAAACTCAAGGTCATCAAGGCTTTCTTTTATGTTATCTTCTAGAAGCTTTATAGTTTTGCATTTTACATTTAGGTGAGTGATGCATTTGGAATTAAATTTTTAAAGGGTGTAAGGTCTGTGTCTAGATGTATTTTTTTTTTCATATAGATGCCCAGTTGCCCCAGTACCATTTGTTGCAAAGACTATCTTTGCTCCATTGTATTGCTCTTGCTTCTTTGTCAAAGATGAGTTAACAACATTTATGTTGATCTATTTCTGAGCAATCTATTCTGTCTCATTGATCTATTTTTCTTCTTTCACCAGGATCATACTGTTTTGATTACTGTAGCTTCCTATTCTTCTTCTACATAAACTACTTAACACATTCATTCAGCCTCATGATATCAAATAGCACTTATAAGCTTATTTACTTGTTCAGCATTGTGTGTTGAACACCCTCTTTGTGAGAGGCTCTGTGTTTAGTACTGGGGATAAAATCTGAGTAAAAGTGATGTGCTCACTAACCTTAATCAAATAATCATACAAGTAAATTGCTAAATACAATCCACAATCATTGTTATTTAGGAAAAATATACTACACTCAGTGAGTGTACAAAAGTTAGACCTGATATGGGAAGAGTTTCTTTGAGGACACATATTTGAGCTGAGATCAGAAGTGGAAGCAAGAATTAACTTATTAATTGCAAGCTAGAGTATTGCAGTAGTGGTAGCAGCAGAGTAAAAGTCTTGAGGCAATACCTAGGGTTTTTATAATTTTGGCCTTCTATCATAAATTGCAGATTCTTTTATAATAGTACTTTAATTTACTTTTGGAGGATTATCTCTCCTCCACGTAACGTGTTAGTAGTGTTGTTGATCAAGTTTACCTACCTTCTCCTTACCAGTAAATGTGTGTGTAATCCAAGTTAGGTCATTCATATATTCTCTCCTAGAAACATGAATTTTGGACAGAATCTTTTTTTAAATGAAAATAAAATTGGAGCTTATTCATTCCTGTATGGATATGGGCATGAAACTGTTGAATAGATTCCAGAAAATCTTTTTTTCTTTGTCTGTGTCCCTGGCCTTCCTTTCAGTTCTGTGAGCTCTCCTGTATAATTCCTGATAATTCCCTCTCTTCTGAAGTTAGTCCAATTCAATTTCAATTCTTCACTTTGAAAAATCCCTAGTGATACATATTTAAAAAAGCATGGAATTTTTAAATGAAAAATGGGTCACTGTAGGTGAAATGAAAGGAGAGAGGAATGAACAAGATCAATTTAGGGCAGAGGAAGGGATAGAAAATACCCATTTTCAGTCTGTTTTAATGATTAAGTCTTTATCCTAAGATAGCAGGGGAGCCATTATTACAAAATGTTGAAACAGAAGAGTTACATGATCAGATATACATTTTAAAAACATAGCCCTAGATTCAGTTCAGAAAATACAGTGCAAGCAGAAAAAGTAAATGCAAGACCAGTTAGGAAGCTGTTACATTAGGGAGATAAAAGTTGAGAAGGAAAAAAGCAAATGGATTTCAGAAGCATTTGGATGGTAAAACTGACACGTCGTTCTCTCACGGTAGCAGAAAGGAGAGGCAAGTGTATAGAAGGACGCTTTGGTTTCTTTAAACCTCTAAATGTCAGAGATGGCATTCAGAAACAGAGTTCCTTAAGTCTCTGGCTTAGAGAACTTGATGATTAGAAATTCCTTGTACAACGAAATAGGGAATAACGGATGAAAATTAGATTTAGGTAAGGGCATTTTTGGTTTAGGCATTGAATTTTCTAAATTATTAGTGATTTTGAGACATACAAGAAAATATGTCCACTAGGCATTGACTACTGGTGCCTGAGGCCTCGGAAGTAGTTTTAGGGGTAGTTTCAGACTTTTCTGAGCTTCAGAGCCATGTAGCCAACCTCCTATTTGGCATCTCCAATTGGAGGCCTCCAATGCGCCTCAAACTCCATGTGTTAAAAACTGATCTCTGTGTGCACTCCTCTCAAGAAGCCCGCCCTCTTCATCGTCCATTATTGTTCATCTCAGTAAACAGCATCACTATCCACCTAGTTGCCATAGCCAGTAACCTAGATTATAATTACTTGTTCTTTCTGCCACAGGTCCCGTTTCAAAAAACAATCAACAATATCTCTTTACATTGAAAATTGCTCTCAAATTAAGTTTGATTTTATTATATCCTTATGTCATACCGTAATTCTTTGCATTTATTATGCAATTGTGAATATTAAACTTTGCATTCTATCTAGAAGTTGAATATGTTCCAAAGAGTGATGTGTGTCCTCCTTTTAATGTCAGTCATTATTCTCTCTGGCTTTACTATTGTTATTAGGTTGCTGTATTTAAATTTAATGAAGCATTTATTCTCAATCAAGAAGACCATTGAGATGATACAATTCTATAAGTCTGTGATGTAAAATCAGAGTAATAAACTTTATTTGGTGTGAGATGAGAAATGATTGAATATGCTTTCTATTCATTAAAATTCTTTTATTCTTCCTCTATGATATTTATAAGTGAAGTAAATAATAAAAGGTGTTAAATTTTTTTTCTAATCTTTTCTGTGAACTTCACTTATAAAGTATAAAGACAAAACTTCCTGGACAAGGACAACCTGTTCTTTTTTATGATGCCTAGGATGCAACAATAGAAAAGAGAATTAATGCACTGCTGCTATCTCACAGGAAAGTCAATCTTCATCACAAGTCTACTCCTCCTAAATATGTAAATTTCTTTAAAGAATAAGGTAAGGGAGAAAAATGAGACAAATTAGCATATCTTGCCTAGTAAAGCCTAGGTTTTGAAATAGTTATTTCAAATGTCAACATAGGAAATTCAGAAATTTTGTACCCAAATAAAAAGTGTATTAGTGGATGGATTTATAATGTATATATGTGTGTGTGTGTGTGTGTGTGTATATATATATATATATAATCCAGAAGATATTTTTTCTATTGTTCCTGGATTAACTAGAATAATAAAAAACAAAGAAACGAAAACAACTCATTTCTTATGCAACTGTTTTTTCACTTTTCTCTAAGCAAACAAGCAAAAACCATCTCCATTTTGAAATCGAATCATCCACTGAACTAAATTTTTGTTGTAGTATTAGTTTGCTTGCAAATTACACCTTTTAAAGTGCCTGTCACATATTAAATATTTCTTAGATTTGATCCACGGACCACTGTACTTACTGATAAAAAAGAAAAGAAAATTTTTATATCTGCCCCAAATATATCAGAGTAGAATCTATGGATATGGAGTCTAAGAATGCACTTAAATTGCACTTGTTAATGATACTTGTAGTCTTCAAATTTTACAACTAGTGCTGTGAAGACTCGAAAAAAAGTTATTTTACTTTGGTCATGCAGAGAATAATACAGAGTAAGCAATAAGCAAAAAGAAAAAAGAGATATCGAGCTCACATTGCTAAAAAGTAAAATTGATCATGATAAAAGCAACATTTTTGGACTTCCAATCCAGTAGCTTTCCAAATGAATGCAAATTTCATGGTGAATATGAGTTTTCCAAAGCATGGAAGAAAGCCTAATAGAACAAAGGTCAAGGTCTTTGTCAAGTTTTAAGTTTCTTGCCCAAATTTTTCTCTTGCTTTTCCAACATATAACCTAACAATTTTCATAGCCATAAACAAAAGATGTTTTAAAATTATTGATTATTATGAAAGATTCTATGTTAATTTCAATCTTCTTTATTCTTTTGTATGTGCAAATAGAGTACATTTAAATAGATAAATTTAGAAGGATAAATTCAGCTCTTGACATATTGTAGTGAATTAATTTTGACCAACCAAATATTTTATTTAAGAGATGAGGTTATATATAATGCAGCAGCTTTGTATCCTCACATATAGGTAAATCCCCTGATATATATTTTATAATTTTAGGATTAAAAGTTAAGTTGAGAAATAGATGCTTAAGAAGAGAATCCGGTCAGCCTATTTTTTCTTTCTTAGAAAATAAACAGCCAATTATTTTTCTGTAAAAATGTACTGAAATGTTTAGTGATCTCCCACCTTTTTTGGTAACTAAATTACTTTAAGAAAATGATTTATAAAGTGTTTCCTTGTTAGCGTGTGCCTGTTATTCATATGCTACGGCCAGCAAGCCATGACTAGAGGGCCAAATCCAGCTTGCTGCCTGTTTTTATAAACCAAGTTTTATTGGAAAGCAGCCACAATCACTTGCTTATGTATTGTCCATGGCTGCTTTTGTAATACAACTGCAGAACTGAGTAGTTGTTACAGAGACAGTATGGCCTACAAACCTTAAAATATTTTCTATCTGGCTCTTTACAGAAGTTTGCAGTCCTGTGGAATGTATTGGACAACTGGAGTGGATCAATCTTTCTTTTTATATTTCCTGAGGAAGAGTCACCCTGAGCTAACATCTGTGGCAATCTTTCTCTATTTTTTAGTATGTAGGTCACCAGCACAACATGACCACTAATAGAGCAGTGTAGGTCCACACCCAGGAACCGAACCAGGTCCATCAAACTGGAGGGCACCCACCTTAACCACTAGACCACTGGGGCTAGCCCATGGAGTGGATCAATTTTTACTCCTTCCTATTATGGCAAATTTATACTCAGTAATAACTGTGAAATGAACTGAAGATAATGGCTAGGAAATAAATGCAGAGAAAATTTTCTTTGGTTCTACTTTATTTTTATATTCATGCCAGTAGAAAATAAAGTAAAAACACAAAAAATAAATAATGAAATAGTATATTATAGTATAAAAAAGATTACTGCCTTACTTCTTTTACATTCAATTTCTTCTTAAATGAGAAAACATGTATCTACAGCAGTCCATCACAATCACCAATAATAACTTCACAGTAACTCTTAAGTGAATTTTAATAAAACTGGAATGTCTGTGAAAGGTATATTTCAGGCAAATAGCAAATTGTACCACTGATGTAATGTCTTCTTTTCTTGGTTTTGTTTTTTCATGTGTGTGTGAGGAAGATTGCCCCTGAGCTAACATTCATTGCCAATCTTCCTCTTTTTGCTTGAGGAAGGTTGTCGCTGAGCTAACATCTGTGCCTATCTTCCTTTATTTTGTATGTAGGATGCTGCCACAGCATGGCTTGATGAGCGGTGTGCAGGTCTGCTCCTGGGATCCAAACCTGCAAACTCCAGGCCACTGAAGTGGAGAGCACAAACTTAACTACTACACCACTGGGCTGGCCTCTTCTTTTCTTAGTTTTAAGAAACACAATAAAAGGTAAAAAGAAGAAGCAATTTAAATTTTAAAGAAATTACCACAACATCTTTAGCAAAGCAAAATGTTGCACACCCAGTTTCCACTCACTGCTTTAAATTTAAACACAAGTAAAAACTCCAAGTGGACTCAATAAAAATGAAGCAACACAAATTTTCTTTCTTTGTCTTTCCCTTCACTATGTGATTATTGTTTATTTCTAACCTATTACTTGAACACAGTATTATGAAGTACCACGGAAGCTGGAGATGCAAACTGTGCCCTAAGCAAGACTGAAGGATTTTGAACTGCTGTGAATTTATTCTTGATTGAGTCTTTGTATTCTTCCAGGTAGAAGCCAAAGTTTATTAAAGTATAAGTAAGTAATAATGTGCTAACTTCGAGGTTACTATATCTTGAAATTCCACAGTAACTTCAGCAATTATGTAGCAGTTATTTTATTTTTTTATTTTTTTATTTTTTATTTTTTATTTTTCACGGGGAAAGATTTGCCCTGAGCTAACATCTGTTGCCAATCTTCCCTTTCCTTTTTTTTATCTCCTCAAAGCCCCAGTACATAGTTGTATATTCTAGTTGTAAGTCCCTCCAGTTCTTCTGTAGCCGCCACCACAGCGTGGCTACGGACAAGGCGAGTGGTGTGGTTCTGTGCCGGGGAACCAAACCGGGCTGCTGAAGTGGAGCCCACCAAACTCCAACTGCTAGGCCATCAGGACTGGCTCATGTAGCAATTATTTCAGCAATTATTTGTTTGTAAGTTCTCTGCACACTGCACTTCCTTATTCCCTACACTGTGGTAGACATCTACTGCCCTGTCCTTGTTACACACTGTCTAGTCTCTAATGAATCTCTGCAATAGTGTTTATTTCTTTATAATTCACATTTTTAGCTCTTTAATATTTATTCTTTTCTTTACCTGCAAAAGGAATGTATCTGCTATAAATCCTAAATGTCTTTCCTCCTCACTCCACTTGTAATAATTTGGTTTTAAATTTCAAGCTCCAATATGTGTCACTTCACTTATTAGAACTTTACAAACCCTCACAGGCAGAACTAGCAGCTTTCTTCTGTGCTCCTCTGTCATTTCATCCATACAGCAAACATACTACTGGTCGTATTGTTCAGACCATTCCTCTCCCTCTTTCCCTCCTGCCCTCTCTCTCTCTGCCTATCTGAGGCCAGACAATGTGCTGTGATCATATGATCATCACCAGAGCTAATGCAGTGCTAGACTATACAGTAGGCATTTGGAAAAATTTCGGAAGATAATTGGACCCAATCTATATAAGGATGACAAGTGGATCTTATGCTGGAAATTACACTTCTGTAATTTGCAGTATTGAGTCTTTACTTTTTTAGCAACAAAAGTTGTTACATATTTGAAAAGATAATGTGCCTCTTGAATTCTGTTTCAAGAATTTAACAGTTCACAGGGGCTGGCCTGGTGGTGTAGTGGTTAAGTTTGCACCCTCTGCTTTGGGGGCCCAGGGTTCACAAGTTCAGACCCTGGCTGCACACCTACGCACCACTCATCAAGCCATGCTCTGGCTGTGTCTTACATACGAAAAATAGAGGAGGATTGGCATGGATATTAGCTTGGCAACAATCTTCCTCTAGCAAAAAGAGGAAGATTGGCAACAGATGTTAGCTCAGGGCCAATTTTCCTCACCAAAGAAAAGAAAAAAGTGCACACACACAAAAAGAAACAAAAAGGAATTCCCTAGTTTCTTTTTCTAGTTCAATACCCCTAAATTTTCTTTTTTTACCAGCTAGAAAGCTTGTATAAAGGCTAGTGCCATCGACATTGATTTTAGTCTGTTCACCAATAGGCTAGAATAATTATTATTATTGAAGATGTTAATATTATTTTTTACTATGTATGTAAGTGGCTGCATGCATTTTAAAAATAATTTCATTTAGGTAACTTACTTGATGTCTACATAAGGATTCTATAAACAAATGAGAAAAAAGTGAATACTTGGCTACAAGAAATTATATACTATTAAAATAGTACAGATTTATTATATCTACTAGGAAAATTAGGATATTAAGAATTGCATCTTTTAGGAATAATTATTTCTATTATAATTATATATATTAGGAATAAAAGGGAGGCTAATTGTGGAAAAAATTCATTTATTTATTGTTTTAAAACTTATAATTTGGGGCCAGCCTGGTGGTGCAGCAATTAAGTTCACACACTCTGCTTCAGTTTCCCTGGGTTCACAGGTTCAGATCCCGGGTGTGGACTTAGCACTGCTTATCAAGCCATGCTGTGGCAGGCATCCCACATATAAAGTAGAGAAAGATGGTCACAGATGTTAGCTCAGGGTCAATCTTCCTTAGCAAAAAAAGAGAAGGATTGGTGGGAGATGTTAGCTCAGGGCTAATCTTCCTCAAGAAAAAAAAAAAAACTTTATAATTTATTTTGTTTTTTTCTGAGTGATGAAATTCATTTTGTCAAATTCTCTGTTCCTTTTTCCTTTGATAGCCCCTATTTTCCTTTGAGAGTAAGGTGAGATATTTTCTTTTAGATGATAGAGATGAAGCGAAAAAGAGAGAAAAGCTATTCTATTACTCACTGAAATCCCAAGCCCTTGTCTAATTGTGAAAATCACTTTGTAATAATGTCTTCTCATTTGGCCTAAAATGTATTTTTTCTCTCTGAAATGTACATCTATCTTAATCTGGAGAATGTAGAAATAAAAAACAGATCTGTCTTTGTATTCTGCTAATATCTTAGGGAAGTACATCATTTTGATGCTCCAAAAAGATTCTTTTGTTGAATTGCACTTAGCATTCTTCAATAGCCTGTATTGAGGGAAGTGTGCTTTCCTGTCTTCACTTTAAGAATATGGTGGAAGATTCAGCATCCAGAAAGTCAGTAAGGACATAGTTGAAGTCAACAACACCATCAATCAACTGGATGTAATTGACATCTATAAACTACTTCATCCAACAATAGCAGAATACACTTTCTTCTCAAGCTCACATAGAACATTCACCAAAATATCACACATTCTGAGATGGAAAACACGTCTTAGCAAACCAAATAAATAAAAATCATATAATGTCTGTTCTCAGAGCAAATGGATTAAACTAGAAATCAATGACAGAGAGAAAACTGGAAAATCCCAAAACACATGGAGATTAAACAACGCACTTTTAAATGACACATGGATCAAAGAAGATACTCAAGAGAAGTTTAAAAATATTTTAACTAAATGAAAATGAGAACACAAATTGTCGAAATTTGTAGGATACAGCAAAGTTCATACTTAGAGGGAAGTTTATAGCATTGAATGCATATACTAGAAAAAGGAAAATTCTAACATCAATAATGTACATTTCCACCTTATATAACTAGAAAAATAAGAGCAAATTAAATCCAAAATAATAAGAAGAAAATAAAAAATAAGAATTAGAGTAGAAATCAATGAAATTGAAAACAGGAAGTCAATAGAGAGAATCAATGAAATTAGAAACTGGTTTTTTGAAAAGATAAATAAAATTGATAAAACTCTACCTTCTCACCACGTGTTTTCAATGTCATGCTAGAAGTTCTAGCTAATACAATAAGATAAGAAAAGCAAATAAAAGGTATATAGATTGAGAAGGAAGAAATAAAACTGTCCTTGTTCACACATGACATGATCATCTATGTAGAAAATCCCCCAAAATTAACAAAAAACTCCTAGAACTAATAAGCAATTATAACAAGGTTGCATGATACAAAGTTAACATACAAAAATAAATTGCTTTCCAATATATGAGCAATGAACAAGTGGAATTTAAAAGCACAATACCATTTACATTAACATTTCCCAAAATGAAATGCTTAGTTATAAATCTAACAAAATATGTACAAGATCTATATGAAAAAAATTATGAAACTCTGAAGACTGAAATCAAAGAATAATTAAATACGTGGTGAGATATTCTATATGAAAAAAATTATGAAACTCTGAAGACTGAAATCAAAGAATAATTAAATACGTGGTGAGATATTCCATGTTCTTAGATAGGAAGAGTCAATATTGTCAATATTGGTTATTCACAACTTGATCTATAGATTCAATGCAGTCCCAATCAAAATCCCAGCAAGTTATTTTGTGGATATTGACAAATAAATTCTAAAGTTTATAGGAAGGGGCCAAAGGCCCAGAATGGTCAATATGATGTTGAAAGAGAAGAACAAAGTTGGAAGACTGATAGTACCTGACTTCAAGACTTACTATAAAGCTACAGTAATCAAGCCAGTGTGGTATTGGCAAAAGAATAGACAGATAAATAGAACAGAATTGTGAGCCCAGAAATAGACTGACACAAATATAGTCAACTGATCTTTGATCAAAGAGCAAAGGGAGTTCACTGGGGAAAGGATAGTCTCTTCAATGAATGGAGTTGGAACAACTAGATATCTACATGTAAATTCATCTACCCCAGATCTTAAAGCTTTCATAAAAATTAACTCAAAATAGATCATAATTATAAAAGTAAGATGCAAAACTATGAAACATAGGATAACATAGGAGAAAAACTAGATGACCTTGGGTATGGTGATACCTTTTTAGATAAAACCCCAAAGACATGATCAGCATGCTCTGCTTCAGTGGCTGGGGTTTGGTTCCTGGGCATGGACCTACACCACTCTATTAGCGGCCATGCTGTGCTGGTGCCCCACATACTAAAAAATAGTGGAAGATTGGCACAGAGGTTAGCTCAGCGTGAATCTTCCTCAGGAAAAAAGAAAATGCAAAATAATTCAACAATACGAAAACAAAAAACCCAATTAAAATATGGACCAAAGACCTTAATAGATATCTCACCAAAGAAGATACACACAATGGCAAACAAGCATATGAAAGGATGTTCCATATCATGTGTCATCGGGGAAATACAAGTTAAAACAACAATGAGATACCACTACTCAACTATTGGAATGGCCAAAATCTGGAACATTGGCAACACAAAATACTGGGATGATATGGAGAAACAAGAATTTTCATGCATTGCGGGTGGGAATGCAAAATGATATAGCCACTTTGCAAGACAGTTTAGTGGTTTCTTAACATACTAAAATTAACTTTCAGAACTAAATATACTCTTACCACACAATCAAGCAATCATGCTCCTTTTTATTTACCCAAAGAAGTTGAAAACCCACATTTTTCATTTCTGTCACACTGTCTTTGATCCCCAGTATTTCTTTCTGTTCTTAGAATTTTCATCTCTTTGCTTACATTGGTCATTTGCTCTTGCATGCCATCTGCTTTATCCATTAGAATCCATAGCATCTTAATCATAATTGTTTTAAAATCTTGGTCTGATAATTCTAACATCCCAACCATGTCTGGTTCTGATGCTTGTTGCATCTCTTTAAATTGTGCCCCTTGCCTTTCGGTATGCGTTGTGAGTTTTTCTTGATTGATGAACATGATGTGCTGGGTAAAAAGTATTGCGGTAAATAGGCCTTTAGCGACGTGGTGGTGAGGTGTTAGGGGAGGGGAGGCTTTCTACAGCCCTATGACTAGATCTCAGTCTTTAAGGGAGCCTGTGACTCTGGATCATGAACTTTACAAATGTTTTAAGTTTTTTCTCTGCTTTCACATGGGTCAGAAGGGCTAGAGTAGGATGGAGTTGGGTATTTCCGTTCCCCAGGTCAGTTAGGCTCTGGTTAACTAGTTTCCCCTGAGGGCAGACCTTGTGAAGAAGAGAGTGCTCTGGCATGTTTCAAAATGGTTCCTTGTCCCTCCCACGGCTGCAAGCCCAGGGGGATTTTTCTCTGTTATTTACTGTGGGAATCTGCTGAGGTAAATCTCACAATATTGTGAAAGGCCCCCCTGATGATGGGGTCCCCTTGGAGTTTTTAACTCTCAAACGTGTCTGCACTGAGCCTCCAGCAATTCAGCAACTACGGTGTTTTCCTATCCAGCCACTAGAACCAGTTCCCGCAGTGGGTTCTGGTCAGGTAAGCGGTACCTTCCTGTATTCGCCTGTCCTTTTCAATCGTGAGGGCAGCCGTTTGCCCTGTGTCCTCCCCTCACTGAACAATCCAAGAAGGGTGCTGATTTTTCAGTCTGTTCAGCATTTTTCTTTTAATTTGCTTATTTTATTGAGGCCATATTGGCTTATAACATCTTGTAAATTTCAGGTGTGCATTTTTATATTTGTTTCTGTATAGACTGCATTTGTTCACCACCAATGGTCTAGTGTTTATCTGTCACCATACATATGCACCCTTTTACCCCTTTACACATTCTGCCCTCCCCGGACCCCTTTCCACTCTGGCAACCACTAATCTGTTCAGCTTTTTGCTTGTTGGGATGGAGTGGCAACTTCTAAGCTCCTTACATGGGGAACCGGAAGTGAAAGTCTAATTCCTTCTGTAAGATGTTAATATGTATAATTTAGAAAAACAGGAATTTGGGTACAACGTATATATCAGTTGAAAAGTAGCAACGACAGCAGCCATTTTTAGTTAGCACTATTTTAAGTAGCCAGGGACTGTGGTAAGTGCTTTCCCTGGGGTTTCCTGTTAATAGAAATAATATATGAGCTCAGAGAGTTCATGTTTTTGAGATTAAAGTGTACAAACTTACTTTTAATACACTTTTTCAGTATTGCAATATGAAATTATAAAATCATAATTTTAGCTTCACCCATAATGGAGCAACCATCTTATAAAGAGAATTGCATGTATTTCTTCTGAAAGTGTCAGATGTGTTCCAGGTCATTTCATTTAAACTAGATCGTTCAGCATGAAAACCTTGATATCTAGCTCATGGCAATGCATTTATCATACAATGTTCTTATTAAAAATATTTTCCTAGCAAGACAAATGTGTCACTTAGACGATAAATATTAGAATCAATCTTTGCCCTCAAACATGACGTACTTCTATGTAAAGTTCTAAGTAGCTGGAAAACACTTACCACTATGGAAAAAAATAAATAGCAAGCAAACAACAAGAAGAAATATCTCCTGCAACACTTGCTTCTGATCAGGATTTATTAAATGCTGTTTAACAACCTTTATAAATATTATGCATCATGATAATATATAATGGTAATTTCTTAATAAAAGTAATCTTTCATCTCAGTGTCAAACTGAAAACTGTATATTTCACTGAAATCACATGCATTTCGTTGATGAAATTATCTATATCCATAAAAGTTGGCAATCATGGGGGAAGAAAATCCATTTAAATATTTCTATAGTTGCCTTCTTTATGCATTAATGTTTAAATACATTATGGAGCTTACATAAATGATTCCAACAATTGATAATAGTATAAAATGTTCAGTATACTTCATCGGGTAATGTATGTTATGGGCATCATTTTCTGAAGCTTAAAATGATATGATTCATTTGTGTTCAAAAGTAAAGCTTTCTTTGTGTTCTACTCATTCTTTCATATAAATAAAACGTGTTTAACATAAAAATAATTAACATTTCAATGTAGTAATATTTTTAAATTATAAACGTTTACCTTGCTTCATACTACGTTATTGCCCCCAATCACCCAACATTAATCAAGAACCCTGCTCAAAATATGCTTGAAAGAAAAAAAAAAAAGATGGAAAATGTGAAGATGAGATAAAAATAGCTGATTATCCCCCACAGAAGAAAAATCCAGCAATGACCAAAATAAATAAAGATGATGTGACTTATCATCTTTACAGTCTATTCTTAATCAAGCAACTGGCTAGTCTGTGTGCTTTGCAGATGGATCAGCAGTGGCTCGCTGACTGAGCAGATGTCTATCACTAGCACACAAGCCTATACACTGATTTTTGTTTGCCTGCAGCCTTCAACTATTTTAGGAAATAAGTATTTTAGAATTAAATTTTTATATTCAAACAGTCATAGACTCAATTTTAATTATCCTGTGTTTTAAAATTGCCAGACATTTTGCTAAAACAATTATAAAGAACACTTCTTTGAAATTCGTAGAAATTTTTTAAACAAATCACTTCTACAGAGTGTATGTGTATGCATGTGCACACACGAGTGCATTTATTTGTATTTTTGTCCATCTTTGTGCATGTTGTAATTTTCTGGGTCTAAAATCTCATTTCCACAATGGAGTTTGAAAAATAGGTAAACCACCTCTTTGTACCTGGGAGCTTGATGCTGATCTTACAGCTTCCTGTCTTTTTCATTCCTCACTCTAGCCACAATCAGATTCTTCACTCAGTTCCATGATTGGCTTGAGAACAATTTGGATTGGAATCAGACGAGCAACACAGATGGTATCTAATATTGCATCTTGGTTTTTGGCTTGATTCTGTAAGCTGCTTACTCAGTGGTGGAGGAGAAGGCGAGAGCTGCTGACAGATGACACTATTAGGACCATCATAGCCAAGATAGACTGGCACCATTAGAGTGTTCAACAATCTGTTTTATATCTCCATGTTTCTAAGTCTATGTTATTAAACAAAGGTGTCCTTTTTACGTGTAACATAACACCTGGAAAAGAGGCCACATTTTACTCTTTAAATGGATTATTAAACAGCATGATTTTTAAGGGTGTCTATACTGAGTGAAAGGCTGTATATCATAAAGGCTAACTCTATGTAGTAGTAATATATTAACTTCTATTAACTCATTTAAATCTATAATATACATTTATTTTACATGTTTTGAAGGTAAAAACTCTGTTATATTTCATTGTAACGTCGACCAAGTTAAGGGTATGCAAACAATTTTAACTCAATAATTGACTATTGATTTTTAATAATTATGCATTTTGATTCACCATGGATATCATTTGGATAAAATGATAGCCATTTCAATAGGATAAGTATTCCTTTCAAATAACTTGTGCATTTGAAAGAGTGTATTTCTTTTCTGATTATGAGGCAAATGTATATAAAAGGAGACTATTTTAAAAAAACTCAACAGTAGGGGCCAGTGTGGTGGTGTCCTGGTTAAGTTCGCATGCTCTGCTTCTGCAGCCCAGGGTTCACAGGTTTGGATCCTGGGCAGGGACCTAGCACTGCTCATCAAACCAGGCAGTGGAGCATCCCACACACAAAATAGAGGAAGATTGGCACAGATGTTAACTCAGTGATAATCTTCCTCAAACAAAAAGAGGAAGACTGTTAACAGATGTTAGCTCAGGGCCAGTCTTCCTCACCAAAAAAAAACCTAAAAAACAAAAAACTCCAAAAGTACAGAGAAGAAAATGCAAGCTAAATATATTTTGATCAAACAGAGATGATTGTTAACTTGTGGGTACAGTTTCTTTTGTCCTTTGTCTATGCCTATTTCTCAAAATTTATGACATATTATGTATGCTATTTGTTTAGGAATATTATTTTTATTTTTAAGATAAATTGGAAGATGAGAGAAATTAGTTGTGAAAATGTAGCAATTCATACATAATACGATGGCTGCAACCAGAGTTATGAGGATCTGGAAATAAAAGTGTAAAAAGTCACCACTTGTGTTTATCATTTACTAAGTATTGTCTCATGTTCATCTAATTTGATTTTAACAGCACCCCTCTGAGATAGGCATCTTATTCTTTTCATTTTTAATTTGAGAGAACTGTTTTCTGAGAAGATGGAGAATTTATCTAAGTTGATGTAGCCTGTGAATAATGAAGTCAGAACGTGATGCTTATTTTTCCCAATCCAAATACCATTTCTTTCTTTATAAAGAAAATGAGTAAAACCATGTGAATTCTGAAGAATATACCAGCAAAATGACTTAATGGGTTAAACGTTTTAAGGAGCGCATTAAAGAAAAAAATTAAATATCTCTGATTTTGAGTTTGGAAACTCTATAGTTGGTTGGAATGACTGAAGATAATGAGCTTCTTTCATTTTTGTGGACACAGCCCAGATTTGATTACTTTCTATTCCATAGAAGTTATCCTACTAATTTTCCTGAAGCTAGATTATTATAATGGTTTGTAATATTTTTCTATCTGAGCCAATGAACTATCAGCGTAAGTTGCTTTAATAAGACTTTTTTCAAAATGGAAATAATGAAAACGTGGACTGACCCATTCGCTGCAGAAAATTAAGTCTGCTTAAATGTTGAGTCTGGTTAAGTGTTTTCTGTTGCATGTAGGATGCTATATGCAAACCTGATAGTGCCTCATGTCTGTTTCAATATATTTTGAAGCTTAAAGTTTGATTTTCCCTCCTCATTAATATTTTAATGTTATCTGAAAGAAATATTTCAAAGCAAGTTTTCAGTAGCACATGAAATAAAACCTCGTTCTCACACAGAAGCTAATATTCTCAACAATACCAGTCCCTTAATAGTGTTTGCATTTGCTTATTTTATTTGTACTATTTTCGTATAATTTCAAAATGAGTAATTAGAGTAATTACGTGTATAATGGATAAAATTCCCTTTTATCTGAGCAATGTATATTTTTTATTTTAAACTTTTTATATTTAAAAAGTAGAATTAGAGGAGTATCTTTCAAAAAGAATTACCTATCAAAATTAAAATATTATAAATTTATTCTCCAAGATTTTGCTTACACGAAGCCAAAGAAAGGAATAAGACTTTTGTTTAACTAAAAAATAACTAGGAGGACGTCAGTAAGTTATTTTCTGGATATTGACGTAAATAAGATGCTCAACATCATAATCATCAGGTAATTGCAAATTAAAACATCAAAGAGACTTGAATGCACACCTATTAGAATGACTAAAATCCAAAACATTGACACCACCAAATGTTGGTGACTACGTGAAGCAATAAGAACTTTCATTCATGGCTGGTGGGAATGCAAAATGGTACAACCACTTTGGAAAACAGCTTGGGGGTTTCTTACAAAACTAAATATTCTCTTGCCATATGACGCAGCCATCATAGTCCTTGGTATTTACCCAAAGAATTTAAATACTTATGTTCACACAAAAACCTGCACATGGATGTTTATTTATTTATAATTGCCAAAACTTGGAAGCAATCAAAATGTTCTTTAATAGGTGAATGGATAAATAAACTGAGGTACATCTATACAATGGAATATTATTCTAGGAAAGATAAAACTGTGAAGAGAATTTAAAGATCGTGGTTGCCAGGGGTACAGTGAAGGGATGAGGGCTGAACGGATGGAGCATAGGATGTTCAGGGCACTGAAACTACTCTATATGATACTATAATTGTGTATATACATCATTACACATTTATCAAAACCCATAGAATATACAACACCAAGAGTGGACCCTAATGTAAACTATGGACTTTAGTTAATTAATGCCATATCAATATTGGCTCATCAGTTGTAACGAATGTCTAACTCATGCAAGATATTAATGATATGGGAAACTGTGGGGTTGGGGGTAGGAGGGTATATGGAAATTCTTTGTACTTTCTGCTCACTTTTTCTGTAAACCTATAACTGCTCTAAAACGTAAACTCTATAATAAGAAAAAATAGGAGAAACATAATTTTAATTTAGTGTTTGGTGATAAATTCAGTGAGGTACACATTTTGCAAAGTTTCTCCTGACTCTCTACACTGTGTGTCAGCTACCACCAAATGCCTATTTTTCTTAATAGCAAAACTCCCAGAGAAAGTTATCAACATTCATTATCTCCATTCTTCCTCTCTTTCTCTATTTAACCCATTTTATTTCTAACAATCAAAGCTATTTTTACTAACATCTTTAATGACCTATATATTATGAAGTATATTGACCAGTTTTCAGATCTCACCTGAAATATTTGGACACAGACCATCATTCCTGATTCCTTGATGCGTTTTCCTAGTTTGCCTCCCACAAACTTCTGTCCTCCTTACTTCCTCACTAGGGTGAGATTTTTAGTCCCATTTGGTGCTTCCTCATTTCTTTGACAACTAATAAAGGTTAAGAGTGCCCTGGAGCTCTGCCTTTGGACTGCTTTCCTTCTTTCTCCACAACCCCCACATTCATACTGTGAGCTTTATATTCCACCTACAAAGTTTTTGTTGTTAGTGCCCTCAAGTTAATTCCTACTCATAGCAACCCTGTGTATAGCACAGCAGAACCCTGCCCAGAGTTTTTGTGTCATCCTTCACCTTCTGGTGCTATATCAGACAATGCTCTGCTGCTATTCGTAGGGTTTTCATGGCCAATTTTTTTCAGAAGTGGGTGGCCAAGTTCTTTGTCCTCGTCTGTCAGTCTGGAAGCTCTGCTGAAACCTGTCCACCATGGGTGACCCTGCTAGTACTTGAAATCCCAGTGGCATAGCTTTCAGCATCATAGCAACATGCCGCTGCCAGAGTATAATAACTGACAAATGGGTGGTGTGGTTCCCTGACTGGGAAATGAACTCTGGCCTCAGCAATGAGAGCACTGAATCTTAACTATTATACCATTAGGGCTGGCTACCTACAAGCTAATGAGTCACAAAGTGTAATACCCAGCCCATATCTCACTTCTGAAATACAGATTATTTATCCAAATTTTTACTCATCATTTTCAGCCTTACTATATCTCAAACTGAATCTTTCTTACACCAAATCTGCTCCTCTTCGTGTCCTCTTCATCTCAATAATTGACTCGTATTCTGTCTGTTGCCTGGACCAAACCATAGACCCGTAAATCTGTCCTTTCTTTTTTTTTTACAACCCACTTTCAATATATCCACAAATGTCATTGGCTCTACCTTCAAAATATATGCAAAATAAGAATACTTCTCACCATCTCTGCTTGTTATCTTCATTCTATTCTAAGTCTCCATCACATTTTCCTGCCCAGATTAATGAAACAGCCCCAAAACTAGTCTTCCTGCTTCTGCAACTGCCTCAGTACAAAATATGCTCAATGGTGACCTATCTCATTCAGAGGAGAAGCCACAGTCCTGGCGCTGGACTATACAATTCTATACCAGAGCGGTCTGATGGAAATTATGTAAGCCATATGTGTAATTTTACATGTTCTAGCAGCTGCAATTTTAAAAAAGGTAATAAGAGAGGTGAAATTAATTTGAATACCTTTTACTTAACCTATTACAAAACAAATATTCATTTCAACATGTAATTAGTATAAAAGCTATTGAGATATTAATATTCTTTTTTTCATTCTAAGTCTTCAAAACCTAGTGTGTATTTTTCATTAACATAACATCTCATATTGGACCACCTGCATTCCAAGAACTCAATAGTGTCTAACCTCCTGGTCAGCACAGCTGTATAGAGTCTGTCACAGCACCCCTCACACCAACTCCTTACCTCTCTGCTCTCAGTATTTACTACACTTCTCCTTACTCACTTCGGCCTTCTTGGTCTTTTTTCTGTGGTTTGAACAGATCGGGCCCCACCCACTTCAAGACCAGTGCACTTGCCACTCCTTGTGGGATTGTCTTCTCCTTAATAGGTACAGAGCTCACTACTTTATCTCCTTCAAGTCTTTGCTCAAATAACGGTGATTCAGCTATCTTCCTAATTCCTCCTCTACCGTTTCAATTGCACCAATCACCATCTGCAATGACTACTTTTCACCATGTGAAATTATTAATGTTTAGTCATTTTTCCGACATATATGTGTGCGTGCATATGTATATGTGTGAATGTGTGTATATAATGTGTGTGTCTGTGTATTCAGTTGGTCTCTACACTCTAGAATGTAACCTGCATAGAGGCAAGGATTTTTGTTTGTGCACGACTATATCGCTAGCACCTAGTGGAGTGATGGCTTATATTGGATACTCAATAATTAAATATTTGTTTAACAAGTAGTTGTAAAACTTAGAAGGTCTAGAAATTATTATAAATTAGAAATAACAATACAATAGGATACTGTATTTAATGAAAGCAAACATTTCTGGAAATATTTTGCCAAAAGGATATATTCACATGTTCTTGGTTAACAATCCACCTCAAAATGTAGTGGCTTAAAATAGGGGTCAGCAAACCTTTTCTATAAATGGCCAGATGATATTTTTGGCTTTGTAGGTCATTAAGGTCTCTATTGCCATTGGTTGATGCTACTGTTGTAGCATGAAAGCAGCTGCAGACAATACATAAACAAATGGGTGTGGCAGTGTTCTAATAAAACTTTATTTACAAAAGCAAGGGGACAATCTATGGGCTCAAATTTTCCAAGCCTTAAAACAATCATTAATATCACTGATGAGTCTATGGGTCTGCCCACCTAGGCCAGGCTTGGTTGATCTCAGGCTTTCTTATGTGTCTGAGATCAGTTGTAAGGTTGCCTGAGCTGACTATCTAATCTGGCATTGCACACATGCCTGGTGTTTGACTAGCTGTTGGCTGTGGCAATGTGAGTAACCAGGCCAAGTATCTTCCATCTTCTGACAGGCTAGGTTGGAAATGTTCATTTGGAGGCTTGGCAGTGTTCCAGGGAAGAGAGTGGAAGCAAGTAATGCTTCTTGAGACCACATTCTATTGGCCAAGGAAAGTCACAGGCCACCAGGGATTTAATGACTAGTTGGTCAGGTTTACCCTTGTTGGAGGAGCTGCAGAGTCAAAACACAAAGAGGTATGAATACAGAGAAGCAAAAAATGACATCCATTTTTGCAAGCAATCTACCATAGCATGAATTTCAGATATTAAGCCAAACTATTCCCATGAAATGGTTGGTTCATTATTAGAAATCCTCTCTGTCAGTGTTAGGTAAATAAATATGAGCCCAAGATCTTTTTCTACTTAAAACAGTTACCGTTGTCCTAGCTTAGAACACTTTGAATTTGGTCAATATTTATCTTTGCCAATACCTGTGGCTATCCATACACCGCTTTAATCATGCTTGCCCTATTCTGCTATTCGACTCACCAGAACCATCTGGACCTGTGCTGTGACTATCAATTTATCATTTTAGCTAATGACTCTTAGGGTTTCTGCTTTGTTATTTATATTATGATGTCTGAAACACTTCTCTTATCAAGGTACTTTAGTTAATTCTCCTATTTTGCTGGAGAACGCTGAAACTTCCACTCCTGAAAATAAACAATTCTAGACTTTATTCTCTACTGTTAAATATCAACATGATGCCTTTTATTTTGGTGGTACCCTGGAGGTAGTGATTCAGTCAAATATTTTATTACCTGCTTATCTCTGTTTGCTTCACCAGGCAGTTTGGAAAATGAAAGCAGATGGAGCTGGCCAGAAATGTACCTCATAAAGACAGTTACTTACTCATTAAAGTTTGTAATAGAGCTAAACAGGCAGTGCAGAGGGGATTTGTTTTTATGGTAGCAATTGATTTTTTTTTTTCATACACTACCTTACTCACAAAGGGAAGAAAATACTCTCTCAAATTATTTTTAGAGTTATTTACTCTTCATAAGTAGGTGTAAAAATAATAAAAAGGTAGGATATGTTCTCAGAAATTTACATTTTAATCACAGAAGCAAAAAATCACTAAACATTACTTTTAAATGAAAGGATTTAAACTAATTAACAGAAAGATATGTATCCTATATTCACTCAAGCCACACTTACTTTAGGAGAAATGGAAATAGGTGAAATAGAATTAGAAATTAATTATACAAATAATTCCAACTTACCAAGGCAATTTTTTTCTCAATTATCTAAATATTTAGAGTAACTTGCCTTGAAAACGGCGACATTTCTCTTTATGACTTTATTTGAGCTAAATTGATATTTCTTGCAACTTCATGAATTGATGTGAATATCTAGATGCACTTTGGTTTATTGCCTGAGTGTCTTCAACTTGGATGGTGAATTATGAATGTTACAGCTATTTATGAAAACACGTGAAATTTACTCTGCCAACATTTCTGGTTAAAGGAAGCCATTGTGGGGAGAGATGTTGATTAGAACTGAATATACCGTGAAGATACTTACATTACATAAGTATTTTACATTAAAAAAAAGTTTGTGAATTTTGTTCTGAAAGTATGTATGGCTTAGAGTATTCCTCAAAGTTTCTTTTAGATCAGATACATCAGTAGCAAAAGGAGAAACTTCATATTAGACATTTTCTCTAAGAATACATGGTTAAAAACTCTTGAGAACATAAATTCCCCAATTATTCTTCACTCAAGAACAGTGGCTTTAGTTTCAAAAAGGCTCAAGCACTCGTACATTCACGCATACAGACACACACACACACACACACACACAGTACCCACACGCAAAGACAATAAAACCTGGCATATATTGTATTCACAAGTTACTTTCACAGTTTTGGACTTGAAAGAATAGTGCTCCTAAGGCTGCAATTTTAATTCTAGTATTTCTATTTTCTCATGTGAAATATGTCTTTATTGAGTTAATTGGCATATTTAAAGTTGCATAATATTACAGTAAGATGAAAAGGAGTAGAATCATAAACTATTCACTATTCTATAACAATGCTTATTCTCATTTGCTTTATTTCTTATTCCTTCATGGACTTAAAGAAAAATAACTAATTACTCTCATCTGATTATTATTTTAGTGTTAAAAATCCGCCTGGTTTTGGATCCATGGACTCCATTTAAAACCTTTTTATCTTCTTTAGCTTGTGATGGATATCTACTCCCTGACTTAGCTAAAGCAAAACAAAACAAAAAACCTCAGCTTAAAGGAAAAAACAAAGAGAAACTTCCCTCCAAGATCTCATTGTTTGCCCCATTGCATCCTGGTAGCAGTAAACCAGATGAGAAGATTATGGTTCTGTATTATTTCTGCTTATCAGTTATTAGAATCCCCAAGACAGTCTTTTCCACAGAAAGTCCCACATTTCACTTCACAATGCAGAAAAGTTGCAATTCTTATTAGATATCTCTCTATTTTATTTCACTCTGTGTCAATTGTTACTGATTAAACTATAAAACCTGTTGGTTTTCAGGAATTTCCGGACTAGGACCTCTGCAACTGATTTATTTAAAGTAAAGTGTGCAAATCTCTTTCAACAGCATGTAATTTGCTATTAAAGAGTGAAATAAAATACCTTAATATGCTCAAATCAAATAATCATTCCACATTTAATTGGCCTTTATACATGTTACAGAAATATCTGTGCATGATCTCATAAATAATAGTATAAGCAATCTTTTAGGTAGTTTGAACATTCATAAACTAAAAATTTTAAAATTTCATTATTGTCCTGTCTCTCCATGATTTCTATTAGTTTGCATATCTTTTAAAGTCCGTGAAACTTAAGAGCCTCATGGGCTTTTAATGGCTGTGCATTATCATGGATGTATTGTTCAAACATTGAGTCAAGATATAGAAAAAAAGATTCTCTACACTAGTTGTAAGACAAAGGTAGTTACTGGAGAGACAAAGGTACCACCAAAGTGAGCAGGAGAAAAGAATTACAGATAAGGATGATAGCAGAAATCTCATCCTTGGTTGCTACATTTCTGGAGTAGCTTGCCAATAGCAAACAGATACCCTACCACCATTTATAACTTGCTCAGCAGGAAGTCATGATGCTTGGTGGGTGTTCAGTGAATGTTGGAAGACTGTTGTGCTCTGAATTAGTTTTATCTTCTTACTAAATAAGGAAAACAAAAGAGTGTATAATATAGAGGAGAGAGAAGATGTGAATATTAGTGAATATTGCTACATATAATTCATGGACATTTTTATGTTAAATACATGGATTATTTTACATGCATACATTATATACATACATTATTTTATATACATTTGTGTTATATATATAGTATATGTTTGATTTTGTTATTTACATATTATTTTATTTTATAATGGGCTATAAGGGGTATATATATATATATATATATATATATACCCTTTAAAGAATATAAATATAGCAAAATATTCCATTTAAAACGATGGGCAATAGCATTTTAGGATTATGATACTATAAAATGAAAGCATTCTTCTTTCCAGTAAAGTGGAATCTCACTAACTTGACAAAATAGAGCCTGAAGAAATCTAGAACAAGAGAGAAGGGCAGTAGAATGTTAGAAATGAAGAGTGCAGAGGGACTTTTGGATTAACTATCCTAAATGAAGGTGAGCCAGACAACTACTCTTAGAACACCATTTTACCTACAGAAAAGCTAATCAGGAAGACATTTGGTAAACAGACAAATAAGATAGAAGAGCAGAGGCCAAGAGCATCAGGGAAGTCTACCTTTTTCCCTTCAAAAAGTGACTGCAACATTTATGTAGCTGTCGTTTCTCTGTTTCTTTTCCTGTTCAAATCAATAATTGCTTCTTTTTTATTTTCTGACCTTTTAAAATCATTTAAGGGTCTCTTGTCTCTTTACATTCACCAGTTTTTTCATTTTTTTTTATATAATTTACCTATTTTCCTTCCCCACCTTTAAATCGTCTGCTCCTTTTTGATTTCTCTTTCAAAATGCAATACAAAATAGCAAAATTTGTTGTTTTGTAAGTAATGTTCTTCCAAAGCATGTGAAATGAATTTAATTTTAGAAGAATTTTTCTTAGTTTACAATTTCCTATTATGATGCATATTATGAGGTACAACCTATATTTGATTTGCAATATTTGAAACTCTAAGTCAGTGAGGACTGCCCCAAAAAGACACATTTCTTACAAATTGAACTTTATTTTTTAGTGTAGGTATAACACATCATTATTTACGAATAGAGTAATGCCAGACAAATTGTCTCTACAATTTAATATTTTTTCTCCTATGCTTTACATTTTCATAGTAATAGCATGACATAGAACTTAAATAAATGTTTAATGGTGAAAATCTACCATCTATGTAAGTTTTTTAACCATAATAATTACTGTCTTGATTGACATTATATAAAAATGATATTAATTTAATTGAGTGGTATATTTTATCCTACATTTTTCTTTGAATATTATATGAAGCAGAAAAATTTTCGGAAAGTTTCTATTTTATATGATGTTCCTTCAGATTTATAAAATGAGGCTTAAAGTACAATAAAAACAAAAAATTGATGGGGAGATCTCATCAAGATGGCAGCGTAAGCTGACTTTGAACTCATCTCCTCCCACGAACACAACCAGGTTACAACAATTTTTGGAAAAATTATCCCGGATTGAAAACTGAAAACTGGATAAAAAGAACCCCCACAATAAGGGACAGTCCTCACTAAGGCAGAAGAGGCAGAAATTCCTGCTGGAGAGGAAAAAAGCCACCTTTGGGAGCAGCGGAGCTTCTCACCTGGCCAGGCAGGAGTCACTCTAAGATACACAGCCCTCCCTGGAGGAGTGAGGTCCAGAAAGGGGGCCGATACTGCTATAAGCATCCTTCACACTCAGCCCAGCTGAGACAGGGGTCTTACTGTCTGGCTTCCCTGGCTATTAACTGCAGCAAGGATACCTCCAGAAAAGCTGTCAACCAAAAGCCTAAAAGACCCAGGTCTTAAAGGGCCCATGCACAAATTCACTCACTGCAGCAACCTGAAGTCATTAGAGAGAAGGCTGACAGTCCTTTGGTGAAACGAGACTCACCTGGTGGGCTCTGGGGGCATCTTGGTGAAAGGAGGGACCTCTCCAGAGACTGAGACATTGGTGGGGGCCATTGTTTTGAACTGGTCCAGGCATGCTGACCCAGACCCCAGTAGGTGCCATTGAAGTTCATCCCTTGGCCTGTTAGCCCAGGTGTCTGCCAGGCCCATTAGGGCACAGATTTAATCCAGTTCAGCCAGGGCAGGCAACCCGCCCTAGGGACTGGCCCCACCCAATGGCAAGCCCTCAGGCTACTTTTCACCTGCATTGACTGAGCGCCTTCATCCTCTACAGGCAGGCAAGCGTGTCTGCCTCTGTGGGGCAGGGCCTGTGTGAGGACCAGGTGAACTGTGGGGAGCATTGGTGGAGAGATGGGGTCCTTTGCAGTGTGGCGTTGGGGTACATTCCAGGGGATTGAGAAGTTTGCAAGGACCAGGACTGTGTTGATGGTGTGTGTGGTCCTGTGGGGGAGGGGGCCTTATCGGTGGCAGAAGACCTGTGCTTCACAAATAGCCATAAAAAGGATCAGCCCCACCTTCCAAAGCCTGAAACAATTGAGTGCCCCCATGTCTAGGGACAGCCACACTCAGCTGTACTCCCAAAAGAACTGACAACAGCCTTGTAGGCCTGAGGCCTACCACAAGTGTAAACCCCTGAGCCTAGCAACCAGCTACACTGGGTAGCAACCCACTTAAGAGGAAAACTGCAATAGGAGTGTGCTGATAGAATTTGTAGCCAATAGTGCTGAGGCTCCCCAAACCAGATGTACAAACAGCTAGCCAGGGAAGGAAAGACTAGACTCCCTGGGTACCTGCAGTGGGAGAAACCCTGCCACAGCAGAAAGACACAAGTAGCCCACAAAGGGGTCACTCCTGGTTCTTATGGTCTGGTGATGAGAGGGAAGCACACTGCTGGGCCTCATAAGGCATCTCATACATAAGGCCACTTCTCCAAGATCAGGAGACATGGCCGACTCACCTAATACATAGAAATAACCACAGAGAAAGAGGCATAATGAGGAGACAAAAGAAAACTTTCCAAGCATGGGAACAGAAGGAAACCCCAGAAAAAGGACTAAATGAAACAGAAACAAACAACCTACTTGACAAGAGTTCAAATCAAATATCACAAGGATGCTCACAGATATTGGGAGAAGACTGGATGAACACAGTGAGCTCATCATCAAAGAAGTGGAAGATATTAAAAAAAATCAGAAATGAAGAATATAATACTGGAAATGAAAAATTCACTAGAGAGACACAATAGCAGAGTAGAGGATGCAGAAGAATGGATCAGTGAGCTGGACAAAAGACTAGAGGAAATCACCCAAGCAGAAGATAAAAAAGAAAAAAGAATTAGGCAAAATGAAAACAATCTAAGGGAACTCTGGGACAATATCAAGTGTGCTAACATTCAGATTACAGGTGTCCCAGAAGGAGAAGAGAGAGACAGAGGGGCAGAAAATTTATTTGAAGAAATACTAGATGAAAATTTTCCTAACCTAAGGAAGGAAACACACATCCAATTACAGGAAGCACAGAGAGCTCCAAACTAGATAAGCCCAAAGAGGCCCACACCAAGACATATAATTAAAATGTACAAAGTTAAGGACAAAGAGAGAATCCTAAAAGCAGCAAGAGAAAGGCCACAAGTGACATACAAAGGGAAGCCCATCAGCCTATCAGCGGACTTCTCAGCCAAGACCTTACAGGCAAGAAGACAATGGCATAACATATTTAAAGTGCTAACGGGAAAAAACGTACAGTCAATAATACTCTATCCATCAAGGTTGTCATTCAGGATGGAAGGAGCGATAAAGAGCTTCCCAGATAAGCAAAAATTAAAGGAGTTTATCACGAAGAAACCGGTTCTACAAGAAATGCTGAAGGGACTTATTTAAATGGGAAAGCAATGACCATGAATAGAGATAAAAAAAAATCATCAAAGAAAACCAAACAACAACTACAACAACAAAAAAAAACAGGCAATAAAATCACTTGTAAAGATAAAAATATGGTAAAGGTAGCAAATCAACTACCTGTGAAGATAATATGAAGGTTAAAAGACAAATGTACTATAATCACCTATTTCAATGATAAGAGGGTAATGGATAGACACACACTAAAGAGGAGACTATATATGATTTGAAAAACATAAAATGTGGGAGGATGGGAGTGAAAAAGGAGAGCTTTTAGAAAGAGATCAAGCTAAAGAGTCTGTCATCTCAATATAGACTGTTATATACATAGAATATTAAATAGGATCCTCATGGTAATCACAAATCAGAAACCTATAATAAGCAAGAAAAAAGTAAGACAAAAAAAATCAAACATATTACTAAAGATAGCCATCAAACCACAAGGGAAAAGAGCAAGAGAAAAAGAAAAGAACAGAGAAGAACTGCTAAAACATCCAGCAAAAAAAACAAAACAAATGACAAAATGGCAATAAATACTTATTAATCAATAGCTACTTTAAATGTCAACAGACTAAATGAACCAATCAAATGCCATAGGGTGGCCAATTGGATAAAAAAGCAAGACCCATGCATAAGCTGCATACAAGAGATACTCTTCAGACCTAAAGATACTCACAAACTGAAAGTGAAAGGATGGAAAAAGATATTCCATGCAAATGACAAAGAAAAGAAAGCAGGGGTAGCAATACTTATGTCAGACAAAATAGACTTTAAAACAAAAACTGTAACAAGAGACAAAGAAGGCCACTGGATAACGATGAAAGTTACAATCCAACAAGAAAATATAACACTTATAAATATCTATGCACCCAACATAGGAGCACCTAAATATATAAAGCAATTATTAACAGACAGAAAAGGAGAAATAGACAGTAACACAATAATAGTAGGAGACTTTAACACTCCACTTACACCACTGGATAGATTATCCAAACAGAAGATCAATATGGAAACACTGGCCTTAAGGGACACATTAGACCAGATGGACTTAGTAGATACATATAGAACTTTTCAACCCAAAACCACAGAATATACATTCTTTTCAAAGCACATGGAACATTCTCCAGTATTGATCACATATTAGGCCACAAAACAAGTCTCAATAAATTTAAGAAGATCGAAATAATACCGTGCACCTTGTATGACCACAAAGGTATGAAACTAGAAATCAACTACAGGAAGAAAACCAGAAAAGCCACAAAAATGTGAAGATTAAACAAAATGCTACTGAATAACGATTGGGTCAATGAAGAAAAAAAAGAAGAAATCAAAAAATTCCTGGAGACAAATGAAAATGAAAACATGACATGCCAAAATCTGTGAGATACAGCAAAAGCAGTTCTAAGAGGAAGTTTATAGTAATTCAGGCCTACCACAACAAAGAAGAAAAATCCCAAATAGACTATCTAAAAGCGCGTCTAAAGGTACCAGAGAAAGAACAAACAAAGCCCAAAATCAGCAGAAAGAAAGAAATAATAAAAATCAGGGCATAAATAAATGATATAGAGAGAAAAAAAAACAATAGAAAAAATTAATGAAACCAAGAGCTGGTTCTTTGAAAACGTAAACTAAATTGACAAACCCTTAGCTATACTCACCAAGAAAAAGAGAGAGAAGGCTCAAATAAATAAAATCAGAAATGAAAGAGGAGAGATTACAACAGACACCTCAGAAATGCAAAAGATAATAAGAGAATACCATGAAAATCTATACACCAAAAAATTGGATGATCTAGAAGAAATGGATAAATTCTTAGAAACATACAACCTTCCAAAACTGAACCAAGAAGAAGTAGAAAATTTGAATAGACCAATCACCAGTAAGGAGATCGAAACAGCAATCAAAAACCTTCCAAAAAATAAAAGTCCAGGATGAGATGGCTTCCCTGATAAATTCTACCAAACATTCAAAGAAGACTTAATACCTATCCTTCTCAAACTCTTCCAAAAAATTGAAGAGGAGGGGAGGCTTCCTAACTCATTCTACAAAGCCAACATTCTCTTGATACCGAAACCAGACAAGGACAACACACAGAAAGAAAATTACAGGCCAATATCACTGATGAACATCGATGCAAAAGTCCTCAACAAAATACTAGCAAATAGAGTACAACAATACATTAAAAAGATCATACATCATGATATGGTGGGTTTCATTCTAGGGATGCAAGGATGGTTCAACATCCACAAATCTATCAATGTGATAAACCACACTAAGAAAATGAAGAATAAAAATCACATGACCATCTCAATAGATGCAGAGAAAGCATTTGACAAGATACAACATTAATTTATGATAAAAACTCTAAATAAAATGGGTATAGAAGGAAAATACCTCAACATAATAAAGGCCATATATGATAAACCCACAGCAAATATTATTTTCAACAGGGAAAAACTGAATGCTATCTCTCTAAGAACAGGAACCAGACAAGGATGCCCACGGTCACCACTCTTATTTACCATAGTATTGGAAGGCCTAGCCAGAGCAATCAGGGAAGAGAAAGAAATAAAAGGGATCCACATAGGAAAAGAAGAAGTGAATCTGTCACTTTTTGCAGATGACATAATTTTATATCTAGAAAACCCTAAAGAATCCACTAAAAACTTTTAGAAACAATAAAGGAATACAGTCCAGTCACAGAATACAAAATCAATGTACAAAAATAGGTTGTGTTTCTATACACTAACAATGAAGTAGCAGAAAGAGAAATTAAGAATACAATCCCATTTACAATTGCAACAAAAAGAATAAAATACCTAGGAATAAACTTAACCAAAGAGGTGAAAGATCTGTACACTGAAAACTATAAAATATTGTTGAAAGAAATTGAAGAAGACCCAAAGAAATGGAAAGATATTCTGTGCTTTTGGATTGTAAGAATTAGCATAGTTAAAGTGCCCATGCTTCCTAAAGCAATCTGTAGATTCAATGCAATCCCTATCAAAGTGCCAACAATATTTTTCACAGAAATAGAATAAAGAATCCTAAAATTTATATGGAAAAACAAAAGACAGCGAATAGCCAAAGGATTCCTGAGAACAAAGAATAAAGCTGGAGGTATTACACTTCCTGATTTCAAAATATACTACAAAGCCATAGTAACCAAAACAGCCTGGTACTGGCACAAAAACAGACACACAGATCAATGGAACAGAATCGAGAGCCCAGAAGTAAACCTACACATTTATGGACAGCTAATATTCGACAAGGGAGCCAAGAGCATACGAGGGAGAAAGGAGAGTCTCTTCAATAAATGATGTTGGGAAAACAGGATAGCCACATGGAAAAGAATGAAAGTAGACCATTCCCTTACACCATGCACAAAAATCAACTCAAAATGGATTGAAAACTTGAATGTAAGACCCAAAACCATGAAAATTCTAGAAGAAAACATAGGAAGTACGCTCTTTGACCTTGGTCTGAGCAGCATAGTTTCAAGTACCATGTCTGACCAGGCAAGGGAAATAAAAGAAAAAATGAACAAATGGGACTACATCAAACTAAAAAGCTTCTGCACAGCAAAGGAAACCATCAACAAAACGAAAAGACAACCTAACAATTGGGAGAAGATATTTGCAAACTATATATCAGATAAAGGGTTAATATCCAAAATATAGAAAGAACTCATACAGCTCAACAACAACAAACCCAACAATCCAATTACAAAATGGGTAAAGGATCTGAACAGAGATTTCTCTAAAGAATACGTACAGATGGCCAACAGGCATATGAAAAGATGCTCAACATCATTAGCTATCAGGGAAATGCAAATTAAAACTACAATGAGGTATCACTTCACTCCAGTCAGAATGGCTATAACTAACAAGATAGGAAACAAAAATTTTGGAGAGGATGTGGAGAGACGGGAACCCTTGTTCACTGCTGGTTTGAGTGCAAACTGGTGCAGCCACTATGGAAGCAGTATGGAGTATCCTCAGAAAATTAAGGATAGATCTACCATATGATCCAGCTATCCCACTGCTGGGTATTTATCCAAAGAACTTGAAAACGCAAAGGCATAAAGAACTTGCACCCCTATGTTCATTGCAGCATTATATACAATAGCCAAGACTTGGAAGCAACCTAGGTGCCCATCAAGGGACGAATGGATAAAGAAGATGTGGTATTTATACACGATGGAATACTATTCAGCCACAAGAAATGATGGAAGCCGGCCATTTGTGACAACATGGATGGAGCTTGAGGGTGTTATGCTGAGCGAAATAACTCAGAGGGAGAAAGTCAAATACCACATGATCTCACTCATAAGTAGAAGATACAAACAACATCAAATGAACATATAGCATTGGAGATTGGATTAGTGGTTCCCATAGGGAAAGGGCAGAGGGGGGAGGGCAAAAGGCGTGACTAGGCTCACATGTGAGGGGATGGACTATAATTAGTTTATGGGTGGTGAACATGATGTAATCTACACAGAATTCGAAATATATTATGATATACATCTGAAAGCTATATAATGTTATAATCCAATGTTACTGAAATTAAAAAATAAATAAAAAGTGATAGTCCAAAAGAAAAAAAGAATGTGATTCAACATAAAATTAAGTTAATGTAGACATAAATGGCTAACGAGTAAATACATCAACATACTGAGCACATAATAGGCACTTCATAAATATTGACTAGTAATAATTATGAAGATCATAATGATGATCAGAAACCCACTATTAATGTTCAAGTTAATCACCCTCAAAGGTGATGAGAACTACTAGAGAAGTGATGAAAAAAGTCCTTTTAGGTGGAGAATATAATATAAATATCTAAATAAATGGCATATCTTGTAAAATGGAGTAATATCAAGAAGCTTGACAGTTTAACATGGTCCTGAACTACATTTTATTGTTGTTTTTGTTTTATTTTCTAAGTACCAGGCTTCACTTTTAAAATTTATGTATATGCACATATATCTATGATTTTTGTTTTTCTTTTCCATACATCTTTAGTCATAATTTTTTTTCTCATTAATTTGGAAAAGTTGCATGACAAAATAAGTCTGGATCTATTTTTTCCAACATTATAACAACGATGTAAACTTCAGTATTAAAGTAATAGACCAGACACTTTTAAAATTCATACAACTGCTTAATTGAATATGTTAAATAAGGGACAAGAAACTACGAGTAATCATCATTTTACTGTGCATGCTTAGAACTCTACACTCATAAGTCATTTCAAATAGAGAATTCTCTATTGTTTCTTCTTCCAAATAGAAGGTATCCAATTTTGTTCTGTTTCACAAACTAGCATTTGTTGATTTTTCTCTAGGAAGGAAACCAAGAGTTGTCTATAGTTGCTTCATATTTAAAGCCTTATGTGGTTCCTATTGACCAATCTTTATAATTTATTATTGAGTAAATTGGTGTTATTTATCTTTTTCTAATTAGCTTTAACACTAATACCCAGGGTAATATATTTGGGTGGATTTTTGAAGTCAAACTTATAGAGTGGCTTGATGAACATTTAATTAAAACTATACAGTGCCTTAGAGGTAAGATTATATTCTGGTATGTATAGTTAAAAATCATGCTATTCCTTGAAGCAATTACCTCTGATGAAATAAAATGTCTGACTGACAATGACTATTATATTAATGTGATAAATTTTGCACAATGCTAAGAATATTTGTGTTTACTTTGTTGTAGCAACATCTTTCCAATTTACTTTCTAAATTTAAATGTTCTACTTAAAGTCTGGAGCATAAAATGAAAATAAGAATGCTTGCATTTCTGGAATATTCTGATTATACGAATAAGAAATAAAAGACTACTTTAGATTCAGGTTTCACCCTCTTAAATCCAAAAGGTATTTCCAAATTAATTACATCAAATATCAACATTAAATATGTATTCACCAAATGCCTAAATGATATCTAATATCAAATGATACTTAAATATCAGTTATAAGACAATCATAAAACAAATACTTGGGTCTTCTAATATGCCACACACTTTCCTGCCTTGCTGTCTGTTCATTATCTTTTTTCCCAGTGTTCTCCCTCAGGTAAGCTTGTCCTTCAAGGCCCATTGAATTACCAGCATTTATATTCGTCTTTCTATGATTTTTCCTTCCTGGAATTAATTGCTTCTGTTTCTCTGCTTCTGTAAGACCTTGTACTTAACCTCTATTATAATACATTTCACATGGTATTATAATTACTTCCTTAGGTATTTGCCTCCCCATAAGACTTCACATTTCTTAAAGAGAGGTCTAATTCTGACAGATTTTGTGTCCCCAGTTCAAAGCCCATAGCCTGACACACCTTGATTACCTAATACGTGTTTGCTGAATGAGTGAATACACAGTCAGTCAAGAGTCGACAAATCCCAGATTTGAGGCCAGATGAATGATCATGCTGTGATCTAGAAAAGCTGTAAAGTAAGGTACTGACAAGCCTCATAGGATTGTTTTGCTGGATGGTGGTTCTTATCTGGCTGTCTGTGGATGTTGTCTGTGTGAACCAACTGGCCTGTACTGCATATAAAGTTAGAATCCTTGCTCTGGCTTTCTTACATGAATCACACTTCTGTGCTGCCTAACAAGCATTCTGAAATCTCAGGCCTGACACTTGCTCCCAGTTAATGAAGATAACTCAGTGTATAGGATCATGCATTTTATGGTTCCACGTTCATGGACTTAAAACCCAGAATAAAACTTCAGTTAAAACTCTGACTTACACAACACATAGCCATCTGTGTGAGACCATTGGAATGGACTTATTAGGGAGGCTGTCAAATGCTTAATTCTTTTCTGAGTGTAGATCTTTCTCTGGGTATTTTAACTCCTGTTGGTTTCCAGAAGAGCTAGAAATTAATTGCTAAATTAGTATTATAATCCTTCCTCTTGTCTCATGCATGTACTGATGTGTTAGTTATTTTCTGCCACTCTACCACTTTATCTAGCATATATTGCTTCAAAATATTCCTTCCCTGAAGGCTTCACATTATCTGGATTGAACTGTATTTAGTCAAGAATATCTTTGAAAAGCCACTTGGATTTAGGATTCCTAGGGTTTTATATTTTGGGGAGAGTTACTGAGTATTCGTGTAGCCCCAAGTTAGTCAGATAACTTCTCCCTACCTAGATTTATTCTATGTTGGATGAGTAGTGCGGTATAAAAGTGTCTGTGGATTCACAAATTAAAAGTTTTTACAGAGAAAACCCTCTTAGTTTACTCAGTGTGAGAGAAAGTTTAGACTTGTTAATATGACTTAAGTCAGCTATATATGCTTGCCAGCAGTCTCAATCCGGGCCTTTCCAGGTGAGTGCCCGGCAAGCTTTGCTTATTCTCTTCCAGTTCATGATTTCTACTCCATCTCTGACATGAGCATAGAACAGATATCCAATAAAGATTTTCTGAATGAAGTAATTAATTCTTTTATTCAAAAGACGTCCTATCAAGTGACAAATTTCAGCCCATTGATATCAGGGTCTTACATTTCATTAATACTAAGCGTGTTTTTTTCCACGGTATTTTAAAAGATGAACTAGTAACTGATTTTTCAGAGCTAATATTGAATGCTGTTGACAAATACCACAGAGGAATAATAATAACGTATCTGTTGATCATTTACTACATACAAAACCCCATGGTGAATAATTTCAGTGTATTGATAATATTTCTGCACAAAATGCCTTTATGAAATATGCACAGATAAAGAAACTAGAATGGAAGAATTTAGTAATGAACTAAGTTCATACAATATGTGATCTTGTTAGGACTGGTAAACAGGTGGTCTAAATATAGATTCTAAGATCTTAGTAATCACAGTTGGGAGAGTACTTGCATTTCCAGAAATTTTGTTAATGTTCCTTTATGTAGATAGACATATACGTCAGCATCATAGTCATTCTCTCCAACTGCTGATACACTGTCAGACAATTAATAGAATATACTTCAACCTGGGTGGTTAATAGACCAGAGCTCTTCTGTTAGCCAACCTCTTCAAACTTTGCCCTTTAGAAAGGAGTCTATAATTGTGACTAATTGGAGGTAAAATTCTTCAAGACTGGAAAAGAAGGATTTGCTAAAGCATTACCAGGTTAAAGTTGGTAAATAAATGAGGCATTATAAAAGGTTAAATTAACCAAAGAGTTTCATGGGAATGGAATTAGAATGTTTTCATTTCTTAGTCATATTTCAGATTCAAGGTCTTTAAGTTTATATCAGATAAAACAAAAAGAGAAATCGTGTTTTTCTTCCAGTTGATTAGCATAGAGATGGAGTTAAAACAGTCCAAATGACTGCTGTAGTCATATAATTATTAGTATGAGTCAGAATAGGTAGTTCATACTATGTTAATAAAAATCCCTCAGATCTTATAGTTTAAAACAACACTAATAATAGTAATAATACATATTTATTTCTGGCTCATGCTGTGTTTCCATTGATGGTGAGCTGTGGACTCCGCTCTCCCTTATTCTGACTCACAGATGCAGGCTGAGGGAGGCTGCATCTCTGTGTTTCATAATTGTTGAGGCAGAGAATGAACAAACTACAATCTCGCCTTTAAAATCTCTTCTGGGAAGGATTATGTATCATTTCTAATCACATTGGCCAAAGCAAGAAATACTGCCATTGCAAACTTCAAGGGATGTGACAACAGAAATCCTACCATATACTTAGAAGACAGAAAGTTTGGGGAATGTTTGGGGAACAGCGCAAATGACTATCTCATGGTGCCCATTCCAAAGTGCATGAGGAAACAAAGGAATTAAGTGGAAGAAGTTTCTCAAGGTCAACTGAGGAGAGAGGTTCCTCCAGCCAAGACAGGTAGGCTGCCATTATAACTACATTTTATAATTCTTAGAGGATTTTGAATGTTAGTTTCTAAAACATCCCATTCAGAAGTGAGCTTTTATAATAGAAAACTATTACATTTCAATTTTACAAAATTATCAAAATAACCATCTGTCATTTTTTGCTTTGGTTCAAAATTATTTCCAACACTGCCTTCCTCCCACCTGAGGAGCACACTCCTTCACAAACATGCAGATTTTCATTGTAGAGAATTGGATGATTTAAAGTGGCCTTCAAATTATATACAATTTTCAGGCGCTAGTTAGTTCCACGTGTATTTCACAACTGACGGATGTATATTGATGTGGGTTTTTTTTTTTTTTTTGAAGTTTAATTGACATATAACGTTACATTAGTTTCAGATGTACAACATAGCGATTCAATATTTGTATGTATTGAAAAATGATCACCACAATAATTCTAGTGAATATCTATCACCATACATAGTTAAGAATTTTTTTATGATGAGAACTTTTAAGATTTAGTCTCTTAGCAATGTTCAAATATGGAATATAGTATTATTAGCTATAGTCATCACGCTGTGCGTTTCATCTCCATGACTTATTTTATACTGAAAGTTTGTACCCTTGATCCCCTTCACCTATTTCGCCCAACCCCCACCCCCACCTCTGGCAACCGCGAGTCTCTCCTCTGTATCTATGAGCTAAATTTTTTAGATTCCACGTATAAGTGAGATCATACAGTATTGGTCTTTCTTTGCACGATTTATTTCATTTAGTGTAATGCCCTCAAGGTCCATCTATGTTGTCACAAATGGCAAGATTTCCTTCTTTTTTATAACTAAACTATAGTCCATTGTGTACATTTTCTTTATTCATTCATCCCTGATGGGCTCTTACGTTGCTTACATGTTTTGGCTATTGTAAATAATGTTACAATGAAGGTGGGGGTGGAGAAATCTTTTCGAGTTAGCATTTTTGTTTTCTTTTGTAAACTACCCAGAAGTGGAATTGCTGGATCATATGGTAGTTCTATTTTTAAACTTTTGAGGACCTTCTATACTGTTTTCCACAGTGGCTGCACCAATTTACATCCACACCAATAGTGCACAAGTGTTCCCTTTTCTCCACATCCTCACCAACACTTGTCATTTCTTGTCTTTTTGATAATAGCTATTGTAACAGTTGTGAGGTGATATTACATTGTGATTTTGATTTGCATTTTCCTGATGTTTAGTGATGTTGAGCATCTTTTCATGTGCCTGTTGCCCATCTGTATGTCTTCTTTGCCAAAATATCTATTCGGATCTTCTACCTAGACTTTAACCAGATTGTTCGGGTTTTTTGCTCCTGAGTACATACTGAGTTGTATGAACTTTTCAAATATTTTGCATCTTAACCCCTTATCAAATATATAATTTGCAAATAGTTTCTCCCATTCCATCGATTGCTTTTTCATTTTGTTGATGGTTTCCTTTTCTTTGCAGAAGCTTTGTAGCTTGATGTAGTCTCTTGTTTGTTTTTGATTTTGAAGCATTTTACAACTGACGGACGAACATTGGGATTTTCTTGCCCAAGAACTCGTGGTCAAAGAAGTTCCTACAAACACAGCGTGTTATTGTATTTTAATAGTAACATCATTCTTTAACTCTTTAATCAATTTCATGTTTTCATTTGTTTTGAGTCCACGTTTGTGTTATTCTCATAAATTAAAAATGTGCTAACACAGACTTTTGCCCTTAGCTACTTGGTAAATTATCTGAAACAATTACTAACAAATCTATTGATCTTTTTAGACTTTTCTAAAAAATCAGTTTTAGGTTTACAGAAAAATTGAGTGGAAAGTACAGAGAGTTTCCAGACTTCCTCTACCCTCAATAAATCTCCCACTATATATAATTTTCCCTGCTTTTAATGTCTTACAGTGGTGTCATATATTTGTACAATCAACAAACCAATATTCACACACTATTGTTAACTAAAGACCGTAGTTTACATTACAGTTCATTTGTACAATTCTGTGACTTCTGATAGATGTATAACGCCATGTATCCACAATTACAGTAGTAGGGTGGACTGAATGTTTGTGCCTCTTCAATATTCATATCTTGAAACCCTAACCCCTGATGTGATGGTGTTTGGAGATGGGGACTTTGCGAGGTAATTAGCGCTAGATTAGGTCATGAGGGTGAGGACCTCATGATGGAATAAATGCTCTTATAAAAAGAGGAAGAAACACTTGGAGATCCCGTTTGCTTTCTGCTTGCATGCACCAAGGAAGGCCATGTGAGAATATAACCAGGAAGAGGGCACTTACCAAGAACCCGACCCTACTGGCACCCAGATCTCATATTTCCAGCCTCCAGAACTGTGAGCAATAAATATTTGTTGTTTAAGCTATGCTTAAACATATCCAGCCTATGCTAATTGGTTATAACAGCCTGAGTAGACTAGGACAAGTATCATCCACCTATGATGCTCTACCAGTTCATCCTGCTCTCTCTCCTCCAAATTCCTAGCGACCACTGATCTTTGATTGTCTCCATACTTTTGCCTTTTCTATAACGTCTTGTAGTTGAAATCATGTAGTATGTAGCATCTTCAGATTGGCTTCTTTTATTTAGCAATATGCATTTAAAATTCACCTATGTCTTTGTATGGTTTGATAGCTCATTCCTTTATATCGCTTATTAGCATTCTATTGTATGACTATGCCACAGTTTGTTCATCCGTTCACTTATTGCAGCCTTCCTGTTTGCTTGCAGTTTATATTGGTTATGAATAAAACTGCCATAAACATTTGTGTGCAGTTTTTGGTATGGAGATAAATTTTCAAATCAGTTCGGAAATACCTAGAAGCATAAACACTGGATTGTATAGTAAGATTATGCTTAGCTTTGTAGAAAACTGCTAAACTGACTTCCAAAGTGGCTGTAACATTTTGCATTCCTACCAGGAATGAATGAGTCACTATTGCTCTACATTTTATCCAAAATTGATATTGTTACATTTTTTTAAGATTTGGCCATTTGAATAGATGCACAGTTATATCTCATTTTTGTTTTAATTTACATTTTCACAATGACAAATGGTGTTGAGCACTTATAATATACGTTTATTTGACATCTTCAAGTCTTTGGTATAGTATCTGTTCAGATCTTTTGCCCATTTCTTAACTGTTTTTTGCTTGTTTGTTTTCATTTTGTTGACTTTTAGGAGTTTTTTGTATATTTGGGGTAAAAGTTGTTTAACTGATATGCATTTTGCAAACATTTTCTTTTAATCTGTAGCTTGTCTTTCATTTTCTTAAGAATGTATTTTGTGTGACAGAAAGTTTTAATTTAAATTAAGTCTGACCTCAAAGCCAGCAGAAAAATCTCTCTGTTGTTTCTTGTCTCTCTTAAAAATTCACCTGGTTAGGTCAGGCTCGTTATGGTAATTTCCACTATAATTAACTCAAAGTCAACTAATAGAGACCTTAATTATATCTATAAAATTCCTTTACCTTTTAACATAACATAACCACGGGATTGGTGTGTCATTATATTCACAAGTCTAGTTCACAATTAAGGGGTAGTATTTTACTGGTCATGTACACAGAGGGTGGGAATCCTGGAGACCAGCTTAGAATTCTGCCTACCACAGTCCACCCTCTGGCCCTCAACTACTCATATTCTTTCCAAATGCAAAATACATTGACTTTCTCTCAACGTTCCCAAAAGTCTCATCCCATTGTGACATCAACTCTAAGTTCAAAGTCTTTTCATCTAAATCTAAATCTCATTAACATAGAACCCCAAAGTTCAAAATTTCTTCCTCTAGATGAAGTGTAGAAGCATCTCTTCGGTATACTTCATTAGATGGAGCAATTTGGAACACAATTCCTTTCTGTATATAAACTGTGAAACTAAAGAGACAAGTTTTCTTATAGATAGTCAAGTCGCTTTCCAACTCTTACAAGGCTTTCCAGCTTCCATAAGGCATACAAGAATGTGTAACTGATTTCAGGCTGTTGTGGGGCCTTGTAAGAGTAAAACCAAGGATGATAGTCAACCAAATAAAAATTAGGCTTGTGCATATACACAAAAATAAAAACTAATGATGAGCTGATAAATATTTTAAAACATACATGTCAAAAAACATTTAATATAACTTACATATAAAGTTATTGTTTTAAAATCTTACTTCAGGGGGCTGGCCTGGTGGTATAGTAGTTAAATTTGTGTGGTCAGCTTTGGCAGCCTGGGGTTCACAGGTTCAGATCCTTGGCCCAGACTGCTTATCAAGCCATGCTGTGGTGGTGTCCTACATACAAAAGACTGGTACAGATGTTAGCTCAGGGCCAATCTTCCACACCAATATATATATATATAGACATATATATATAGATATATATATATAGATATATATATATAGATATATATATATAGATATATATATATAGATATATATATATAGATATATATATATAGATATATATATAGATATATATATATAGATATATATATATAGATATATATATAGATATATATATATAGATATATATATATATTACTTCAAAATGAGAAAAAGGAAATAAATCAGAAATGTAAAAATTAAAATAAACAGAATTCCTATGGAAAAAAGAAAAGGATTCATTCATAAGTGAAATTTCTTTCCCACTTAAAAATATTAATTGCTATATATTTTATGATGAAAAAGTTACACTTTCATACATTGTTTGTAGGAATATAAATTGAGCCAAATTTTTAGGGTTGTAGTTTAGAAATATGTACCAAGAATCTTTAAAAATATCATATGCATTAATCCAGCTTCATAATTTTTAGAAATTTATTCTACAAAACAAACAGAGGTCAAGATAAAGACTTTTTTAAATGAAAATTGCCCTTTTATTTTCACAATAATTCAAAGGTAAATAATAATTAGGAATTTGTAAAATAAAATCTTGTATCAATGTAGTGGCATAATGGCCACTTAAAAAATGTTTTATAAGATTATATTAAAATGTTCAAAAACATGGTGTTCAATTGAAAAAAATGAAAGAGAAAAATTTTATATACAATGTGATCTTATTTTAAGTCTTGCATTTATTCATAAAAATGTCTTTAACAAAAATTAATGCCAAAAGTATACTTTATATGAAGTCTGCTGATACATGAATAGAAATATAAAAACCTAAGAGTGAACAAAAATTTTATGTGGGATTATCACTGCGTTGTTGAATTACTGATGATTTTAGATTTTTTTCCTTGTGATTTTGAATTCTTTTCCTCTAAACTTTATAACAACATTATAGCAATAATTGTATAATTTTATATGATTATAGAAAGCAATATATTGGGAAGAAAAAAGTCTTTTTTAGTCTCTGGCTTCTTTGAATAATTAAATTATTTAGGAACCTAAATAACCTTCTATTAGTTTTCAATACATCATCAATACATAAGATAGTTAACTTAATTATCGATACGGGAATATTTAAAAGTTACCATTCTCCTACATGAAATACTGATTACGCACTGACAGATTTGATTTAATTTGAAAACCTAAATGTCTTAATTCTGCAAAATAGTCAGTAAAATGAATTGTACAGCAATTAAATTCAGATAAACTCTCCCTGTTCATCCATGAAAGTGTGGAAGAAAGGATTTTGCATCAGGTCAAATTCTAGAATTGCCTGTTACTCTCTATTTGGCCTTGAGAAAACTGTTCAACTCTACTTTGTAAAATGAGGATAATAATACCTTAATTCAGTGTTTTGATTTGAAGCCACCTGAAATGTAGAAGTCTGTGCCTTTTGATTAAAGTGGATAATATCTATGCATTCATTCTCCTTAGGTGACTTTTAGTAAATGTCTGTTCACTTCTCCAGAGATGAAAACTCTGGAGACTTTTCATCAAAACTTTTCAGAAAGATAAAAGGGCAGATGGACTTTATAAGGGTCATAATTGTATTCATGGAAAAATGCTTTAACCTTCCTAAAGAGAGAAAAAAGGGAAGAAACAAAATAGAACAAGGAATATAAAAAAACAATATTTTGTTCTTGCTACAAATAGAAATAACATAAAGATTCTCTTTTAAGTTACTCAGGCTAAACAATTGAAGTGGTTTCTTGTTCTCTCCTGCCAATCAAAGCAATCTTCTAGGATGGCACTGTGAATAAAGGAAGGAAAGCGTATGAAGAAAATCACATCACAACTGGAATTTTAGGATGGCTTTTAGTTCCGGTCTGCTGATAAATTTGTCTATAATTACATAAACACTAATTCATATGGTTACAATGTTTCATCATAAACTTGATATGTGGTATGCAATCACACTTTCACTTATTAATTATTATTATTATCACTTTTTTTTTGGTGAGGAAGATTGTTGCTGAGCTAACATCTGTGCTAGTCTTCCTCTATTTTGCATGTGGGATGCTGCCACAGCATGGCTTGATGAGTGGGATGTAGGTCCACACCCAGCATCCAAACTTGTGAACCCTAGGCCGTCAAAGCAGAGCACACAAACTTAACCACTACACCACCAGGCCAGCCTCTATTATTATCACTTTTAATGGGCAGTTTGGGATAATTCCTTTATATGAATCTTATGACAGTTTACCTAATTCTGAAAAAATGTTAACATTCAATATTCAAAAATTGTTTAGATTTTGTGTATTTATTGTTCAATTTAGACCCAAGGATAAACTGGAAAGCAAAAAAAAGTAGTAATTATGAGTACAGATGGTTTGCAACTCATTTCTGCAACTTAGTAGCTGTCCGACCTTGGATACATTATTTAGCCTCTCTGAGACTCAGTTTCACCATCCGAAAAATAAGATTAGATTAAAGCATGCATCATGTCTAAAATGGGGATAACATAATTTATCAGTGTTAAGCTACTTAGTAGCACGTAGAAATTTACCAATAAATTTTAGAGATTAATTAGGAACATAGTATATGCTTGCCATGATTTGAATGGAATGTTTTTCTCTTTTTATTTTTCACTGTTTATTGATGGTGTGTGAAGAGAAAAATTTTGCTTTTGTATATTTATTTTTTATCCATCCACTTGTTCAAATTCTCTTATTAATTCTAATAGTTTTATTTATTTTTTTACTGATTTTTTTTTTCCTGCAGGGGTAGCATTATATTTTAAATGCTTATTTTTCTCCATTTGCTGGAAACTCCAGAAAAACATTGAAGTATAAAGGCCAAAAAATGAATCTCTCTGAGGTTCCTAATATTAATTTTAAAATGCCTGACATTTGAATTTCTTTCTTCTGTTCCCTCTATTTATAATTTACTTTAAAAACGGCTGAAAAATTTTAGGAACGCTTTTTAAGCACCAATGGGCATGGTCTCATTGGGTCATTATTTTTTTATGTAATAAATTATAAATATATTATTTCTGATATTTAATCATCTTCTTTTTCCAGTTTTATTGAGAAAAAATTGACATACATCACTGTATAAGTTCAAGGTGTACAGCATGATATTCTGATTTACATATATTGTGAAATATTACCAAAACAGGTTCAGCTAACATCCATGATCTCATATAGATACAATAAGAGGAAAAGAAAAAAGAGAAAAATTTCTCCCTGTGATGAGAACTCCGGATTTACTCTCTCAACAACTTTCTTATCTATCATACAGAAGTATTAACAATAGTCATCATGTTGTTCATTACATCCCTGGTACTTATTTATCTTACAATGGAAGTTTGTACCTTTTGACCACCTTCCTCCAATTTCCCCTCCTCCCATCCTCTACCTCTGGTAACCACAAGTCTGATTTCTTTTACTATGAGTTTGTTAACCATCTTTTATGCTGTATTATTTCAAATGTGGAATAACACTCCTAATTATGCATTATTCTTTTGAGTCATTGTTGCATTCCATCAGTTTTTTGAGGGGTATTAAAGTTATGCTGGGATTCATAAAATTGAAGGTGAAGCTCTCAAATATCCTGCCCTCTCTCCTTGCCCTGGAGTAACATCAGATGTAAATATTACTGGGAAAGAACCCTTGATTTTATTTTTTTTTTCATTGCAGCATTCCCAGAACCTCACTGACTAACACAGAAAAATGATTAGTATTTGTTAAAATAATTAATTAGCATTTGAATTATTAATTAGTTATAGTTTTGCTATAACTCAGTTGTGAAAGATTCTAGATCTATTCTCTTTTTTAAAATTAGCACTTTTTAAATTTTCTAGTCCATTTTATGGTAATTGGTCTGTTAGTTTTTCCTACTCGGATCCATTTTGGTAATTTACGTCTCACCAGAACAATTATCCGTTTCTCTAGGTATTCTTAAAATTGCACGCACCACTGTACTAGTTCTCAATCTAATAGCTTAATTTACCAGACATTTTCATGAATGAATAATTCAAAAGTTTATACAATTTTGTTACTTATAATTTTCATACTTTCACAAGATTTCCAAAAATCTCAGTAAAAAAAAACTTCTGTAATTTTCATATACAATACTGACAAATTAGTCCAGTTACTATAGCTCAATAAAATATTAGAATTGCTTTCTTTGATGAACATGCCCCGTAATCCATTTTATCTCTTGACAAAGGCCTACACTACTTTCTTGCCTTCATTCCCTTTCCTTTTTAGTGACATAGTTTATGTCAGGAAAGAGGAAAAGCAAGACAAAGAGAGTCTACTTTTATTGAGTTGTGTGTGTGTGTATGTGTGTGCACTAATATAAAGATTTAATAGAGCTATTGCTATATAGAGATTGTTATTGTTCATAAGTTAAACACTAAAGCATATTTTCCTTTTCTCTCATCATCCTAAACTATTTATATCGTTGAACTTTAGGCACATCAGTTTTCATTTGTTTGATCTCTCAAAACATTAGAATAGAAATTCAATAATAAAATGGAGTCAGAATGTTTCTGAAACAGACATCTGCCTTAATGGAAGCTTCTTTGAAAAATGTGGATGATTCATTGAAATAGAAAACCCACATAATAAAAACCTTTGGAAAAGGTTGACAGAAAGAATATTTCACAAGTATTAGTGAAGTTTTCCTATCCCTTTGAAAAAAAGGAAAGTTCTATTCCCATATATCATTTAATATTATTAGAAATTATTGATCCTTTGATATTAGGATGAAAAAGTGGGCCATTTAGTTAAATGTGTAATTTGTGTGAGATTTTGTAACAAAGCCCAAGTATGCATTTGATCTTACAGTTTCGTGAAAGGTGTATTTTCATTTTGATACCATAGTTATATATATATATATATATATATACAAGGTACTCTCTTCTGAGAAGTTTTAAGAAAGGATCAGTGTTTTAGTTTTTGATGACTCTTGATACATTTGAAGTGTGAGGATATCTAATTGATGAAGTTTATTTTAGTTTACTTTATTTAGTTAGGTTCACAAGGTCATACTATATATCCACATAGTTTTAGAGCCAAAGAGTACCATAAGTCTATAACAATAAAAAACTGGAAAGCTTGACCATCCCCACTCCCCAGTTTTAGTCCCTAGAGACAATCATTTTCAGTGCCTAGACTTATTTTGTATGGCATTTGCCTCTGTATTTCTGTAGTTTAACATCTATTTATTGGTTTATTCATTTTAGATAACTATTGACTTCTGGTTCTCAATCCAATTAATCAATAATAGTCTGTGTTGTTTTCACAGTATATGGTTCTACCTTTTTATATGCCCATATTGTATTTATATGATTGGTTTTGTAGCAGAGGAAAAGTTTCTCCTTTATCCCTCTAAGTTCTTCTGACTGATCTAAGAATTAAATTGACATGAGACATAGTAACAGGAGAAAAACTAACATGTTTTAACATGTATACCTCCTGTACACATGGGAGAGACCCAGGTAACTCCCCAAAATGGCTGAAGACACCACCTTAAATACCATCTTAAGCTAAAAATAAAAAAACGATGTTTGGGGTGGGGGGAGTTAGTTACGGGAGCTTACCAGGAAAAGTAAGTAACCATAAAGTAGTTACGTAGATTTAAGTCATTGCTTTCTTCATTGGTAAGAGTTTCTAGAGATAAGGTCATTTCGTTTCTTCCTGGTACAGCCAGCTAGACACCCTTACAAATGGAGACTTCCCTTACAAATGTAAACGTCTCTTACAAAGGGTAACTTCTACTTGGTTTCCAGAGCTCCTCCCATGTCTGCTGTTTCTTAAAAACAACCAGCATAAAGTAATCCTTATGCCAAAGAGATATATTTTGGGGTGACAAATTCTGCTCCCTTACAGTTTTATGATTGTGTAGTTGGATTTTTAGCATAAAATTCGTTTTGAAATTTTTTCCCATGTCAGTAAGTAATCTTCTGGTAAAATTATTTTAATTGCTGCATAGTATTCCAGCATATAGATGCTTCATGATTTATTTAAACAATATTCTAATGTTGGAAATTCATGTTTCATTCTAATCAATTCTTTTTCTTTCAATTCGAGTAACAGCTGTCTTATCTGTGGATCACTGGTCTGGAAATTTTAATCACTTAGAATATATCTTAGAAACTGAGCCTACTGAAAAAGCAACCCTCCCTCCTCATGCCCCTCCCCCCCCATCATAGAATCTATGTTAGGACACCCATTTTCTTTTCAGAAGGTAGACCTCAGCAGAAACCCACTCAGAGGTTAATGACATGAATTAGAGGAGCTCTGGGCATGCTGTGTTCAGAGGATGCCCCCTAGAGGTAGACAGAAAACAGCCGAAATTAACAACTAGGAGCCTGACATCAAGGAAGAAGAAAGAAAAGCAAGTTAGCAAATCAGAACTCAAAACCAGAGTAGCCTGATTTTTTACCTTAAAACCAAATATTTCTACAGTTCTGAATAGCCCATCAATACATCACTACATTCCAACATGCAACATAGAATCTGATTTTTCCTAATGAGGCCCATTAAGCCATAAATAAAGGCAGAATTGATTTTGATAGCAACTGTTCAACAATGCAAAGAATTACATAATATCTTAGATAGAGTTCCATATTTAAAACTCCAGTTTTTGCAATATTTTTGACACTTGGAAGATGACGTTAGTTATCTGAATGTTTGATAGGCAACATGTATGTGAAATAATAAATAGATAGATATTGGTTTCTGCCTCCAGTTCCTGCTAATATTTGCTCTTTGACCTCCGTTACTGACAGAGTTCCTGAAACTCTTGCAATTTTCTGATTGACAGGGGTGTCTGACACAAAGCTCCTAAATCCCTTGGAATTTCCTGGGTCATAGAAGTATCTTTTGTTCTGATAACTCTTGACCGGCTCCTGGGTAGAGGCTGGTCGCCAGAAAAACCAACTCGTTATTAAAAGCTTGGAAATTTCACCTCTACTTCCCATTCACTGGAGGGGAGAGAGGAGCTGGAAATTAAGTTAAGAATTGATCATGCCTATGTGATGAGGCCTCCCAAAAAATCCTTAAAGTACAAGGTTTAGAGATCTTCTGGGTTAGTGAACATATCCATGTGCCAGGAGATGTGTTCCAACTCCAGGAGGACAGAAACCCCTGAGTTCTGTGCTCTTCCAGACCTTGTCCTGTGCATCTCTTCAGCTGGCATTTCATTCATATCTTTTAAAGCATACTTTGGAATAAAACAGCAATAGTAAGTAAACTGTTTTCTTGGGTTCTCTGAGCCACTCTAGCAAATTATTGAACTCAACAAGGGAGTCTTGGGAACTTCTAATTTGTAGCTAAGTCGGACAGAAGTTGTGGGTAACTTGGGGACCCACCACTTGTGACTGGCATCTGAAATAGAGACCAATCTTGTGGGGCTAGACTGATACCAAACCTCTTAATCTCAAATTCATGTGCCTGATGTACAGTAAGGCAGACACTGAGACATCAGTGCTTGGAGATGGAGAAAGATTTATTCGAATTGGCCAAAACAAGAAGGTGGAAGCATGGATTCGCTCAAATGTGCCTTCAGAAAAGCAGAAAGCAGGTGGGTTTTATAGAGCTTAGGGGTTTGGCAGGAGGAGCTTCAGGGAAACAGAGGGGTCATTCCTGATAAGCCCCTGGGCAATCTGACTTCTGTGCTTCAACAGCTGCTGGGGGCCGGCCATCGGGTGAGCAACCTCCCAGAAGCCATTCTCTTTCTTCTGCAAAACAAGCTCAAAAATCCTCTAGTCCCCTGTCACTCCTCAAGTTAAACAGAAAAACTGCAAATTTCTTATTGAATACCTGCAGTAACCCTCAGGTACCTGGCTTCAAGACCTTAACCTGCGGGGTCTACCCTAACTCTGGTTAGTGTCAGAATTGGATTGTAGGACAGCAACTGATGTCAAAGAATTGGTTGGTGTGAGAAAATCCACTCGCACACCTGCTTACAGAAGTGTTCTGTGTGAGTAGTCACGGAGAAACATGAGATTTCTTTTTCGCTGCAATGTAAAAAAGAGCAGAGGCTTTGAATAAGCCAGGTCTGCATTTGAATCAAAGACCAGCTGTGTAAAGTAGTGCATATAGATGAATTTCCCTAAATTTCCATCCTTTCAAAATTAGAATGAGTGTATTATATTGAAAAATAAAACTATTGTGCAAAACGTCCTGCCATAGGAAACATGCAGTAAATGAATCCTATCATAATTGTTCACTGTTACTGAATTCTTCACGCTCTGATGACAATGGAATAAACGTGAGGTTGCAACAGAAAAAAATTGTTAAAACTTTCTATTCACCTCATAAATTTCATAAGAATTTTGGAACATATCTTCATAGGTGATTCTTACCAATCTGTACTTTAAAATACTTAAAAATTACTTATACATGGAACTATACTATCTGTTCCTCCAAGGCTGAAGTAAATAACTGTATTAATTATATTTGAGCGATTTTAAAAATCTTTAAAGGTCCCACTTGGTCCTACAGGGTAGCAGTGAAGCCACAGACACATTTACCACGCTTTAAAGTTGGATAGTTCCCTTCAGTGAAGGCTCACATGGGTATTCCGTTCAAACAGCATGAGTGCAAAGGCAGCTGGCGTGTCCACAAGAATACGGGGTCATGAAGCTTGTGGTTTAATTATATCAAGCACAGAATTTGAGCCATTCTCTAATTTATTCTAAAGGCACATCACTTTAATGGAATTTCAAACAACTATGTGCCAAAGGCATAGCATTTAAAAGCAAAAATGTGCCGCTCTTTTCTTTCCTCTGGAAAAGGAAAGGCATTGATCAGGTCCATGATTAAGTGCTATGTGAAGAATATCCTCTATAAGCATAAGCCTTCATTATACATCCCTTTGATTCCAAAGAAACCACGTGCTAAACTTGTATTTTTGGTAAATGTAAGCGTGGTCTGGGAGTCTGTGCAGGTGAATTGATAAATGCAAGGGTGCAAGGAGTGTGTGTGTGTGTATGTGTGTATCAACTGTTTAATGGGATTTAATGGGCCTGATGTCTCTTTTGTCTGTATCAAGTGAGTAATCTGGGTAGCTTTATGAATGTGTGTACTGGATGGAGAATTTGACAAATGCTGAGTCATTCATTCTTTCATTTATTCAACTATTAGGGCAAGTCTTATACTAAGATATGCAGAGGGCCTGGCCCCGTGGTCGAGTGGTTAAGTTCGTGCGCTCCGATGGGTGGCCCAGGGTTTGGATCCTGGGCGCGGACATGGCACTGCTCTTCAGGCCACGTTCAGGCGGCGTCCCATATGCCACAACCAGAAGGACCTGCAACTAAGATATACAACTATGTACCAGGGGGGATTTGGGGAGATAAAGCAGAAAAAGAAAAAAAAAAAAAAAGATTGGCCACAGTTGTTAGCTCAGGTGCCAATCTTAAAAAAACAAGAAATGCAGATATGATGTAAACAGATGTATGTATGTACAGGTCGATCTTTCTGAATCTGAAGTTGATGGAGAAGATGGACACCATCAAAGGACCACACACTCAATGTCATTATACCACTGTGATAAGTCCTTCTAAAGAGAAGAACATGGGCGTATAGGAGAGTAATATTGAGGAGTTTAGCACAATTACAGAGAGTAGGAAAGGATTTCCTAAGAAAGCAACATTTGAACTGAAGGAAAATTGCAGTTAACCAAGCAGCAGGACATGTGTCTACAGTTTGGTGACTCCATTTTACTACTCCCTCGGAAAACCTCCATTTTAGGGATGACTGCCCATGAAAAAGGGGGATTGTCCTTTAATATGGGAAAGGTCTTTCTTAAGTTTGCCCCCCTTGTCTTTTTCATATCTTGTCTTCCCTCATTCAAGCATTTGGATACATGACTCACAAAAATAGTATGGAAATAAAGCTCTTAGGAAACTACTGTAATTTAAATCCACAGGTAATAATATTAAACTTTGAAACGCTTTCCTCAGAAGCTTTAGCTTCATTTCGTGCCTCTGAATTCCTGGCCAGGTAGGAATACAGAATAATACACAAAAGCTCAATCTTTGTAAAGAATAAATGAAAGCAATTTTCTCTGACAGAAGATTATAATTAACTGAAACTTCAGAAAAAAAAAATCTTCCCTTGCAACTTTCTTAACTGGCTTTTATGTCAAATTTGTGAATCTAGAAATTTAAAAAGAAAATTTAAATGAATTTTGTGAGTTTCTCTAACTACTTACAGTTCTTCCTAAACGTTAGATTCATATAGTCTAAAGGTCATGGAGATTTATAATTAGACAAAATAACAATTAAGAAAGCATATCATTTTCTTTATAATTCTCATGAATTTAGACAGCCATTTGGGAGACTATTAGGAATAATTTACACTTATAATATCCTTTCATTTTTAAAAAAGTATATTGTATATTTCTATGCATCTTGGTCACCATATGATTACTTTGTATTAACAGGTTCATGACTCTATTTTTTAGCTTTTTACGAATTTGTGTTTACACTAATTCCTTTTAAATACAAATATAACTTTGGAAATATCTCCTAAGGTTATCTGCCTCATTCTTTTAAGCACTAGAAGCCCATCTAAAATTTACAATATGATCCTCTGTTTATTTGTTTAAATTTAAGTTATAACACATTCCAGTTTAGTCTATGTAACCCACGTTTCCCTAACGCTTATCAGTCCATCAACACAAATGGGTTTATAGGGAATCAGATTTGACTAACATTCTGTGTATATCATTTGAACAGCCTTCTAAGCATGTCTGGTTTGCTGAGGACATCTCACTTATGGTCATGAATAAGTTTGTTGGTATTTGCCAGTGTGACAGACATCTGAGTCCATAAACAGGTTAAGTGAGATGATCCATCCTTTCTTTGTGCTGTGTGATATTAGAGGTGATCCAAATTGTGCTGCTGGTTTCGCCGTGATTTATAGGGTTTTCAGTGAAACCACTCTTTCAAAGCTAACTCACAGTCTCCCTACAATCTATAGGGATTATTCGCCAAATGTGGACTAGTACATAGACACATTTGAGTGAAAGACCAAGTCTTATGTTCAAAATCACCTGTCTCTCTGGTGCATTCTTTTTGTGGGTTCAGCTGGCCTCATTGATTTCTGCTTTCCTTAGGAAGAGTCCTTCAAAGCAGCTCTCTGATTTTGCAGGTAAATAAGTTTCTGGTGAGATGACCCCATCAGTTTACTAGACACTCCTAAACACGTTTGAATTCCTGTTTGGGCTCAACCTGAGACTTTCACTAAATTCTTTCTATGTCTGCAAATCATATCTGAGCCTGAGAGTTCAGAAATGTAAGACATAGCTTCTATCTTAAAGTAATTCAAAATCCAGCTGAAGGTATAGTCACACAAGTGATTTCAATAGTGTTAAAGTCATTGTAATACTGATACTTACTGTGTGTTATGGAGATACATAGAAGATGATGACTAGCTTCCCCATAATTATCTTATTTTCAGGCTTTTTTTTTTGTATTATTTTGTCTGGTATGTGATTTGCTTTATCTAGGAGTCCCAGAATCTTAAATAATATTGAAGGGCCAATTTCTTTGGAAAGAGATAGAAATAAACTGATTTATGCAACAATAACAAATATAGGTATGTGAATGTATAAGTGTAAATAGATTTATTGTGTATTGTGTTGCATAGTGTCCCCCCAAAATCCACGTCCACTCAGAAGTTTTCTAAGCTTATTTGGAAATAAGGGCTTTGCAGTATCAAAGAGAGCCAGAGCTGTACGTTAGTTAAAATAGGAAAGCCAGATTTTATTCAGTAACTATTGCAATAGGGGGAATGAGACTAGTATAGACAGAATTCCAAATATAACAAGGACAAGTGGAAATATATAGCCAAGGAGCAGGGTGAAGGAGTCAGTGGATGGAAAATTACTAAGAGGAGACATCAAGGGTAGCGGGATTCTTGCTAAACCTGCTTGACAAGATTCTTGCTGAAGGCAGGTCAGTGTGATCAGATATCAAGAATTGGGATGAGAAATATGATCAGATATCAAAGGTGATCATATACCAAGGGCTGGGGGGATGACTTAGAGGATTCTTTGCTAAGCCTAAGCTGGGCAGGCCAAAGACAGTATTGAGGCCGAGGTTGAACCCTGGTCCAGAAGAGATCTCCTAGGAACCTGACCAAAGTTTGGTCAAGGGGAGAGTCCTTGTCATCAGATGCAATTAATTAAGTTAAGATGAGGTCATTCTGGATTAGAGTGGGCCTTAAATCCAGTCTGACTGAAGCTCTTAAAAGAAGAGGACAGAGACACAGCCACACCGAAAAATGCCATGTGGTTATGGAGGCAGAGACTTGAGAGACTCATTCACAAGCCAAGGAACTCCCAAGGACTGCCGACAACCACGAGAAGCTAGGACAAAGGCAAGGAAGGATTCTTCCTTTGAGCCTTCCGAGGAAGTTTGACCCTGCTAACACCTTGACTTTGGACTTCTAGCCTCCAAAACAGTGAGAAACTACATTTCTGTTGTTTTAAGCCTCTCAATTTGTGGTACTTTGTTCTGGCAGCCCTAGGAAACTGACACATGATGTTATATCTACATGAGCTGAGGAACAAGGAGGGTTGAGAAGGATATGAACCACAGGACCAACGGCGTTTCTGTTTGTGGAGAATGACACTGGGAGTAGGGTAGAGGAGGGGATTTCACATTGTTCATTTTCTAATACTTGTTTTACACGGTGGGATTATATGAGTGCTTTATCCTTTCAGCTTGGTGTTTTCAGTAGCATGCAAATACAGCCTTATGAAAAAAAGGAAAAGGGTATAGACAACAGGCAGGGAAGAGTTTAAAGGTTTCTCAGAGGAAGGCTGAGGATATCTACGTGTGCATCAGTTTAGTGAAGATCACCTAAGGCGCTCGGCTTACCGCTTTGCAATTGCCCTAAACAGACCCTGAGATATCATGAATGCGGAACTGACGGGAAGCTTCAGCTTTCTTCCTTTTCTATTTTAAAATCTTGTTCTTTGGGGTTCTATATTTAAAGTGACTTCTCCAGCATAGGCACAAACCTGGCAATGCACATCAGAAGGGGAGAATGCCAGTTTTCACTCTGTAATTCTGTAACTTTTATCTGGTATCTCATTCACTGTGAAAATGAAAGAAGACAATAAATACAGCTTCACTTCTCAAGTCCTCATCATAAATGATCTTTTTTCCCTGCTAATGATACTGTAGTTGATATTATGTTACTTAACTATGAATTTAAGTAGATTTGTCCACAAAATGATTTCTAGAATAATTGGACATTTATGTGATGAAGAAAACCTATATGGCTGAGCAAATAGAGCACTGAGCTAGAAGTCGAGAGACTATGTCAGGAGTCATCTCTTTGTCGAGTCTCTGTCTTAATACTTACATTTTTAATTGGACGTCTTATTCATCACAGGCTTATCTGTGTTTTTGTGAAGAAATATAAAATAAATATTTGAACATTTAGCTTCAGAGAAGAAAATATATACAAATACATGTTCCATGAAGGCAGGGATTGGTATCCATTTGTTTATGGCTGCATCCTCAGCACTTGGAACAATATTTTTGCACATAGCTGCATCCAATGAATATCTGCTGATAAATGAATGAGTGGATAAAATAATGCATATAATAATGCATGATTTAACTTCCCCTAGGAATTGTTATCTCTGACTTTTGCCAAGAGTGCTAGGGAAATTATATAAATGACATTGACCCAGATATTTCAAGCACAAACGAAGTTCTGCACAATAGCATTCAAGTAAGATCATCTTTTCAGAAAACGGAATTTTAGGCTGTCTTACCTGTTAATTGTGTTTTTACAAGTGTTTCTTATTTAACCCATTAATTTATCTACCTAGGTAAAATAGAGACCAATTATTATACTTTGCAAATCTCCAATTACCGGCATTAATTATTGAGTGTGATATTCTGCTGAGACATACTTGCACTGACATAATCTCTCAGTATCAAAAAAGCTATATTTGGTGACGTAATTTTTCAGCCTTCAGTGTACCTATTTCACTGGAAACTACTTGCTCTTTATTCTATTTTATTATTATTAGAGCTTGATTATATTTTACTACAAATTATTAGGAATGCTGACATATTTATTAGACTTATAATGCTTTGAAAAGCATTTTTTTAAGATTCATAGATAAATGTAAATGCATGTAAAAAAACCCTCATGTTTAATCATTCTTATTTCTATATACGTATATGTATATTTTACAGTGAGGTCTCATTGATTACTGGTTGTTCAAAAGAAAGCAAACATGATATATTTCACACAATTGCAGATTTCATAACTTGTTATATACTTTTTTGTGCCACATTCAAAAATATGGTTATAGACTTTTTGGGTTACATTATGTCACAAAGTCACGTTAGACAATAAATTCCATCTTTAACATCATTAGAATCTGTAATATAAAAATTAAAATGCTTAGAATGATTTCTGCCACTGTGGTAAAGACAAATTCAAAGATAATTAGTAATTAGCTTTCATTTCAATGGGTTCTGGTTAAAGCAACAATGAGCTGTTCATGAGAGATCAAACATTAAAAACGAGCAAACACACAAAAACACAAGATGTGCATCCTGACTTTTTGAGGAAAATAAACCGTCATGAATTACCTGCTATACTCACGGCGTATAGAAGCCTCAAGCCAAAGATAACTGAATTGCTCTTGGACTATTTCCCCTTCGACTGGGCAGAAAAGTCCTAGCTTACGCACGACGTATGGGGGAAGAGTGTTGCCGCAGTCTAAGAATGAGCCTGGGAATCACAAACACCTCTTGGTGCTGTTGCCAGTTAGCAGTAATTGAGGCAAGTGCAGGAGAGGACACATAATTAGGCAAGGTTTCTGACCAGGATATTAACAACCTATGTTAAAGGAAAACTGTCTAAGCACTAAAACCATTTATTCTCCTCATCTTTGGTAACCTTAAGGCATAACAAATTAGGTTTCCTATGAGAAATAAATCTTGAGGACAGGTTTTAAAGAATCCAGAGGGCTTCAGAATCAGACTTCATAGAAAGACCTTAGTTGCCCCTGTCAAATGTCATTAGAACTAAATTATCAAATTCCCTGGATTAAAGTTGATTCTATTTTAATGACAAAGTATAAGTTTCTTCATTGGTTAACCTCCATAAAAAGTTAAAGCTGTTCCGTGGGCATTTGTCAGTCAACGTATCAGCCTTTGCCTTAGTATACTGGGAAATAACTAATATATATAATTTAACGACTGTGGACCACCTTATCACATTCTTCTAGTATGATCAAGCGTAATAGAAAATGGGATTGACAATGAAGCAGTCAATGGTGAAAAGGTGTATTTTCTTGCCATCGGAAAAGTAACTATTTGGACATGAGGAAGAAAATAACACAAAAAGATGTAAATTTTTGAATGAAATCAATATATTTTTGTAGCTAAACTTCCATTCCTAATTAGCTTGGAAGATACAAAACTGAAATAAAACATTAATTCATAAGGATTTTAACAGTAATTTTCTCTTTACCAACTATTACCAGGAAATATATATATAATATTTATATATAAGTATATATTTATTTAAGTATACTTATAAATATATATTTTATATATTATATGTAAATTATATATTTTTTTCTGGGAGAAATATATGTATATATGTCTATATCTGTTTGCTTATTTCCTAGAATAAGCTTCAGTTGATCATACTTCTATCAGCATGTCCATTTTCGGGAGGCTGAATGACCAATACAGAAGCTATTGCAGGCAATAACTGGACTTAAATAAGATACTAAAATATGTGCATCAAGCAATAGTTTGCTCTCTTATAATTGGCCCTTCATAAAATGCTTTATACAGCTAAGAAATCCTAAAGACATATGTAATTTCTTGCCTTTATCATCGTAGCTTGAAATTTTACCTAATATATTTTGCATTCTTTAACACAGAATATGATGTACCGATGCTAGATAACAGTTTTAATTACTTTTTAATTTAGAAATAGGAACATAAATCCCAGTAGAAATAGAGCAATAGAAATAATTGAAGTCAATTACCTGAAAGCATGTTTTGGATACTTCAATGATAATACTTGTTTCCTGCCTGTAATTAGACTTCATTTGGTTCTTCTACTAAGTCAAGATTCAGTTAAAGATTCTTAAAAGGGACTGATATTTTTTACTCAGCTCAGTTTTGATAAACTTGAACAATTACCTGCATTGGGAATAATCGAATAGGGTTTTAAATTTAAATGCTGATAACAAAATCTATACTAAATTTAAGAATGGTGGTTGAAGTTGAAATACATCTAGAAACCCATTTCAGAAAGAAATACCTATTGTTAGAAAAAGTGAAAAATAAATGAGCGAAACAGTTTAAACAGCATCATCGCTGCAATAAAGTAGATTCTTACAAAATTTAAATAAAGATACCATAAAAAGAATTTTCCCCAAAGTGGAAAGTATCTTATTTTAACAAAACTTTTCTCACATATCAATATGGAATAGGTAGGAAAATCTGAGATAATATGAGAATATGTTGAAGACTAGATTATCAATGTGACACGCAACTTCAGCCCACAATTGCAGTATTTTCCTTAGTTTTTAGAATGTAAGAAGAGATCTCTTGTTCACTGAGAACTTACTATTTGCCAGATGGTGTGCTATATAGTTTCCTTTGGGGTTATCATGGTGGTCCTCTTTTTAAAAATGCAAGTATACCTGGTGGTTATAACATATCTGAGTAATTATCAGATCTCTTTTCCTTAGGAAGGAGACTGGGTAGAGAAAGGAGTTTCCTGGAAAGGGAAATAGAACTGAATAAAGAAATAAAAGGCACACTAAGACAAATTTTGAGCTTGATTGTTACACATTAAGTGGGTAAGAATCTAGTATTCTCTGTCAATGAAGAAGATTTCATATGAATATGAGAGTTATTTTTGATGGTATTGCTAAAAGATTACAGAAGCTTGTGAACGTTAATTTCTTATCAGATGATGAATATTTCACTCATCATTTTCTTTATCGTTCTTGAAATAATGTACATTTTTCACCTTTACCATCTTGGAAGGTGTTAAAATATACAAACATTTTGTTTTAGATGCTAGAATCTTTCCCAGCAATACCGGACCTAGAGGATGGGATTCCAGGAATAAGCAAACTGCAAAGTAAAGCCCACTTGTGTCGATGGATGGAGAGGGCAGAATAAGGGTAAAAGTGGCTTGGAAATTGAAGGAAAGCCCAAAGATCTAATCCACATAGGCCATTTATTGAGATTAAAGAAATCAGATCAAATAAAGGTATGTCTAGGGTTGACTAATGAGAAAAGCAAGTTCTGGGTAATTAATAGAAGGGGGATTTGAGGTTCCCCTTTTACAAAATGCCATTAGTTATCCTATCTCCTGTATGGTTAAAAGCAGATTCCAAAACGAGGTGACTTTATGATTCTTTCCAGTTCTAGAAACGTTTTCATGTTCAAATTTTTGTTCTGATGCATAATAGATATATGGCCTTGGGCAAATTTCTCAGCCTTTTTAAAAAAATGAGAATATTAATCTGTAAAACAGGAACATATTACTTACTGTTCTTAAGAGGATTATGTAAATGCTTATAAAAAGTGTTTTTATAGTGCCTAGAACCTAGAAAGAAAAGCTTGTTAAAAGTCATTTAAGTCACATAACAGCTTGTTCCATTCCCTATAATTAAGTTCTATAATCAGACAATTTGTAATAACAAAATTTCATTCCAGATCTCTTAATTTCAGATACACTGAGATCTATGCTAGCTTTATGAGCAGTGTAACTACAATTTGCTTCTGTCTCCAAATAACAGGTTTGACTTTCTTCTTTTCTTTTATTTTAAATAATACATTTAAGTGAATATTTATGTTAGCATAAATGGGCTTAAATTGATATGCTAAAGGAAAGAAGAATGACAACAAAAATATTTCCTTGTAATATTAATAGAAAATGTCATTAAATAACACTTGTGAAACGCATGACTCCTGAAGATTTTATTTTAGCTAGAACTATGGGTCATGTTACTTGTGCCTTTTTGTGGACTTCCCTAAAATGCGCCATCGGGGCATTTTGATCATAGTTCAATTTTAGCAGAACCATTGAAAAATGACACTGCAGAGGCTATATTATGTAGAGCTATGGGTCTACAGATGCTTTCTCGAAACATTCAGAAGTTTCTATTAGGCACTTTCCTCAAAAAACAAAATTTGGATTCATATATCATTTGCTAACTAACTACTGGCAAACAAGAACATTGAAAACAACTCTTGAGAAAGAGAGAGAGAAACTTCTATGATTCATTCCAGCAAATAGATCAATAAAGAGGTATAATCTTTAAGCAAAGGCTGGTGGTTGGCCAGGAAACAAAGCAAACATTCTGGCTAGTTATTATGGAAACTGCTTGAAAATTGCAGATGCCCTAAATTTTTAGCTTCTGCTGTTTTCCATATCACTTTGCATTTCACAGCTCAAGAGAAAATGCTGTTGCTTAATGACAGAGACAGTTATGTTTGGGCTGCATTTTCCTTTGTGGAGCAGAATTAGCACTCCAGGAAATACGAAATTATGTTTGTTTCAAACTGATAGCTCCAAAAACATACAAAATTAGGGTACAAAGGAAAAGTAATGTGGGGAAAATAACAGGTTGGTAAATAAGTAAACCTTTACAAACTTAAGATGTTTATTTAAAGACAAAGTATTTTTCTAAGTCTGTGTAGTGATTTACTCTAATAAGCTGCCTACAGGACCTCTTAACTGAGATGTCTATCACCTCAAGTTACTCAAGCCAAAGCTATCAAAATGTCTCTAAAACACAAATTCAATCTTTTGAAGAACTCGCTTCTGAGCGCTCATTTTATTGTTCTTTTTAACCTGTGTGATATCTGTTTATTCTCTGACAGTTACACAGAAATCTTACTAGCGATGCTATGTGTACTTTTTCTCCATAATCTATTTCCTTTCTATTTTCGTCAATTTTAGAATGGAAGTTGTCTCCAAGGGAAACGTATGTTCATTTTTCATTGCACAAAAAGTGAGAAAAAGAATAATGAAAAAAGTTACAATGACCTGTAAGACTACCACACTATTTTCTGTTTTGCTTCTAACATTTCAGAAAATATTAACAATCTATAGCAGAGGTTGGCAAATTTTTCTGTAAATGTCAGATAGTAATATTTTAGACTTTGTGCAGCATATGATCTGTCTCAACTACTCAAGTCTGCTACGATAGTGCAAAAGCAGCCATAGATAATATATAAATAATGGGTGTGCCTATGTTACAATAAACATCTATTTAGAAAAACCGAACATAATTTTCTCTAACCTATAGAATAAAGTACTTTTTGCTTTCCAAATCTCATACTGCCATTTTCCTTGCAAGTATGGTTGCTACCAATTCAATGAATTACTTTTTGAGGTCATTATTTGATGGGAGATTTTTTGCTTGAAACTAAGAACTCTCATTGACACAGAAATTTGTAGTAGGTGAAGTTGTGGTGAGTTGGGGGAATGTTAGATTGGTGAGTTGGAACCAAGGGTAGAAAGAATTACACTAATAAACTGTGAAATTGGTTTCTCAAATTCCAGGACATTCCAAAATTATAATTGGTTAAATTAGTACTTATTGTGACCTAAAATGAAGTGACCATCAAAGATAAAATTTATCGATAACTTGTAGCTGCTGCTGTAGAACGAAATGAACATAAGAATAATTTGGTGGGTGGTTATTACTAACTCTGTGTGGTGGGGTGGTTAGTACCAACTCCACTGCACAAACTGAAAAAGAGAGTGGCAGCTTTAAGTTTCTAATTTCAAAATTTTATCCTATGGCCCAGACTTTCTCTTATTATATTAGATAAATCTCATAAATGAAGCTGAAACACCACAATAGCCAAATGAAAAAAAAAAAGGTTGATTCTATAGGCTTCCAAATTACAATATTAGTCAAATTCACAGCCTCATCAAGTATCTTATATGCAATTTAGGTAATTGCTGGAGAAAGGGTCAGGCCCAAAGAATAGGATTGCAAATATATGGAAGGATCAGAGGACTTGAGTTTATACTTGTCCCTAAACCCATTAAGCTTTCCTTGACAACTGAATAAGTTGTCGCATCTCTCTCTATTGTGGTAGTCCATGTCTTAAATTACTGAATCCCCTTGTCTAAGTAATTTGTCTTACTTTAAGGAAGCCAATGTGCTCAATGTATCCATCTAAACACGCATTGTTTTAGTCCAACTTGTAACTAGAATCAGTTCCCAGCAAGTGCTTGGGGCCACCCGGTGACAATGCCAAATCTGCAATCCAAAAGATCTGCAAGATTTAGCATTTTAGTTTTGAATATTGTATTTTCAAAACTAATCTTCTAAAAATTATTTGTTTAGTCCTTAGGAAGAGGAATACACATCAACATCCTAGTCATGCTTCCTCACCTTGTTGTTAGACTTGGACACTTGACTTCTTGTGGTCAATGGAAAGTGGAAAAACCTAAAATGTGCCATATATAAGTAGAAACATTTAATGTGATTGTATGATTGAACTTGAACTTCTGCCATCAGAACAGAGGGTCTCAAATAATGACTCCTTTAACCTTAGCCCTGGAATGAGACTATACGTGGAGCAGAGACACAGCTGATCCACAGTCCGTGAAGAACATGAATAACATTTTTGATCATGAAGAATGAAGTAAATATTTTTGTTGTAAGTCGTTGAGATTTGGATACTTTTTGTTATTGCAGCAGAATTGGCAAAAATATAAGGAATATGGGGCCCGCCTGGTGGTATAGCGGTTGAGTTTGCATGCTCCACTTTGACAGCCCAAGGTTCACCAGTTTGGATCCCAGGCATGGACCTATGCACCGCTTATCAAGCCATGCTATGACAGGCGTCCCACACATAAAGTGGAGGAAGATGGTACAGATGTTAGCTCAGGGCCCATCTTCCTCAGCAAAAAGAGGAAGATTGGCAGCAGATATTAACGCAGGGCTAATCTTCCTCAAAAAAAAAATATATGTATATATAAGGAATAGATAATAGATTGTAAGGATGATTCCAAAGACAAAAGTATGTAATGTTAATTTGGATGGAAATTACAAGTACATGTACATTTTCTATTTATTTTAGATTCAGTCTTTTCTAGAACAACAAATAATTTGAATTATTATTTGTCAACCTGGTAGATTGACAGAAAGTAGTTAAGATGCTACAAATGTCTGTCTAAGTAAATAAGACCGTTCAAGTAAATTTATCATGTGTAACCTGTTAACCTATTTCTAAGTATATCTCCTGAGAGGGCCCAGAAGACAATACTTTCTCAAAGAGATTAAGAAATACAGTGGGGAGGTGAACACTAGCTTTCATTACATCCATATATGTATATTGAATATATAATATAACTTCAGGGAGTAAGGGGCACAAAGGTACAATGTGCTTACTGATTTCAATACAGATAGCTGGATCTCAAGGTGGCAGAAGACAAGCAGTGATTCAACTATGGTGGCAATGTGGGCAAGGTTACCACCACAGGTAACTGACCCCAAATTTCCCCTGCGGTACACAGATGAGCATTTCATTAATGTCCTAATTTTTGTATAAACAAAAATATTACACCTAATGTAAATCTTTTAATGGAGAGTCAAGGAACCTTATTTATTTTCCAGTCTTCATAAGTTGGTCTAAATACTCAAGAAAGAGTCAGTATGAGCAGCTGTTTGTAATGATTAAACTATAAGCTTCAAGAACAAAGAAAATATTTTTAAAAACTAAACTGGTATTTATATTGATGGTTTTGTCCATTTGTCTACTAGGATTTTAGCAAATTAAAATAATTACTGGAATAGGAACAACATATTTAATTAGTAATGGATGGCACTAATTTGGCTTAAATGACAGATAATTTTAGAAATAGGTGGGGTGAATATTAAATGATTCATATTATTTCATTGATTTAATTACTGTTTTAATTATTTAAATCCATAAAGCCATCACATCTTTAATCTTATTAAATGAATAAATTCCAATTTAATATAGAGAAACAATTTTTAAGACATATTTTTCTGGCTATGATGGAAATTTATGAATTGCTGCTTTAGGAATTTTACTTTAAGAACTAGAACCAGTATCCTTTTTCTGGCATGAGTCTAACAAATCATACATTGTGCGTGTTTGCAAGTAATTATATGTGTTTTAACCTTAAATCCAGTGAATGGTTTCACCTGGAAAGAAATCATTTTATGACTAATAGTCTTGCAAGACATTCATTACCAAGTTAAGAATTTAATAATCTAATTATTTAAAAATTGGTTTTGTTTAAATATTTCCACTTTGATTCTTCTTTCTTTGTTAACTTGTAGAAACCTCTTTGGTAAAGTTGTAAGGACACCTTTGGTTGGGTAGAAACAATATTGCATCATGGGTAAGAACATTAAATCTTGGAGAAAGACTGTCTAGGTTTGCACCCCAGCTCCAACCTTACTGCTCCCTAATGTATTTACTTTCAAATCCCTGATAGTGTTGCTGTCATAATTAACTGAGTAGTATACCTAAACCACTTATGAAAGTTCCCAGGACTTACATGTTAACTACTATATATGTGCAAGCTAATTCTCAGTCTTGGCAAGAAAGATCCATGAAATTCAGATATAGTTTAGAAATCCATGTAGTAAAGTTTACATTAAGGAATAGTAAAGGCTTGACTGGCATCAAAATACCCAAATGATTCCTGTGTGTGGAAAGATCTAGATTAGGATTAGAATACTTGAATTCTTATGACTCTATTATTTACATGCTATGGGATTTCAAACAATCATAAGTACTTCTTTATTCTAAAGCAAAGGTAATAACGTTGAGCCTAAACCATAGGATTGAGAGAATTTAATGAAATAAAAGATATGTTTTATAAAATTCTGGTCATTCACCTTCAAAATGGGGACCAGGGGTCCGTTTCTGCAATGGGATTATAATAACTAGGGGTGGATTTGGGAGTGAGTGGCCCTGGCCCATGCTCTTAGGACAAAAATCTCACACAGGATGTCAAGGTCAGTCTGAAGCCACAGATGCAGGACAGGCAGGTGGGAAGAAAACACGATCAGAAAAGATGGGTCTACAAAGGGTAGGCAAGGTGAAATGTACAGGTTCAACAAATTGTATGGAGAGACTGAGAAAGGGAAGGCTTTTTAAAGTCATGAATAGAAAGAGACTGCTTTAGAGTACTAAACTGATCAGCCAGCACTCTCTAAACTGCCATCTAAGTATAAGTCATAAGTATTAAAGAGCATCCCCCATCCATTGATGTCTTTGGTAGACCCTATTGTCCTCTTTATAGAGTTTTAAATGAAGCAACCACAATCTTCCCCTATTAATTCACTCATATGAAAGACTCAATACGTTTAAGCTAGGAAGATTTCTTTAGCTCTATGTTGTAGATCACTTATTCTTTAGTGCTATTTCCTCCTCAAGGCACTTAGGTTGCAAGAGAAGCAGAAATAGTGTTTAGTGTTGTGTTTCTCAACTGTTTCTGGGTAATTTCTCATCATAGTGCAACCAACAAAATCTTCCTGGATCCACCATACTTTGAATTAGTGGCTTTCTTCAGTGACCTATTGCCAATCCTGATTCTCTGATTTTTCTCCTTTATGGTAAGTTGCATTCATGTTATTTTTTCTTTCAGCATTTGTCTTTTCTGCTTTACAGCTTGATGCAGATGGTATTTTCTAAAGATGTGCACACCAATCTTCTATCTATGTATCCATAGAGATATATATCTATCTCCTATCTTACTTGTCCTTATAATTTCATGTTGACACTCTTTGAGAGATGGAGGTATTTTCTATCCTTGAAATGGGTAAATTTTGTACCTGCCTTGATCAATATATTATAATGAAAGTGATGATCTGTGATTTCTGAGGCTTCTGTCTGCCTTTCTCTTGGAAAACTCCTCTTTTGAGGAGTCCTGAGTTGGCTTATAAGAAATCTGCTTACACTGAAATCATTACACTGGAGAGACCACGTGAAGATGCCACATAGAGATAGAGAGAGCTGCCAGAGGAAACCCAGGTGTTTCATCCCCCAGGTGTTCTTACGTATTCTCAGCATGCCTTCAGATTATTCCAGCCCCATTCTCTTAGCCACCTTAGGTGGTGCTAAGTACAGCAGAGATAAGCTGCTATAAGCAAAATAAATGTTGTTGTTTTAAACAACTAAGCTATTGAATAATTTGTTATACAACCTTAACAACTGGGATGGGGCTCTTCAGGAATTGGTAGAATAGTCTAATGAGAGCAAGTCAATGCATGTGACAACATACTTCTATATTCTCCACTCCAATTAAACATGGCAGAGAGAGCCATTCCCTTTGTCTCTCCACCCTTTGAACTACAACTAAATGGACATTCATTGATCAACGGAGGAGGTCCACACAGCACAACATGATGCCTGAGAGACACACACAGCTATACATTTGAGGATGTATGGACTGGCCCTCCAGGAAGTAGTGGAGATAGGCAAGTATTCCCTGCCCTCCCCTGGCAGCCCTGTGCATGTGCAGGGAACGTTTTCCATCCTGATGTGAGTGCCCTGAAAGTGGAAACATCCACAAGCCAACCATAGAAAGAGGCAGCAGCAACACTTAGTCTGCTCGTGATCTCTTTCCCTGTGGGTGGCAGAGTCTAGTGTGCCCCTGAAGCCCTAAGGAGTGGCCCTAGCTAGGTCCCAGTGAGGAAGCCCCATTCACAAAGCACAGTGGCCATGGGACTGCAAACAGAGATGGCAATAGTCTAGATGCTGGGGCAAGAGCACTTCAGGCCCATTTGAGCACACATAGCACTGATGAGCCCCAAAAGAGGGAATGTGCCCCAGATTGATTGTAGGAAGAGGCAGCAGCAGCCCTTAGCCCACTCAAGATTGCTTTCCTGACAGGGGGAGGAGCCCACTTTGCCCCTATGGCCCCAAGGAGTGTCCCTAGCTCAGTCCCAGCAAGGAACCCCTCCCCACCAAGCACAGTGGCTGGAGGACTGAAAGCAGAGATGGCAGAAGGTCTACATGCTGGGGCAAGTGCACTCCAGACTCACACAAGTGCACATAGTACCACTGAGCCTCAAAAGAGGGAATTGCCCCAGGACAACTGTAGGAAGAGGTATCAGCAGCCCTTAGCCTGCTCATGATTGCCTCCCTGGTGATGGGAGCCCACTCTGCCCCTGCCGCCCCAAAGAGTGGCTCTAGCTCAGTCCAGAAGGAAGCCCAGCCCACCAAGCACAGTCCACACAAGCTCCTGAACACTCCCCAGGCTGGCATATGTGTCCATAGTACTCCAACAGCTTCCAGCAGATGGAATGGGACCAGAAACTCTGCTCCAGCTTCCCCCTAGTGGTAACAGGTAGAATCTGTGACCTAACTACCACAAATGCTCTGACAAAAGATTAGTTCATCAAACACCAGGAGAAACTGCAGCAACAACTCAGACTAGAAGGAAAATGACGATTCTTTAGAAACCAACCCTGAAGGCACAGAAATTTACAAACTAAATGACAGATAATTCAAAATAGCTGTCATAAAGGAACTCAATGATTTACAAGAGAATACAGAGAGGCAGTTGAATGAGCTCAGGATTAAAATGAATCTCTTCACCAAAGAGATTGAAGCTATAAAAAAAAAAATCGAGCATAAATTCTGGATATGGAAAACACAATTAATGAAATAAAAAATAATCTACAGTCCTTAAGAAATAGAACTGATGTTATGGAGGAAAGAATTAGTGATTTAGAAGATAAAAATATAGAAACTACAGGTGGAGAAGGAGACAGAACAAAGCTTTTTAAAAAATGAGGGAATTCTTCAAGAAACAACCAATTCAATTAGGAAAAGCAAGATAAGGCTTATAGATATTCCAGAGGGAGAAAGGAGCAGAGAGTTCTTTCAAATATGTAATAGCTGAGGATTTCCCCAACTTGAGCAAGGAACCAGATTTACAAATACACAAAGCTAATAGAATGCTTCATTACATCAGTGCTAAAAGACCTTCTCCAAGGCATATTATAGTAAAACCAGCAAAAGTCAATGACAAAGAAAAAATATTAAGGGCAGCAAGGCAGAAGGAAATAACCTACAAAAGAAACCACATCAGACTTTCAATAGATTCTTGGGAGAAACCTTACAGTCTAGGAGAGAATGGAAAGATATATTCAAAATATTGAAAGACAAAACTTTCAGCCAAGAATACTCTATTCAGCAAAACTTTCCTTCAGATACAATGGAGAAATAAAAGGTTTCCCAGATAAACAAAAGTTGAGGGAGTTATCACCACAAGATATCTCCTACAAGAAATAAAGATGTCCTGAGACTGGAAAAAAAAAAAAAAAGGCAACAGTCTACAAAGTTTTGAGCAAGGAGGTAAATAGACAGACATGATCAGACACCCGTAGCTGTCTATCAGAACAGGGAGGCAAACACTCATTAATAACTTCAAAGATAAAGGGAAAGAAAGCATCAAAAGTAGCTATAGACCCTTCAACTTAGTCATAAACTCACAACATTAAAAACAGAATAATTTGTAACAGCCACAACTCAGAAGGGGAAGAGGAAAGGATGGAACCTGCTTAGGTTAATGGAGATAAAAGCCTATGAGAAAATGGACTATTGCATCTATGAGATCTTTTATACACACCCTACAGTAAGCACTGGACAAAAACATCAGACCAGAGTCACAATTCACAAAAAGAGAGAAAATACCCTCAGAAAACCCCCAAAGTGAAATGGCAGTCAGAAATACAAAGGAAGAGGAACAATGGAAACATCGAACAACCAGAAAACAAAAGATAAAATGGCCATATTAAGCTCACATATATCAATAATCACTCTAAACATAAATGGATTGAATTCTCCTGTCAAAAGACACAGAGTAACTGGATGGATTAAAAAAAAAGACCCCTCAATATGCTGCCTCCATGAAACACATCTCAGCCCTAAAGACAAACATAGGCTCAGAGTGAAAGGATGGAAGATGATACTCCAAGCTAATAGCAAGCAAAAGAAAGCAGGTGTTGCCATACTTATATTAGACAAAGCAGACTTCAAGGTAAAAACTGCAATGAGAGACAAAGAGGGGCAGTATATAATGATAAAAGGGACTTTCCACCAATCGGACATAACACTTAATATATATGCACCTAACACAGGGACACCAAAGTACATAATGAAATCATTAACAGACCTAAAGGGAGAAATTAACAACAACACAATAATAGTGGGCGACCTCAACACCCCACCTACATCAGTGGACAGACCATTCAGATAAAAAGCCAACAAGGAAATAGTGGACTTAAATGAAACACTTGATCAGATGGACTTAATAGACGTATATAGAGAAATCATTCCATCCAAAGAGAGCAGAATATACGTTATTCTGAAGTGCACATGGATCATTCTCAAAGATAGATGATATATTGGAAACAAGGCAAGCCTCGACAAATTTAAGAAGATTGAAATCCTCTCAACAATGTTTTCTGACCACAATGGTATGAAGTTAGAAATCAACAACAAAAAAACCTGGGAGAGTCAGAAATACGTGGAGACTAAACAATAGGGTACTGAACAACCATTGGATCACTGAATAAATCTAAGGGGAAGTTAAAAACTACCTGGAGACAAACAACAATGAAAATACCACATACCAACTCTTACGGGATGCAGCAAAAGCAGTCATAAGGGGGAAATTCACAGTAATACAGGCCCAACTCATCAGAGAAGAGAAATCTCAAATCAGTAATCTTAAACTGCACCTAACAGAACTAGAAAAAGAAGAACAAACAAAGCCCAAAGTCAGCAGAAAGAGAGAAATAATAAAAATCAGAGCAGAAATAAATGAAATAGAGACTAAAAAAATAGTAGAAAGGACTAATGAAACTAAGTTGGTTCTCTGAGAAGATAAACAAAATTGACAAACCTTAGCCAGACTCACCAGAAAAAAAGAGAGAAGTCTCAAATAAATAAAATTATAAACGAAAGAGGAGAAATTACAACAGACACTGCAGAAATACAAAGGATTATGAGAATACTATGAAAAACCATATGCCCACAAATTGGATGACCTAGAAGAAATGGGTAAATTCTTTAGACTCAGAGAACTTCCCAAAACAGAATCAAGAAGAAATAGAGAATCTGAATAGATCAATCACAATTAGAGAGATTCAAACAGTAATCAAATCCTCCAAAAGAACAAAAGTCCAGGACCAGATGGCTTCTCTGGAGAATCCTACAAAACATCAAAGAAGACAGAATACCTATCCTTCTTAAACTATTCCAAAAAATTGAAGAAGATGGAACGCTTCCTATCTCATTCTTTGAAGGCAACACTACCCTGATACCAAAGGCAGACAAGGGCAACACAAAGAAGGAAAATTACAGGCCAATATCATTGATGAACATAGATGCCAAAATCCTCAATAAAATATTGGCAAACAAAATATAGCAATACATTAAAAGGATCATACACCATGATTAAGTGGGATTTATCCCAGGGATGCAGGGATGGTTCAACATCTGCAAATCAATCAATGTGACAAACCACATCAACAAAATGAAGAATAAGAATCACGTGATCATCTCAATAGCACAGAAAGCACTTGACAACATCCGACCTCCATTTATGATAAAAACTCTGAATAAAATGGGTATAGAAGGAAAGTACTTCAACATAATACAAGCTGTATATGACAACCCACAGCCAATGTCATACTTAATGGTGAAAAACTGAAAGCCATGCCTCTGAGAAAAGGAATAAGACAAGGGTGCCCACTCTTACCACTTATATTCAATGTAGTACTGGAAGTTTCGGTCAGAGTAATTAGGCAAGAAAAAGAAAAAAAAGGGAATCCAAACTGGAAAGGAAGAAGTGAAACCCTCGCTATTTGTAGATGACATGATTCTATATAGAGAGAAACCTAAAGAATCCATCAGAAAACTATTAGAAATGATCAACAACTACATCAAAGTTGCAGGGCACAAACTCTATTTACAAAAATAAACTGCATTTCTATACACTAACAATGAACTAGCAGAAAGAGAAATCAAGAACACAATCCCACTTACAACTGCAGCAAAAATAATAAAATATCTAGGAATAAAGTTAATCAAAGAGGTGAAAGGCCTATACACTGTAAACTTTAAGACATTATTGAAAGAAATAGAAGAAGATATAAAGAAATGGAAAGACATTCCATGCTCATGAATTGGAAGAATAAACATAGTTAAAATGTCCATACTACCTAAAGCAATCTAAAGATTCAATGCAATCCCAATGATATTCTTCATAGAAATAGAACAAAAAGTCGTAAAATGGATATAGAACAACAAAGACCCCTAATAGCTAAAGCAATCCTAAGAAAACAGAACAAAGCTGGAGGCATCGCAATCTCTGACTTCAAAATATGCTACAAAGCTATAGTAATCAAAACAGCATGATACTGACAGAAAAAAGACACACAGATCAATGGAACAGAATTCAAAGCCCAGAAACAAAACCCCACATCTCTGGACACTTAATCTTTGACAAAACAGTAATAACATACAATGGAGAAAGAAAAGTCTCTTCAATAAATGGTGTTGGGAAAACTGGACAATCACGTGCAAAAGAATGAAAGCAGACCATTACCTTGCACCAAACACAAAAATTAACTCAAAATGGATTAAAGACTTGAATGTAAGACGTGAAACTACAAAATTCCTAGAAGAAAAATATAAGCAGTACACTATTTGACATTGGTCTTAGCAACATCTTTCAAATACCAGGTCTACTTGGGCAAAGGAAACAAAAGAAAAAGCTTACAAATGGCACTGCATCAAACTAAAAAGCTTCTGCATAGCAAAAGAAACATGAACAAAATGAAAAGACAATCCACCAACTGGAAGAAAATATTTGCAAACCATTTATCTGACAAGGGGTTGATCTCCAAAATATATAAAGACCTCATAAAAGTCAACAACAAAAAATCAAACAACATGATCAAAAAATGGGCAGAGGATATGAAGAGACATTTTTCTAAAGAAGATGATGAATAGACACATGAAACAATGCTCAACGTCACTAATTATTAGGGAAATGAAAATCAAAAACTACAATGAGATACTGCCTTACACAGGTCAGAGTGGCTATAATTACCAAGACAAAAAACAACAAATTTTGGAGAAGACATGGAGAAAAAGGAACACTCATACACTGCTGGTGGGCATGCACACAGGTGCAGCCACTATGGAAAACAGTATGGAGATTCATCAAAAAATTAAAAATAGAAATACCATACAATCCATCTATCCCACTACTGGGTATTTATCTGGAGGACTTGAAATCAATGATCCAAAGACATTTATGTACTCCTATGTTCATTGCAGCAGTATTCACAATATCTAAGACATGTAAGCAACCCAGTGCCCTTCTACAGATGAACGGATAAAGAAAGTGTGTTATATATATACATATATGTATGTGTGTGTATATATATATATATATATATATATGTATGTATATATACAATGTAATACTACTCAGCCATAAAAAAGACAAAATTGTCCTATTTGCAACACATGGATGGACCTTGAGGGTGTGATGTTAAATGACATAAGCCAGAGAGAAAGACAAATACTGCATGATTTCACTCATATGTGGAAGATAACAAATACATGGATAAAGAGAACACATCTTTAGTTATCAGAGGGGAAGGGTCTTAGGGGTGGGCAAAAGGGGCACATATGTATGGTGACAGACAAATTTAGACTACTGGTGGTGAGCACGATGAAGTCTATTTAGAAATTGATAAATAATAATGTACACCCAAAATCATAGAATGTTTTAAACCATTATGATCTCAATAAATTACTGGAAAAAATTTAAAAAACAAATTAAAATATAAATGCAATAAACATGGGCAAAAGCCCTGAAATAATTCTTCACAAGGGAGATGAATTGCTAATGAACACTTGAAAAAGTGCTCAACTTCATTGTGATAAGAATAAAGCCAAATAAAAACACAAACACACATAATGAGATACCACTAGACACCTATGAGAATGGTCACAAGAGTAACCACCTCAAATGACACAATGACTTTGGGAAAAGGTTGTCAATTCCTTATAAAATTATGCATATTATGACCAAGCATTTCTACTTCTATATATTTTCATGACTGTAATGAAAATGTATGCTTGCAAAAAAACTTGTACAAAAGTAGTTGTAGCAGTTTTAATTTTAATACTCAAAAGCTGAAAACAATCCTAATGGCTATCAATGGAGTAATGGGTAAACAATACATGCTATATTCATTCAGTGGATTATTACTCAGTAATTCAATGGAGTAACTACTGGAACACTTACATCATAGATTTGCCTCACAGATACTATGCTGAGTGAAGGAAGACAGAGACAAAGGAGTTTGCTTTATTAAAAAAAAGTATCATTCTGTATATGTGAAGTTTCAGAACTGACAAAAGTAATCTGTAGTGAAAAAAAATCACAAAAGTGGTTATCTTTAGGGAGGCTGGAATGGTGGGAGCACCAGGGACTTTCTGAGATGATTAAACATTCTTTATCTTGATAGGGATGTCGACTACATCAATGTATCATTTTTCAAGTGTCAGCAAATTGTACTTTTAATATTTAGGTATTTTATCAATAAATTTTACGTAAACAAAAGAGAAGGGTAAACAAATGTTGAACTCTAGTTAATGAATGCTTTTTGAGATGATGCAGGTTAGAAATTCTGAAACTACCTTCTCCATATTTTAGGTTTGATAATGGGAGCTAGGTTTACAACTTTTAGAGAGAAGAGTTACAAACATGGAAAGAGGTATAATTGGAATATGCCCCAAGCTATTATACTGATATCAACATGAACTCAAGACATTTAAGATAGATAATAGAGATGATAGATGATGGAAGTAGAAACGGAGATAGAAATAGTGATAGAGAAGTAGATAAAGAAAGAAATGAGATGGGTGTTCCTATATTTGCAGAAAGAGGGTTCTATTTAGGGGTTGTGGATACACTACTAGACACTTTATTCTTATATCATCTGGAAAATTTCAAACAAATGGCTAGTCCAAATAAGCTATCTCCAGAGTTCTGTGATCTGCCTTCTTGGAATCTTCTACCACCAAATACCTGAACCTTTACCTCCATTGTATCTGCCCTATTCAATTTGGTTATATATTGTATTTTCTCTTCAAAAGCATCTCTATTCCTTGATCCCTTAGTGGATCCCCTGTTTCCTTCCTCCTTTCTTTCCCTCTCTCCCTCCCTCTCTCCCTCTCTCTCTTTTTTCTCCATTTCATTGTGGAACTTTGGTCAACTTGTTGGAGATTCTCTTAGTGTGAATATCTGCGCTTGATTTCTCTTACCTTGAGTTTCTAGGATCATCAGAACTTTTCTTTATTTTCCCTCTGCTACCTTTGCATAGCTATTAATCTTGCATGGATTCTGATTTTTAAAGTGCTTTTTTCTCCAACATTCTTAATCTAATACTCTTGGGATAACTTGTCACCTAATTTTGTTAAAGATGTTGTTTCTGAATTTTTTCTTTAGCTAACTGTATTCTGTCTTTTGTTAAGAGGAGTTTTGGGATACACCGAAAACTTTTCCCCAGTCATAAAATTTCACTGACTGGAAGTCTGACATTATAAATTTAAGAAGATTAACCCTCACACAGTATATTCAAACTAACGGTTACTTCAGGCAAAGGAAAGCAGGTGATTAAATAGGGAGGACTATATAAATAGTTCAGTCGTGGTCAAGATTTTGGCTTTTATGTTGGCATCTGATGTGTTTGTGTGTCCCTACTACATTATTAGAAACGAGAAAAATACAATAATAAATAGATCAATGATGAACTTATACTTTGAGCCAACATTTGTGACTAATTTATTTTGTGTATTCCAAGTTTTAAAAATAATCCTTAAAAATGAAGACAACTATATTTATTTTTGTAGAACAGATTATGAGGCCAATATTGATCTGTTCTAGGTTGGGGGATAGAGTAGTGGACCAACAAATGTTTCTGTCTCTGTGGAAACAAATTTTAGTGTGAGTGAGACAAATAGCAAATAATCCAATAAAATATTATATATCTATATATCTGTTACTGATAAATATTGAGGTAAATTAAAGCTGGGCATGGAAGAAAGTGTGATATGCTTGGTAGCTGAAGAATCTTGGTAGGCAGACTATTTTCTAAGTTGGTCGGGCTCTGAGAAAATAAAATTTAAGCAGAGATTTTTATGGAGCCAGCGAATTACCATGCAAAGATATTGGGAAAAAAACATTCGAGGAGCAGGAACAACATGTACTAAAGATATGAGGCAAAAAGAAGTTTAATATTGTAGAGGCACAGAGAGAAACACAAGATTTCTAGAGGACAGTAAGTAAGCGGGAGAGTGGTGAGAAAGTTAACAGGATTAGGCTGGTTCCTGATGACAAACACATCATGTAAGGCCCCGTAATCCCCGTGGATTTTATCTCAGAGATAAACATTGCATTTTATTATGAGAAACCACTAAGCAGGGGAGGGATAGATCTGGTATTCATTGAAAAAATATTATACTGGTTGCCTTTTAGACTCATAACTATAGTATTGGAATCAGCGAAAATGGTTAGGAAATTATCGCATTCTAGGCATAGGATAACTTGTGAATTTGGAGGGTGTTTGCAGCAGAGGTAGTGACGAGTGATTGTATTTGGTAAGTCTTTTTAAGGCAGCACCCACAGATCCTGCTGACAGAATATAGTAATGGAAGAATGAATGGAGAAAATAATGACTCAAATTTTAGGCATGAGCATATGGGTTCGTGAAAGTGCAATTTGCTGATGTGGGACAGACAGGACAGGAACACATTAAAAGGAAGGAGAGAAATTACTAATTTCACTTGGAACATGTTAAATTTGACCAATTTGTTAAGCAGACAGTCACCTCCATACCAACTAGGTAGTTGGACGTAGATTCTGCAGTTTAGGGGGGAGTCATTGAAGGAGATGTTAATTTAAAAGACATTGGTGTATAGATGACATTTCAAGCCAGACATAGCCTGGGGAGTAAGTATAGAAAGTAGAGAGGCCTGAGAAATGAGTTCTGCGACACTCCAACCTTTAGAAGTTAGGAAGAGGAGGCAGGAAGGGAGGAGACGGAGTGGCAATGAGATAGAGGAAAAATGAGATGCATTTGCTGTTCCTGTGGCCAAGACAATAAAAGCATTTCAAGAAGAATGGAGTGAGCAATTATTTTAAAATTCAGATTCTCTATGAATTGCAAATATATTCTTTTTTTTAAAAAAAGGATAAATGTATTTACGCATGTTCCATAGCTATTCTCTTTCACTTATTATGTTTGCTTTTGTGTTTGTTTCTTGTTGTCAGTGGACGATCATTTTCTTCTTTGCTTTAGTTATCATTTAATTAGATGAGATAATAACGCTTTAGTTGGACATTGTGCTGTGGAATAGCTTTTTTAGTTCTTGGAATCAGGGATTTGAAAAATTGTTGTTTACATGCATGGCTGGATTCCACAAATGCATTTGAATGTGGAGACTAGAGTAGGAAACATTATGTAAAGATATTATTTGAAACGATGCCATCCACTCAAAGGCATCAGAGGAGCGCAGCTTAGAGTAAATGCTCGAATTGGGAGTGGGGATCATAACATTTGAAATGGAAAATGCATTCATCTTTATTTAGTCTTTCTGTGCAGAAAAAGCAATCTATGTTTTGATATATTTTCAGGTATGATGTTAGCATGTAAATAAGGAAATAAACCAGCCTCAGTCTTATTTCTGAAATGATTGTAAATCTTATGTTTGATATATCTGAAAATATTGGAGATAGGGCTTAACTGCTTGGAGAAGAACTCATTATTATAATTACAGGGTTTTTTCTCTTTTAATATGAATTTATTAGGTACTTAATTAATGCTTAATGTTGAATGACTTGTTAATGAAGCATACTTAATACAATTTGGCTACTTCTAGACATAAGTGAGACATACTATATGCCTACAAATAGTTGAATTACTGGAAAATTGCAGATTCAACTTGTCAAAAATCTTTAAAACATTTTCTATGATATTCTTGCACAAACCAGGAAATCTGGGCACACTTTAGACTGATAACTAAGATGAGGAAAGAGACAATTTACATAACAACTTTTAGCTCCAATAATGACTCTACTTGAAACATTCAGATACAGACCTACAGACCAGTTCTGAAAGGTATCTAGGATGTTAAAGCATTTCAGATTTTCGTTATCACATTATTGTCTTGAGTTCTTAATTCCATCACATTGGAAGTTTCATTTCTTCCAGAAAATAGATTCACTATGCCTTACACTTTATATTACATATATGAAAACTTTCTTTATGAAAACTTCATATATGAAAATTTTCACTAGTAGCAAAGAAGAATAAAAGAGGTGAGGTTGTTGCCCAAAGAATAGAGTCCAGCTTAAAATGTCATGTAGTACTTAGGGTACAAATCTGCTATGATTAATCTAATCTGCTAATGAAACTAATCTGCTATGAACTAATCTAATCTGCTATGAAAAAAGAGTCCCCAGTATACAGTTATTTGAACAAGCAGACTTGCATTTCCCTTTCATAAGGCAGGAGGGAGCTATAAATTTATTTACACTATAAAGTTTATAAAATTATTTTTATAATTATAAAATTTTATAAACTATATAATTATTATTTATCCTATAAATGGGCCCTGTTCCACAATGCAGTTTTCCAAAGTGATTTTACCAATATTATACTCCTACCAGCAATTGATGAAGTTCTGTTTGTTTTGACCTTTTTTTTTCTTGTTATCTCACAGCAAGTGGGGTGTTAACCTCAATCATCACATTAACATTTTAGCAGATTGGAACACAAAAATGTGAAATGAAGAACAAGTAAATCCTTTATACACAATAATAGGGAAGTTGTTCATCTCACTCTACTCATATTCTATTGATTCTGCTTAGCCTCATGGCCATGCCTAGCTGGAAGGGAGGCCAGGAAATATCTTTTATAGCTTGGAAGTCACGTGCGTTTAAAAATATGTTGCTATGGGAGAAGAGGAACATGGACTTTGCGGGGACAAACAGAAATATGCCACAATGGCAGGAAGATGATAATTTGGTAACTTTTCAACTCCCAGCACACTACCCCTTAAACCTACCCCTTATTATACCATTAAAAGGACATAATGAGTGCTAACATAATGAGTTAGTTATTTCTTGAAGATTTGAGGATATTAACTTTCCATAGATACAGCATGTAGAATTATAGATTACAGAATTTTTCATTTAAATTTCGATTTAGAAAATGCGTGACAGTTACAAAATTTGATTTAAAAATTCTTAATGCCAAATTGTTCAACATTTCTATTTTCATAGTTTCTTATCATTTTAGCATCTTACATCCCATTTCTTCCCATTTCCTAATACTTGTGGGGAAACTAAAATGCAGGATGAGACTCAAACTTACCTATATCTAAAATTGTATAAAAATAATATGTATTGAAACACGGCACACGAAGCTGGCAAAATTCCACTCACCTGTACCCTGCCAAAAAGCAGACATGTTCATCTTATGTATGTCGCATCTACCTTATGGGGACCAAATATATACAGAACCTTTTCATTTGTGATCCCTTGCTATCATTCTTTGCGCTCATATTGTGCTCCTGTGTGATCTATGCTCAGTGTTGTAGCAGGTAATCACATCAGTCATGTATGGACATAATATGATTATTCTAAGTCTCACATGGCACCACTCAATTTAGAAGCTTTCTTTTTAAAAAAAATGAGATCACAACCTTTTAATTCTCCCTTGCAATTACTTTGATTTTCTTGCCAGACTATCTTTTCCTTTTCTTTTTTCTTTTGTCCCTTAGAAATATCTCCCCCAATAAAATTCTCTAAAAATCTGTCTTCATGGCGTGTATCTGACTTCTGCCTATTTTATAATCATGTCACACTGTTTAATAGTATCATGGCATTTAACCAAATTCTAAAATATGCAGATTAAAATAAATCTAAAAATATTAGTCTAAGGGTAAAAATCTCCTACTGTGCTTATTTCATTCAGCCCTATTATGTTATAATTGATGTGTACCCACACAGACTGAGCATACCCATTAGAAATAGCCATTATCACTATTACCATTACTAATTATCACTTAATATATTCCCATTCATGCCCCCAATGATATAGAAACATCTAATCTGGTGACTTTTTAGTTAGCTCTAGGACTATCTGTGTCAACAGTCTCTATCTATCTAGATTTCTCCAGAATTAAAGCTCTTCATCTGCGTAGGAGCTAGAAGTCTTTTGATGGGACAGCCATTCTCAGTCTTCAAGATGATATTTAATCCTTTCTTATCTAATTACCTACATTCACTATTTTTGCATAGCGATACATTAGCTCAGGACTCTTCTCCATCTTGCTCTTGGTGCATATCTCATACATTAAAAGTGAGAAATGACAATATCACAATTAATTCTTTTCCCAGAGAGAGAATCCATTTCGGAGTCCTTTTTCATGTAGAACGGAGTAACAGTCTTATATGTGAGGATGTCCTCTCAACTCCTTGCACTCCCACAGTCATCCTCCACCCTTTGAATATTAAAATTTACTTGAAAGTAAATTTAAAAATAGAGTAGTATATTAGTTTTCTAAGCCTGCTGTAACAAGAACCACAAACTGAGTTGCTTAAACAACAGAAATGCACTGTCTCACAGCTCTGGAGGCTAGAAGTTTTGGATCAAGGTGTCAGCAGAGTCATGCTCCCTTTGAAGGTGCCAGGGAAAGACCTGTTCCAGGCCTCTCTCGTAGTTTCTGGCAGTTCCTTGGCTTATACCAGCATCACTTCAGTCTTCACATGGAAGTCTCCCGGGGAAGGTGTCTGTGTCCAAACTTCTCCGTTTTCTAAGGTCACAGGTCACATCGGATTAGGATCCCTCCTAATGACCTCATCTTAACATAACTAATTACATCTGCAACAACACTATTCCAAAATAAGATCACATTCTGAGGTGCTGGTCGTTAGGACTTCAACACAGGACTTTTGGAGGAACACAATTCAGCCCACAACATATACTGCTTTGCTTCCTTTATTAAGGTTTTGTAACTGATTTCTAATGCATAAGTTCTGCCATAAACTGTCTGTTGAAATTCATCCTAATCTTTGGATTCAGGATAGGTCTTTGACTATATTATCTATTCTTTAGGGTGCTTTCTTCTATCACTGACCAAAGTAAATATTTCACCATTATAGTATCACCCATTAAACAGTTACTACATTGTAAAATGCAAATAGTCCTAGAAGGGGACTAATCCTCTAGATTTTTTTTTATCTGAATGTGAAGTAAAATCTCACTGTATAGATGGCATCGCTGAAAGCTTGAGAATATTGAGATTGATAGGAGGCAGAAATCGCGCGGAGAAAAATGTGCCACTAAGGAGAAATGGTCCAGATGTGGAGAAGCTCAGGACTCTGAAGACAAGTTTCTCTCCACATTTTTTTTGAGGCCACAATCTATGTCTCCTTCTATTCTGCAAGGCTTTTCACTACCTGCCACAAGTTTTATCCTTAGTTGTCTCTTTTCTTGTTATCTTGCTTAACCCTAAATTAAAACTCAACTTCTATGCCTTCGAAGATTTTGTTGCTCCTGTACAGGACTTTTTTTAGGAATCAATATTCCTGGTCATTTCATGGGAAGTTGATATGGCTACTTGTCAGTATTCTGTCCTCTGCAAATCAAATCAGGCCCTTGCTAGCCTTAAAAGCTCTCCTTAAACCACAGAACCATATTATAGAGTCTTATAAACTCTGCATTTTGGATTGCTCATACCTAACTATAATGAAGTTTTTATAATTTAATCAGTGGTATGTTAGGAACAAAAGGAGTAGTGAAATATTTAGTACGTTAAAATATACAGGAAAGTTAAAACATGAACAAAGTGGGCATGGAGAACTCAGTCAAAGTAAGAATTCAGAAATGCTGGCTATATATAAGATGAGAATTCAAGCCAATTCTCATTAAATTTTAAAGGGCAAATGAATTGAGCAAGCTGGAGTATTTGGGGAGCTTCCAGGGAGCTGACATCAAAGTTGTGTGATGGCTACTGAGCATCTTTAATTGGGTGCATGTTAAAATTGTCTTTGTATCATGTATTTTCAGGTTACATAAGTGAGTGCAAACCTCTTTAAGTTGGGAAGAAAAAATAAATAAATTCCAAGGGGCAGAAACTATATTTCATGTGTTCCAGGCATTGGACAAGAGATTTATATATCTTTTCTCATGTAATTATCACAAAAATTTCTCACCAGTTTGAAGAATGAGAAAGGTGAGTTTTATATTGGCAACTTAAGGAGAGGATCTTCAGTCAGAGCTGGGGTGAGCTATAATGTGAACTCAGGGTATTGAGAGAATTCTGAAATCAGCAGATATTTTAAAGTACTTTGACTTGTATTTTTCTTCTATTTTTTGCTTAGGCCAGGTGACAAACAGACTAAATCCACTCTGCAGATATCGGCCATTCTTAAGCATTTTATTGAAGTATAATCCAGAAAAGAGAAGTTAGTGTAGGTGTACAGCTCTCTGCAAATTCACAAGAGGAATGGTGATCTCACGTCTAGATCAAGAAACAAAACATTGCCAGGAACACAGAAGTTCCTCTCATGTTCCCTTTCTAGGCACAGCCCCCTCAAAGACAGCTATCCTGATTTATAATTTTCCGGTTTACTTGCTGTGTGAATGGATGAACATAGCATAAATTCTTTTCTGTCTGTCTTCCTACATTCAATATTGTATTTGTGAGATTCAGCCATAATTTTTCGTGCTAAATTGTAGACTGTTTTTTCCTGTTTTATGCTATTCTGGTATGTGAATATACATCACATAATTTCTCCGTTCTAGGTTTGGATAGACATTTACAATTTAGATAGTTTGCATTTGGTGCCAATTATAAATAGTGTTGTTCTGAATTTCACGACTAGGTGAATGCATGTATCCTTTTCTGTTATATATACGATGAGAAATAGAATTGCTGGGTCACAGGGTATGTTTATATTTAGCTTTAGTCAACACTGTTACAGAATTTTCCAAGTGGTTTTGCCAATATCACACTCCTAATTTATGAGAGTCCAGTTGCTCTGCACCCTCACCAACACTTCTTTTTGATCTTCCATTTTAACCATTCTGGTGGGTGTATACAAGTATCTCTTGTGTTTATTGACATATCAGGTGTCCCCTTTCGTGAAATATCCTGTTCTAGTCTTTTGCATATATTCTGTTGAGTTTTCTATTTATTTGTTTGTTTCTAGAAGATACTTACATATTATGGATGCTAGTCATTTTCAGATTCATGTAGTGTGATATATTACCTTTTTATATATATTTCTGAATTTAATTTACTTATATTTTCCCAAAGATTCTCGTGTCTATATCCATGGGTGATATTTTTCCTCTAATTTTATGTTCTTCTAAAATCCTTTACTGGTTTTGAAATCAAGGCTATACTTTCCTCATAACAGAAAATATGTATATATATTTTTTCCTCTATTTCTAAAAATGGTAAGTATGTTTTAAAACTGCAAGATTAGTGTTCTTTCGCCTATACATACTTGAAAGAATTCCCTGGTGAAGCTATTTGAGCCTGCAGATTTCTCTGTAGGAAGGATTTTGAATAACTCTTTCAATTTCTTTAATAGATATACAACTAGTAAGATTTTCTATTGTTTTTGTCACTTTGTATTTTTCTGAGGACTTGTCCATTTCATCCTAAGAGTTAATTGTATTGGCATAAAGTTGTTTTTAATATCCTCTTATCTTCTTGCTGTCTGTAGAATCTGTAGTAGATTTTCTTCACATTCCTGTTATTGACAACTTGTGTATTTTATTTCATTTTGCTAAATGTTGCTAGGGGTATTAGACTTTTCATTTCTCAATTAAAAGTTTGTTTCCTATTTTATTTACTTTTGCTCTTTTATTATTAATTTTATGTCTACATTTCTTAGGTTTAAATTTCTATTCCACAACGGAAGCTTTAAATCACTGACATTTAGCCTTTCTCATTTTCTAATATGTGTAACTAAGCTCTAAATTTCTCTCTAAGCAAATCACAAGTTCTAATACATTGTATTTTCATTTTCTTTCATTTAACATTCATCTAAAATATTCTAGTTTTCAGTTTTAATTCGTTGATGCATAAATTTAGAAGCCCTTTGTTTAATTTCAAATTAAATGGGGACTGTCTAGTTATCTTATTTTATTCTAGCTTAATTTAATTTTGTCATAAATCATACTCTGAATGATTTAAATAATTTGAAAAATTTGGAAGCTATCTTTATTGTGTACTATATAGTAGACTTTGGTAAATGTTCAATATACAATTAAAAATAATATCAATTGTGTCTTTAATATGCACAGTGTTTTATGCATCTCAATAATGTAAATTGAGTTGTTATTTATATATATCCATTATTTCCACTGTTAATTATAATCTATATTCTTACTGAGGCTTTGTCTGATTATTCTGCTATTCTGATAGGTGTATTAAAGTCTCCCAGATTAATTGTGGATTTTTAAATTTCTCCTTTCAGTTTTGTCAATTATTGCTTTATGTAGTTTGAAGTTATGTTATTGAGTATATATATATATATATATATATATATATATATATATATCAAGGATTATAATGCCTTTCTTTTGGACTTTTCTCTTTGCATTATGATACATACCTTTTCTATACTCATTTCTTTCTCAATGTCTTTGAATCTCTTCAATTCTATCCATTTTTTTTTTAAATTTGCTCATTTTCACATTTTGCTTTTTTTTTTTTGAGGAAGATTAGCCCAGAGCTAACTGCCGCCAATCCTCCTTTTTTTGCTGAGGAGGATTGGCCCTGAGCTAACATCTGTACCCATCTTCCTCTACTTTATATGTGGGATGCCTACCACAGCATGGCTTGCCAAGCGGTGCCATCTCCACACCTGGGATCTGAACCGGTGAACCCGGGGCTGCCGAAGTGGAACATGCGAACGTAACTGCTGCACCACCAGGCCGGCCTAGAACATTTTGCTTTTTCAGGCAGCATCTATTGTGTTCATTAATTTTCTTTGTAGTTTTGTCTCCACTGTAAAATATTTATCTAATTATAATGCAATGCTTTTATTTCATATATTTTATCATTTTCTAATTACTTTTAGGTAATTTTGAAATATTAGTTTATACTTTTCATCTGTTTTATGAGTAGATTTTTAAGTAATTTTTAAAGTTTCTCTAATGATATTATTCAACTTCTTATGGTGTTTTATCTTATAAAGACTTTGAGTGAAGTTTGATTGTGATACTTTTCCTGCTCAGTTTCATGCAAAATTAATTTGTTTGAATTGTTACAAGGGAGAAACCGACAAAAATAGTTTTTCTGTCTTATAGTGGTTAAAAAGATATGGCTTCTTATTCTCTGAGGTCATCTGATTTTTTTTCCTTCCTCTACACTTAGCAAGTTTTTCTTTCTTCTATTTGTTTGTTTTTTTCGTTTGATTTTTGAGGAAGATTAGCCCTCAGCTAACATCTGCTGCCAATCCTCCTCTTTTTGCTAAGGAAGATTGGCGCTGAGCTAACATCCATCCCCATCTTCCTCTACTTTATATGTGGGATGCCTGCCACAGCATGGCTTGATAAGCAGTGCATATGTTTGCGCCCAGGATCTGAAGTGGCAAACCCCAGGCCACCAAAGCAGAGCACAGCAGCTTAACTGCTATGCCACCAGGCTGGCTCCCAGCTCCCCATTTCTATTTTCTTTATTTGTCTCAAGTTTGAAATCAAAATCTCTGAGTTTTTCTCAGTATGGGACTTTGTTCTAGAAGATAGCTTCACTGGCCATTTTGCTTTCGTCCTGTCATGGACAGAGAGAGCGTGTGGCCTGCCACAATCCCCATCTCACAGTATTTGTACCTTTGTGTAATGCTTCCCCTGAGAGTGTGGGCAGGAGCTGTGGCTTTTTCTAACCGATAAACTATAGCAGAAAGGAGGAGATGCCATTCCTGTGGTTACATTACATTATTTGGAACTCCATCTTACTATCAAACTTGTTCTAGAGACTTTCTTCCCAGTCTGGCTTTGAAGAAGTAAAAGGCCATTCCTAGAGGCCTACATTGCAAGGAAGTTAGTGTATCCTCCAGGAGACAGCAAGAAGCGTTTGAATCTGCAAAGAAGTGACTTCTGCCAACAACTTGAGTAAGCTTAGAAGCCATTCTTCCCCAGTCGAAGCTCCAGATGAGAATGCAGACTGACCAATATCTTGATAACAGTCCTCTGAGACCATTAAATAGAGGACTCTCATAAGTCGTGCCCAGACTCCTGACACACAGAAACTGTGAGGTGATAAACGTGTGTTGTTTTAAGCCGCTAAGATCATGGTAATTTGTTACACAGTAGTACTAGAAGTAGTAGCAGTAGTTTAATTGCTTGCAAATGTGCAAAGCTCTTCCAGTTTCAGCTACTATTCTCCTAATTGCTTGTTTAAACTCTGTAGTGAGTACCTTTGACTATTTTCTTGTTCTTTTGTTCTCAGCTCTGGCAGACACACTTTTCTTCCCCCTGCTGGTAAAGTGTATGCCTTAAAGCTGTAGGTGATTTTTCTTTACCCCCTGTATTTTGGAGTTCATGGGGATACAGTGTCAGTTAGTTTTATTTTTGACGTTGTCCATGGATTTTTTTGGCTATGTTTTCTTTTTTGCTTTGTTCTACAAAGGGGATGACAGGTATTAAAAAATTATACCACATTGCCACCTTCCAAGAATTCCTTTACGCACATTGTTAAAATTTACTGGATCTTGCCAAATTAATCTCCAGACTGGTATACTCTCTAGATCAGTGGAAAACAGTTTATTATTCAACATTCTTGGCACAGCAGGAATTGTCAGCTTTCAATTTTTTTGTCAATTTGCTAGATGTAAGATAGTATCTAACTGTGGTTAGATTTTCATTTCCTTGCCTACTACATTTACGGTCTTTAAAAAAATTTTTCTGAACTTCTTCATATGATTTGCCCTCTTTTCTTTTGGGCCATTTGCCGTTTATTGATCTTGGTGATTATTCCATATATTTTGTAGACTAATTTTCTGTTACAGTGAATCATTGCAAATATCTTTGGTAAGTTTTCAGGTTCCATTTTGATGTTTAATAGTCTATTTTATGCAAAAAAGTTATTCTTGTAATGTAGTTAATTTTATTTTAGATTTGCCCTATTTACACCTTGTTTAAGATTGTTTCCCTTATCTGTACCAATATTCTTCCAAAAATTTTAAAGTTTTGTTTTCAAGTTCAGATCATTAAATCTAAGTGGAATTGATCCATGTCCATGGTATGGGATAGGAATTTATTTTTTACTCCTTTGTAATGTCACTTCATTCATACACCAAGTTTCCATAATTGGTTCAGTGTCTGGGGCAATAGAGTCTGCCATCAATATTAATAATTTGAGGAAGATTTCATATTTTTATATCAACATAAAATATGAAAAGTTTCTTTCTTTCCTACTTTTATATATTTGAATTATTTTGCTTGTCTTAAATTACCGGCTAGGACATATTGGGTTGAATAGACATAGTGATAGTGACAACAGCGTCTCATTCATGAGTTTAAAGGGAATGATATAAATATCTCAAAATTCAGTTTGAGTTAAATTGCATGTTACCATATCAATTATAATATAAAAGGTGTTCTCATCTATTCCTAGTTTGTCAAATGTTTTTTTCTTTAAACTGAGAAGTTAATTTTACAAATTTTTCCTGAATTTTTCAGAGAATGATTTTATTCTATTTTTCAATTTATAATTTAGCAAATTATGCTGATGGTTTTTAAAATGGAAGTTAGTTATTCAGAATTGGATTACTCTTCATCCAAGGTTCAATATGTACTATCATACATCTTGATACAGGATGACGCATTTTTTTTCTTTTAAATAGACTTCATTTTTTAGAGCAGTTTTAGGTTCACAGCAAAATTGAGAGGAAGTTACAGAGAGATCCTATAATACCCACTACCCCCACACACGTGCAGCCTCCCTGACTATCAACATCCTGCACTGGAGCGGTACGTTTGTTACAATTGACAAACCTCCAAGGACGCATCATTATCATCCAAAGTCCATACTTTGCATTTGGGTTTACTCTTGGTTTTATGTCTTCTATGGATTTGGACAAAACTATAATGCCATGTACCCACCATTGTCGGGTCATACAGAAAATTTCACTGCCCTAAAACCCTGTGTGCTTTTGCCTATTTATCCATCCCTCCCTGTCTCCCTGCTGGCAATCACTGATCTTTTTACTGCCTCCATACTTTTGCCTTCTTCAGAATATCATTGTGGGAATCGTACAGTGGATGACCCATTTTTTATTTGTTTGTTTACTTATTTATTATTTGTGAACTAGAATGTTGACAAAATCTTATATTACCTATTTGTTCCTGCCCTATACTATTCCACCACTTCCTTCTCATCCTTATATCCCAGACATTTAATAGGGGACTTTTAATATTGCTTTAAAAATAGTGGACTTTTAATATTACTTTAAATAGTTTTACCACATATACATGTTTGCTTAAATACAATATTGCTTAGTTTTATTTTTTGATCTTTATAAAAAAAGGTAGGCTTGTGTAATTTTCTCATATTTGCTTATTTAATTCAAAACATTGTTATGAAATCTCTACCAATTACCTTTTGGAATATTTCTCCTTTTTTTTTTTTACTGTTAGATACAGTACAGTTATGAAGAGTCTTTTGACTATCTCACTTGCAGATGTGCAACAATTTTTCTTATGTTCTTAAGAATTGAAGTGCTGATTTATAGGCTATGTGAACGCCAAGTTGTTTCTTTAAGAGGATATTTTAATTCACACACACTTGAGTAATATGTAAGAGATCACTTTATCGACAGTGTCTCTAACATCTGGCATTGTCAAATTTCAAAGTTTTTACCAATAAAAATTTTACACAATTAAAAAGTTTTTAAAACAATGTTTAAAATGATAGTTTGCTATGGCCTTCATTTGAGAAATCCAAAGTAATTATAAGATTTTCAAACTTATCCAGTTCTTTTCCTGTTCTCTCGATCGAGGATCAAAAAAATATATATCATGAAACTAGTCTCATACATGATCCATTTAGTATTTTTTTTTGTTAAAATGTATATCAAATTCACTCCCTTGAGCTGGGTTTGAGATTTCACATTGATTATTACATGAGTCCAGTGGGCAGCATAGAGTAATTGATATCACTAAAAATTTTACAAATTGTGTCTTTTGCCACCCATACTATATTTTCCAGTCCTTTGCCTGGGAACAATAATGAGGGACTAGATTAATCATGATATTTAATAACTTATCTAAGGTCACACAATTAGTGTGTGGCAGAAAGATCTGTTCTCATGAATGGCTAACATCACATTTGTTTGGAACTTGACAGTGAAATCCTCTTACCTTTTTAACCATCTTAAAGAGATGTAAATTTCTCAATAAGAATTTGTGTTTCACTGCTGTGAAAAACTGTTCATTTCTTTTTCACAGTTTGCCAAAATGGTACCTTGGACTCTCAAGATTGCTGGGTGATCTGGTTTAAACACAGCAGGTACTCAAATGTTCAGTAATTGCCAATCTGAGGAAACCACTGATTATATAGAAATACGGTTTGTCTTATACAATATAAAATTAGGAAAACTTTTGGAAAATGTGTTATTGAAACTTCAAAGGAGCATATGAAAGCATTAAACATTTTGAACAATCTCAAAGGAAAGGAAGTAATGGAGAAAAGATTTAATGAATATCCTTTTTATATATTTTTCTTCACAGAGTGATTAGGTCTAGCCTGAAGCAAATTTGATTTTTGTTCCATGTAAATCTGCATTAGTATATTAGTTTGAGTTTGAGGGATTTTTTTTCTCTCTGCTTTTCCAGTAATAGATCAATACTTTCTTAGAGGAATTGTGAAACATATTGTCTTATAAAAAGCACATCAACTTGCTGCCCAGCTTAATTTTTTCTTATAGCCTTAGGCTAACTTACTATGAATGGAGCTAACTTGATTATTTTAATATTGAAGATCTGTTATAATAGGAATAATTATAGGACATAAAGTCTTGTTCACGTATCATTTATTTCAGAAATCACAGACATTTTTCAAATATGCAATAAAATAATTTAACAGAACATTAAAATAAAAGCAAGTATAAAATTGATCTAGCAAAGATAATTTTATAAATAACATGTTGTTTTCATCCAAAATGGAACTGCTTAAAGGTTTTAAAACACTGATCAATACTCATTTTTTATCTTCGTTTTTCAGAACTCTTCCTCTTCTACACTGAAAATGCAAGAACTGATACGTTGCTCAGTCAAGATATTTCATATTTGAATTTTAATGTGATCAAGTTCTTTTGTTCATAAACAGAATTGTAGGAGTTTTGGTTTATATTTGGCAAATATATTTGTGGATATATTAATTTTGCAAGAAATTTGTAGGCTTTATGCAAAAGAAAAAAACAGATCCACATGCTCAAATATTTCTGGGAAATGCTGCATAAAATAAAGTCTTGGTTGTTAATACAGTTTTTTATAGTCACATTTATCAAAAATTTTAGTAAACCAATGTACAGGGTGACTCTACAAAAGCAGAATACAGAATGTGGCAATTTTATTTCCCTAAATCACTTAACCATGGAACATTACTTGGGATTTGTTTCTTCTGGAACACCTTTTGGGAAGTTATGCGATAATCTAAATATCAATGTAATTTTAAAATGTGAAATTGCATTGCTGTTTAAGATACCAAGGATCTGAAACTTGAGTTTTGTATTTGAATCCACTCTGCTTTGCATTATTTTCCACTGGACATATATTTTCAATTTCTTTTCATGTGGATTTCACCTATCTCCCATCCTTCAGTTGCTTTGTGTTATTCTATCCTGGACTCCTCCAACCTCCAAAATGATTTTTTTTTAATTTGCATACATTAAGGGTCACTCTCTATGTTGTGAAGTTCTGTGGATATAGACAAATGTATACAGTCATATACGCTGTTACAGCACCATAGAGGGTAGTATCACTGCCCTAAAAAATCCCCCGAACTTTATATACTCAAACATTTACTCCTTACCCCAAACCTTTGACAACCACTGATGTTTTCATCATTTATATAATTTTACTTTTTCTAGAATGTCATATTCCAGTTGGACTCATACAGTCGGGAGCATTTTGGATTTTGGTTCTTTCACTTAGAAATATACATTTAAGATCCATACATGCCTTTTAGTGTCTTGATAGCTCCTCTTTTATCCGTCAGTAATCGTCCATTACCTGATCTAGCACAATTTGTTTATCACAGTTCCTTCAGGAAAACAGAAGCCGCTTAATATATTCTAGGTATTAAATATTTCAGTGAAAGGACATTGGTACTTCCGCAATCCTTGGAAAAGCAAAGGAAGCAATCAGGCACCTCCAGTCAGCTTAAAGCACCCAAGTTAGTGTTTCGTCTTGTGAAAGGACACCACCAGTCTAAAAAAATCACTAGGGACCTCATGGCAACTCTCCAGCTGTAAGTGATTCTCAAATCCTCGCCAGGAAGCTCTTGTGACTCTTATCCCTACTACTGCCCCTGGAGAAAATACGCATGCTCTTTTTTTAAATGTCTTCCAAATTTCTGGGGATTTCCTCTCCTTGGAAAACTAATCCAGATGCATACTGGAAGGTAAATTCTAGGAAATTTCGTTTTTCACCCTCTTCTATAATTTAGTGGAGAACATAGAAGGGGGGATGATCGTTTGTTGGTGACAGATAATCCAGCACAAGAAACTTAAAAAGTAATTACTAAAAGAAAATTGGAGTGAAGCAATTAATCTCACATCTGCCATTCTGGCTCCTCTTGCATTAGTATTTCCTCTGCATTTCTCTTGATATTTCTGTCTCTTTGTTTGTTATTGGATGGGGCTTTCCCAATAGGTTATTTACTTCTCTTTGATATTTGGGTTCATTTTATTTGAGAGAATGTTGCACTTTTTTTTGAAATTAGGTTATATATTTGTATGTCCTTTACCTATCATCTATTGACTGTATATAATTCAGATAATTTTCAGTTTCTTCGAATAATACATATGAAGTTTGTATGAAGGATATTGAAGAGGACATTACCGTGTTTTTGAGATATCCTTGGATTCATTATGCCAAAACAACCATAACCACATGGAAAATCTTACATTGCTAATCAGTTTGTACTATAGATCACAAAATACAAAGAATATATAAGGAGATAAAAATCATTGGATAAGTTACAAAAGAAAATGATAGTTTTTTCTTTTAGCACTGAAAAACAGCTCCAAGTTGCTGATTATGGGACATAGATTCTTTTCTTGAATATAGATCCTTAATTGTGAAGGAACTGGGAAATCATTGCCCCATGAAGAAAAGCCTAGTCTAGGTACATTTGGAAAATATGTCTTAATCTCTGGAGAATTTAGAAAATCATGTTACCTACTCTTATCATTTTAATTGGCACTGTGTTTCCCAGTAAAGTCTCCTGCTGGCTTCTCTGCCTTTACTATATTATCCCGGCAGTTGAAAGAGATGCAAGTGTGTCATGGTACTAGTAGCATACACATAATTTAAAAGAATTACTTTTGAAGTTTACAATCTAGTTGAGGAAATAAGAAAGTATTACATTTAACAATCAGATAATACAGGCAAATGCAGATGTAGCATATTTCTAATATAATTTTAATCCTACACTAGACTGTAAAACTTAAAAAAGAAGAGGATTATATTTTGTTCACTTTTGTGTTCTCAAGTCAAACATATTTCTCTGACACATTTAGTTACTCATTAGATGTTTTATCAATGAATCTATGTAATGAGTAAAACTTGTTTCTGGGTAACATAAATTTAAAACATTCTTCCAGCCTTTCTTTTAGGGAGAGAGCATTTTTTCTATTGCAGGATTTGGGCTAAGGATTGGAATACCCTATCAGATCTCCTTTGGACTATAGAGGATGAACTGAATAGTCTGAATGCAGGTAAATGATCAATAGGCTGCCACCTACCCTCTAATATAATATAATATAATATTATTTATTTATTTATTTACTTTGAGGAAGATTAACCCTGAGTTAACATCTGTGCCCGTCTTCCTCTATTTTATATGTAGGACACCTGCCACAGCATGGCTTGATAAGTGGTGCATAGGTCTGCACCCCAGATCCAAACCAGCAAACCTTGAGCCACCGATGCCAAGGGTGTGAACTTAATAACCGCTGCACCACTGGCTGGCACGACTAATATAATCTTATTTTAAAGTGTTAAGTTTCAGTTGGATTGGTGAATGTTTTTCTTTTGATTTGGTCTGTTATTTTAACAGACATTTCTAATTTTTCTATTCATTTTAAGATCTCTTTCTTTATACACTCTCTCCTTGTTTGTGAATTTTAAGGATGCATTAAATACATGAATGAGAAAATGAAATAGTGGTATAGCTCACTTATGATGTAAGATATTTGAAAAGATAATGAGCATAAACTGATGAGAACAAAGTGTTGGAATGGTGTGAAATGGACTGGTACCAAATGAAATTGGTATAGGGAGGAGTGAGAGCCACCCTGAGTCCTGGAAAGGAAGTGAAGCATGATGGAAGTTGATGGAAGGTAATGGAGAAAAGAAGGGCATTAGCCAAACATTACCAAGGTGATTACCACACTCTGGTGCAAAATCATTCAGTGGAAACACTTTTCTCCATCTATTTCAATTTTCCATGCAATTGGTCATCTGACAGCTACAGTATAGCTTCTCAAGTTCCTTACTAAGAGGGTTTTCTGAATGATTTCAAAAGCATATTAGTAAGGGTCAAGGAACAAGAAATTAAAATTGCTCTGCTATTAATCTTTAAGAATGGTGGTCAAGCATGCATAATCTCTACTTACAACAAATTTAGAGCCGTCTCTTTGCTCATTTGGGGGTCTATGTCCAGCTTTGGGATTATATCTGGCATCCTCTGCCTAAATATGTTTGCATACAGTCCCACAATTTACAGTGAAAACTAAAATACTTACAAGGTATTCTTAATTTTTTAAAAATCAGTGATAGAGATTGTGAAAGCTGCTTCCGAGCAAGGGCAACTGATGGATTGTTTTTGCAGAAGAGGGGCTGGATTTACCTTTCACATAATATCTTTGATGAAGTGTGAAGTTATACAGGGAGCTTTGTACACTAAGGCCATAGACAATAACTGTGCCTCATTACCTCTAGAATGGGCTGGAATGAGTAATTACTTAGGCTATGAATACTGTCATCCACTACTTGGTACATGACTGGATCAAATGGTACCTTAAAAGGATGCTTTCAGACCAATATTAATAAACTCCAATTCTTACATTCTACAAAATTTTTGGCAAGAATAAATGTATGCAAATTTTGAATATTCTACCTTATCCGGAAATATTTCTTTACATAGAAATAAATCCCAAGAGGGAATATGGGAACAGCCTAAAAATAAATTAATTTTTAAAAAGGCTCAAAAATGAGTAATCGATTTTAGCACAGAGGCACTTATTCCTGTTGAATTATTGACGTTTTCCCCCTTTCCTAGTCTTCTGAAAACTGCATGGACTGTAGCATACAAGGTCAACTGTTAACACTGGGGAATCTTGATTGATGGCTGGTGAGTGGTGACTCTTATGCCTTGAGCCTAAATGCAGGGTTATTTACTGCCTAATGTGAGCATATTGGAATGGAGAGATATGCATAAAAATATTAAACTATATATAACAATGCTAACACCTATTGAAGAAAATGCTGGAAGTTTGATATTTGCATACAGAAAATGCATGAATTATTGAAATCCATAGAAACGTCATAAACTATCTTTTAGCCATTAAGTTTATGAACTATTTTTTGTTAGGTTCCAGAAAAAATTGAAGAAAAAATGTTATGCAAAACACAGAAAATAATATATATGTTTTGTTTTAGTTATTTCAAAATTAACAATATGTAACCTTTGAAGAAAGCTTAGAAGATACAACAAATGAAAAAACAAGAATAATTTACAAATTTTGCCAGTTAGGGCTAGTGATTTATAATATTCACTTGTTGCAAGAATCAAGTCTTACTGAGAATACCTAGGCTACTTCTTTGTAAAGTTATGGGAATATCTATAGTGAATTGATATGTTGTGGGACTGCACAAGAAATATTTGCATATTTCTGCTCAGTTAGGGCTTTTTATTCTGAGTAAATTTTACTAAAACTTGGCTCCTGGGCTAAGAAGCCTTAGAAATTATACCATGACTGAATATCCAGTCTGTGAGAACTCCACAGAGATTCACCGCTCCAGAGGGATGTTTCTATTGACATAGGGATGAGACAGGAAACCATGTGGACATTCCTTAGGTTGTAGAGCTAGCGATATTAGTCTCATCTTTCCAACGTTAATAGCCCAGGATCTTTCCCAAGCTAAATTTGTTTACGCTAGGGAGCAAAATCTTCCTCTATCATTCTCAAGAGAAAAGAAGGGACAGCTGTTCCTCTTTATTTAACCACTGAGATTAATCTTTTAAGAGTTGCTTGCCTACGGTACAAAATTCTGTGCATGCTTAGTGACACATTATCTACCTCTCATTACTTAAAGACAAAATTGGGGCATGGAGAACTAGAATGATTTACTATAAATAAATAATCTTTTATGTTTTAGAAATCTGTGTTTGCAATATATATATCTTAACAGAGGCTTTCAGGGTAAGATTTGGACTTCATAGATTTTTTGTCAAATTCATCTCATTCATTTTTTGAATGAACTTGTCAAATCCATTCTTTGTTTTGTCACATGAACTGTTTACTCCTGATATCCAGTTGATTATAGGAGAGTGTGAATGTGTGAATAATAACAGTCACTACTGTTGAGCTCTCAGTGAGAGCCAAGCACTGGATTTAATATTTTGAATTGATTATCTACTTTAAACCTTGTAACAAGCCTGATGTTTAGATACTATTATAATTGTCTTTTTATAAAAGTGGGAATTCAGATTTAGGAAGGTCAAGTAAGTCATGTAAATTGACACAGTTATTTGATGGTGAAAATGAGATCTTAAACTAGTCAGTCTGAATCCCTACCACACTACCTTTAAATTAGCCATGTAACATCTGATAAAAAATTGGTGCGACTATTTTTATCTTCCTTACAGATATGAGAATGGTGTATTTGTGGGTAATAAATAAACTAAATATCCTCATGCCCAATTTTCTACTATATAGTCAATTTTCTCTCCATACTCCATAAAATGGTAGAATTATATACTGAGTATAATGGTCTTGAAGGGATTTCAAATTATGTGAGTTTTAAGTTCCCCTATCCAATCTAAAATTGTTATCCTTCTGAATTCCCTTTCATAATTATAGGCGTTAATACCCACCTAGTTAACCAACTGAAAAGAGAGTAGTCAGCATTGTTTCTGGAAAAATTTAATACTTTTAAATATTTGTGAGTAATTGATCATGTCCACTATTCCATTGAAAGTGTGATTCTAGGACATGCTCTGTATCTTTTCTGCCGAATGAGATACAGCAGAAATAATTCTATGCTAATATCTGGCCTGGACCAGAAGCTTTCTCTTCTTATGTCTTTGTATACTTACTTTTGGAGCCTGTATCTGCATGTAAGAATCCCATCTACGTTCCTGCAGAGATGCCATAAGACCTGGAGCCCTCAGGGTGAGGGAGAGAGCCTCAGGCAAGCCCAGTCTTCCTGCATCACCAGCAAGTGACTAGGTATGTGAGTGAAGTCATGTTGGACATTCCAGAGCATACAGTGCACTAACTGAATACCACTGAGTGATGTCATTCAGTGCTGCATGAAGTGGAAAAATCATTCAAGTGTGAACTTCCATAATTCTTGACCTACAAAATCACGAGCTATAATAAAATAATTGTTTTAAGTCATTAAGTAAGTATGATTTAATCACCTGCTCTGAAACCAGGCTACCTGTGTTCAAAGCTGATTATGCATTTAATTGGCTTTGTGAATGTGACAAGTTATTTTTCTGTTATGCCTATGATTTCTCATCCCACTTTCACACCTCACACTAGAAACATCAATGAATCCCAGTGTTGCTAACTTGAAATATATCCTGAATTCAACTTTCCCCATTATTTCTATCACTACTTCTGTGTTCTAAATCACCATACTTTTTGGTTTAGATTCTGCTGGAGGCCTTCTAATTCTTCTCCTTGATTCCTCTCTTGGCCTCCACCTCCACCTGGGGGAGTAAATATGAATTAAAATATATGTCAGATAATGTCATTTTTTTGCTCAGACACTTCTGATGGTTCTTTATCTCATTCAGAATAACATTCAGGTTCCTTAACACACACAGCATCTCCTATAGCATCTTAGAAAATATGGCCTTATGGTATTCCTATACCTATTTTCCTTTTCTCCTTCTTTCATTCACTTTCCAGCCATGTGGACTTGCTTGGTCTTCTTTGATCATCCTCAGGGTTTTTCCATCTTGCAGCCATTGCATTTGTGGCTTCCTCTGCCTGGAATGGTGTCAAGTGTTGTATGAACCACTCACTTTCTTTTTAAATTTTATGCTCAAATATTAACTTGACAGAGATACCTGCCATGTCCACCTTTCAAGAGATAGCTATCTCACTCTTGAATTTCTCTATCCACTGACTTTATTTTATTTCTTTTCAAAGAATCTCTCATGATCTGTTATTATTATGTATTTTGTTGTTTTGTTTGTTGCTTCTCACTTTTATCCAAATATAAGCTCCATAAGATAAGGAATAGTGGTTATTTTGCTCATTGCCTATAAAGTAAATATTGTTTGTATAAATGAATGAATTTTTATATCTGAATAAAAATAATAAAGGTGCATACATAACAATGTATCTGGCTTGACAAAATCATGTAGCATTTGTCTTGACTGAAAGAGCAAAAGTGATTTTATTATATATAATATTGGAAGTAATCTGGATGAAACTGCCAAAAGCTAATTATATATTAATGGTATTTGCCTTACATTATTTTTGTTAATACTTCTCATTGACTATAGATAATACTGGAATTCATAATATTCAGAGTTGAAACATTTGGAATGTAAATTTGCATAAGCAATAAGTAATACTTTAGTTGGAGAAGCCGAGTCCTCACAAAATATTGATAGAGCGTTTGCAAAAATGCCTATGATTTTCATACGAAGATCATTTAATACAGTTTGTAGGTGATAGGGCTTTTTGCAATGTATCAAAGCACACATATTAAAAATGGCATTTAAATGGTGCACGGTCTAAGTGAATGCTTTACTCCTGTTGCTCTGTTTGTTGTTTTTAATGGCATTAACATTTATTCGTTAATCTAGCCTACGTTTTATATTTCTCAAGTGATATGAAAAGTCTTTAATTTTCCTTTGAAGTTTGGAAGGAGACAATTAAGAACCACAGGAATCAAGTACCTTGCTCTCCAAGAACAGTAAAGAAGGACTATAAATTGACATGTACAGAAGGCTGGTTAAGGATGTCCCACGGATTTGATTAAAACTTTCAAGATTAAATCTGTTCTTGTCTCTTTATGAAATTGGCATTGTAGAAAGAGCTGCCTTTTCTAGGGTATGATTTTACAAAGATTTATGTAATTTTATATGCTATTCAAATATTGTCACTCAACAATACATCTCTGATTAAAAAAAAAACTTGCACTGTGGAGCATGTGGGAAAAATATTATCTGTACATATAATATAATTAATAGCCTGTCCAGAGATCAGGGATCAAGATGTATGCTGATATTTCAGTCTCAATGACTCTATGAAAGATGGACTGCTCAATATATCTTTCATGTTAGAAGTTTAGGAAGTTTCCTTAATAACTTATCAGGTAGTATAAGACCTTATCGTATGAAATATCTGGCAATGCTTCATTTCAGATATATAAGCATGGCTGAGTAACACAGTGTGGCTAGAGAATGAGGTGCCATAGTCACGTTCATACTCTCACTAGTTCTAGTGCAAGTGAAAGAATTACTTCTATTGTATCTTTGACCTTTTGCCCTGGTTAGTATTTGACTTTACAGTAAATGAAGTGGCATATGTCATGGAATAAACTATAATAACGAGTATAATAATGCCTTTTTAATCTCCAGTTACACTACCTTTAGTGTTCAGCAAGTCAAATTAACAGAATTTATCTAAAGGATTCAACTCAATTAGATACATCATAATCCATCTTCCAAAGCAATCAACCCAAGACATTATTATAATTATGCAACTATAATATCAAATTACTGAAAACTCATAGTTTGTTGTGTATCCAACCGAAACTTTATGTAATAAGGTCTCTTTCATTTTATAAATTCACTATCCCTCTGTTAAAAGGACAATAGCATTGACCTTCTAACTGTAGAGCACACATTTTCTTCTTTTTTTTCTTAGAGTAGTGACCAATTTTCACTGCTTATTTGTAATCTTTGAAATAACAGAACTGGACATCTTCTCAACTGTAAGTCTGAGGTTGGATTCCCTTTCTTCACCTCTACTTTGCCACTATCCTTAACCTAAGGTACCCTAACAATCAGTCAGTATTCTTCCAAATGGTGTTATATTCCATCTTACCCTAGGACCTCGGTGCATATTTTCCCTCCTCTGAATCAGTTCTGACCTAAGTAATACTGACTTGTGATTTTTTTTTCAATTAAAACAAGAATTTTGGCAAATAAATTTGAAAAGGTGATGAGGAATGAGAGAAAAAAGAATTAGACCTGAGAGAGTAGAAATACAGTTAACTGAAAATACATGTCGTAAAGAAAGCTGTTAAATGTGCAAATCATCTTACAGAATTATATGGTGTCTTTTGTTTGCAGGCAAAAAAACCTGTTGACTTGTAATGCAATATGTTATAACTGGGTGTTTTCCTTATATTTCCTTGCTGTAACTTCCATTTTTCTATAATTAGGTGAAAGTTATATAACAAATGGGTAGTAAAAGTAAAATTATCAAATACCATTTAAAACTGACATATAATCAGAAGAAAGGAAGGAAAATTAGACCTTGACAATCCAGGAAAAGCCTGTCAAGAAAGATCTTTGTGTAGTCGTTGGAGAAAGAAAGTAAGTTACTTGAAACCTGAATAGTCAAATGGCAGTACACAACTATGAGAACTACTGGATTCAGAGGTAACTGGTGAAATGTATAGAGGATGAAACAGGGGAATGAAATCAAAGCAGGTTCCTTCCTGTTGGCTATTGTATTGGATAAGAGGGGGTGGCTTTTATTCTAAGAGAAATATGTGAAGCTGTCCTCTATCAACTCATTTTGTTGCCATTCCCTTCTGTATCTACACTTTTCTTCTGGTCTGTTTTCTTTCTTCCTGAATGCCATTCTTTAGAAGTGTCTTCTGCAACGCATTTTGGTAATAAATTCATTCCCTTTTTTTTGGCTTAAAAAACTCATATTTTACCTCTATTTTTTAATCTTTAGCTGCAAATCTAAGTCTAGACAGACGTTTATTTTCACTTTGCATTTTTAAGGTATTACTACATTGTGTTTTGTCTTGATGCTAATGAGAAGTCCATATAGAGCTGATTGTTATTGCTTTGTATGTAATCTTTTTTCTATCATTGTTTTAAATCTATTTTTATGGTTAATATTTTGTAATTACACTGTGGTGGTACTATTCTCACCCAGTCCCCAGGAATGCAATATTTGCTTGTGGTTCACTAGTTTGCTATGCAATGGCAGATTCAGTGTTTTCCACCTGGATCTTCCTGCAACATTGCCTTTATTCTATGTGTCTATCTCAGAGCCAATTGTCCATGCAGCCAGTTGCTGAGTAAGGCTATTTTCACCTATGTGTTCAGGAACTGGGGGAAAATCAACGAGTATGTTCACAGACCATTCAGACTCATAGTAAAATTGATCCAGCTCACAACTCTATCAGTCATTTGATCTCCATAATTATCCTCTCTGACAGTAGATCACCATGGTGTTTGGGGCACCCAGGGATCATTGTAAATGTATAATCATTCCTCTTTGACCAGACGTCCCTGTTTTGTCTTGGATTTTCGCCAGCACAGTCATCATGTTAAATGCTACAGATTCTTTTAGGGAAGTTGAGAAGGAATAGTTAAAGCACGTACTTGTTGCTGTGTTGCAATATCCTTCCTAAAGCGAATTGATTCAGTTTTTATGTCATTCAAGACAGTCTGCATGTGTGAATTGGCTCAAGTCTGAAAATTCAATGTGGGACATTGATTTTCCATTATGATAATTTATGTTAGAGCTCTTCCATCAGATCTAGATTTTTTCAGCATGTAGATTAAGCAGTATTTTACTAGACAGTTCACTGACAGTAGTGTCAATAGATGATATCATTGAATACCACAATTTGCTCTGCCATCTGTTATTGTAATTTGCCTACTTTGTCTCTGGTTTGTAAGTGTTATGACTTGAATTCTGTGACTTCTAGGTCTCATCATCTCTCAAAAACCCCCAGAAAACTAATTTCAGTGCTGTCATCTACTACCATAATCTTTAACTTTCATAATATAGCTACTATAGAGTTTTCTACAAATGCGGAGCTCTCCTTGCTGATGTATTTCTTAACACATCAGTGATAAACAACGTGTCTTATGAGTACTCAAATTTGCATCATTAGGGTGTGGCTGAGGCTGTCACATGTGGTAGACACTCAAATTCCTAGCCTCCTGAGATTTTGAATAAATTCTTTTACGTTATCCCCTGTACCTTCATTTAATCTAAGCCACTATCATAAATTCATCTTAATCCAGTGCTGTGATGTTTCTTCCCTGTTCCCTAACACTCTCAGAATATATTGTCATATATAATGCTCTGGTTTTACTGCGCTTCTCCAAGGTAACTAACTGTCACCAGTTAAGCCTTTATTGGATATTCAAGTATGGAGAGGCTGACCTCCAAAAATAGAAAAGGGAAGCTTGCTTTTGTTGACAAGAAGACCAGTGTCTTGAGAGTTCAAGTTATTTAAAATCATTATAATCTTCTAAAATACTCTCACTCCAATTTTCAACCTTCTACTTTCTCTAGAAAAAGGTTCTGATTTTCAAATAAGAGACCCAGGGATGCTTTGAATTCAACATGTGTTGTAATTCTGCAAACTGCAAGATCAAATTTTGGGTCTGGTTTTGAGATCATTGGTCCTGTGGTTACAACAGATAAGACATCCTGCCTATTTAGTAAAGAAACTCTCTGGTCTCGGATTTGTGTCTTTCAAATCTTGAGTCTCTCATTTTCTTTCTGTGCAACCCCCAGGGCAATAAGACTGGGCCATCAAATTTGTGCTTGTATTCATTATTTTCTCGACAATATTCCAATACAAAAGCCAGTTTGTCTCCCAAAGTACTGCTTTGAAAGATGATAAGTTAAATAATTTGTATCATAACTGAAGCTACATGTCATGAACTGCCAGCATCCCATTGTCTACTGGCAACATATTTATTATGCTTTCTAATCTAACTCAATTAAGTAAATAATCGCAGATTTCTATCTTGAGGTTAAGTTTCTAGGGAACTATTTATTATACCAAATACTATATCATTTATGAATTGGCTAGGAAATAAAACACCAATGTAGGTGTTTTAAACACAAGGAGATTTAATATAGCATACTAGAGGCTTTCTCACATGTTGGAAGGGCTAGAACCTGCTTCTGAGGATCTGAAATGGTTGATCGACAGGAGGGTCCCAAAAGGTGTAGGGAGACTTAACCTCCATATTTTTGTGTTTCAAATTATTTCCCTTGATGTTAGGGATCTATCTAGAACCCTGCTGGAAAGGGAATAGGAGAAATGTAGTTCAAGTTTTTAAACCTTTATGCTGATGCGAAGTGCTTTGAATGAATGGGAGGGTACTGAGTATCAACAAACAGAATCTGACACAAGTCTCTAGGCTACAAGTCCTGATAACAGGGCAGTCATTAAATTAATTCATGTTTTCGCTACCATCCTTTGCAGGTCCTTATTTGATTCTGACACTAGACAATTTATCTTTCTTTCTTGAAAGAGCATATATACGTAACTCTCTCTCTCCTTCCCTCCTCTCCCTTTCCTTTTCTCTCTCTCTTCCTTTCTCCCTGTGTTCCTCTTGCTTTCCCTATCTCTTTCTCTTCTATCTATCATTAAAAGATAAACAGACATATTAAAATTTTTAAGAATAACTTTTGCATATATTATCAGGTTTCAGCTGAGACAAACAGTAAATATTCCTGGCATTATTGAAAAACCCTATGGACACAAGAAGCAGCTCCATGGAGAGTACAAAAGATATTACTCTCCTAAGATCCACAGCCACTCCCAAAGATAACCAAAAGAAAGACTTAGACAATTCCCCTTAGAGCTGGCAACAGCCAGTGGGACCCTTGCCACAAATGGAGTGCAACTTACATTTCTGTCCGGCTGTATTTTTGGGACCCCCAACCTGACATTTGAGCTGCCTGCACACGCAAGAACCTGCATGCCTCAATCAGGCAGAAACCCAAGCCAAGTTCTCAGGACACAAAGCAAGGCAAACAAGAAGGCAATAGCTGACCCTGGGAGAGAAAAGATGACAACCAATAGGTATCAGAAAGCAAATTCACAAGTCACAATCCAAAGATAATTCTTACTAACTTTTTTTGCCTATAGTCTTAAAAGAAGGGACAGTGTGAAATTTTACTTTCCTTTCTTCACCAGGCACCAGAGGAGCACTGACTTTGATAACAATCCTCACCTTTTGCCAGCTTCTGCCAGTTTTCCCAGGATCCCATCTGCACGCTCTGGAGCAAACAGGGTGTCTTAGTGGGTCTCATACTGGTCACAAGAAGTTGTCAATAAGGAAAAATAATTTCCCTCTACCCTTTATAGTGAGATCCCTTTTTCTCTAGGGCACCTGTAAATGGATAAGCTTGTCTAGGTTAAAAGTTCTCCACTGTGGCCACTGGAATTCAAGATGATCCTTGATAAGGTTAACCTGCTTGTTCAGCCTTAAAACAAGATTTTATTCACCTGAAGTCTCACACTAGCCCTACTTCAGCTTAAGTAGGACCAGGTGCAACCTGGACCAAGTCTGGTTTTTAAGTCGAAACTAGTCCAACTCTCACCAGCTTCCAGACCCAGTCTGGAAAAAGAAATGTTCGAATAAAGTCTGAAAGCTCATAACAGAAAAGTTGCGGAGCATACAAGAGAGACTTACGCAGGATGTCCTTAGGCAGCGAGCTGAGGGGCTCAACAAGCACCATGTCTGGTTGCTCGTTTCTCCTGTGGGCCCTGGGATCTCTTTCAGTTCCCTCTTCTGACGGTAAGAACTGTTAAAAGATAAACTGAGGGATATCAAAATTTTTAAGAGTTTATTTGAGCAAAAATCAATTCAAATTGGGCAGCATCCAATCTAGTAGATAGAAAGGAGCTCTGAGAAGCTGTACAAAATGAAAGACTATTATAGGCAGAGGGGAGCAGGAACAAGGAAGTAAAACTAGACAAAAAAGCGGGTTGGTTAGTGCAAAATTACTTTCCTTTAGGGGATGGCAGGAGTCTATCAAGCAGATTAGCTAATCTAGTGCTTATCAGGTGATTTCTGAATGATGGTTTAAGATTCCGTTTCTCAGAGAGCCAAAACCGTAATTAAGTCTCAGTTTGGTGGTGTGGGGCTTAGCATAAGTGACTCCATTTTGGTCCTGCTGTCCTGTTTTTAGTACTATCAATATGTATTCAAGTTATAGGTTTTCTGTATTAACTTGGTCTGGAATCTATAATCAAGTGTCTTTTATTTTCATAGCAGTGAATTAAAATGCAGATTCATATACCTATTTGAGGAAATTGTTAGGCACAGAGTTCCAATCAATTACGTCTTATCAGTAAATGTCTAATCCAGATCCATCAGCTGGCTCCAAGACCAGGGCTCCTTTCATACCACAACAACCACAGTAATGGCAGTAGGGGTATCACTATCTCCAGGTTTAAGGATATTCTCAGTGATCATATTACGAAAATAAAATCCACCACTCTTTTTATCTCTTTCATTTCTTCCTTCAATAACGTACTTTGTGCCAGTTTACCTGATTGAGTGGAACATAAAATAAAGAGGAAATAACTCCTGACCTCAAAGTATTTACATTCAGTTGTATGAAACAAATAAGTAAAGGATTATTTTGAAAAAGAATAAAATATTAGGACAAGATCATGTACATAGTGAATAGAAGAAAGATTCCTTACCTAGATGATGTAATTTGTGGAAGATATTGGAGATGACCTTTCAGGAAGTTATATCTGAGCTGAATCTTAAAATGAAAGTGGATTACATCCAGCAAAGAAAGAGGATTGTGGTTAAGTGCCCTGCTCAGTGCTCTACTTCAGGAGAAACTGCTCTGTGGGATATAGTTGACAGCTCCAGCTGAAGCTATAGATCCCTGTGGGTCTACTACCAAGTTCCTACCAAAGTCACATTTCCCTTTGGCTGTTCCCAGCCAATGATTGAGCACAGTAGGTTCTCTGGTATTGCCCCTTTCTGCCAGATGTGGGATTCCTGAAATGAGCAAGATTTGCTTAAGGACTTCACATGGGTCTGGCTGAGCCATTCTTAAAACTTTGCTGTAGTTTGAATTTCTCCCTACCCAATCCTTCCTTTTTCACTCCTTTCGTAAGTATCATATTTATGCGGTGGTCTGAAGGCTCTCCATGCTACTCATTTCCTCCTAGTTTATCGTTTATTGGCATTTCCACCAAAATATCTAGCATATTGATTCCTATCTTGATGTCTGCTTGCACACAACCCAAAATGACGCAACTGGTTCTGAGAATGTTTAGAGAAAGGGATTTTAAGAATGGCCGACTTATGACCCAGTTGGCCATGTCCCAAATGAATGTGAGACATGGGTAATCTCTGCCACAAGGTGGTGGCCCAAATGCTAAAGATTTCATCATTTGGTGACTTGTGAAAACATCCTGGTGGGAGGACGTCTTGTCAATGTGATCATTCCAGCATTTGAAACATGTAGGGGACAATGCTTGCCAGAAAAATGGATGCCTAACAGAAGGATAAAGAAAAAAACTGAAGTAGATTAACAAACAGTTAAAGACTATGTATGAAATCCAGATGGTCTTTTTCATAGCTATTGTATTAATATGTAGCTGTCTTTCAGATATCAGCTATTCTTACCCATATATGAGTACAAAGTACATAGAATTGATTATGCTCAATCAATAAAAAACATCCTTGAGTAGAAATAATTTGTATTGGAAAAGTAAGAGTCAGAAGATTTAATCGACTCATAAAGAACATTTTGTGGAATTTTGTTACAATCTTCAAGAAATGATTTATTTTCCTTCTTAGTTATGGACTCATCTATACAAAGATGACGTGTGTGTGTGTGCATGTGCACACATGAAAACACATCCTTCCATGCGTGCATGTGTGTATAATTTTTTTCTTAAATTAACTTAAAATAGCTTCTTAAAATCTTATGTAAATATGTGGTTACAAATTCAGCAGTCTACAATAACACATTATAAGAAAAGTTTGCTAGCTCCAGAAACAAAGTCATCTTAACTCACCCAAGCCCAATCTAGCTCTTCTTTAGAACTTTCATCAGATCCATCAGGAACACACAAATCTTCCCATCTCAAACTTAAAACCTTAATATTTCTCTCTTAGAATCAGGGAACAATCATATCCTGTTGATTTTTCTCTGTGAAATCTTTGGGCTATGCCTTAAACCTTGCTGTTCCTCAAGTGTCAAGATTACCCAGAATGTAATAAAAACTCAATGTACCGTGGCCTATTCAACTGTAGTGAACTTTCTCGTCAGAATTCATCTTGGCACGTTTCTCAACTTCCATGATAGCAGTGTAATTTTAGCGCTAGCTACATTATCTATTGTCTTCTATATCTTCTCTAAAATTTAACGAATCACCAATTGCAGTTGGGCAATTTGGGCTCAGCTTTAGTGGCAATTCTTTTTTCCAAGGACTAGTTTGATGTGTTGGATGGGGTTGCCTATTACACCTGGAATGACTAGGGCCACTCCACACATACTCTGTCATCCTCCAGGTGACTAGCCTGGGCTTGTTCACCCTGATGTCACAAGGTGTCAAATGGACATGTGCAAGTCTTCTTGATATATAGGCTCAGGACTGACTCACAATCACTTACACCACATTCTATTTGCAAGTTACAAGACACCCCAGTTTTAAGGAGTGCAAATGAAGGATTTCCGTCTTTCTTGTGGCTGAATAATATTCCATTGTATGTATACACATATCTTCTTTCCATTCAACCATTCATCTGTTGATGGTCATTTAAGTTGTTTCCATATCTTGGCTATTATCAATATTGTCAAAAACATGATAGTGCAGAGATGTCTTTGAGATTGTTTTCATTTCCTTTGGGTATATACCCAAAAGCAGGATTGCTGGATCATATGGTAATTCTATTTTTAATTTTTTGGGGAACCTCCATACTGTTTTCCATAGTGGCTGTATCAATTTACACTCCTACCAACAGCGCACAAAAGTTTTCTTTTCTCCACATCCTTGCCAAGGTTTGTTATCTCTTATCTTTTTGATAATAGCCATCCTAACAGGTGTTAGAAAAATGTCTCTTCAGTTCTTCTTCCCATTGCTTAATTGGAATTTTCTTTTTGCTATTGAGTTGTTTGAGTTCTTTATATATTTTAGATATTAACCCCTTACCCAATATACGATTTTCAAATATTTCCTTCCATTTCATATGTTGCCTTTTCATTTTATTGATTGCTTTAATTTTAAGTACCATAAAGGAGAAGAAGTTGTGAAAATATGCCAATGAGTCAGAGATAGCACCATTGAGGGATTGACACCAAAACTGGGACTTGAAGAATGAGTAGAAGATGCCACTGTAAACTAGAGTGGGGAGTTGGCACAATAGAAATTGTTAATAAATAACCTGAGAAGAACTTATTTTTCCTTTTCACATGAGGGACTATACTTTCTTCATATTTGTTTTCTATCCAATATTTAGTCATGATATTTTTTCCTATAATTTCACACTTAAGTCTTATAAAATAATTATGAAGAAGTTTGTTGTGACAATACAAAGAACATCTTGTATCCCTGAGGTAGACAGGGATGGAGAAAGAAATCATACAGAGAATCTTCTATGTAGCAAATGCATAATTACAGCAATGCTTTGAGGTAAAAAGACAGATAAATAGAGGAAAGTCATACATGCTTTTTCAATTTTAGCTATAAAATATTGAAGAGAGGTGTTATCTACTTGAGATGAGGTAGAGCGGTACAAGCGAAGTTTTGTGTAAGATTAACAGGCTGTGAATGTACCATATTTGATGATCAAGACAAGAAAAATAGTTAATATACAAGACTAGAGAAATCACTGCCTAGGGAGTCAGCGAAACTGTGTTTTAATTTATACCGTGCCACTTTACATGTGAAAATTAGATAAGAAATTTATTTAATTTATAAAATTTGTGAATCAGACTAGAATAAAACATCTCCAACCAATAAAAACATAGTTGGATATTTGAGGAAGCTAATGTGTTGTTTCTCAAAGTATCATGTACCAAAATCCTCTATCATGTTAATGGGACTACATCAGACCTAATGATTTTTATGCACACATGTTGGATAACACCTGGTGTAGTGTACTCTGGGTTTGATTTCAGTGAGTGTCCGGAAAAATATTCCTAGAAATGAGAATGTGTATAATTACTAACAGACTATTCTCTTTAGAATTAATTTAGGGGAATCAATTTAGTAGTCAAGATGAGTATGTGATGACTGCAAATACTTTCTCAAAGTACTTTGATGTAGTTAAAATATCATTGAATAACTCATGTAGCTACTCTGTCCTCAATGAGGTGAAACATAACTCCTACTCAAGTATGGGCTGCACACAGTGACTTCATTCTAAAGAGTATAGTGTGCAAAATGGAAAAAAAGAGTAATTTTTTCAGAGGAGAAACTTGACAAACACTACTTCACTCACCCATGAACACAACCAGTGATAAGTGATGTTGATAGTATGTGCCCTTGTATGAATCTATGATTGATGAAAATGGTACTATATCTCTGTGGTATTTGCCTCCTCTCTTCAAAAAAGAAAAACAAAGAGCAAATAAATCATAACCCCAGTTTAATCATGCAAAAAAATAAAAGAAATCCCAATTCAGCGACATTATGACCAGGAGTCCCCAAAACTGTTAAGGTCATTAAACACAAATTCTAAGATACTGTCACAACCTAAGGAACCTAAGAAGACATAATGAATACACATGCCTTATATGGGATCCAGGCACAGAAAGAAGAACATGAGGTAAAAAGTAAGGAAATCTGAATACAGTATGGACTGTAGTTAATTGCAATGTATCAAAATCAGTTCATTAATTGTAACAAATGTATCATAGTAATGTAAGATGTTAATAATAGGAGAAGTGGTGTGGATATATAGACATTCTCTGTTCTATCTTCACAATTTTTCTGTAAATCTAAAAGTATTCTAAATAAAGTTTATTTTAAAAACATTATTTACTAAGTTAATTCAATGTATTTCTCTGTAGCTATAGCATAAACAGAACCATGATCAGGCTGAGATATAAAATAGAATAAAAGTATTGTGATTAATTTATCTTAATTTTAAATGAAGCCTAGTTAAAAAAAACCATAGAATGCAAAGACCTTTACATTCAGGAGATTTTCCCAATGAGTGAGAAAGCATCACCTTCCACAGATAAGAATTGGGAAAGCCTGTCTTTATCAACTGCATGTTTATGATCTAATCAGACATGTTGTAGACAGCAGCATTTATATCTTAAGGCAAAAATACTTATATAAAAAGTTTTAATTTTATTTATTACACTTTAAAACAAGATGTAAATTACTGATAAAAACATATTTAGCCTTTGGAAAAACAAAGAATCTTTTAAAGTATAATTTCAGCTCATTATATCTGGGGTTTTTTAATTATAATAACTCTAACACAAGGAAAATCTGTAGCAATATTTAGGCTTCAACTTTTCTAAGATTTCATTGGAAGATAATTGCTTAAATTTTTAAGTGAAAAAAATTAGAAAAATCAGATTAGAAAATAGAAATCATTAACATATTTAGCTCTTACTTTTGATCTATGAACTATTTGTGAAGGCAGAGATACCACACTCCAACTGGGAACCCCCGAGATGAGAGGTAAAGTCAGCTTGTACCTGTGTATTTTCTCTGAAATAAAGCTTATTTTGGAGACATTTCGATATTTCTTTAAGGGTACAGTTTCTTGGGTTTTATTACTGTGAATAAACGATATTAGGGTGTCATATCCAGCTGCATTCAACTTCAGTTTTGCACTGACACTTCTGCTACTAAATTCAGCTAATGCTATGTAGAATGTAATCAACATAAGTCTGTGTTAAAAAGTGGTGGGGAAAACCATCGATTTATGCCATTTTAATCAGGTCATCATTTTATTAGTGCCTGACTATTAATATCTGCCTATCCCTAATTTTGAAAGCTTCCACAAATGATGAATATTATATATATGATGAACTCTCAGAAAATCTTAAAAGACTATTTTCTTATAAATTATAGTATATTTTGATCTATGTAGATTCTTTGTACAACTAGTCCAGGCTGTCAATATAATTTGCAAAAAAAGATGACAAAAATGTGCAGTAGAGGATAATCTGTTCTAATAAAATAAACTATGGCCATTAAAATTTTAAGTATGAGTGACAGGTAATGCAATTTTCCATGCATGACAAGTGATTATTGTTATTAATCTGTGATATAAATACCCTTCATGCTATGTAACCTTATTTTCAGCATAACAAAAATCTACTGAGTCTTTGTACCAGTCAAGATTGTCCCACTTGTGCTGTAATTGCTTAAAACTCTAAAATTTCAGTGGCTTAAAAAAAAAGTCCAAGTCTCATTTCATACAATGCAAATTCCATCTTGGGTAGGCTGGATGCTTTGCTCCATGCCATCCTGATTCTCAGCCTCAGCCTCATAGAATCTTCACTTTCTGGGACAGTGTTGTTTACCATCTCACAGACAAAGAAACAATGGAGTGTCTCACACCAGCAATTTAATGTTAAAGTCCAGAATGACACATATCACTTCCACCAACAACATAATAGCCAGCACTAGTTACATGGCCCCATCCAAAGGCAAGGGAGAATGTGTTGAGTTCCCCAAGATCACTCTTGCATTTGGTGATTCCCTAAAAGAGTGCACAGAATTCAGTGTATAGTTGTGCTCAGGACTAACATTTATTATAGTGAAAGAAAACAAAGCAAAATCAGCAAAGGGAAAAAATGCATGGTGTGAAATCCAGGGGAAACCAGTCTCAAGCTTCCAAGAATCTTTTCCCAGTAGAGTTACACAGCACACACTTAACTCCTCCAACTATGAGTTGTGACAACACACGTGAAGTGTTGTCTACCAGAGAAGTTAATTATAGACTCAGTATCCAGAGTTTTTATTGGGATTGGTCACATCAGTACCCTCTGCCAAGAAGGTACCAAAATTCTAGACTCATAAAGGAAAAATAGGTGTTCAGCATAAATCATATTGTTTACCTAAAAGTCTAGGCACAGCAAACCATCATTATCAGTTAACTGTTGATTAGAAACACCCCAAGAACCAAGTTTCCAGATGCCAGCCAAGGTCCAGCCTTGCAAGCAAGCCATTCTAAGGATAGTGGTCTCAGGGTTGCTATGTTAGTTCGTTTCTGTACAGGTGGTGAGAGAGTTTAATATGCACTGTACCCAGAGTAATGAGACAACTGAATTCAGATAAGCATTAAAAATCTCTTCTTCAATATTACTAATTGAAACGTTAGGGAAAGTTTAAGTACAACTATAAGAATTTATAGTGTTTAGATTTCTCTGAATAGCCTTTTAGCAAAATATAGGATTTTCAAGAAAAAGTTAAAATATTTGGTAGAAATATCATTTAAAGAAAAAACTCTAGCTATATTAAGTATAAATTCACAAACAAAATTAACTTTAGCATTTCATTCTGTACAAGTAAACAAATGGGAAGAAGAAAGTAGAAAAAAATCTCATGTGTTAAAAGAATGTATCAATATTTGTATTTACATATGCATATGCATTTGAATGCATACAGATATTTGCTTGTACATACATAGAATATTTGTATATTTTAAGAAGGATACATATGAGGTTGGAAACATTTAATCTTGTAAAGGAAAGAAACGACTGGGATAGGTAATCATAGAGAAATTTTCTGTCAATATATACAGTTTAGTCTATTTGATTTTTTTTATCCTCTTCATATATTGTTTTAAATAAAATTAGTTTTTTAAAGTTCATCCGGAAAGATAAATGTGTGAAACTTCTTCCTCTATTTTTATAAAACCCGACAGAAATCTTTTTAATACTAGATGATATTGCTTCAAGAATAGATGGATAAAGAGAACAGGTTAGTAACCAAAAAACAAACAATATTAAATGCCTATCTTAGATGGTAAGATAATACATAACATGTGCATTTAAATTGTGGGGTATAATGATGAGGTAACAGAAATTTCCGTGTTCTCAGAAAAGTTAGAAGAATATCTTGCTATGTCAACTTGTCATTTTTTATTTCCTGGGCCCCAAATGAGTGCTTCCTTGCCTCAAAATTTCAAATAATTCCACTGAAACCTCCTTAATAGTATGTATGGGCATTAACCTTCTCACAAAGGTTTATTGGGCTAGCCCTAAATCAATGTTAGAGAAAGGCATGTTCTTTTCTTCTCACCTCCATATTTTCTTAAGCTGTCTTCTTTCTAAGCAGAACCGTCTCCGCATGCACATTGCCCTGCAGATAGACCCTCGAGGACTTGTATGCCCAATTGTGTCACTGAATTTATATGTATATGTGTAAATCTCAGAGGGGAAATAACACAAGCTAAAGCCAATAACTCACATTAAAATATTGTACTGCCACCCTATAAAATAAGTAGAAATTTTAAAAAATTTATACTTTTCAACACTGGCAGGCTGCAGTGAAACAGAAGCACCCTAACACATAATTAGTGGGGATAAAATTAGTTAATATTTCTAGAGATTAATTTGGCATGCTACAGCCAAAGACATTTATTCTCAGGATTAATAATAAGAAAACAAGAAAAAATATATAAATTAATACAAAATCTTGATTTTCAAATACTTAGGGCATACTTTGTAAACAATCTGAATAACGAAAAATAGGAGAATGGGTAAGTAAATTAAGGTGTAACTACATGTATGATGTATATTGTGTGGTAATTAAAATAGTGTTTTCCAAGCTCCTTAATGCCATAGGAAAATTATCAAATACAATGTTAATTTTAAAAAGCAAATACAAATTTTTATATACAATTTGATCCCATTTAATTGCAACAGATAAGTATACTGATATTTATATTATAAGAAATATTAGAAAAGAATAGTTAAAATGTGGAAAGTGATTTCCTCTAGGCTGAGATTATGAACATTTTTTCCTCTCATATGTACCTTTCTACATTTCAAAAACAATTTACAATGATGATATATTACTTTCAAAATTGCAAAAGAGATGGTATTTTAAGAAGTATTGAAAAATTAATAAAATAAAGATGAAAGAAAAATTATGCACAAAATGATAGCTTTTACAATTGTATGGAATAAAGTATAGTAATAAACTTGACGAAGATAATGAAATTTAGAGAAAATATTTAAGAATTGACAGTTGTAATTTCCAGACACCACAGTGTCTACAAATACAACTTTTATAAAAAGTCCTTTTTCTAGTTTTTCTCATGTTCATTTTCTTAGACCTATCGAGTGACTTTCAAAATATAAATGAAAAATGAAGTTAATTTACAGTACGACATTAAAATACCTTCACAGAATTAAGGAACTAAAAATATTTTTTCAATAATTTTTCAGAAAGTTTGAATGTTTGAGTATTCTGTGTACCAAACTCTAATCCTGTGCAAATTAGAGCCATTGAATTACACTGGCACATCTTCCTTCTTACAAACACTAGAAATATTTAAAAATTCCCTAATGGACTATCTATTGGATTCTACTTTATAATCATTATAAAAGGATAGGATGCAAACATGAAACTTCTCCTTCATTTACATGTTAATCATTGTAACCTTTTAATTTGTCTTGAGAGTCAAAATGATTCCTTATAAAAGCGAAGGTCATCCCTAAATCTGAGCACTTATTTGTCAATGATGGATAAAATGTGACTACAGAAAGGTAAATTAAATTCAACATAACATGTTTACCTTATTCTAAAATGTCTTAACATATTTAGAAAATCCATTTTCACTTCCCCCTACCCAACCATCTGAATGTGTTCCATGTGTTTTAAAACATAGATTAATGTGGAGTGGGAGAAAGAGAGGGAGAGAGAATCTGTGTCATTTCTCAGTGTTTGAGGCAAAGCATCAGCCATAGCAATTTAGACAGGAGTGAAAACATGTTTCATTGTGTTGGGTAGTACGGATATTCAGCTTGATGGAAAGCTTGGTAACCACACTCTTCCATTAAGAGGAGAAAATAATGACACTGAACTCTGAACCTGGACCTGACATCTTCATTGTTGATTTACAGTAATGTCTGTGGAGGGGAAGGTCACTGTGCTGAATAAGCAGCTAATGTGGCTCAGGGAGAAGGTCATTTGTGTATACTGTAACTTCTCATCATTTTAGGAGCATAGGGAATTTGGAAACTAGAACTTGGCATTTTCAGAGAATTATTACAGTGCTAAAGAGTTCAAAGTGTTTATTCTTGATACCTGGAAAATAAAGTGCCTCTTGCTCTGAAGTTTTCAAACAAGATTGCTGTACTGAAGTTTAATCAGCCTTCAGTCAAAACTACTCACGTGGAGGCTGATGCTAGAAAATGGAATTTTAAAGGTTCCCTTCCTTGGGCCTTCTGTAACAAAGGAAAAGGAAAATAGAATGTTAGAACCAGAAAGAATTTAAATGTTTTCTTCTAAACTTTTTCTCTTCAGCATGGCAAACGTAAATAGTGTTCATTGTTCTATTCCAATCCCTTTGTCAGGACTTCTAACTTCTCAGGAGAGTTAAGTCTAGAGTTCTGTACACACACACACCCCACCCCCAACACACATCACATTAAAGTTAAAACTAGATTTTCTCTCCAGAATATAAGTAGTCACTTGCAGCAGCTTTTCTGCCTATGGGTTTCAGCATAAAATCAAAAGATAATGGGAATGTAAAGATAATAAAGGACAAAAGAATACAGAAATGATGGACAGAGCTGTACTTTTCCTCTTTCTCTGTTTGTCTTGAAATATCTTCCAAAACTATGGGATTATTAATAACACTATCATTTTGTCCTGTTATTCTTTTTAATAAGTTTTTGCTGAGGTAAATTTTATGGTTCTGGTTGACTGTAGCCCACAATATCCCCCTCCTATTAGACATATTGTGCTTCTTTCATACAATAATACACCTTCTAGGTTATAGTCTGGTTCGTACCATATCAACACATATGTCACACTGATAAATGTATTTGTAAGAAAAATTGCAAGAAGGAGAAGATCTGATTTAAAGAGTGTAGATATTTAAAAGTTTTATAAATGTTGCCAAGTTGCATTCCGAGTTGTACCAATCACTTTTCATCTAATAGTGTATGGGGGCATCTCCATCCCCATTTCACCATGGAGTGTTTTTTTTAAAAAACATTCCATTACTATTTTGATCTTTTAGCTATTTTAATCATTTACTATTTTACCAGTTTAACTATTCAAAATAAAATAGATCTCCATATTTTTTCTGATATGTTTACTTTTACATGTTGTTTATTTATTTTGTCTCTAATCATTGATTATGTAGAATTTTTTTTGGTATGAAGTGTGAGTGAGGAGTCCAGTTCTATTTTTATATGTTATGTTGTCTTAGCATCATTGACTAAATAATATATATTTTCTCCAAAATTTGATATGCCATGTTTATAATATATTAAATTAACATATGCATTTGGGTTAAACTCTGAACTATCTATCCTGGTTCTAAGATTTGTGTACTTTTGTATCAGTCTCACACTTAAAAATTATGTTCTCTTCATCATGTAGTTTTTTTTTTGTCTTGTGTAGTTATTCAATGCCTCCTAATTAAACAATCTTGAGATTTTCCCAATATTTTGCTTGCTTATGTCCACATGAATGTTAAAATCATCTTTAGTTAAAAATAAGTATGTATTATTTTGGGAACAAAATGTATAGAGAGATATTGATGTATCAGAATGCTTTCTGCATTAGCTGCAATTGATTGAATGTCTAATGTAAAACATTATAAGCAAAAGAGAAGATTTATTAGCTCATGTGACAACACATCCAAAGGCATAGTGATGTTGGGTTTAGCTAGGTCAGTAGTTCAAAGCTGCATTCTCCCTTCTTTCTGTACTACTATTGCTTTGACTTTTGACGTCAGGCTTGCCTTCATGGTAGCTATGTCATCTTCAAGCATACTCAAAGTCTAAAGCCAAGAAAAGAGAATGTTTTTTCCTTTGTGTTCAGAGTAAAGAAAAATTTTCCAGGAGCTCTCCATCAGAACTCATCTTATTTTCAAGAATTTCATTAATGTCTGTTATTGAATTTATCATGAGAAGGTGGACTATAAAAATTTACCTCTTAGGATTAGGGAGTTCTCAGCTTTGTTGAAAGTACAGAGCATCTCGATAGTTGAAGGAAGAAGGGTTTTTGCTTTTGTTTAAGACTATTTTTTTGAGCAGTTTCAGGTTCACAGCAAAATTGAGAGGAAGGTAAAGAGATTTCCCATTTACCTCCTGCCCGCCACCACACACGCACAGACAGTCTCCGCTATTATCAATGTTCCCCACAAAAGTGTACATTTTTACAATTGATGAACCTACATAACACATCACAATCATCCAAAGTCCATAGTTTACCATGGGATTCACACTTGGTGTTGTATATTCTATGGGTTTGCACAAATGTATAATGACATGTACCATACAGAGTATTTTCATTGCCTTAAAAATCCTTTGTGCTTTACCTATTCATCTCTCCCCTACCCCCAACTCTTGGCAACTACTGATCTCTTTTTATTATCTCCATAGTTTTGCCTTTTCCAGAATGTCATATAGTTGGAATCATACAACATGTAGTCTTTTCAGATTGGCTTCTTTAATATAGTAACATGCATTTAAGATCCCTCCATGTCTTTTCATGGGGCTTGTTAGCTCATTTCCTTTTAGCACTGTATAATATTCCATTGTTGATGAAACTTGAAAATGGTGGTGAGCAACATGGAGGAGTGAACTGTTCCTTTTGTCTTTCCCCCTTTTGAACCACAACTAAATAGACATGCACTGGCCAATGGAGGAAGCTCACACAGCACAACAGGATACCTGAGAGACACATGCAGCTATACATCTGAGGATGGACCGACTGGACCCCTGGGAAGTGGCAGAGATAGCTGAGCATGCCCTGCTCTCCCCTGGTAGCCCAGTGCACACACACTAAAGCTTTACAACCTGGTACAAACACCTAGAAAGTGGGAACATGCACCAGGGCAACGTAGGAGGTGGTGGCAGTAACATTTGGCCAGCACTTGAGGTAGCTCTCATGGCAGCAGGGGGAGCCTGCTACACCACTGTGCCATCAAGGAGCAGCCATATCTTGGGTCCCAGTGAGGAAACCCTGCCCACCAAGCTAGAGGCCCCACAGACCACAGACCAGACCATAAAGAGAATCCATAGCAGATCTAAGTGTTGAAACAAATGCTATGCAGGTGCTTGCCAGCACTCACTGTCCTGCTGAGCCCCCAAAGAGTGACTGTGCCCTGGGTGACTTGGGGAACAGGCAGTGGTAGGTTTTAGCTCACTGGTGATCACCTTCTGGTGGAGAGGGGGAGCTCAGAGTGCTCCTGAGGTGCCAAAAAGTGGCCCTAGCCCAGTGAGGAATACCTGCCCACCAAGGAAAGTCCATACAAGTGCCTGAAAGCTCCCCAGGCTAGGGCAAGCACCCATAATACCCCCACAGCTTCCAGCAGATGTGGAAGGGTCAGAAACGCTGCTCCTACTCCCACCTAGCAGTAATGGGGGAACCTAGGTCCTAAGAATAACACAAATGCCCCAACAAAAGATGAATTCATCAAACACCATGAGAAACTGCAGCAACAACTCAGACCAGAAGGAAAATGACAACTCTCCAGAAACCAACACTGAAGACACAGAAATATACAACCTAACTGACAGAGAATTCAAAATAGCCAACACTGAAGACACAGAAATATACAACCTAAATGACAGAGAATTCAAAATAGCCATCATAAGGAAACAACGACTTACGAGAAAACACAGAAAGACAATGCAATGATCTCAGCAATAAAATGAATCTGTTCACCAAAAAGATCAAAACTACAAAAAAAAAAAGTAGAAATTTTAGATATGAAAAACACAATTAATGAAATAAAAAATAATCTACAATCATTAAGAAATAGAAATGATCTTATGGAGGGAAAAAAATCACTCTTCATAGGATAAAAATGCAGAAATTCTACAGGTGGAGGAGGAGACAGAATTAAGATTTAAAAAAAACGAAGAAATTCTTTGAGAAATATCTGACCCAATTAGGAAAAGCAACATGAAGATTATAGGTATTCAAGAGGGAGAAGAGAAGGAGAAAGGAGTAGAGAGCTTGTTCAAAGAAACAATTGCTGATAGCTTCCCAAACCTGGAGATGGTATCAGATTTACAGATAAATGAAGTTAATCGTATGCCCAAATTTATCAATGCTAGAAGACCCTCTCCAAGGCATATAATAGTAAAAATGGCAAAAGCTTGTGATAAAGAAAGAATATTAGGAGCAGCAAGGTGGAAGAAAATAACCTACAAAGGAAACCCTATCAGGCTTCAGCAGATTTCTTGGCGGAAAGCCTACAGGCTAGGAGAGAATGGAATGATATATTCAAATTACTGAAAGTCAAAAACTGTCGAAAGCTGTCCCAGGTAAACAAAAGCTGAGGGAGTTCATCACCGCTAGACCTCGCCTACAAGAAATAATTAGAGATGCCCTCACACCAGCAACAAAAAAGCAAAGGGCTACAAAGCTCTGATCAAGGAGATAAATAGACAGACATGATCAGAAACCTGCAGCTCTCTACCAGGATAGGGAGGCAGAGGCTCAATTAAAACTTAAAACAGAAAGAGAAAAGAAACACCAAAAGTAATTATAAACACTTCAACTTAGCCACAAACTCACAAAAATTAAAGACAAAACAATTTGTAACAGTAATTACACACAAGGGGAGAGGAGAGGGAAGGAACCTGTTTTGGTTAATGGAGATAAGAGGCTATAAGAAAATCGACTATCTCATCTCCAATATCTCTCATGCTATCCCCATGGTAACCACTAAACAAAAAGTCAGAGCAGAGCAACAATTCACAAAAAGAGAGAAAACTGAGAAATCCACCTCAGAAAACAAACAAAATGAAATGGCAGTCAGAAACACAAAGGAAGAGAAACAGTGGAAACAGAACAACCAGAAAACAAGAGATAAAATGGCAGCATTAAACCCTCATATAACAATAATCACTCTAAATGTCAATGGATTTAATTTTCCAATCAAAAGACCCACCCAGTGTAGCTGGATGGATTAAAAAACAAGACCCAACAATACGCTACCTCCAGGAAATGCACCTCAGCTCCAAAGACAAACATAGGCTTAGAGTGAAGGGATGGAAGACAATACTCCAAGCTAATGGCCAACAAAGTAAAGCAGGTGTTTCATTCTTCTATCAGACAAAGTAGACTTAAAGTTAAAAAACACAACGAGAGACAAAAAGGGGCAGTATATAATGGTAAAAGTGACATTCCACCAAGAGGAAATAATGCTTATTAATATATATGCAACTAACACAGGGACAGCAAAGTAAACAAAGCAATTATTAACAGACCTAAAGGGAGAAATTAACAGCAACACAGTAATAGCAAGGGACCTCAACACCCCACTCACTTCAATGGACAGATCATCTTGACAAAAAGACAACAAGGAAATAGTAGATTTATATGAAACACTTGACCAGATGGACTTAATAGATACATAGAGAGCATTCTATCCAAAAACAGAAGAATGTACTTTCTTCTCAAGTGCCCATGGAACGTTCTCAAAGATAGACCATATTTTGGGTAACAAGGCAAGCCTCAATAAATTTAAGAATATTGAAATCATCCCAACCATTTTTTTTTTTCTGATAACAATGCTATGAAGCTAGAATTCAACCACAAAAACAAAATTAGGAAACTCAGAAATATGTGGAGACTGAACAGTATGCTATTGAACAAATATTAGGTCATTGAAGAAATCAAAGGGGAAATTAAAAATATCTGAAAACAAACGAAAATGAAAATACAACATACCAACTCTTATGTGATGGAGAAAAAGTGGTCATAAGAGGGAAATTCATAGCAATACAGGCTCACCAAATCAAGCAAGAAACATCTCAAGTAAGTAATCTTAAAACGAACCTAACAGAGCTAGAAAGAGAAGAACAGACAAAGCCCAAAGTCAGCAGAAGGAGGGACATAACAAAAATCAGAGCAGAGATAAATGAAATAGAGGCTAAAAAAACAGTAGAAAGGATTAATGAAACTAACAGCTGGTTATTTGAGAAGATAAACAAAATTGGCAAACACTTAGCCAGACTCACCAAGAAAAAAAGAGAGAAGGCTCAGATAAATAAAATTAGAAATGAAAGAAGAGAAATTACAACAGATACTGCAGGAATTCAAAGGATTATAAGAGAATACTATGGAAAACTATATGCCCACAAATTCGATAACCTACAAGAAATGGCTGAATTCCTAGACTCATACAACCTCTCAAAACTGAATCAAGAAGAAATAGAGAATCTGAATAGACCTATCACAAGTAGAGAGATTGAAACAGTAATCAAAAACCTTCCATAAAACAAAGTTCCAGGACCAGATGGCTTCTCTGGAGAATTCTACCAAACATTCAAAGAAGAGTTAGTGCCTATCTTTCTCAAACTATGCCAAAAAATTGAAGAAGATGGAACACTTCCTAACACATTCTATGAGTCCAACATTACCCTGATACCAAAACCAGACAAGGACAACATGAAGAATAAAAACTACAGGTCAATATCAGTGATGACCTTACATGCAAAAATCCTCACAAAATATTGGCAAACTGAATACAGCAATATATTAAAAGAATTGTACAACTCCATCAAGTGGGATTCATGGTTCGACACCCACAAATCAATCGATGTGATATACCACAGTAACAAAGTGAGGAATAACAATCACATGATCATTTCAATAGATGCAGAGAAAGCATTTGAGAAGATCCAACATCCATTTATGATAAAAGCGCTCAATAAAATGGGCATTGAAGGAAAGTACCTCAACAGAACAAAGACCACATATGACAAACTCACTGCCAACATCATTCTAAATGGTGAAAAACTGAAAGCCATCCCTCTGAGAACAGGAACAACACATGGGTGTCCACTCTCACCACTCTTATTCAACATAGTACTGGAGGCATTGCCCAGAGAAATAAAGCAAGAAAAAGAAATAAAAGGAATCCAAAATGGAAAGGAAGAAGTGAAACTTTTGCTATTTGCAGATGATATGATTTTATAGAGAGAAAACCCTAAATAATCCACCAGAAAACTATTAGAAATAATCAACAACTACAGTAAAGTTGCAGGGTACAAAATCAATTTTAAAAAATCAGTTGAATTCCTATACACTAACAATGAACTAGCAGAAAAAGAAATCAAGAATACAATCCCATTTACAGTCGCAAGAAAAAGAATAAAATACCTAGGAATAAATTTAATTAAAGAGGTGAAATACCTGTACACTGAAAACTATAAGACATTATTGAAATAAATTGAAGGAGATACAAAGAAATTGAAAGATATTCCATGTTCATGGGTCTGAAGAATAAACATAGTTAAAATGTCCATGCTACCTAAAGCAATTTACAGATTCAACACAATCCCAATCAAAATCTCAATGACATTCTTCACAGAAATAGAACAAAGAATCCAAAAATTTATATGCAACAACAAAAGGCCCTGAGTAACAAAAGCAATCCTGAGAATAATAAACAAAGCTGGAGGCATCACAATCCCTGACTTCAAAACATACTGCAAAGCTATATTAATTGAAACAGCATGGTACTGGCACAAAAACAGACAAACAGATCAATGGATCAGAATTGAAAGCCCAGAAATAAAACCACACATCTATGGACAATTAATCTTTGACAGAGAAACCAAGAACATGCAGTGGAGAAAGGAAAGCCTCTTCAATAAATGGTGTTGGGAAAATTGGACAGCAATGTACAAAAGAATGAAAGTAGACCATTATCTTGTACCAAACACAAAAATTAATGCTAAATGGATTAAATATTTGAATGTAAGAACTGAAACTGTGAAACTCCTAGAAGAAAATATAGGCATTACACTCTTCAACATTGTTCTTAGCCACATATTTTTGAATACTATGTCTATTAGGGTAAGGGAAACAAAATGGGACTGCATCAAACTAAAAAGCTTCTACAAAGCAAAGGAAACCATGAACAAAATGGAAAGACAACCCACTAACTGGGAGAAAATATTTGCAAGTCCTTTATCAGACAAGGGGTTGATCTTCAAAGTATATAAAGAACTCACACAACTCAACAACAACAACAACAAAAAACAAACAACCAGATAAAAAAATAGGCAGAGGCTATGAACAGACATTTTTCCAAGGAAGATATACAGATGGCCAACAGACAGATGAAAAGATGCTCGACATCACTAATTATTAGGAAAATGCAAATCAAAACTGCAATGAGCTATCACCTTACACGAGTCAGAATGGCTATAATTACCAAGACAAAAAACAGCAAATGTTGGATAGGATGTGAAGAAAAGGGAACACTCATACACTGCTGGTGGAAATGCAAACTGGTGTAGCCACTATGGAAAACAGTTTGGAGATTCCTCAAAAAGCTAAAAATAGAAATACCATATTACAGAGCTATACCACTATTGGGTATCTACCCAAGCAACTTGAAATCAAGAATCCAAGGTAACATATATACCCCTATGTTCATTGCAGCACTATTCACAATAGACAAGACATGGAAATAATCCAAATGCCCATTGTCCAATGACTGGATAAAGAAGATGTGGTATATATATATATATATATATATATATATATACACACACAATGGAATACTACTCAGCCATAAAAAAGGACAAAATCATCCCATTTGCAACAACATGGATGGATTATTATGCTAAGCAAATCAAGCCAGACTGAGAAAGACAAAACCATATGATTTCACTCATATGTGGAATATAAACAAACACATGAACAAAGAAAAGAGTTCAGTGATTACCAGGGGTAGGGGAGTAGGGGGATGGGAACAGGAGGTGAAGAGAAGCACTTGTGTGGTAACAGACAAGAAATATATACAATTTAAATTTCACAATGATGCAAACTATTATGAACTCAATAAAAAAAGATAATTCTGAAAAAAAAATATTCCATTGTCTGGGTGTACCACAGTTTAATTGATCCATTCACCTTCTAAAGGACATCTTGATTGCTTCCAAGTTTTGGCAATTGTGAATGAAGCTGCTCTACACATCTGTGCACAGGTTTTTGTGTGAACATAGGCTTTCAACTCCTTTCGGTAAATAACTAGAAGTGGATTGCTGGCTGTATGGTAAGAGTATATTAAGTTTTGTAAGAAACCACCAAACCACCTTCCAGAGTAGCTGTACCGTTATGCCTTGAATGAGAGTTCCCATTCTTCTACATCCTTGTCAGCATTGGGTATTGTCGCTGTTCCAGATTTTGGCCATTATGATAGATATATATTGATATCCTATTGTTGTTTAAATTTGCATTTCCTTCATGACATGATGTGGAGCATCTTTTCATATAGCAGTATATAGCATTCTATTTATTCAAGTCATTCTTATACTAGGGTTTTTATTTGTTTTCTTCATATAGAAGTTGCATACTTCTTGGTGCATTTTTTTCTTAGAGACTTATTTTTTTAAGCTATTTTCAATGAGATCTTTTCGCTTCCTTTCAATTTTCTAAGCTATTAAAAACCCACATTTAAAAAAAAATAATCTTTTTTTCTTTCTCTCTAGATGAGTAGGTATAGATATGCATGTGGATATATACGTAAAATTGATACACACATTCACCCACACATATATATGTGTCTATGAATGAATATCTGTATTATATACATTATATACAGTTTAAAGCAACCAACGAAAAAGTTAAGGAAACTTTTATTGTCTGTAACATGCTTTTCCATTGACTAAACATACTTCTGGTGTTGACTCTGGCACTTTCTAATAAGATGTTTGATACAGAGAGCCTGGTTTTAGACGTAAGTTTGTATGGCTTTGAATTCTAGCTTCGGAATTCCCTAAGGGCATATTCTTGGGCAGATTACACCTCTCTATGATTCAATTTTCTCATAAATAAGATGGGGTGATAATAGTATGTACCTCCTGGGAGAGTTGTTAGGGAAGAGGATAGTTGTGAAGTTTAATCCTCACAAAACTACTACACAGTAAGTGTCAGATGATTTTTATTTTCCTTATTAGTAATAATACTAATCCTTTGTCTCACATTCTTAGATATGTCTTTTTCAGTTTTTGGGACTCATGAAAAGGCTGAAATGCATAATTAGAGTGATTGAGAAAATTTTTAGATAATATATTCCAGGTTATTGTAATTGAATGCAACAATTACTAATATAGAATATTAGCCAAGTGCTATGACAGGCCAAAGGAAGGACTAGTTAGCTTTTTGGAAGGGCCAGAAAGGGCAAAACAAAATTTGTGATATTTGAGCTACCATGCAAAACAGGTAGATTTAAACAAAATAGCTCAATTTGGAAGTTTTCTACTTTTTTTCTTTTCTTCACCTTAAAACGAAAGTGTGATTTTCTGAAAAATCTGAAGAAGATAGTTGAGAAGAAACAATCCAAATTCTCCACTTGGTAATGGATATGAAGCTCCTAAAGTTGTCTATTATTCTTAACTACGTTAAATATACAATGGACGTGCTTGAGATTTGAATGTAGAATTTGAATTTCGAAATACGTTACATATTGCATGTCAGGATTTTCTATTCTGTTACAGAGAGCTCATAATGGGAGGTTTCACCAAGTGAAATGAGAGAAAAAACTGCTTAATCAAGGTCTCCAGGTCAAGTACTAGTACAAGCTGAGAGATATTCCTGTTGAAATTGTGTTGAAAGACCACATTTCATGCTACTAGTGAAGGAGTGAAAAAAAACCACACACACAGCAAGCTGATTCCACAACACACATCACAATTTCCTTCTGCTTGGAGCGATTCTCATATGTGTCCTTTAGCGAGTCAGCCAGGCCAGAAACACTGCCACTCCTGCTGGGCTGGAGCCAGGAGTGTATGAGATATCTTAAAATCTGGTATTTGTTAGTTTAATCGTCTCCAAACCATATTGCAAGAACAGTAACCCTCTAGAGAAGAGCATCAGGCTATGGAGACTGTTTCCACTTGGTGGAAAATATTATTTCAAAAAGCCCTTATGGAAAAGGGAAATAGAAACAAAGTAAAGAGGCTGGCCCCGTGGCTGAGTGGTTAAGTTCATGTGCTCTGCTTCAGCGGCCCAGGGTTTTGCTGGTTTGGGTTCTGGGTGTGGACACGGCATCACTCATCAGGCTATGCTGAGGCAGCATTCTACATAGCACAACCAGAAGGACCTACAACTAGAATATACAACTATGTACTGGGGGCTTTGGGGAGAAGAAGAAGGGGGAAAAAAAAACAAAGTTAAGAGGCAACATGAGAAGAAAACAAAAGGATATTGGAACACCTTTTGTTCTTTTTCTTTTAAGATATCAATTGAAATAGAAAAAAGGTAGTATCACTGCCGTGCTTTTTGTATCTATAAAACATTGCTATTTTTCATGTCTGTGATACACAGCAATAAAATAAAACAAAATGCAAAATAAAAATCTTGGACCTTTTGGAATCCTAAAAGTTAAAAAATCAAATTAAAATCTGTTAGCCTTTGAGAGGAAATTCTTATTAAAAGTCTGTAAAGTGGATATCACAGAATTTCTCATGGTTATTTCCTTTTAATAATTTCCTTAAATTTGCCAGACAATATTTAATGTCAGCAAAAGTATTCACCAGCAGAATCCATCATTAAATTGGGCACTACATAATACAAAAACCCCAAAACATGGACGCTAGGAGAAAAAAAAAAAAGCAATAATAGAAGATTCTCAAGCAAACAGATGAGATGAGCAAGGTTAGTTTTTAAATCCTACCTCTATCCATCAAAAGGTTTTAGGATGAGTCAACACAAACCTGAAGGTTCTATTAATGTCACTAAACATGGTAATATATACATATAAAGATCAAAAATTTTTTCGGGTTCATAATTTCTATTAAGTTTAAATTGCATAACTAAAGCGTATCTTTTTTAACAAAAACTATAATAATTTTACAATAACAAAACAAAACAATTAGATGGAAGCAAATATGCCCAGACCTTAATGATGCTCAATTCTGGGTCATGGAAACTCATATTCATCATGGGTTTTGGGTCTTGGGAATTGTCATTTTCATCTTTGTATTTTATACATTTGTTAAATAGAAAACATTTTTCAATTGTATTCAAAATAAATGTAAAATAAATTAATTTGAAATATTCTTAGCAAAGAAACAATCTTCATAATTATTGACTATTATAGTAAAAATGTTTTCTAAGAATTTGTATTTTACTATTATAATTTCCTCATGCCTTCAGCTACATATATACAAATGTCCTTGGTGCATCTCTTTAGTGTTCTGTCATGCAGAGTGTCATAGCACAAGCCTATTACTTTATCCTCATATTTGCTTGAAAATATCAGGAAGCATAGTAATAATAATTATTATTATTATTTTGTGTGTGTGTAAGATTCATGCTGAGCTAACATCTGTTGCCAATCCTCCTCTTTTTTTGTTTGAAGAAGATGTTAGCCCTGAGCTAATATCCATGCCAATCTTTCTCCACCCTGTATGTGGGATGCCTCCACAGTATGGCTTATTAGTGGAGGAAGTCCACACCCAGGATCTGAACCTGCAACCCTGGGTCACCAAAGTGGAGTGTACAGAACTTGAAGCACTTGACCATGGGGCCAGCCCCAGTAATTATTATTTTTTGAGCATGCCATAATATACTATCCCACAATTATTATTAACATACGTGACCATATGCAAAGAATGATAATACCTTTATTTTCTCTCTCATTAGTTCTCATCTATGGCATGGCAGTGGGAAAAGTTTCAGTTCAAAGCAGAAAGTTTAATTGATTAAAAGAATTCAAGCAATACATTTAAGTATAATGATTTAAGCAACGGTGTTGTTTGTTTGTTTTTTAGTTCCCCAATTCCTTTAAAAAAATATAGAAGAAGCAGAGGATTTTTACACCCTGTGGTGTTGGAGATAATGGAGGGACCCTTTAGTGGAAACCAATGAGTTCTCTCTTTTCTATATGTGACCTTTGTCTTTTGAATATCAAAAGCTGTTATTAATTCTTCCTTTCTCTTTGCTTTCACACTCCAGTGAGCTTTATCCCTTCAAAGCAAATAGAAGGTTTGGGTAACTGTAGAGTATATCAGTATATGGAAATGCACTTTTTTCCCAAATTTTACATACATATTGCTTTGTATTTTTTAATGGAATGTCCATCTAATTATTTAACCTGAGTCTATCATCAGTGTACAAAAATAGGGCAGTAACACAAAGGAACTGAGACAGAGGTAAATGAATGCTATCCAAGCACTCGTTATGTGACAACAGCTAAAGAAAAAATACACCAAAGCGGGGGGTGGAGGGGGGAGAAGTGGGCAAAACTTACACAAAGCCTTATGGCTACCATGACAAGGTGTACTGATAATTTAAAATGGGGCCCTCAATAGATTACATACTGGTGGTGGTGAGAAAATAAAGAACAGCATTATGGAAGAAATGATCTGCATTCATTATAGATTTATAATATCTAAGAATGCATTGGCTTAAATTTATCTTTATTCCTTTAGAGATTTTATTTTGAATTATGCAAATTTCAAAATATGTGATGGATATTCTAGCATTTATTTATCTCATAAAATGTTAATGTTGAACACTAAATTTCTATGCTCAAAGGTACAGGTTTTAAAAGAGAATGCTACATATGTAGATATACATCACAATCAAGAACTTTGAATCAAGACATAGAGAATCTATTTTGAAATAAAAATTGTGATGATCAAAAATAGTTACATTGAAAAGAGATTTTCTGTTTTCTCAAACATTGAATATTTCAGTCCGAAAGTTAAGAACTGGGAAAGAGATAATATCAAATTAAGTAAAGATAACATTGCTTGGTGTTGTTCTTCCAGCTGTGGAAAAAGAATGCTGACATCCCACCTCTAATTTGTGGCTATCACAAGGATATAATTATAAGAGCAGTTGTCATATATATATTTATCTTAAAATTTTTGAGACATTGAGGACTTCAAAACCAAGATATAGCTGGAAGCACTCTTCCTGTAGAAGCAGTAATTGGAGGCAGAACTCCTTTGCAGTACTGTTTAGAGGGACGTAAAGACTTTAGTCAAGCTGTTGACAAATGGCTGCTTCAAGTGAAAGTTAAGATAATGAGCAAAGGCTTAAATTTTTCTACACAACAAATAATTTTGTCAATATGAGAAATTTACCAGTTTCAAGAATGATATGGGTGAGGAAAAGGATGCAAATAAGTTGATAAAGAACTCTTAAAAGGCAGAAATTACTAAGAATAGAGACAATATTTTAAGCCAACATTGAGTTTATTTTTAGAACTTTTCTTTGGTTATACCAGTGTCTTTATAAAGAGTATTAAATTTATATATTAGAATTCTGTCTTTTCAAATTTTCAGCATTGTTGTTTAATGTAGCATGCCTAAATTTACTACATAGTAGTGTGTATATATGTGTGCATATATGTACACACCTATACATTTACTCACTCAAGAATACCAGCTATACAGTACACACACACACACACACACTATATATATATATACAAATTCATGGTTATTTTTAATGCCCTTGAGTCAATTCCAACTCCTAGCAGCCCTGCTTACAGCAGAGCAGAACTCTGTCTATCATTTTTGCTCCATCCTTGCACCTTCCAGCACTATATCAGACAATGCTCCTTTGCCATTCACAGGGTTTTCATGGAGAGTTTTCTTGGAAATGGGTGCCCAGGTCCTTCTTCCTAGTCTGTCTTTGTCAGAAAGCTCCTCTGAAACCCGCCTACCGTGGCTGATGCTCCTGGTATTTAAAATACTGGTGGCATAGCTTTCAGTATCACAGCCACCTGGAGCCACCACAGTATGACAATGAACAGACAGGTGGTGCGGTTCCTTACATATATATAGCGTATATACCTAGAGATACATAGAGCTGCATATATGCATGTTTACGTGTATGTACATGTACACATATATACATACATAATGTTCACATTCCAGAATACATGTTCAGTCATTCTGAACAATCCCTTTAATAACCTTCATAAAGTCCTGATTTTAAAATTTGTGTTGTGTTTTTTTTTTTTTTTTTGAGGAAGATTAGCCCTGAGCTAACTGCTGCCAATCCTCCTCTTTTTGCTCAGGAAGACTGGCCCTGAGCTAACACCCATGCTCATCTTCCTCTACTTTATATGTGGGACGCCTACCACATCCTGGTGTCCCAAGCGGTGTCATGTCCACACCCGGGATCTGAACTGGTGAACACGGGGCCGCCGAAGCGAATGTGCACAATTAACCGCTGCACCGCCAGGCCGGCCCCTAAAATTGCTAAGTGTTTATTTTCAAATAAAATGAGTAGAAAACGGTTTCCTTTACAAGTTTCTATTTTGACCCAGTTTATTCTACCCAGGTAGGTTAGACATTAATATATTATAGTCACTCATCTCCATGGTTGTAAGAATTCATGTCACTGGAGTATAAACATCTATTTTTAAATAGCCATATTTTTCAAGTTATCTGCAAGTTTCCCAACAGTACTGTTAAGGTATTTTTAGACTCTTATGATAGATTTTAACTATCTGTTATTTTAATTGTGGCGTAAGTACTAGTCTGGGAAAGGTGAATATATGGAATGAAAATGGGCTCTAAAATAAATGAGAAGGATCTAGTATCATTAATGCCTGGCAGTGACAGATGATCAGCTACAAGATTACCACACATTTATTTTCTGATGGAAGTTTGAACTAATAAATCTGTGTTATAAATATTGTGAAATGTATATTAACATACGGTCTTTGGAAATAAACCAGGGATAGAGGAGTAGGGAGTCAGAATCACCATCTCTCAGACGCTAGGCAAATTTAGGTAAGCACTTTGGCACCTTTGGGATTTAGTCTCACATGACTAAAATAAAAGAGCTGAAGTTTAACAGTTGATCTCTATACCTCTGGACATGGTACTTAATTTAGCCTTAAAATTTTAAATTAGATTGTTTAATGAAATCTGAAAGCTTGGTTTTTACTATTTTAGTATTATCAATCTATTTGCTTTCTTAAACTCTTTTCGATTAGTAGTTTTCTTGTTGACAATTTTGACAAATTGTTTATCTTCACATAGTTTACCTTTCCTTTTTCTCTAAAAATTAGTAGGGAACACATGGAGGTGAAATTATATGTATATATTACAAATTATCTATTTTATAAATTATATATTACATATTTTATATACATATATTGTATGCCTTGAAAATTCCGACACAAGGTAGATTCTTTTTAAATGTTAATTTTCACCCCTTTACCATTTTGAATCTTGAGTAAAAATTAGCAAACAATAAATGATCTCCTCTTTCTCTCTTTTTTCCTGCAATAATTGTTTAAAATGTAGCCTTACTGATAGTAATTATATAACCCGGTAAATAATTTTAAAGTTATGACTCAAAAATAATCACACCGTGGAGATAAGAAAGTAAAAAAAATAAAATGCCCCACAATTATGAAATTAACCATAATACTTGTAATTTCTCCACCCTACATCATGAAATTCTCCAGTCTTAGACATTTCAGCTAAATGCATGACTATTCCCAAAGACTTAAAATATGTGTGAAGAATGATTAGAATTTTGAAATCTGTTAAAGATTTCACATTTTGTGACTTGATTATATGCATTCATCACCATCATCAGCTTCATCAGCATCAGACCAAATGTGTGTGTACATACACAGACAGTGTTCATTGTATATAGTATACATATACATGTATATATGTATATAGTACGCAGGAATGCTTCTTACTTATTTTACATATATTACTTCCTTTATTTCTCACAATAAGCCTATATGTTAGATAATACTGGTGTTCTGCTCTTAGAAATGAGAACACTGAAATCCCAAAGGGTTAATATTTGCTCAAGATAATGCAGCTATCAAATGGCATCTATTCATTTTGAGCCTTTGGAAACTACATTTCTAAGAAGGAAAACTATGGAAACTGTTCTCAGAAGGAAATCCTCATTATTACCATGAAATTGAAAGCAATATCACTGAGTCTCTATGTCACCACTGGTAAATCACAAGCCTGTATAGTTTCAGTTTTCTAATCTGTAAAATGAGAAAATTGTATTATATCATTGTAAATCCCCCTTTACCTATTACAAGTTGATAATTTAAGTGCCTGTTAATTATTTTAAATTCTAATTAGTAAAACCTATGTACCAGAACTTGGTCTAGTTCTTTTTCCTCTTGTCTAAGGCCTTAGAGGGAAGTAAAGTCAAGAAATACGCACTTCGTATCTTCAGTCACTCACGCATTCATATCCTCGTTCATTCACTCACTTATTTGTTTAACTTGCACTTACTTATTAAATGCTCACCCTGATCCAGGGTCTTTGCTATTTACTGGGGTATACTAAAGTGGCATCATCTACCTGGTATCACAATATAGATAGGAGGCAAACAATAATGTAAAAATCCCACCGGTAATTTCACAATTATAAATTAAGTGCTATGAAGACACAGTGCAGAATACCAAGAAAGCATATAAAAGCAGGGGCACTATAATGGCTATGCATACTCAGGGATGAGTAGATCAGCTTTGCAGTGACTGTTATGAGGAGAATCATTACAAAATGGAGATACACTAAACAACAATGTACATTTTATATATATAAGTGACTTCTCTCTCATTTAACTACTTCATTTTGGTACCAAAGCCTTAATATTGAAGTATTTACAATCATCATCAGACAGGATTGGCTAGGTTATGTGGTAACCAACAACCCAAAATCTTATTGATATGTAAGATTAAATGTTTATTATTCCCTCACATTAAATGTCCATCAAGGAGCCGGATGGGGATGTGCTTATCCTTGCCGCTCAAGGACTCAGGCTCACACAGACTCTTTCTCAATATGTGTGTACATGAACACCATGACAGATGGAAGAGAATGTGTCAAATAATGTATTAGAGCTCAAAAGCATTTGCCTAGATATAATACATGCCACTTCCACTCTTTTCCATTGATCAAAGAAAGTTACTTGTTCAGAACTACCTTCAAATGAGAGGAGAAAGTACAACCTTACCATGCATCCAGAAGTAAAATCTGATGTTTATGAACCTCCTGACAACTAACACAAAACACAGCCTCTGTGGGAGCTTTGAAGATGTGTAAAATACCTGAGTGAGCGTTCAAAAAACCCACTAGTAACATTAGCACGGGCTCTGTTAAGAAGGGTGGTTGAATTTTGTTTAGGGAAGAATAGCAAATCTCTATTTATTTGAACATCTAAGTGCCATTATTTAAAACGCCCTTTTATCCACCTGATGAATATTTTATCCATTCTTCACTCCCAAATCCCCTATCACTTCCTCTGCAAACTCTCCCCTCACCCTCCAAGTAGCAATAATCACTCACTCTCCTTGCAATCCCTGCGTGCTTTTCCTGCTTTGCATTTATCGCGCTTAACTGTCATTTGTTTATTTATCCATTTGAACATGACTGGATGACACGTTCTCTGAAAGCAGAGACTGTGCTCTCTTCCTCTCTGAGTCCTCACCATGTGTCACAGTGACTGGAACATAGAAAATTTCCAAATCAGGTGGAATACTTTATTGTATCCTGAAAACTATGTGTTTAATAACAAAACATATGTGATTGGCTGATGAGAAAAGAGCATTAAAGACGGGACAAATATTGCGAGTCATAATAGGATCAAAGATTGTCCAGGAACTTGCTACAGATGAATTCCAAAAGATAGTACTGCATCAGATGTGTTCATTTTATAATCAGAACCACAAGACATTTTACTGGTGGGGGGGGGGGCGTGTATTGTTTTGGTGGTAAGAGCAACTATCTAGATTAAGATTTAGAAAACTAACTTGTATTTTGTTGTGTAAGATTTGCTGATGGGATATTTTCACCTATTGAAGAAGCTCCTTAAAATATACTGCGTTTAACATCATAAAAATAGCATAGCTGTTCTTTTCATTTCTTGAACAACTCTACTACTCCTAAGAAGAAAACAATTACATATATACTCTATCTGCATATAAATATAATATAACGTTTCTCTAGGTTCATCTCTTAGATGAATTTTTCACATCTCTTAATTAATGTTACCTCAAAATTAAAAATGTGACAGTTTAGTTAACCACTGATTGTCATATGTAAATAGAAGTTTTAACTCAATTAGTGTTATATATGCAGAGCTGAGAAGAATAATGATCAAGCAACTTGCCATAATTACTCAGCTGCATCAACGATCTTATTGAAAAGCAAGTTAATTCAATTTGAAGTTATTGGCCTCTAGGTTAAAGTAAAAGTAGGGGAAAAGAGGTTTGCCTGCTCCAAGTTAAGATGGTACATGGATAAATGTTATCTCACAAAGGAGTATATAATTTATTTAGTCTTTATAAAAAGTCACCTCTTCTTTTTCTCTGTGAAAATTTATGTAGCCTGTCTTTGGCTCTATTTCAAAAGACTTTCATGTTAAATTAAAACTGGGATAGGAAAACTTTATTTTTAAAACACTGCAAAGACTAGTGGGTCCATTTAGAGCATAGTTAAGATGATGTAATTAGGAAGTAGATTGCTCTGAAAGAAAATTATCCAGTCTGGACTTTGTGATATCGCAGCTTCACTGAAATGGGTATTGCTTTAGAATATTGTTCAGGAATCTGATTAGTCAAATGCAGTCTGGGTGAAACTTGAGTTGAATCCTTTATTTTAGTGTCTTAGTGGAAAGAGCTAAAATTCATTTGGCTTATTTAAAAATGAACTAAATGCTTTATAAAAGCTCACTCTCACTTTATGAAAAACTCTTGAATCTTAACTATGTTAAAATAGCTATGCCATTCCTTTGGCAAATAGTCATGAGTGAAATCATTAGTAAAGAGGGAAAAAACTTAATCCATTAGTTTTCATGAAAACCAAATTACTTGGCTAGAAATAAAGTTACAGGTTTAATACAGATAAAATGATTTTGTTCAGCCATATCTGGTAGAAAAAGAACGATGGATACAATGTGAAGTAAAACTTGTCTGCTCCCTGTCAGCACGCTTAGGTCCATGAGGGCGACAGATGCACCAACACAGAACTAAATAAATGCACTACCTTTATCACAGGCTGAGCTTTGACCTCAGACTCCATTGTAGTTACCTGAAATGGTGACAACATTAATTACAGAGACTATTTTGGATCTCCAGCCTCTGGATAAAACTAGAAGCAGGTTGAGTGGCTTCCTTGACTCATTTCTTATAGGACTTCACCCCAATTTGGCCCTCAAGATCTTACAATTTTGAAAGCAAAAGGATATGAGGAAAGAAGATTCCTCAAGGGAAAAAAGACAAATTTTATCCCTAGGGCTTAAGACAGAAGATTCAATACCTCTGAACAGTGAGTAGAGATAAAAGCTGTTTAATAAGGAAGCCCAGATTGATACACACTATATTCATTTCTCTGCACGATGTAAAATATGCCGTAGATTACAGTAGACTACTCTAGAATCAGGTATCAGATCACTTCTTCCCATTTAATTATCACCAAATTGGTCTTTGTCATGATTATCTTACTCTCTGTTGAGGGATATAATAAAAATCTATGCTTATTCTAAACATATGGTTAAAAATATTGCTCAGAATATATTCCCTATGGGGGCAAAGGCAAATAATACTTGTTGTTTCTTTACATGGATTATCTGTGTTTTTGTAAAATACACATTGTCTTACATTTAGGTTTATGATCCATTTGGAATTATTTTTTGCATATGATGAGAGGAAAGAATCTACGTTTCTCTGTGTGTTTTTCAGATAGGACCAGAGCAACTCCTATTTTCGGGCTAATTTTATCCCACTGTTGGTTACCTTCTGAGTACAACATCCCCTGCCTTCAATATCTCTTGAATTAAGAGACTTTTTCATTATGGCAACAAACTGTTTATGACCCTTTAGAAACTCCATTGACCGTTCCTTATGCTCCCATTCACCCAAGGCTTGTGTAGTTTCTTCACACGTTACTGTTTTTTAACTCAGCTGTAGATGCAAGGTTGACCTTGAAAAGATCTCCAGAACTCTCTCTCTTTGCAGTTGTCTCCTCTCCAGTACTCTGTCCTGCACGCTCTAGCTGCTTTGCCCTCCCTGGAATCTCAACTCTGTCTCCTCCACTCACAGAAATCCCTCAGCTCTCTCTTGGTCCCACCTTCTTGCTCTGTGCCAAGGAGGTTCTCTACAGGCAGTATGCTGGGAATATTACTGGGCTTGGCTCATTTGTTCTTCCTCTCTCAGAAATCACTGTCCTATACTGACTTTTGTTTGACAACTCTATTTTATATATTTTCTATGTTTTTTAGTTGTTTGAGAAGAGAGTGTTATCTAGTAAATGTAACTAAATCTTGGCCTAAAGTTCAACTTCTGTCCTGTTCTTATTTCCTTTTTTACCTCTTTACATTTTAATATGATAGTTTCAATTAATTTGTCTTCAAGTTCTCTGCAGTGTCTAATAGTGTGATAAAACTTTCAGAGGGAAATCTCATCTCTAATTTGTCTGTTTGCTTGTAGCATTTCCTTTATACTCTTCTCTTTTAGGTTTAAATGTCTGCTAAATTCACCATTTTTTTCAGGCATGTTCTCTACCTTTTCAATAGATCTTCTGAGATGTCATTTATAATTATTTTAACCTTTTGATTGATAGTTCTAAGATCTTTATCATTCTAGGCTTTTTTTCTGTTAGCTATTTATTTCTTGAGTTGTTGGTGGTGGTAGTTGTGGTGCTGCTGCTGCTGCTTCTTTTTCTTCTTCTTCTTGTTCTCCTTCTCCGTGTTCTCTGCTATTTCTTATAATATTACATGTTGATTATGGGAGAAAACTGTAGAGAACGAGGTAAATGGGATTTATGCTAAGAAGTTATTATGTCTCTTGCTTTTTTTAAAGCAAATAATGATGGACATTGAATCACTAAGGTCCGTAAATGAACTGGTACAACATTTTATTATTGGCGAAGTTAACTATAATGGAACACATACTTTTAAATTCCTTAGGGAAGGGGCTCCTGCTCTCCTGTTCTTAAACTATGCACCAGGGAGGTCAAAGGCCCTTTTTTTTCCAGGTCTTCTCCTTCATTCTCAGCTTTTAGCAGGCCCTGCCAGCCTTCCCCAGAAAAGGAGCATCTCTCTATGCTCTTGCTCCTTCCCAGGGGAAGACTACTTTGGCTTATTACTTGATATTAGGTGTCTGGTAGAAATAGAGAGCTTTCTTGGTTTCATAAGTTAATAAATGTTGAATCTAGATGACGGTTACACAAGCTATAATGTACTGCTCTTTCGACTAATTTGAAGGTCTAAAATTTTTTAAATGTTTGGAAAGATACAATGTCTACTTCTCCTCTAGAGAATAATAACTTCCTGAGCTATAAGATTTTCTAATTCAACCATAAACAACATCCATTTGTTACATACAGCCATGAAAAATTGTTAAAGTTTGTGAAGAACATTGAAGAATACATTAATTTACGCAGTCTATTTATGCCTACTAAACTTTTGGATTCTTGAGTTATTGAGGCCCACTCCTTTCTGTATAGCCCATAATAGTTGATTATAACTGATCCAAAGTTTTTTCAAGACTAATTGACTGAGAGTCAAATCACGTTTGTTAATTTATGGAAAATAATTTAATTCAGATTATGTTAAGCAGACCTGCTGTGATAATGTTACATAAAAGTAAAAATGAGGGGCTGGCCCCGTGGCCAAGTGGTTAAGTTCATGCACTCTGCTGCAGGTGGCCCAGTGTTTCGTGGGTTCAAGTCCTGGGTGTGGACATGGCACTGCCCATCAAGCCACGCTGAGGAAGCGTCCCATATGCCACAACTAGAAGGACCCACAAGGAAGAATATGCAACTATGTACTGGGGAGCTTTGGGGAGAAAAAGGAAAAAAATAAAATCTTTAAAAAATAAATAAATAAAAGTGAGATTATATTTTTTAAAAAAGAATATTATGGGAAGTGGAAATATTATCAAGTCCAGAAACAGATGATATGAATGTTTTTTTTCCTAAAAGAGAAGTTATTATTATTTGAACAAACATTTAATCACCTACTGTGTGCAAGATATACAGTTCAGTAGGCACTTAAATGTTGTGAGTATGAAAAAGTCACATTTTGCTCTTAAGATAAAGAGTAGCTTATTTTAATTCAATATCTTGGTGAATTATTGAATCTGTTTACAATGTTTGGTTCAAAAGTTAAAACTAATTATTTTGTTTCTCATTCTTTTGTCTAACAAGCAAATTATATGTTTAAAAATATGCAGTTCTGCTTATTTGTAGCTAAATATATTTGTGTTTTGTTGTCAACTGAAGGGAGAAAATTAATTGACCCACTATTAAGTTGACGTTATGTTCTTCAAGGGAAGAATACCTCTTATATTGAGTGAGTCATGTTATACCACAGTTGCCATTTCTATGGGCTATTTTTATCTGTTATTTTTTGGTGATCATAAGAAATCTACGTAATCACAGAGAAAGCCTGTTACTCTCAGACTAACTAAAATATATTTAAATGCTCTTTTTAAAAATTTGATTTCATTAAAATTAAATAAGTATATAAGATCGAAATATTTTAAGAATACTTCGAATATGCATGTTCTAATGTTGATTAATGATGATATTCATGATGAGTTTTTTATCTTTTATCATATAACAACAATGTAGAAATTCTAATACTATCACTCAGAAATTTTCTGTTTAAGATGTTATTAAATAAATACTATATAATATCCTAAGCACAAAATTGGGGGTAATAAGAGAATTTTCTCAAGAACTAACTGGATGTATTTTATACTTCCTTGAAATTGCTCTAAAATGGATAGTAGATGATTGAAATGTAAGCCCACCTCTTCCACCAAAGATTTTAAGCTTTTGGTAAAAAAGTTACTGCATAAATGCCGTAGTACAATTAGATTCCTTCTACCTAACACCTATCCAAAATAAAGTTCTGGAAAAAAATTTCAAATGAAAATATTACTAATTGCATTTTGTTTTACATTATTTGAGCATAAATCAACAGACTGTCTTCTGTAAATGAAATATGATTATAGTCTTTACTAAAGAAATTAACATTTTATTGTTATAAATGTAGTAAATTAAATATAAAAATGTATATATATAACAAGAATGAGGGGAGAATTAGAATAATTAGAAAGAAGGGTAAGGGGGATAATGTGTCATAGGAGAAGACAAATAAGCTCTGTCTAAAATTAAAGTATTTAATTTTAAAAATTACTTCTATCATTAATGTTTTATATTTTTCTTAAAATTATAGGAATCACTCAAACATAAAAATTTATTGCAAAGAAGAAAAATTTATCCTAAATTCAGCTATTCTTCATATTTCATAGTGCTTTTATCTCCATAAATTTTACATAAAATTAAAATTATTATTTTTATTTAATAATTATATATAATCAATTATTCCTTTTTTAAAGAAAAACTAAATCAGGAATAAGGAAATATTACATATAAAATTTTCTAATTGTTAATAAGCTCTCCATAGTGTCAGTTTTGCTGAGACAAGAAGATTGATAGTTCAGGGGAGAATCTTTCAGTTGAAATTTCTGGAGGACTATACCAGAGGAGCTGGGTAACTTGAGGTAGACAGAACTTTACCAAAATTTCAACCCATCACCTACTCATCTAGAAATCTGGTTGGAGTAAGGTTACCAGCCACCATTCTATCTGCCTAGCCAAGCAAAGAGGAAAGCCTCCCTAACGAAAAGTAATCTCAATGGGAGCCTCTATAACTTTTTTATAGACAATGTTTGACATTCAATAAAAAACAACAGCAACAAAATTACTAGACATGCTAAAATACAGGATTATATGCAATGGCTTTGAGAGTTGGCGGAGTCTTGATTTGTGGCTTTTGCAATTTCTGTGGTTTAAACATTCCCATCATGAGTGATTTTACACTACCAATACAAAGTTATTGAATGCAGAGCTAAGAAGAGATAGTGTCTGCTGTCCCAAGTGCATATGGACCAAATCCAGATCCAGATCTGGAACATCAATGAATATAACACAATATGAAGAGAGAGTCAAACCATAGAAACAGACTCCAGAGTATCCACACACTGGAGCCTCCTGCCAAGAAATTTAAAATATGAATGAGATTAGCTATTGGAGAAAATAGATGGGAAATTCTTAAAGTAGATAAGATCAAAAGTTTACTAGAATCTATTAAAAAAGGGATCAAATGTATATTCTATATCTGAAAATGCAATGAATGAAATTAAAAACTTAATATTTAGTTTTAACAAAAGAATAAATCCAGGATTAGATTGGAAATCTGTAAATCATATCAACAGAAAATATTCAAATTGAAGCATTCAAAGAAAAAGATAGAAAAATACAGAAAAAATATAAATGAAAAGGTCTAACCTATGTGTAATTCAAGCCCCATAAAATGTGAAGTCCCATAAAAGTGTGGCAGTAGCAATATTGAAAAAGCTAATCACTGTGTTTAAGAAAATAATAATTATATAAGCTAAGGATTCAAGGAGGATTGTGACCTCTAGTAAAATAAATAAATATAAAAAACAGCATACATTGGCACCTTACAGTTAAACTGAAGAAAAACATAGAAAGCAAATAATTTTAAAAGTAGCAAGAAGGGAGGAAAGAGAAAAATTTATCTTCAAAAGAACAAGAAAAATACTGACAACTAATTTCTCAACAGAAGCAACGGAAGTCAGTCATTGAATATTATTTGCTAATACAGATTTTAATGTTTTTTGCTTCTATCTTCACCCATCCCCATGTTCTTATCTGCCATCTAAATCTTGGCGAAAAATAATCTTTTAGCTAATATCTCAGTCTGGAATATCACATTGTATTCCCCACAAACAATTCAAGCTCATTGCCTCTGGTCCTAAACTCACTTATTCATTCTCCCAATGTCCTCATATTCTAGAATTTCAGTATAGCAATGGGCTGGTAGGGTTACTGTTAAATTCTGAATGAATTTCAGGTCTCCATGAAGCCTGACTTTTCAAGTGCTAGATGAGTCTCTTATGCTTCAGTTTCCCTCATTATATGTGCTAATCATACCTTGTCCTTTTCCGTCACGGCATTGTTAGCTATGTGTAGGACTATAAGATATATGACTCTCTCTCTCTCACTAGAATAGAAGCCCATAAACTCAAGGTTGATTGCTATTGTGGGTAACATTATATCCCCAGATCTTGGCACAGTGCCTGTTGCAGTGTTGGTTGTCAATAAACATTTAAGGAATGAATTAATCAATACTTCTTTGATTCTACTTGTATTCTTACAATAAACTCCTGTTACCAAAATTAATCTGAATTTGTGGTTTCCTTGTGATGGAAAAAGCCAACTGCATATTAGTTACCTGCAATTCCCCCTAAATATCATTCTATCTTTCACCTCCAAGCCTCTGTCCCTACTATTTCTTCTCCTTGACATGTCCTCCATACATTTTTGCACTTGATTGTTCATTCTCAAAACATAATTCAAACTGTACTTTTTCCTTGAATTATGCTTCAGCTCTGCAAGTCTAGGGTAAGAGACTTTCTTTTCAATCTTATAAACAGATTCTCATGACTAATATCAGCCCATCTCTCTTCTGTCTTAAACCATTGCCTATGGGATTGTAAATATGTTGTGTTAGAAACTTTTTCAATAATCTGTAGCGTATATAATGTTTATCCAATAAATATTTGGTGAGTAAAGAAGTTAAATGGCAAATCCTGGCTTTGATTCAGGGAATCTCATTCAATTACTCTCTTCCCTGAAAAACAAATGCCAAATGTTTTAGAGATCAAATTTCTCCATAAATGTTATCTTTTAGAATTCATGTTACTACTTCAATCATTAATTTAATAGATGAATTACTTCATTTATTCAATATCACATTATTGAGCAACTGAATATTTCTTAAACATCAAGCTCTAGAACCTAAAAGATATTGGTATAGGCCCCGGGAAAAAAAAACTTGGAGAAAAAGAATGTCTGCTAATCATATAAGAGCTGCTGATCTGTAAATCAATATAATATGATATAGTAACAGAAATATGTATCAACTAGAGTGCTAACACTGATGAGAGAATAGTCAACTTCACTGGGAAGGAGAGTTAAATGGAAGCTTTGGGGGGAAGCAATGGTGAATTTGAGTGTCAGGAATTAATTGTTTTTCAAATAAGGAAGAGAAGGAAGTTATATGCATAGGGATTATATGCCTAAAGTAATGGAGAGAAAGATTAAAAAACCACCACAGTTAGAAAATTACAACTCTCTCAATATTATTTGAGTGTAGCATGTAATGGGGGGCAGGAATTACTGAGTGAATATGCAGCTAAGGTAAGCAAGGCTGCTTTTGGAGTCATGTATTCTGTCATGCTAAGAGTTTTGACTTTCCTGTGCAGGTAATAAGAAGTCTTTGCTAGGTTTTAAGTAAAGTAGTGGTATGATCATTGATGCAGAAAGAGCACTCTGAGCAATGTCTACACTTTGGAGAGCAAAGATTAGAATAGAAAGACCAATTTAGAAGCAGTTCTACAGGTGATGGAGGAAAGAACTGGAGCAACTGCAGTGAGTTTGAAAGAATAATTTGGATTCAAGAGAAAAAATTGATAATAGAATTAAGGAAGACATAGTTGCCTATTACATATGGGCAGCAGGGGCACATAAGTGTGGATAAAAATTAACTGATTTCTAGCTTACCTGACATCACAGTGGTGGCATTAACGGTAATAGGGATAACAAGAGGAAGCAGAATATGCAAATCCTATTTTTATGTAAAGAAAGAATGTTAGTATTAATGAGTGAACAACTATCATCATTTATAATATTGCTTCATATTGTTTGTCGTAGTTGGTTAGGTTCCTGTGATTATTTTTAAACCTTAAAGAGAAAATGAAAATGAAAGTGATTTATTGTTAGACTCTAACCATGCTACTGCTGTTCTTCATGGGATGCAAGTGGAAATGTATAGCTTGTCCAAGATATCCTCATGGAATGAGCATGTGTGGTAAAGGAGCCATTAGTCACACACTTGTGGTTGTGGGTATCTGTCTTTATCTTTCAATTTTGAATTATCCTATATGAAATTCACTAAAAAGATATTTCAAAGGGGACAGTAGTGTTTATTGTAAAATAGCCCCAGAAAAAGAGGGGGGAAATAGCACCTTCACAGTGATTATGACCAGAGTTTGTGTTCCCTAAGGGGTAGTGAAGCTACTATTTGCATCTTAAAATGAGATCCTTTGTCCTCCTTCCTTACTTCATTCCTTCTCCCTTTCTCTCTCCACTCTTTCTTTATCCAAGATTTTTTGTGTATTTTTCTTATTGTGCTTTACGTGAAAGTTAATAAGTAAACTGAAAGCTTCAAATGAAATTAGAAAACCAACCAAGTTAATATTGTTGGTGATCTTCAAAGAGTAGTAATACCAAACACTGTGAAAGAATTTAATATCATAAGCTCTCATTCTTTAAGCACTGATGCAAATTTTTCCTTGCACATAGGTTGCTAAGCAACTGCCTGAAAATGTTTTTGCTGACCATAAATACAATTCTGTGTGGTCCCGAAAAGCATAGGCATTTTCCCAATCTTTTTTGAGCTATCACATAGTATTATCAAGCCATACTCTTAAAATGACAATAGTCTATATAAATGAAAATGCTATGTATAATATGCAAATACCTTCATACATACTTCAAAATTTCTTGGGGCTGGCCCCAGTGGCATAGTGGTTGAGTTCAGCATACTCCACTTTGTTGGCCTGGATTTGCAAGTTTGGATCCTGGGCATGGACCTACGCCACTCAACAGCCATGCTGTTGGGGGGACCCATGTATAAAGTGGAGGAAGATTGGCATGGATGTTATCTCAGGGCTAATTGTTCCCAAGCGAAAAAAGATGAAGGTTTGCAACAGATGTTAGCTCAGGGCTAATCTTCCTTAGCAAAAAAAAATTTTTTTAGTCTATAAATGTTGTGGCAGCACAATTATAGTTAAAGGTAAAAATACGGGCTATATCATTAATTTGGAAGGAGTTAGTAAAACAGTTTATTTTTAATATATGTGGAAAACAGTCAGAAATATGTATTAAAACAACTCAATCACATGGCAAGGATAATGTAGAAATTATACTAATCTTTAATTTTTTCACAAATTAGAAAATACTACATACTACTAGTACTTACATTAAAACATTTTGTTTCATGAATTATTGTGGCTAATACATTACGTGACACATATATATGTCATATATATCACTATGTGAATTACCTGAGGAGGCGGTGACCAGAAACATAAAGAGAAACATACATAAGTTCTCCCTGGATAAATGGAAAAAGAGAGTGAAGGTTATTAATTACATGATAAGATGTAAGATCACCATATCAACAAGCTCGGGGATACAAATCACGGCAACAGGATCTGGGAAGATTATATAGAAGATAAATTCACAGTTCTATGGACGAACTGGACTTGATGTTTTTTGTACTTTGTCAGGGATAAGAAAAGTGACTCACATGTTTTCTTTCCTATAATTTGATATCTTGATAAATAGGACCCTAGCCTATGGGGAAATAAGAAATAAATAAATAAATTCCTCCTTATTTCACCCACCCTTTGTGAAATTCAAGTCATGAAATTTGGCCAGAAATTTAGGCTTATATGTTCCTTAACCAATGGTAGACATTTCTTCTAATTCCAAATTTTGAATATATCATGTTTTTTGAAAGAATGAGTTATACTGAATAACAGAGTCACATTGATTCACAGGTTCAAGTTCACTTTAGTATTACAGTAACATTTTTAAGGTTTTTCTAATGCCTAATAATATGTTTCATGAGCAGAATAAAATATAAAGATGGTTTGTCACTTGTTTAGGGAAGTGATACTGGGTTAAAAAATCCTGAGCTAACATCTGCTGCTAATCCTCCTCTTTTTGCTGAGGAAGACTAGCCCTGAACTAACGTCCATGCCCATCTTCCTCTACTTTATATGTGGGACGTCTGCCACAGCATGGCTTGCCAAGCAGTGCCATGTCTGGACCAGGATCTGAACTGTGAACCCTGGGCCACCAAAGCAGAATGTGCACACTTAACTGCTGCTCCACCAGGCCGGCCTCATATTTTCAGTTTTGATGCAATAACTTGTTTATTAATAATAAGGTTCTTACTACCCTTCTAATGAATTGTGTTAGCCTTTTGTATTTAGGGTTTTCACTTCATGGCCTAAAGATGGTTTGCAAAGCTCTATCACACCTTCAAAAAACTACATTTAAGGCAAGAAGAAAAAAAGGCAAAGTTTTCTGTCTTTTTTGTTCAATCAGGAATGAGACTACCATTCTACTCATCGGGTTCCTTATGGCTCATAGATCAAAATCTGGTCATACTCTTAGTCCTAAATAATAACTAGCAGAAGCTATGAGATTACCATGCTTGGTTTAGATCAATAATAACTCATTCTTGGGATTAGTAAAGAGGCTTGTGTTAATTCAGCATCTTGTGGTTCAAACAAAATTTGACTTTAATGAACTGAAAAAGACAAATTGTTTGTTAGCCAACAAATAGTTTCTGACACCAACAATGTATAATTGGCTGCTCTGATGTAACTGGCACTTTTTGGTCAGGGAGTGGAGAGAGGAAGAGTTAGCATTGTTTTTGCAATGAGCAGATTCCATAGGAGAGTTGAATGCTAATTATTTGGTAAATGTATCAACAGTATTTATGTGTAACTTTCATTTGTAAAATATTCATTGTATACTTTTACATGTAGTTAATTTTAGTGTCATTAATTATAATCAATGTGGAAATATAATTTCTAATATCTAATTGCCATTTTAAGTGAAGAAAGAGCTAAAGATTTTACAATAAAATAGTGACTTAAAAATCCAGAAAAATTAAAACTGTTTAAAGTGCTGTATACATTTAACATGGAGAAAAAGATTAAGCATTTAGAGCTGAAAGTGCAAATTTCCAAGAAAACAATGTTTGTGATGCTAATTCTATATATGTTACTAGATAAAAGCTTATAGAGCTTTTGCTGATAAGCCAAATTCATTATAGGTAGTACAAGTATGCCCAAGCTCTAGCATTAATGCGTGTGATTATGTTTAAAACATCCAAAGAGGTTGAATAGATTAAATATATTAACACATAATACTGTACAGAAGCACAGAGGGGCATACCTAAATGCAAGCTATGCCATTTGCTTAGATAAATAGAATTCTTAATGCAGTAGAACCACAGATGATTGCAAGACTAAATTTTACATTTCTGCCTCGATATTAAAAAGTTTGCATGAAATGAAGTTTCTTTCCTGATTCATATCAATTTGTAAAGGTAGGCAATTCAGTTTGCTACACAAAATATATCCTTATGAAGCATAACAAAATCCAATTTACTAGTAAAAATCCATTTAAATTAAAGTCAAAGACTAATCTTCATATAATCCCTTTCATGTACCATAATGATGAAAAATGAACAGATACCTATAGTGAACACTTACTTATCCTGATTATTTTCATTTTCATTTGATAGAAATTATCTTCTACAGGGAAGAAAAAGTACATGGAAAGGTCACATTACTTACTTCTTGTGACCAGTAGACATATTAAAGCTATACTAGAGAAATAAAAGACTATTCACATTTTTTCAGAATCATAAAGAATGGAACTGCATAATGATGTTCTTTAAAAGCAAGTCTGAAATACACAAAATCTTTCCAATTCCAACAAAATTCTCCTAGACAGCTATTGACAGTGCTAAAAGTGCTACTTTTCTGATAATTATTAAAAATGTGGTATATAGAGGAAATTGACAAGATCTTATATTGAAACTCAAATGGCCAAAAATCATTAAGGAAATATTGAAGGAGATGGAATTACACTATCGAATATCAAATTTTATTATGATGTTACAGCATTTGATAGTTTTGAGTGGGGAAATGATCTGACTCATGTATACTTGTAAAAAGATCACCCTGGCTCCTTGTTAAGAAAGAACTAAAAGAAGGCTAGGACATATTCTAGGAGACCAGTTAGGAAATTTTAGGATAATCCAAGAAGATGATGATTTCTAGCATGGTAATATCAGGGGAGTTGATTAAAATAATGATGCTCTTGATTATATTTTGAAACTACAAGCAATAAAATTTGCAGATATATTGAATGTGCAGTATAATAAAACTGAAAAATAAAGGATGTCTCTGAGTATTTTAGCCTGAGGAACAGGAAGGGTGGAAGAAAGAGCATTTTGACTTGGGGAGGTGGATTAGAGTTGTCTAGTAGTGGAGACTGTGTGCAACACATGTATCTCACCTACTGCATCATCCTTCCCTTCTTCCTCCCCTCCACAACCTTGGCGATCACTGAAATTTTTACCTTGTCTACAGTTCTGCCTTTTTCAGAATGCCATCTAATTGGAATCATACAGTGTTTAGTCTTTTCACATTTGCTTTTTCCACTTCACAGTATGCATTTAATACTCATGCATGCCATTTTGTCGCTTAATAACTCATTTATTTTTATTACTAATTAGTATTCTAGTGTATGGATGTACCACAATTTGTTTATCCATTTACCTATTGAAGTTCATGTTGCTTGATTCTGGTTTTTGGCAATTATGCATAAAGTTGCTATAAACATTCCTGTGCAGATTTTTGTATATGAACATTAAATTTTCCAAAGTAATTGCATAAATACCCAGGAGTACAATTGCTAGATCATATGGTAAGACTATGTTTACCTTTGTAAGAAGCTACTAAACTCTCTTCCACAGTGTCTGTGTCTTTTTGCACTGCCACCAGCACTGAACTACATTCCTGTTCTTCTGCCTCCTTGCTGGCAACTAATATTATCAGGGTTTTTTGGATTTTAGCCTTTGTAATAGGTGTGTAGTGGTATTTAATTGTTGTTTTAACTTGAATTTCTCTAATCAAAATGATGTTGACTAGTATTTCATATGTTTATTTGACATCTGTATTTTTTTGTGTGTGAGCCATCTGTTCGAATATTTTCTCACTTTTAAAGTCAGTTGTTTGTTCTCTTATTGTTGAGTTTGAAGAGTTCTTTGTATGTTTTGGAGACAGGTCCTTTATCAAATATGTGTTTTGAAAATATTTTCCCATGGTCTGTAGCTTATAATTTACATTCTCTTAACAGTGTCTTTCACAGAGAAGAAGTTGAATTGTGTGAGGCTAACAACCTCCTTTCATTTTGTCCAGTTTCTGTCCATTTCTGGCAGTGTTTCTGCTGGTATAAGATTCCCAGAAACGTTGTCAGTCTCGCTGTAATTCATGAGAGTTTGCAGCATAAGGAAAGAGTTTCCTACTGATCCTTCCTGGATAAATACATCTCTAACTCTGGCTTCTGCTGAGACGGTTGCTTTGATTTGTGCATCACACACTGAATCTTTTCAGTAAAAGATTTTTCAAACATGCCCTAAGCCCTTTCTCCAGACCATGCTTTTCCAAGGGTCAATTTCCTAATTTTAGCTTTTTTCAACCTGATAGATTGAGAATTTCCCAAATCATTAAATGTTTCTTCCTTTTTGCTTGGCGATTCCTTCTTCAAATTATCTCCTTCCTCTCACATTTACTATAAGCATCAAGGAAAAACTGGGCTGCAGCTTCAACATTTTGCTTGTAAATCTCCTCAGCTAATTTCATCTATTACAAATCCTGCTTTCTACTCAAGAGTAGAATAAATTCAGCCAATTTTTTTCCTTTAATTATTTTATCAGGGTCACATTGGCTTATAACATTGTGTAAATTTCAGGTATGCATCACCATATTTTAGTTTTTTATAGACTGCATTGTGTTCACCACCAATAGTCTAGATTTAATCCATCACCACACATATGCTCCCTCTTACCCCTTTCCTCCTCTTCCTACCCGCTTCCTCTCTGGTAAGCACTAATCTGTTCTCCTTATCCATGTGTTTGTTTATCTTCCACATATGAGAGAAGTCATATGGTGTTAGTCCTTCTCTGCCTGGCCTTATTTTGCTTAGCATAATACCCTCAAGGTCCAACCATGTTGTCACAAATGGCACAATTTTGTCTTTTTTTATGGCCCAGTATTCATTGTATATATACACCACATCTTCTTTATCCATTCATCCATTGACAGGCACATGGTTGCTTCCATGTCTTGGGTATTGTGAATAATGCTGCAATGAGCATAGGGATGCATAAATCTGTCTCTCTCTCTTGTTTTTTCCTCTGGGGAAGATTTGCCCTGAGCTAACATCTGTTGCCTATCTTCCTCTTTTGGTTAAGGAAGATTCACCCTGAGCTAATATCTGTGCCAGTCTTTCTCTATTTTGTATGTGGGTCGCCATCACAGCATGACCACCAGTGAGTGGTGTGGGTCTGCAAACCAAACCTGAGCAACCTACGTGGAGTGTGCCGAATGTAACCACTAAGCCACAGGGCCAGCCCCTGCATAAATCACTTTGAATTGTTGATTTCAAATTCTTTTGATAAATACCCATTGGCAGGATAGCTGGATCATATGGTATTTCTGTTTTTAATTTTTTTAGAAATCTCCATACTGTTTTCTATGGTTAAATTCAGCCAAATTTAATGTAACTTTATAACAATAACTACCATTTTTCCAGTCTTTAGTAACATGTTCTTCATTTTCTTCTGAACTCTTACCAGTCACCTTTAACATACATATTTCTACTAATCTTCTCTTCAGGTTGTTCTATCATATGCATCTAAATTCTTCCAGCCTCTACTTATTATCCAGTTCTAAAGCCACCTACAGATTTGTAGGGACTGGTTAGAGCAGCACATTACTTCCCAGTCCCAGAATGTGTGTTAGTGACCTAAGAGTCATAACATTTTACCACAAACTTGGTGGCTTACCCGGCGGAAATTTATTCTCACAGTTTTGGAGGCTATAAATCCAAAATCAAGGTGTCAGCAGGGATGATTCCTTCTGGAGGCTCTGAGGGGCAGTCTGTCCCAGGCCTTTCTCCTAGATTCTGCTGGCTGCCACCAAGTTGGGTTTTCCTTGACTTGTAGATGCATCACTTCAGACTCTGCCTCCTTTAACTTATAAGGATACAAATCATTGGATACAGGGCTCACACTTAATCCAGGATCATCTCATCTCAACATCCTTAACTTAATTACATCAGCAAAGATCCTATTTTCAAATAAGCTCTCATTCATGTGTGCTGGGGGTTCAGATTTGGGCATACCCTTTTGGGGACTTTATTGAATCCACTACACTAACCAACATAATTTTCTTTCCTGACTGGAGAACTTTTTATTTAACATTTCTTGCAAGGCGTATCTAATTGCAGTGTCAATGAAAATAATCCAGAACCAATCTATAAATGAAAATTTGGGTGAGTTTATTCTGAGCTTAAATTTTAGGATTATAACCCAGGAGAGTCTTTCCACAAAGGAACAGAGCACTCCAAAGAAGTGGGGTACACAGGGTGGTTATATACCCTCAAAGAGTATGTTTCACATATGATTGAAATGTCCCTTTTACAATAGTCACGAGGCTGCTCTGTCAGCACAGCGATTGATGGAAACAGCAGATAGGTCTGCTGTCTTAGTGAACACCGCGGGGTGGCAGGTGTGTTGCCTCGGGCTGGGCGGTCACAGATGAGCGCTGCAATCGGTTCCCAGCCTAAAGAAACATGCTTAATCTTTAAGGAGGTGCCAACGTTGGGAGGGGGAGAGAAGTTGCACCTTTATCTCAAGGGCCTTTTGCTCTTGCCATAGGGAATCTCTAAAGCAGATATACAATGCATGCTCAACAGCCTCGGTCAGGCCCTTTTGGAAAGACAAGATCAGGCCGAATTAGGATTACACAAAATGGCTTCCTCATATACTCCAATACATCCTATTACTTGCCATTTTTATTTGTCAGAAGTTTTGAAACTCTGTGAATATACCTATTCAAGTCTATGTTGCACAATTTTAATTCTCTAAAACTATTCAGAATGATCAGAAAATAACACCAGAATCATATCCAAGATTATGAGGGAAATATATAAAAGATTACAATTTGAAAAATTATACCAATTGAGTATTTAGAGAAATATCTAATGTAACTTACATAATATTGATTGTGGTTGCTTTAAAAGAACAAACCCTTGAAACGCAAAAGTATAATTAGATTACAAGTTATATTTTTATATTATATTTATATATTTTTATATATATTTATATATATAAACATATATTTATATATTTTTATATTATATTTTATAATTAGATTACAACTTGTATTTTTGATTCCACCCCTGCATTATATTTAAATAAGCCCCCAAGCTATAAATACTCTTGCATCTTTGGTACAGACCCCACGAATATAGAACAAATGTAATACAGTTGTAGAAAATTTCAAGAGAAACATATGATGATGATGATGATGATGACTTGTTTCCTAAGGTAATTTCAAGGACATGAAACTTAGAATACAAAGCCAACTTTAAAAACTTAAACATCCCACAATAACATATTATACCAAAAAAGACATCTCTTCATTTCAAATTATAGTATCAGATAAGAAAATCAAAGAACTAAGATATATTAATTTCCTCAATTTTATGTTATAAACTTTATATACTTTCATCAATGAACTTTCACTTTAAAAATTTTTTGATGTTGAAAATACCAAAAGGCAAATTATATTTATAGAAATATGGATTCTCTGAGCTCTTCTTCCCTTCTATGGCCTAAAGCTGATTTTCCGAAATAACCCAAAAGGGAGAAAAATTTTTTCAAAGTGTTGAGTTCTGGGGAAAACATTTTGGTTATCTTGTTTGATTTTATTAACATGAATAAAAATGTCCTCCTTTATCTATATTAGTTTAAGTCAAGAAAGTTCTTCCTTCTCTGAGAGCAGTTATGCCTCCAATAAAAAATTTATGGTTTATAATTCTGTCAGTCAACTGCTGTCACAAAAATGCCACATAAAATCCACCCCAAAACTCAGAGACATACATCAATAAGTATGCCTACGTTCATCGTTCTGAACGCAGCTGCAGGTCAGCACATTTAGACTGGACTCAGTTGTAATTCTCGTCTTCATGCTGCAGGTCTCTAGGGCTTGGCTTCTCCCTACAAGTTCAGCTAAGGTTCACTTTGTGTGTGTTAGAATGAGCTGAAGGAAAATCAGTAGAGAAGAAAGATAGCCCATTCATGTAAGCATATTTTAACCCTTTACTCTTCATGTGTTTTAATATCCAATTGGCCTAGGCAAGTCACATGGCTATTGACTCAGTAATGCTTACTAACAGTCTACCCAAAGCTCAGTTACATACAATAACAATAAGAATTTATTCCCGTATTCAAGGGTCTCCAGTTCTGTTGTGAATCAGCTAATTGAAGGGAGTCTGGGAGGAGTGACTCTTCGGCAAACTGTGAATCTAGAGGAGCTTAGCTCCTCATCATGGGCTGGGCTCAGCTAGGCCCCACATGTATTCATTTTGAAGCTGAAGCTCAATGGGTTCACAGCTACTTGAGAGAAGCTCTTCTCATGGCAATGTCAGAAATGGGAGGGCCCAACCCATCTACTCAGACACACTTAAAGCTCCTCTTGCATCACATCTGAGAGCATCCACTTGGCAAAAACAATCATAAGGTAAAGAGTGTGAATACAAGGAAGCATGCATAATTTGAAACCACAATGCAATCTACCACAATAATATCATTAAATTTGGTAATTGTTTAATTACCATAAGTCTATTTTAATTCGGTTCACTAAGAAACTATGGACTGTCCTGGAAATAATAAAACTTAGTTTTTAAAAAAACTTGTAAATGAGCCCTCAAACACACAAATCTGTTATAATCTGAAGCATCATAAATAAGCTATTTACCAATTTATCAGTGGAAATATTATGCTCTCACTTATGTAAACTCTTTAACCTTTGAGTACTATTTTTAACTCAATTTGTTCCTTATATATATGCACAAATGGAAGAATCAGTCAGTGCTGCCTGCAAGGAGAGACACAGTACAGATTTTAAAACAGATTTACTCACAGTTATAAACTTTAGCTTGGAGCCAGTTTCCCTCTTGGGCACTCTTTTGAGGAAGGTCAGTGAAGACATGGATTGTCTTATTTTTACTAAGGGCTCCTTTCCCACTCACGTTTTTGATAATTATTCTCTTATCCTTGTTTAATTGTCTCTTTACTTTCTACCACTTCTGCAAGGAATCCTTTCACTTTCCCTTGAAGGTAGATTCATGGTAAATTTCTATCATCTTTGTCTACCTCCCTTCACTAACTTTTCAATGAAGGACTGGTGTCCCAGCAACTAGACAACAGAGTAGAGATGATCTGAAAGAGAAGTGACCTCAGGCTTCTCCATTACTGTTCAGTTATTCCCTCTTGCTTTCTCAGGGACAGATGACAGAGTTATTATGGGAATAGCCTTGGAAGTTGACTATCTGTTTGTATCTTCCAATTTTCGCAGTAATATAATGATCAGTCATCTTCCTACTGACAAGTTAGAGAGAAATAGAGATTCTTCTTTCTCCCTAGATTTATGTAGCCCCTCTGCCACAACACCTGCAGCTTAGCGTAGCACTCACTCTGTTTAATGACCACCACAGCTCTTGCTTTTTCACTTCCACTGCCATTACAAGCTAACAGCTCTTTTGCAGTAATATTCTATTAAGTCTGGTAATATGAATGGTTTGACCAGCGCCATCTTGGTTGTAACTTTATTTAGTTGTTTATGAGGTCTCTAGAAACAAAATAGATGGGCTGTAAACCAAGGCCTTGCTTGGACTATACAACTGAAACAACATCATCGACAATAACAACATGACAACAGTATATCTACTGTGACCAACAGGGGTTGAACTGACCAATTCCTACACTTGGGTAAGTTAAAAAAACTAGAGCCTCTTCATTGAGGGTAAGACTGATACATTATAGGGTGACCTATTAAAGATATGAAGTACATAGTGTCTATTTTCCTCTTTATCTCCCTTAAAAGAGCTCACAGACATTAAACAGAGTAATGGTGCATTAGGGAAGGTGAAATGCCTGGTCACTTTTTGGATTATGGAACACTGGCCCTGAGCTATCTGAGCTATCACAAATTCCTGTTGAATCAAAATGCCGAAAGGGAAAATAGTGCTTTCTGGTGATCAGGTGATAAATGGAATTTTGCCTCAAGTCCATTTCATTATAAGAGAGTGTGTCAGCTCAAATTCACTTCGGTTCTTTCCCTTGTTCTTGAGAGATTAATTGGAATGGAAATATGTGACAATTGCACAAAACTCACATTGGCTACCAAACTATGTTGTGAGAAGTCAAAGGATGATCAAGTGCAAGACTAAGGAATCTCACCCTCCCACATCAAAATAGTAAATGAAAATGGTACTGAAGACTTCTGTTTCTAGATAAGTTCTAATAAGTAGCAGTAGGCCATTTCTAGTGCTGTAAAAACTGGGGAAATTTGTGTAAATTACAAAAAGCATATTTTCAAAGGCACGAGATAGCTATAGGAGAAATAAAATCTAAATTAAAAAAAATTCCAGCCAAGGAGAAAACTTTTCCTGGGTGAACTGATAAACCAATCTTTTTTAGACCCCTGTGGATATTTGCTGATTCTGGGCACAAGCTGTGGATCAGACTTAGCTCAAGCAGAGAGACTCTGCTGGGGGAAGGAGAAACAAGGAAGTTTTCAGTTGACATGCAGCGCTGGAATAACAAAGCCGAAAACTGAGGAGCCTCAAACGCTTGACTGATTCTCTCCACTGGACGTTTTCTGAGTTCAGGGACTATGTGGGAGTCTGGCAAGTTAAGAGAAATTTTCTGAAAGGTAGACTGAAATGCCCTGAAATCTAGGGTGCTTAAGAAACAAAATCCTGCTGGGGACAAGCAGCTGGACTCAAGCCCATGGCTGGAATCCCTTCAAGATATTTGCCAGATTCTGATCCTTTGTGAGAGGGAGAATACGAAGCTGGGCTGGGAAATTCTGAAGGCAGAGCTTGATGTTTTATTTTAAGAAACCTCAGAATTATCCCTTTTCTTTCATTGGCAAATATATCATTTTAATATTTCTAATCATGAAAATAGACTTTGAATGTTTTTCAAATATTTTCAAATAATTCTGAAGGTCTGATTTGCAGAGAGCACATGCATTGCTAACATAACCATCTTGAGCTTAGCCTGGAGGCCAGTAGAAAGGCACCTGAGCCACCAACAGACACAAATATCTGCTTTATATGAAGACACAACTACTTCCTTCAAGTCGCTGTTCGCTTGGCCTAGAGTGCTCTTCCCTCTACTTCCATATGCCTCAGTTCTTCTCATTTTCATATTTTAGCTCGCTCATCACCCCCTCAAAGAAACTGTGACGGACCAGATTGTTGGAGGTAGACGAACCTTCATTTTCTGCTTATACATTCTGTTTATTTCCTTCTCATCACCTATAAAAATTTATAGGTGATATATATTTTTTGTACTCTAGATTGCTTTTCTCTTGTAATTTCCCTCTCTAGAAAATTAGTTTTATAAATGTAGGGACCCTTTTTTTGTCTTTGTCCTTTGCATGTGTCCACAGCCCCTAGCACATGTCACATCCACAATAGTCAATGAATAAATATTGGTTGAATTAAATAGAATGAATGATAAAGTCTTATTGTCAAATATATGTTGTGACAGCCACTGTGCTAATTTCCACTTTATTTTTGCCATATATATCTTGGATGATTCTTGAACTTGTCCAAGTTGCATGGTTTATTGCTCTATCTATGAAAGAAAACACATATCTGCAAGCACAATATATTACTAACTTTTAACATGATACTGTGTTGTATAATGATTCTAGAAATAAATAGATCTTTCTCTGAATATGAGTGGTTATTGAACATAACACTATTTTTGTGGTCTTATTAAATAAACAAACATATCTACTATATGTCACTTAAAGTGGTCTTTATTAAGATTAAAAACCTATACAAGTATTTTCTTAATTTCCAATTTCTCATTCTAAATAGGAGATAATAGCGCATGGAATTCCAGTGGTGTTATTCATGACTAGATGTCTGTTTACAGCTATCTCTTTGATAAAGCAGGTCAGTGTTAAGCTTCAGTAGGCTGAGAAATTTAACATGATTAGTTCTCATTAATGTCAGAGTTAAGCTTTTTCCGTATAATAAGGGTAGATCCATTCAAACATGATTCTTGCAGAAACCAAATATCTGTCACACACTGATTGTCCTTTCTTGCACCATTAATTTCAGGTCAGCTAACAGAATATTAAAGGAAAAGTAGTGCAAAAAATTAAAATCCAGAGGCTTAAGACTAAGTATATAAATTTAACAACGTTATGAAACAGGTACATATACAAAAATGGTAATACAAAAATAAATACTATATGTATTTAATGACATTTTACATAGCATAATTTTATTTCTGTTGATATTAGAAATCTATATTCAGTTTTAAAAATTGATAAATATGCAAAAAAAATCTTAAATAATAATCACCAACAAACCTAAAATCCAGTGAAAATAACCATTATCATGTTGGTGTATTATTTTCTTGACCTCACTACTGGCATACCTGAAAATGACCAAGACTAATAATACCCTTGGGATTCTCATAAGCATTTGTTGGAGGAAACCCTCCAGGAAAATAGGGAGTTCTGTAAAAAGGCAGGTTGGAGGCCTGGCATTGTGATTTTGACATAAGAAATATTGTGACTTACAGGTTGGTGAAGCGTTTAATAGACCAGGTAGAAACCAGTTTATATCTTGCAATTTTCACTTAAAATTTAATGAAAATACCATTTTCCATAATATGATTAGGACAGAATTTGATGATTTAATTTAAATTTACATTTTCAGTATTATAAAAGAAATTGAAATAAGAATATTTGAATCTAAGTCTTTCTGGGAATTTCTGATTGTTTCCAAAGGGAAAAAATTGCCAACAAAAGAAGTACAAGTCAAAGCATATGAAAATGAATATTTGACATATATTGATCAATTAGCACCATGAAAAGTTTTAATTTCATACTTCTCTTAGTAATTATGATGAGAAAGTGAAAGAATCCTTATCAGCATCAAGTGCCATTCTTTTCTTCTTTTCTACTATAACTTAATTAATATGTGGGGACTTGAATTACATTAAACTTGATAACATTCACTTCAATTTGTGTTAAATATTTCTCAAATGTGCATTAGTTATTTGATCATCTTTGGTCACTTTGTTATTTATGTTGCAACTTCTATCCGGATGCAAAGACTCTGGCTCCAGAGACTCCCTTTTGCCAGTAAATTGGACTATATTACCTCTTTGTTTATAACAGATCATAAAATAACATGCAAGAAATATTCTATAAGCAAAATGACAGGTAATGCTCTATCAAACATAGACACAATGAAGTGAGGAGTAGGAATGCTAAATTGGAGAAAATGTAACACCATTGCAATTAGCATTAAATGGGAAAAAGATGATAACTTCATATTTATTAAGGATGTAATTTACAATGAATATCTAGCAACCTATATGCAATAGATAATCTCTAACTATATATATCAAGTGCCTTTTAAGTCAGGAAGATATGACAGTACATAATTATTGTGGCTATTTCACATGAAAATAAACATACCACTCTTCACCAAAGACCTTCAAAAATATATATGTGTAGTAGAACAAACATAGCATAATAGTGGATTTGCTATTGTATGACAAGAGATAGGGCATTGTCACACATGACAGTTAGCTTCACGTCTTCCACACTGGGTGCCAGTCACTAGTCGAAGTTGGAAACCAAGTGATTTTATGGAGTTGAATGTTGTTTTCATTTGGCACATGTTAAGTGCTCTATGCCCCTATGTTAGGCCACAAGCCCAGCTGGGTTAGGACGGTGGGATATCGGGCCGAGAGACTGAAGAAACGAACCAGGGACCGCAAACGAGACATATACGTTTATTGGGACTTATTTACAGGGATCATGTCCAGTGGCAGCTGGCTGGATGGAAGTGTGCACTTGCCACTGCCCCCCAAGAGAAGCTTGCTTAAGTAGGCAGAAGAGCAAAGGCTGTGTGCTTGCCAAAGGGCTGTCCTTGGTACGACCAGCATTCCCAGGAACATTAGCTCACATGGAGAGTCTCTGTGTCCCTGTAAGACATGATGTTCTGGGGGCCAGCCTGGTGGCACAGTGGTTAAGGTCGCATGTTCCGCTTTGGTGGCCTGGGGTTCGCTGGTTCGGATCCCAGGTGCGGACATGGCACCGCTTGGCATACCATGCTGTGGTAGGCATCCCATGTATAAAGTCGAGGAAGATGGGCATGGATGTTAGCTCAGGGCCAGTCTTCGTCAGCAAAAAGGGGAGGATTGGCAGCAGTTATCTCAGGGTTATTCTTCCTCAAAAAAGAAAACAAAAAGATGATGTTCTTCTCATGGGATAAGGGAGGATCTGGGCTGGCCAGGTCCAGATCGTTACAAATCCCAGTAGCTGGGCTGCCTGCCCAGAAGGGAGCCAGAAGGAAACATGGTTGTGTAGGGGAGATAGACATTTCCTCTACTTTCTTTGGGTTCTTTTGGCCTGAGAACAAATTAAATTCACATGAGACAGAATAACAGGAGAAAATTAAACAAAGCTTTATAACATGTATACATGGGAGAGGCTCAGGCAACCTGAGCAACTCGCCAAATTGGCTGAAGCCACCACCTTAAATGTCATATTCAGCTAAAGACAAAGGAGGATGCTGCAGGTGGGGGGAGTCAGTTATAGGAGGTTACCAGACAAGTACAATAAACAGGAATAAGATTATTATGCAGATTTAAGTCCTTGCATTCTGTACTGATAGGAGTTTCTAGAGATAAGGTCATCCCCCCTTCTTCCTGGTACGGAGAGGGAGACACCTTGGACAGATGGAGATTTCCTTTACAATGTAAATGTCTCTTACAAAGGGTAAGTAAATTCTACTTTTCAGTTGCTTTCCTGTCTGCAGTTTATTAAAAGTAATCAGCCCCAAATAATCCTCATGCCAAAGAGACATATCTTGGCGAGGCCAATTCCAGTCCCCCACAGTTGCAATGGGCCTGGGGGTTTCTGTTGAGCAGGCAAGGCCCAGGACCCACACCCCATCCCCCTTTTGCCCTAATGGCCCTCACAATCTTGTCGCGTGCGCCATTCTTCCGCAGAGTCCCTTGAGCCAGACACATAGAGGAGCATTGTAAGCAGACACCACAACAGTAATAGAGAGCACAGCATGTGGAGGGGAGTAGAAATGGGAAAGAGGGCAGTGTTCCTCCACTCTCCTAGGGCCCTTCAGTCAGAGGCGTTGGCAGCTTGGAGACACCATGGTAACCCTGTGGTTGAAGAGAGAGGCAGCTCGCTGCATACTCAGCAGTTGGAGTGATTTTGTATGTCAGCAACGGTGTGTCTTCAGGCAGTGAAAACGTTCGCAGATGTTGTCCTAAGGATGAAAAGTAAGATGTTTAGAGGGGACCCAAAAAGGGAGGTCATGACCGTCACGCAAGACGCATGCAGTTACAGTACCTTGAGTCAGTATGGTACCTGCCTGCAGTTTCAAGCCAGGCCGGCAATACCATACCGCTTGTCCGGTGTGGGCACCCCAGGGGCAGTAATATGGGGTGGGGGGGAACAACAACACACCAAAGGGAAAGGATAAATGTACCTCGAGGAATCAGAAGCCCTGGGATTGGTAAGTCTGGAGGTTTTGGGTGGCCCCCTATGATGAAAGGCATCACTGTGACAGCCTGCTCTAAGCCTGTTCCCCAAGGAGCTAAGAGACCACACAGTAGGGCCCCACCTGCCAGTCCCAGGGCCAAGTGACCATGTGGGTCCCAGTAGGAAGTTCTTGTGGCAGAGGCAAGTTGTTGTTCTGAGTGCCCATCTGTGGTTGCAGTTTCTCTCCTTGATTAGCTCATGTTTGTAGATGTTCTGTTGTATCAGGTCCTTGTGTCAATATCTGATATGCACTGGGTCGAGTGTGTCTCTCATGTTCATTTAGTTCCCGTATTGCCGTTGTCAGCCGTCTTGTCCAGTGGGCCAGAGTCCCATCTTCTGTCCTTAGTTGTTGTTTCAGCAGGCTGTTCATGCATTCCACCAGCCCCACAGCCCTTGGGTTGTATGGCAGGTGGAAATGCCAATGTATGTCCATTTGATGGCCCACATCTGTACCTGGTGGCCAGTAAAATGCATATGTTGGTCACTGTCAATGTCTGTGGGAACACTGTATGCAGTACAGAGATGTTCCAGGCGCTTTATGGTGGTCTTCTGTGTGGCCCTTTTGCTGGGGTATGCCTGCAGCAGTCCTGTGTACGTGTCCACACAAGTAAGAGCATACCGACAGCCATCAAAGAGAGACAAGGGCCCGATGTAGTCCATCTGCCAGCCTTGAGAGGGCTGGTTGCCTCTGGCTATTTGGCCTGTGTCCCAGGGAATTGCACGGGGTCTCCACAAGAAGCAGGAAGGGCACTCCTGACGGGCCTCCACTATGTCTGCATAGCACAGGGGGAGGCCCCAGGCCTTAGCAATAGCCCAGAGGGCTTTTTGTCCTTTATGTCCAATCCTCTTTTATAGCCATTCTGCCACTCTCTCTGCTGGTTCTTCTTCCAGGAGGCAAATTCGAGCTAACTCATCTTCCTGCTGGTTTCCTAATAGCATTGTCACCTGATGTGCAGACACATGGTATACTGTTACGGTCATTTCCCAGACCTGTTGCCAGATATCATCCCAGAGTTCTGCCCCCGGCAATGGGTGACCATTAATAGTACACTTTTGTTGTACCCATTGGGCCATCCATAGGGTGAGCCCTTTATAAACTGCCTGAATGTTCGTACATAGACATATTGGATTGGGCTCACGAGTCAACACCATCCAGGCAGCCTGCAATTCAGACCATTGACTATTGTACCCAGAGCCAGAGTCCAACCATATACTGTCGGTTGAAGGCTGGATGGTCACTGCTGTCCACTGGGCAGGGTTTCCCCTTGCAGAGCCAACCATATACCAGGTCTCCGCCAGGATTGGTCCTTCTCCTTCCCATATATTTGGCAGGGTTTCAGGCATAGGTACCTCATTTAACGGGATTGGTTCTTCTGTAGTGTATGCTACTGGTCCTAGGATGGCATGCAATTCTGCACTTAGGGGATTGCTGGTGTAGGTCCCTCATTATTGTAAATATGCATGCCACTTGGCTAGTGTCTGTGTTTGGCCTGTTCTGGAGTGGGGCTTTTGGAAAGCATCCCACAGCCACCCCGCAATGGGCAAACAAATGTGGACCGTGACTGGCAGAAAGTGGATTATGGGCTCCACCTGCTGAAGGGCCAGGTAAGCAGCACATAATTGTTCCAGGGCACCGTGCCGGTTTTCAGCTCCTTTCCACAATTGGGACCAGAAGCCAAGGGGCACTCATTTATTGCCTTGCCTCTGCCGGAGATTCCATCCAAACCCTTCTGGGTAACCGGAAACATCCAATTGACATGGTTGTCCTTGTGTTAAAACACCCAAGGACTGAATTTGTTTCACTGCTACTTTGGCTTGGGCAAAGGCCTCCTGCTCAGTAAGCCCCAGTCCCAGATGGCCCCCTTCCCCATCAACTTATAAAGAGGCCAGGCAGCCTGTATCTTATCTACAATCGTAGCAGGAACTGCTTTTGTCTTACCCAATCAGATAACACCCAAGTATTTGACAGACAATCTAGACCCCTGTACTCTGTTGTCATTTACCATCCATCCTCATTGGCATAGGTGGGTGAGGAGGGAGCTGGAGGCTCCTTCAAGATCTGGAAAAGACTCAGAGGTTAACAAGACGTCATCAATATAATGAAACAAAGCAACATCGGGGGCTTTTGTCCACTGGTGGTGTTATAGAAGCATTGCCATAGGATGGGGTGGGACGTGATGGAAGTCAGTTTGCTCATTTCCACTCCTGACAGCAAAATGCTTTTTGCTCCTGTAGACCAATACATTGTTTCTACCTGTGGCCTCCAGTCCACCAATACCCGAGCCACCTGTAAGGCTGAGCACAGCGCTGTAAGGATGGGCCAAGGTCCTTTGGCCCTCCCCCTAGTTGAGGGGGGTAGGGTGTTCCCAGGCTGTCACTGGGGGCGCTGTTAAAGCCACCAGAACAGCATTTGGTTGTTTATCACTTTTTCCCAGGAGGTGCTTGCTGCTTTCCTGGGCTGCGGCAGTCAGTCACTGCGCAGACTGCCCTCTTTGTGCCTTGCTTGGCCTCGCTTGTGCTGCGCTGGAGAGGACGGAGGGGCGGGGAGTCATGGCTGCCTTTTGTTTGTGCTGGTGCAGGGTGGCTGGACCAGGCATTCACTGTGTTCTCCCTGCCCCGTCGGGCACTTTCTGTCCTGGCCGGACATGCTCTTGGCCTGTCCTTGCTCCTGTGCAGGCACTGGAGCCAGCGGCTGTTTCTGTGGCTGCCTTACTTTTGATATTGAAACTTATTTATTTTAATCTCAGTCGACCTGACCATACACAAAACTCCTCAAGGTTTTACTTTCACAGACTTCTGTCACTTACTTTTTGCTTTTAGAATGTGTCCCGTCTTCTTTTTTTCTTTCCCTTTCTAGTACTTTAGGACAAATTTATCTTTTTTAGCAAGACAAAGAAAAACATCTCTAATCTTTCTACCTTTTTATTGAAAACATACATTTTACTTTCTTTGTATAGAGACTTTCTAGAAATACATGTTTTCTCATAGAAAATTCCTCAGCATATACAAAACATGTTTATCGATAAACCCAGGCGACTTTTAATTTCTTTGAGATAAGTAACCAAAGGCAGACAAATCTGTATTTAGTAATCAATTTCTAATAGTTCATCTTATTTGGAAAATGACCTAGATACTCAATGAATTTTTATCATTTAACATAATTTTGCAAAACTCTAAAGTTTCAAGTTACCAAAAAGATTTTGGGAGCTGTTTTTCAAGTGTTTATACCATAAAACATAATTATTGTTTAAAAGTCCTCCCCCCGCCCCCCAATTTTTACCCTTTCCACATCTATTTAGTTCACTCGCTCCCCGGCTCCACCAGCTCTGCGGCAGTATAACCCCTCCTGGTGGAATGCACATGTGGACCAGGCGCAGGCCGGTAGTGGGATCTGCCCCTGCCTGTAGGGGCTGGTCAGACCTCTGTCCTCTCCTCAGACTCCCACAGGCATGTGCACAGAGCCTTGGTAGTTCTAACTTGACCCAGCGTGCTTCCCTTTCTAACTTTACTTTCTCTTGCAGCTGCCTCACCTTCGCTCTAGCATCCTTTTCAGCTTCTGTGGCTAAGCGTACAGCGTCAAGGAGGGGCCACCCCACTGCAGCAGCTACTGCCCGGGCTTCTACTTTCTGTTTTCCCACATCAACCATGCCCAGGACTTCTCCTAGGCCCTTTGGTGTTTTGGGGGGTCCCCGTACTCACGCAGTGGGCCCCATCCATAAAAGATGGTGGTGACTGGCCCCCAGAGGGAGGACACCAGCCAACCCAAGATTACCCCACGGACACCCTTTCCCATGCCCCATAGTCTCAGCGCTCATGGGGGTTTCCTCGGTCTCCTCGTGGGCTCACCGTGTGTTAGCCTGTAAGCCCAGCTGGGCTAGGACGGTGGGCTATCAGGCTGAGAGGCCAAAGAAACAAGCCGGAGACTGCAAACGAGACATACAGGTTTACTGGGACTTACAGGGAGAGTGTCCAGTGGCGGCCAGCTGGACGGAAGTGTGCACCCGCAACCGCCCCCTGAGAGAAGCTTGCTTAAGTAGGCAGAGGAACAAAGGCTGCATGCTTGCCCAAGGGCTGTCCTTGGTACAACCAGCATTCCCAGCAATAGTAGCTCACATGGAGGGGCTTTGTGTCCCTGTAAAATGCGATGTTCTTCTCATGGCATAAGGGAGGATCCAGGCTGGCCAGGCCCAGGTTGTTACAAATCCAAGTAGCTGGGCTGCCTGCTCAGAAGGGAGCCACAAGGACACATAGTTGCAATGGGCCTGGGGGTTTCTGCTGAGCAAGCAAGGCCCAGATGCTACACTCTAAGACAACCAAATGAAGAAGTTGAATATGTAGTTGAATACAGGACTGTAGTTAAGAAGAGAACTTGAGAACTCTGGACTTAGGTAATATTTTGGAATAGAAAACAAGTGAAATAATGGCTGTGCTTGAGATATCCAAAGGAAACAATTATGGAGACATGATCTCAAATTGATGGGTCTACAGATGTGTTTTATTTGGCCAATGTAGTATTTGAAAAATCAGCACATATGATTTTAGCTAAGAATTTATTCTCCAGTTAGGCAGGTTTTCTCTCCATGTGTAGTGTCTCACCATAAGTGCTTTCACTCAATTATATTATCTGCATGTCCCCTCAAGGTACTTCAGTTCTCAAAACTTGTATAAGATGGAAAAAAAAAAAAAAAAGATAAGCTTAGTGCTTAGTATTGGGAAATTCAACTTATATGCATTCGATCTGTGAATGCACTGTGCTTTAGAACAATGACTATCAAAATATCTATGGTGATAGACCAGGCCTCATTTTGTATTATATATCTATTTTTAAATTTTAACACATTAGGAATTGAAACTTTTATAAATATATTAGTTTTCTAGGGCTTCCTGACAAAGTACCACAAACTAAGTGGCACACACAACAGAAGTATTTTGTCTCACAGTTCTGGAGGCTGGAAGGCTGAGATCAAGGTGTCAGCAGGGTTGGCTCCTTCTGAGAGCTGAGAGAGAGAGAATCTGTCCCATGCCTCTCCCCTGGCTTCAGGTGATTTGCTGGCCATCTTTAGTGTTCCTTATTGTGCAGAAATATAGCTCGATCCCTGCCTTCATCTTCACATGGCGTATTCCCTGTATGTGTGGCTCTGTGTCCAAATTTCCCCGTCGTATAAGGCAATCTCCTTCTTCTATGGCAATCTTTAGTGTTCCATGGTGTGCAGAAGTACAGCTTGATCTTGCCCTCACTTCACATGGCGTCCTCCCTGTGTACGTGCCTCTGTGTCCGAATTTCTCTTTCTTATAAGATTATTAATCATAATGCATAATGAGGGCCCAATGACCTCATCTTGACTTAAGTAATTACTTCTGCAAAGGCCTTATTTCCAAATAAAGGTCACATTCTGAGTTACTGGTGGTTAGCACTTCAACTTATGAATTTGAAGGATTCACATTCAACCCATAAAAATAAATTACAATAATAATGTCGTAGGAATGTCAATTTGCTATAAACATTTCTAAATGCTTCCTCTACTTTTTATACTCATTTCATGCCTGACCCGTAGTTAAGAATACATGGATTGATTCCAGGACACAAAAAATACTTAGTACAGCACTGGTTACAAAAATAAAAATAAAAACGTGTTCAAAATTCAGAAGGATAGAAAGGTAAGTTATAATAAATATATATCAGAAAAAATTTTGCTTTGATATTTTCAGAATAGTTCTTCTCTTACGACGTGGGTATCTTTCCCAGCCAAACTGTTGCCTCCCATTTCTGCCAGGGTAAGCATTGCATCCTGATGTTCTGGGATTCTTTCTTCCTTTGGAAACTCTGCCTCCAGATTTTTCACTTTTCTTGTTCAACTAGCCCTAGAGAAATCCTTGCTCCATTAGTTTCCAACTTATCTCACTGTTCATTCCAGATGGAAGTCACATATTAGGAAAACATTGCTGTATTTTTGCTTGCCTGCTTCTAATCTATCTTCATTTCTCTGTATAAGGAGCTGTTAATGGAGATTTTTCTGGATCCATGTCATTTTTCAGACATACTACTTTTTCAAAATCATGAATATGAGTCACCTTGAAATGCCTGTCAGTTTGGTATAATCTTCACTCTAGCAAAAATTTCTTTAAGTTTATGATACATGCCTGGTACTCTATTTTCCTGTTCACCTGTTTTCCTATTAATGTTTTTTTTTTTTTTTTCTGGGATTTTCTTTTCTATGAGAATCAGAGAGGAAGAAAAATCAATATCTATACTGATATGACTCTTACAGAAGCAGGTAATTCTTACTTTAAATCAATCTGCCATGAATCAATAATTTCTTCTTTAAAAAGACCTTTATACATAATAGTAATCTACTTTGTATTTCAGAAAAATATATATCTTTCATGTAACTGTGGCCTTTCTAACATGGTTATTCAAAATTATTACTCTAAAACTTGAAAGGAAGAAGTAAAACTGTCACTATTTGCAGATGACATGATTCTATATATAGACAGTCCTAAAGAATCTACAAAAAAAATTATTAGAAATCAATGAATACAGTAACGTTGCGGGGTACAAAATCAACATAGAAATTGGTTGCACTTCTACATACTACCAACAAACTGGCAGAAAAAGAACTCAAGAATATAATCCCATTTACAGTTGCAACAAAAAGAAAAAAATAGCTATGAATAAAGTTAATCAATGAGGTGACAGACCTGTGCACTGAAAACTATAACACGTTATTGAAAGAAATAGAAGACGACATAAAGAAATGGAAAGATATTCCATGCTCCATGGATTGGAAGAATAAACATAGTTAAAATGTCCATATTACCTAAAGCAATCTACAGATTCAATGCAATCAGAATCCCAATGACATTCTTCATGGAAATAGAACAAAGAATCATAAAATTTATATGGAACAACACAAGACCCTGAATAGCCAAAGGAATCCTGAGAAAAAAGAACAAAGCTGGAGGTGTCACACTCCCTGACTTCAAAATAGACTACAAAGCTATCGTAATCAAAACAGTATGGTACTTGTAGAAAAACAGACACATAGGTCAAGGGAACAGAATTGAGAGCCCAGAAATAAAACTACATATCTCTGGACAGCTAATTTTTGTCAAAGGAGCCAAGAATATATCATGGAGAAAGAAAAGTCTCCTCAATAAATAGTGTTGGGAAAATTAGACAGCCATAGGCAAAAGAATGGAAGTAGACCTTTATCTCACACTATACATAGAAAATAACTCGAAATGGATGAAATTCTTGCATGTAAGACCTGAAACCATAAAACTCTTAGAAGAAAATATAGGCAGTACACTTTTGACATTGGTCTTAACATTATCTTTTCAAATACCATGTCTACTACAACAAAGGAAACAAAAGAAAACATAAACAAATGGGACTGCATCAGACTAAAAAGCTTCTGTATGGCAAAGGAAACCGCCAACAAAATGAAAAGACAACATCCCAACTGGGAGAAAATATTTGCAAATCATATATTCCATAAGGGGTTAATCTTCAAAATATATGAAAAACTCATACAACTCAACAACAAAAAGATGAACAACCTGCAAAAAATGTGCAGAAGATATGAGCAGACATTTTCCAAAGGAAAGATATAGGCAGCAAACAGGCACCTGAAAAGATGTTCAGCATCACTAATTATTAGGGAAATGCAAATCAAAACTTCAATGAGAGACCACCTCACATCCATCAGAATGCCTGTAATTAGCAAAACAAGAAACAACAAGTGTTGAAGAGGATGTGGAAAAAAGAGAATCCTCATACAGCTGCTGGTGGAAATGCAAACTGGCGCAGCCACTATGGAAAACAGTATGGAAATTTCTCAAAAAATTAAAGATAGAAATATCATATTATCCAGCTATTCCGCTACTTAGTATTTATCCAAAGAGCACGAAATCAATAATTTAAAAAGATCACCCATATGTTTATCACAGAACTATTCACGATATCCAAGACATGGAAGCAACCCAAGCACCCATCAATGAATGAATGAATAAAGATGTGGTAAATATATACAATGGAATAGTATTCAGCCATAAAACAACAAAATTATGCCATTAGTGACAACATGGATGGACCTTGAAGGTATTATGCTAAGTGAAATAATTCAGACAAATAAAGGTAAACATCATATGATTTCACTCACATATCAAAGATAAACAGACATATAGATAAAGAGAGCAGATTACTGGTTACCAGAGTGGAAGGGGTGGGGGAGGGCAAAAGGGTAAAGGGGCACATATGTATGGTGACAGATGAAAGCTAGACTATTGGTGGTGAACACAATGCAGTCTATACAGAAACTGATATATAATAATGTGCACCTGAATTTTAAGCAATGTTATATGCCAATATTACCTCAATAAAACAATTTTAAAAAATTGAAAGGTCCATGGCGAAAACTATAAGAATACTTTTGTACTAGGGAGTAAAATGTCATACATAACTTGTAATGTTCTAGTATGAAAAATTTAAAGTAGCCTACCAGATCTGTATTGAAATGAGAAAATAACTGAAAGAGAATTACTTGAATTATATAATGAAGTTGTACGAGTAGTTATGAGTATTTTCATAATAGAAATGGTATAAATACTGTTTTATAGTAAAGTTTCATAAATACTTTAAAATAGTTACTATATCATTAATGGAACCATTGGGACAATAAAAGAATAGATCCTGTTATTTTCGTGAAAAAAAAACTTAGTAGTGCTAGATAAATTATTAAAATAATATAAGTGAATACAGTTTTCATAATGTATCCAATTGTGCTTTGTTCTGTCCCTTTGGTGTTTTTGTTTGCAGTTTTGAAAATAATTGTTGAATGATGTGATGAGATGCTGAAAAATAATACAACTGTGTATTGTTTATAAATATTTTAAGAAATAATCATTTTTTTAAAGCAAATGAGATGCAACATATTGTAGACTCTGCTAAGAGCATGAAATCTGGGGCCAGATTGCCTAGTTTCAAATACTGACTTCCAATGATTTGTTTGTGATCTTGGGCAAATTATTTAATGTCTCTTTGCCTCAGTTTCCCCAATATAAGAATAACAGGATTATTGTGAAAATTAATGAGGTAATATTTGTAAATGAGTTAATACTTGCATTGCTTGCATGTTGACTATCTAAAAGTATTCTATGGATATTTTATTTTATAAAGACAATTCCTCACTATTTACCACTTTTGAAAACTAGATTTTAATATTCTCAGTTTATGTGACTTTGATTGTCATAGTAACTGTTGATTTAAAAAGAATGTAATCCAAAATATACATTATACTTTAATGCCTGTTATCTCCAGTGCCAAGCAGAGTTCCAGGTAGATAATAGTCAACTGTTTTTTGAGTTAATTTGTAAAGCTGGCCTGAAGATAAATTAGCAAAGAAGAATGGAAATGTGGGCTAAGAACAGACAAATAGTAGGACATCCACAGCTTTGACGTCTCAGTATTCTTTTTCTCTCTTCTACCCATATTTAAAACAGTAATAACAATAGCATCTTCCTCACTACATGTTGCAACTATGTTTCATGCAATTAAAGATATTTGACTGCCCTCCAATATGAGTGTTTTAAAATATAGTGTATTAATAGAAAATTGGAGGTATAGTAAGGTCAACAGATCAGGAGATGATTGCCATTGAAAAGACAGTTTACTACTCACAATTCCCAAGATGAAAGGGGATGCCATGCCCTAGGCCCAGGGAACCCCTGGGATTGGTCTCTAGGCAGATGAAAAGGGGGAAACTGTGGACAGGTGCCTCTGTTGTGGTTTCTGAAAGAAGGAATGGGTGAGGCAGTGTAAGCAGGATTATAGTTAGCTAGTTTCAGGCTCTGGGCATATTGTCTGGGTACCAGATGGTAGGCACCTAATTGTCTGGTGCCTGGTTCTGGGGTGATCAGAGCAGGTTTCTAATGGCCAAGAGTGTGAAAGCTCAATCAGGAAAGTGGTTGGGAGTGTGGACTCTGGATTGATTGGTTTGCGTTTGAAAAGTCCCCTAGGACAAGGACTCTTCTCCAGGAAGGGAGGTGGTGTGAGCCAGTCAGGAGGCCAAGGCATGGCAATGCAGGCATACTATCAGGTTGTTCAAAACAAGGCCTGTCTGTGCAGGCATGAAGGGCAAATGTTAAAGCATCAAGTTTACAGGGGGCCAGCCTGGTGACGCAGCGGTTAAGTTCACATGCTCCGCTTTCTCAGCGGCCCGGGGTTCTCCAGTTCGGATCCCGGGTGCGGACATGGCACCACCTGGCATGCCATACTGTGGCAGGCATCCCACATATAAAGTAGAGGAAGATGGGCATAGATGTTAGCTCAGGGCCAGGCTTCCTCAGCAAAAAGAGGAGCACTGGCAGTAGTTAGCTCAGGGCTAATCTTCCTCAAAAAAAAACAAAAGTTTACGGAAGCTAGAAACATGATTAATATACCAGGTCACACGAAAATCTTAATTTTTCATCTATTGTCATCACATTCACATCTGGATATTCTGTAACTTTAAACTATAAGGTTTACCTTTATAAGGTTTAAGGTTATAAGGCATAAATAACTGTCACTACTCCTTGTATAAAACATTCAGACAAGCGTGGAGGTTAAATAGAAATAATGTGCTAATACAACTGATCACAAGGGACTAGTTCAAATTATTGCTGCCATCTTCCTTTACCCATTTTATGTCCATCTTTCCTCAAACTGCATTTTTTTCTTGTCAGAGGTCTTTAGTTGATTGGGTTACTCAAACCCACATTCCCAAAGGTTTAAGTCCCAATAGTTTTGCCATTATTGAGTTGGAGATTTTTCATTAACTTTTATGTCTGGACATCCCAGGGGATTTTCTGAATTCTAAACATAGTTTTACCTGCCCCTTTATTTATTTATTTATTTATTGATATGCCACATTGATAAATAATTTAATGAACACTTACAAAATATGACATTGTGCTAGGTGCTAACTATAAGCAGCTGCCACGACAAAACTAGTTCCTCGTAATAGAGTTGGCTAGAAATATATAAAAGCATTCTGAGTAACTAGAATGATCATAATAATAAGACCCAACAAGGAAAGAGCAACAAAGACAAAAGGGAATGAACTATAACTTTAAACAACATAACACTCAATATATACCAACAGTATGCTCATGTTTAGGGAACAACAAATGAATGGGGTCCTTTGGCTTTGAGGTACAGTCTTGGTGTTCTAACTGTACGAATATTTGATGGAAAATAGGTGAGAAGAGAAACAGCCTGAAAACAGTAACACACCACACACACATACTCTTATTCATGAAGATCTTTAATACTTATAGATTTTCCTTACCCACATTCACATATTCCACAGTGAAGTTTTCAAAAATTGTTTTATCAAGCCACAGAGATACAGAGCTAGGCACAGAAATGAAAGAATCAGGTGATCACGCCCTATGTCATAGTCTGTAAGTTTTAATGCCAGGCGTTTGTGTCTTTGAAGCTTTGGAGGGAAAGAAAAGGAACAGAGACTCCTTATTTCCCCCAACAGTATCAAGTGACAATGTACACATTTTTTTCAAACCACTCACAGTAGCAAATAATTTGATATAACAAAGTTCTCTTCTAGTATATAAATATATACAGATTTTGTAAGCTATATATACAGATTTTGTAAATTATTTTGTTTTTCTCAACTTTTGTTTTCAATTTTATCATCTACAGATCTGCCTCAGTAATTATCTGGATGCAGACTGATAGACATGTTTAGAAATTGTAATAATGAAAGAGAACGCCCTTGGAGGACACTAGACTTTGGATAAAATCCACCACTACCACAATGATTACTATATAATAGCAATTATACAATAATTATATAAAATTTAATAATAGCTACCATGCATTGAAATGGCATGCCAGAGACTAGGTATATTTTTTATATTATTTAATCTTTACAGCAAGTTAATATTTTAGTTACCTTTTTAATAGAGAGCTGTAAGAAGCTGCTGAGATTGAAAGGCCTAAAGTATTAGCTATTTTAAAATTATGTTTTGGACCCTAATGGTATCTTCAGTGTGTATGAATTAGCTAAAAACGTTTTTCTACCTCTTTGTCATGTTAGTGTTTTCTGAATCCTAACTCCAAGTGCCCCAGACAACAAGATAACCCATCTCTTCTACCATGTCTGGTATATGGTGTCCAAGGTGGTCAAAGTCAGTGCCAGAATCATGATATTGACAATAGTTATATAACGGTACAACTCTCATCCTGACTTCAGAATCTTGAGTTTGTTTCATTGTAAACCTCTAAGACTGGGACAAAAGTTACCTGCTAACATTCTGCTACATGTCCAGGAGTCCCTTGGGGCTTATACATGTCCTAAGAGGTGATGGAAAGTCAACAACTATAGTAGTAAGATGGACACTAAGCAAGGTTCTGGTGAATTGGTGGGCATCCCTCTTGCTGGGCAGTCAAAGGTGTGATTTTGGTGGAAAAGAAATGGGATTTTCACTTTGAGGCAGGTAACATGGTAAACTGGCTGACAGACAGGGTACAGGGTCATGGGGTGAGAGTTCCTAGTCAAGTGTTCGCTAGAGAGGATCTCTACCCAACTTCTCAAAATATTTAGTCATTCAGAGTGGTGCTTCTCTTGATTTACTAAGCCAGCATATTTTAGGAAGCCCTTTCACTACTCTGCCCTTTGAGAATTCTCCCAGCCTCAAGTGTCTAGATTCTAGAGCCCAATTCATAAGCCATCACGGATACTTTCCCTCTCATTTTGCCATTTCTTTTTTATTCATCTATAAAACAGTCTTCCTGGGTTTTTTTTTTTTTTTTTTTTTTTTTACTATAGGCTTTGGACAATCAAGTAAATTCACAACAATATTCAATAGGTAAACCAAACAATCAACAAATATTTTTTTCTGTTTCTCAGACACAAGGAGTATCAGTTTTCAAACACATCCTGAAGGTAAAAATGGTACATGGAAGTGCTACTATGAAAATTTGAATCATTCCATGGCAAGAAAAATTAAGAAAAGAAAAAATGTTTTCACATCAGAATATATAATGTTCTGCTATAATTGCACAGGATGCACTGATTCAGTCATTCCAAGTCCAATATCTCCACATTTGGCTCCCAGATTATTCTCAGGGAAGAAAATGCATGAAAGCAAGGAAAGAAGAGAGAAGAGGACGAGAGAAGTAGCAGACACCTGTGGCTCAGCAAGAAATAATACATTACATTATGCATGGGGAACTGTCGGGCCAATTCCAATGACTATAGATCGAGGTCTTCTCATTCTGACACACGACAGTATTCCACATTCTATACTTAACAGGAACATAAATGTTACAACTCGATATTTATCATAAAATTAAGTCAAGCTATACCACTCTCTAGATTACGTTTAGCTTCATTTTCCAAGATAAAATTTCACGAAGATAAGCTTAGTGCCTTTAACATGGGTGATAAATGAAATATTGTGTGTAGCACGAAATTAGAAAGAAATATTTTACATTATTTTTTCATACATTACTTTAAAAGATATCAATGGCAGAATCATTAGAAATGTTACATGTGGTAGGCTAAAAAATGTCCCCACAAAAGATATCCACGTCCTGAATTTTGAAACCTGTGAATGTTAAGTCATATGGCACAAAATAAAATATAATAAGTATTTGTTGCTATGATTAAGTTAAGGATCTTGAGATGAAAAGATTAACCTGGATTATCTTAGTGAATCCTAAATACAATCACATGTATCTCTATAAAAGAGAGTCACAAGGACATTTAACATGCACAGAGGAAAAAACAAGTTAAGATGGAGGAGAGACAGTTTTAAAGATGCTAGCCTTGAAAACTGAATGATGTGGACACAATTGAAGGAATGCTGACAGCCACCAAACGCTGGAAGAAGCAAGGGACTAACTCTTCTCTAGAGCCTCCAAAGGGAGTATAGCCTTGCTGACATCTTGGTTTCAGCCGAATGATTCTGACTTTGGATTTATGGCCTGTGGAGCTGGAGGAAATACATTTCTGCTGTTTTGAGCCACCAAGTTTGTAGCACTCTATTACTGAAGCCATGGAAAATTAATACATCATGTAATTGCATATTTGATGGGTAAAAAACACATTGAACTTGATTCACCCATTTAACCAACTCTTGCAGTGTGCCTGATACTAGTCTTTGGAATAGATTCTGTCAGTAAGAGTTAATGAGAGCATGATTCTAGGTGTTGGGTTACTCACATCACATTAGACAAAATTCCAGTAGAGGACATGGGGTTAAGAACATAGGTGAATGAATCTACCTAACAAAGAAGAAAAGATATTTCTTCAGAGTAGATCAACAGAGAAAAGAGGAAAGATAAATTGAATCATTAAGAATGGCAGGGGATGTTTCAAGAATCCCCTTCTTGAATAGAAATCTTGGTTCCAACACTAACAAATTTGTTAACTTCTCTAAAATTATAAAAATGAGTAGACTAAGTATGCCTATCTTAAGGAGTTATGGAAATAACCACATAAAATAATAAACGTCTCTGGCTCATAGTAAGTGTTCACAAAATGATGGCCATTGTCATCATCATTAAGATTTTGAATAGAAGAAGGATCAATGAGTTGTTAGTGATTAATGACCTTGTTTATTACCAAGGCAGGCTGCCTCAAAATATCCCACAATGTCGTATTGATTATTTTGAATTAAAGTTACTTGAGAAGCAAAAAGGGCATTCTAATCCTCCTGTCTCTCCCCCCTGAAAGCAGGAAATAAATCTCTCACGTGAAAGGTGCTTCCTCTGCATCTTTATCAACAGACCTAGGGGATTCAGGGCCAAGAAGCCTATATAAACAAACCTCCCTAATTTACTAGCTAAAACCTTAACTCTGCTTAAATTCCTCACTAATTATGTATCCCAAACCTAATTTTCTTTGTCCTGTCATTCCTCATAAATTTACCATTTCTGTGTAAAAGATACATATACACTGCCCACTTTGTTCACTCTCTGAGCATCTTTTCTTTATGATCTCCAATACATACATATTAAATTGGTTTTTTCTTTTGTTGATCTAGTCTTATGTCAATTTTATTATTAGCCCAGACATAAGAACACAAAAAGGGTAGAAGGGGGGATTTCCCTCTTCCTAACAACCTCAACCAGTATTCTTAACGAAATAGGAAACCAAAGTCAACTTTCTGGGGTATTACAAGTGTAAGGAAATTAAAGTTTATCAGATGAGTAAAAGTTTTTATTTATGATGTGACAGTGGATACAAAATAAGTGGTATGGATATCTCTAAAAATATCAGTGTTAATTCAATTATTGGAAATTAGAAAGTCAGTCATTAAAGGTTCTGCTACAAATTCCAATGTGTATGTGTCGAGGGGGGTTCCCCACACCACCAATTCTCGGACACCAGCTGAGTGTCCTACAATTGAACTCAATTCTGACGCTATCTACCCAGACAGGATCAGATCCCACAGATTAAGGGCTTAGTCCCACAAGACTGACCCTCCCACCGGCCACCTGCTTCAGATGCCAATTGCTAGCCCAGGTTGTGACCTGTGTTTCTGACTAACTGGCTACAGATTGGAGGTTACCACCACCTGCTTCCTTAGGTTTGATTAATTTAGTAGAATGGCTCAAAGAACTCAAAAAACCCATTTATTCACTAGATTACCAGTTTATTACAAAGGATGTTAAAGGATACAAATCAACAGCCAGGTGAAGAGATACAGACGGCAAAGTATGGGAAAAGGGTTGAGAGTTTCCACACCCTCTCCAGGGACACCTCTCTCCCTGCATCTCCGCATATTCACCAATCCAGAAGCTCTCTGAACCCCATGTTTGTGGATTTTTATGGAGGCTTCATACATAGGTATGACTGGTTAAATCATTAGCCATTGGTGAACAGTTCAACCTCCAGCCCCTCTCCAACCCTGGGTGGTCAGAGGAGTGGGACTGAAATTCTACCCTTCTAATCACAGGGTTGGTTCTTCTGACAACCAGCCCCCACCCTTAGGTGCTTTCCAAAATCATCTCATTAACATAACAAAGGACATCTTTATAGTTCTTATCACTTAGAAAATTCCAAGGGTTTTAGGAGCTTTGTGCCCGGAAAGAGGTTGAAGTCCAAATATGTATTTCTTATTATAAATGACAATATCACAGTCGCATATAAAGCACTGTGAAATAGGGCAAAGCAAATAAATAAAGGAAGTTAAAGAAATTAATGAGGAGAAAGAAATGTACCCTTTTCTCCCAATTTTTGATTCAGGAATTATGGCCAATATATTGACACATGCAAGCCAGATAGTAAGTATTTTAGGCTTTGTGGGTTATAAGATTTCCTTGCAACTACTCAATTTTGCCATTTCTGTGAAAGTAGCAACAGACAACATGTAGATAAATAAGTCTAGGTACCTTTCAAAAACACTGTAAAAACAAGTGGTAAGCTGGATTTGTGAGTCCCTGATCTAGACTGTAATGTGGCTTCCAGAAGTCTGCTAATTTTAACAAACTTCAACTTGAAGATTGGAAAACAACATCTTTCTTTTAGAGGTTACCTTTCTTGATGACCGGGTCATCAGAAGCACTGGCACAAATTCCGAAACTATCCTGAACTTATTGAATCAGAAATTCCAGAGTGATATCTGTAGTTCTGTTCTTCTTAAAGCCTTCATAGAGAAGTTGATGTGCCAGTCCAGCATCACACTAATAGCTGACTGAAAATACTTATCACACTAGTGTAATATGAGCACTCAGAACTTAACAAAGCAAGCCTGTTCATACTGTGGAAAATAGACTAAAAATTATGAAGACTAGAGGCTGGCCCCATGGCCAAGTAGTTAAGTTCACGTGCTCCACTTCGGTGGCCCAGGGTTTCTCAGGGTCGGATCCCAGGCGTGCACCTGGCTTTGCTCATCCGGGCATGCTGAGGCAGCATCCCACATAGCACAACCAGAAGGACCTACAACTAGAATATACAACTATGTACTGAGAGGCTCTGGAGAGAAGAAGAAAAAAGAAAAGATTGGCAACAGATGTTAGCTCAGGGCCAATCTTTAAAAAAAAAAATCAAGACTAGCTCTGAAGAAAAAGTTCATAGAATGGCTATATTAGGGGGCCAGAGGTAATAGAAAGCAAGAATGATAGTTGCTTCTACTTAAGTGAAGCCTGGAGAGTTAAAAGGACCAATTTAATTAATGTGCCCCTGGGCATGTTTTAGCACAAATTTAATAGGATTATCTTCATTCTTTAACTTTCTTTCTTCAGTATAGTGCCCCTTTCATAAGAGCTTGGGACATAATTCACACATAGAGACTTCAGATTCTCAGAATACACCCCTTTTCTCATCATATTATATTGAAATACAGTGTTCTTTTTTCTCAAAATTGTCTTTATTCCAATTGCATGCATTTATTTAGCAAAATTCTACTTATCCTTCAAGACGTGACTCAATATTATCCTTGACAATGTCTCCTATCATATGATGGTCAATCTTTTATTATGGCATTATCATACTGTTAAAATATATATCTTCAGAAAACTCTGATTCTGAGGTCAGGTACTATATTTCATTCATCATGACATCCCCAGAATTTCACTCAATACTTGGCACATGGTTGACACAACATACAAGTTTGAAAAATGAAGGAAAACTCCATACCACTGTGGAATAGGAACAGTTCTGATATGGGTAGATTGGTTTTATAGATGATACTAAACATACAGAAGTATAAAGTGAAGATGAGAACATAAACATACCTATAACATTGGCAGAGTAGAGAATATGGCTCTGCACATATTTAAGTGTATATTCCATAATACCCAGGGAAGGGAAAGAGGGAGGAGATGGGAAACTATCAGAAATAATATAAATGATGAAAATACAAGAAACCACGATAGTTCCCACCCAAAAAGCAACAACTAAAATAAATGATGAGTACCAGTATGTGGGAGGAATTACCACTAAGCAATAATACCTAAGTCATGAGTGGTCCTGGTGACTACTTTTTAGCTGCACTGTGCCTCCGATACTGAAGATAAACTTGTCTGCACATTTGACTACATTCTGCTTTAAGTGTCTGTACTGGGGCCGTGATTCCTAAATCAACAAGGGCAGGAAGGGTGAAGTACTGATAAGTGCTACAACACAGATTAACCCGTAAAACATTATGCTACTTTAAAGAAGCCAGTCACAGAAAGCCAAATATTGTAAATTTACCGAAAATAGATTAGTGGTTGCTGGAGGAAGAGAATGATAAAAAATGTCATAAAATTAGATAGAGGTGATGGTTCCATGACTGACAAGATATTTAAAAAACACTGAATTGTACACTTTAAAAGATGTATGTTGTGGTATATGAATTATATCTCAATAAAGCTGTTATAAAAAATTGGAAAAAAGTTTGGTAAATGCTAAGACAATAAAGCAATCAGTTAAAATCAGCACTCTTTTGGAAAATACATGACATATAGGATACAAAGCACTATGTGAGTCCTTATTAGTTTATGGTGCGCTCTACATTTTAAAGAAATTTTTTAAAATACAGAACATTTCAAAGAATGCTGTATCAAAAGCTCTATGATTCTATCACCCCAATAAAAAAAAAAACTGTTAGCAATTTGTCTTATTTGTTTCAAGACTTTTAATATATAAAAGAAATAAAATACCTCACATAGATGTAAATGCTTTTTCAACCAATAGCCTGGGTCTATATTCCTATTTTGTTGGAAGCCAGAATTTAAAAAATTATTCTTAAATGATATGCTTAAGTTACTCGATTCTCTAATCTATATTTTTCTGATGTTCTATTGGGCCATAGAAAGTGTAAATCAGTCACCAATTATTAACATTAATATTTTGAACTGCCAGTTAAGGTACATGCATTGCAAAGTATAAAAATAAAATGCTCATTTAAAAAAATGTGAAAATGAATAAAAACATTGCTATCAGTCTATATTAGGAGAGGCAATGACAGCCCTAAAAAGCTATTTCTGTCACTGCAAGTAGTTTAGAAAAATGTTTAAATTCTTCAGTAATGTGAATAATGAGAAACTTGACAATACCATTGGGAAGATGACAAATATTCAATTTTTCTTTCATTGTCTTTCATCTCCCTTAAAGTGCTATTTTGGAGTAAAAAAGGAAAGCCTCTAGAAAAAAAAAATGAGAATAACTTAACTGGTTAATATACACCAAAACAAATTATAGTCTTTTATTTTGTTTTAATAGAGCAATAGTTTTGAAACAGAGGAGCAGGAACTATAACTTAATTTTCTTAATCTCAAGTTAATTTTAATTTTGAGCTCCCATCTTTCCAAACTGGTGAGGAACAAACCCTCAATTATTTGTAATATCTCCTACACTCATCATAGGCTCAAATCAATCAAAGCATTGATATTTTAGTAATCCAGAATAAGCCACCTCATATGGGCCATGTGAATCTCTATGTAAAACCTGTATTTTATAAAATGCAAATTAGTATCTATTTTGAACACCTACTCTATTGCATAACCTCAGGGTCTCAGGGTTCCCCTGCCAAGCTGGCTTCAAAGTTCAGAGACACTTCAAAGAGCTCAGACACGGGCAAAGGCCATTTGCCTACAGAGAATGTAATTTAAAACAACATCCTAGTCAACATGAGTGCTCAAATCCAGCACCTGTCTGAGCCCTCTGTTTCAAGTGGCCACAGGGGAAACTTCACAAGACTACCTACGGTTCTGTTTGATTATGTAACATATGTCATTTCTCTTTGAACTCTTTTGACTCACCGGCATTGGGAAACTCTGTCTCCTCTAGGTGACTGCAGGGTCTTGCTGCATTCACTTAGCAGTTCTGGGAAGCATGGTTCAGTTTCTCTCACTCTCATCTCACTCCCCTTCTCACCCCACATCCCTGATTGCTCCATAGCTTCCTTGCCTTCCCCAAACCCAGACTGGGAACCTTCATCTAATCCAGGCTTGAACCAAACTTGCTATGCCTGCTCATGACAATAGATAGACAGATGACAGATAGATAGATAGTTAGATAGACAGATGAATAGATGTAGATACAGATGCAGATATTCTTTCCTACTCAAGTGCCTCTTCTCAGACTCAAGTTTCAGCTTGTAGAACAAAAAGCCAGGAAGAGTCACAAGTTGTTTTGGGTTTGTATCTTGTCACCTAAATTCTTGAATTCAGCAAAGGAAAATGCTAATATAATATACTATAATGTACTATGATATGATATAGATAGAAATAAATAATAGATTAATGTCTCAAAACATGGTCCACAATAGGCTAAGGTATGTGAAAGAAAACATTTTAGACACGTAATAGGTTGTTCTCAATTTTTATAAATAACACGCTTCCAAGAACGTTTAAGAATCGGAACACGTAAGCAAAAGACTTCCATGTTTAATGGAGATTTCTGTTTCTAAGGAACTAAAACTATTCCAATATCCATAACCAGGTTTTAGCATTTAGGGTTTTTGTATTTGTGTCATATGCAATACATGTGTAATGTCTTACAAAACAATAAAATATAAGCATTAAATATAATCAAAAACACGTTAACAAGAACACTTGCTCAAGGCATGAAGAGAACTTTCAAAGTGGAGGTGCCGTGGATTGAACCGGGGGCCTTGCGCAAGCCGATTAAAAAACTGCTTCTTAAACTTTTATTCTTTCGGTTAACTAGAAACTTAATACATTAAAATAGCCTACTTAAGTGTTGGAAAGTTTATTTTGGTGATTTTGTAAAAGATTAATCAGAGAAGCAAAAGATTTTTGTACGGAGATTGTGTTGATGATTTTGATGGGTTCTTAACATATTCCTTAAATAAATTGTCAAGACAAATTTAAAAGCCAGATTTCTTTTCTTTAAAAAGATTCTTTTTGGTTTCAGCTCAGAAATGTAGAGAGCTGGAAAGAGGATCACTCTCATCCATACAACATTGATAAACCTGGGCAAACTACACGTGAATTATTTTTCTTGAACCCGTCACAGAACTAAGATAGCAGTGTGATTAAGTAACCTGAAACTCTAGGAAAGAGAGCCACTTGCAGCAAGGAAAAACACCATTTCATTTGTTTTCTTAGAGTGGATAAGAAACACAGGTTAAATTTTTTAAACAAATTGCGAAAGATCAAGTATGGCCTAAACTAGTGTGAGAAGTCCATGCGCTGCAGACAGGAGGGGTTCGCAACATTTTGCAGACTTTCCCTCTTGAGCCTGACCAGGATATCACAGAAAAAAGTCAGGGAGAATCCAAGAAAGCTCTTCTCCTGGTTCTGCTTGAGGGAGTGGAACAGCATTAACTCCTAAAACTTGGCCCAGATCCCACCGCTTCTATCTCCCATTCAGAATAAAAGATGTAATCTGTAGGGAGAAAAAGATAAAAACTGCCGCCGTAAGGCACTGGAAATTCATTGCAACCGATGGAAGGGAAGAAATTATACCAATTCTAAACATCATCCAGAAATAGAAGGGGAATAAACAATTCCCAACTCACTCTATAAAGCCAATGTTTCCTTCATATCAAAACCAAACAGAACCATTAAGAGCAAAGGAAACTGCAGACCAATATGCCTTATCCAAACGGAGGCAAAAATCCTCACCAAAATATCAACATCAAATTCAGCAATATATATAAGGGATAATATATCACCTTCAAGTAGGAGTCATCCCAGGCATGCAAAACTACTTCAACATTCAAAAATCAATGTAATTCTCCATATTAGTAGACTAAAGATGAAATGTCATATGATCAGCTCAATTAATGCAAAAACAGCATTTGGAAAAACTCAGCACTCGTTCATGACAAATATTCTGAGCCAGGAATGAAGAGAATGACCTTAACATAATAAACAGCACACTTTTTCCCTAAGTTCAGAAAGAAGACAAGAACGTCCACTCTCGCCACTGCTATTCAACATCATACTGGAAGTTCAAGCCAGTGCAATGAGACAAAAAAATAAAATCCATATAGATTTTAAAGGAAAAAATAAAAATGAATCTATTCACAGAAGATCTGTTTTTCTATAGAGAAAATTTTAAAAAGTCAACAAAAGCTCATGCATTTAAATGTGTTAACCTAGATTGTAAAGTCAAGATACAAATCAATATCATAGCTATAGTCCTATATAGATACTAATAGCTTATTTCGATATCTAGACTATCTAGTACCCCCTAGGCTCACCTTTTATAGAGATTTATTAAGTTATTCTTGAGTATTTATTTTTCCATAGGAACTTCATTATTAATATTTGTTGTTTCAGAAAAAATGAAAAATCAATTGTTGACAAATGCATTAGGATTGCATTATGTATAAAAATGCATTAATCGGTGAAGCAAGAGGTTTTTGCCTTGAGATTGTACTGATGATTTTGATAGATTCTTACCATATTTTTTAAGTAAATTGTGTTTAAGTTGTATTAGGATTGAGATATATATGATGCATGATATATGATATATATATATATTTGAAGTAAATTAACCGGACATCTTTATGATGTTGAGTAATCTTATCTGTGAACAAGGAATGGCTTTCGAATTGTTCAAATATACTCATAAACTTTCAGTAGCGTTTTTTTTTCGTATACAGAGGCTACATACCTAAAAAAGTTAATTCCCTTGCATTGTGTATTTTTATTGCTCTTTTAAATGGGGTTTTCTCTTCCATTGTGTCTATTTGTGTGTATGAAGGAAGTAGGATTGGGTGGAAGAAGCTGCACTGTGATGCAGGCCTGACAAGGCTTCATCCTACCTGGTGGAGGCTCTGCAGCAAGGATTGCCTATGATAAGACCTTAGGACAGGTGAGTCTCTGCAGCTGAGGCAGGTCCTGAAGGAGGTAAGAGCTGGAGCCCACCTTAGCAGTTGTCTCTCCACAGCTAGGCCACAAGTCTGTGAACAGGAATTTGAGCAATGCCTCTGTCTACCACAACTGGAATCATTATCTGAAGCTCTGGGAGAAAACTAAGAGTGTGAATGAGAGAGAGCTAATAGGCATTTAATGAACAAACAAAGGATCAGAGTCCGAGCAGGAAAGTGAGGAGAAGACTAGAAGTCGAGATAAGTTTTGGAGCTTTGTCAAGAATTTAAGGATACCTGATAAGGATTCAAAAATGTTGATTTATTTGATAAATTATTTATTTTGCAAGTTTTGACTGTACATTTTAAACAGAAAGACAATGTTAGAGTGGAATGTAGGTTGGAGTGAGAAAAGATGTTTTCAAGGAAATCAAATATATTAAAATATTAGGAAAAGGCTCCAGGTAAAGGAATAAGTTAAAGATACAGGGGGAAAGGGAACTAACTGATAATGATAAATCTTCAAAGAGTTCAAGGCCATGTATGGAGTAATTATTTCTTGAGAGTATTTAGGGACATTTTAACCAGTGTGACTGGATAGAAAAAGAAAATGATTGGTGTGTGTGAAGAAAGTTCATGACATTTATGCAATAGCTTAACAGAGTATTTGTGTGTTAAAAAGTCGAAGTCATTTACTGAAAGTGTGGAAGAAATCAGAGATTAAGTTTAAAGAATTCAAGGAAGCCCAGCTCTGAGCCAGAGCTGTGAAGATTGGGAGAGAGACCTAAGAAGGGAAATACCAAGATTTTTGTGCTGCATTGAAATCCCACTTGGGTTGGAACCACAAATGTACAAAAACATCAGTCTAGAGCTGTACTGTCCAAAATGTGTCTGTTAAATAATAATTTAAATTAATTACACTAATAATTCTGGGGCCAACCTCATGGTGTTGTGGTTAAGTTTGCACACTCCACTTTGGGAGCCCGGGATTCACAGGTTTGGATCCCAGGTGCGGACATAGCACCATTCGTCAAGCCACGCTGTGGTGGCATCCCACATAAAATAGAGAGGATTGGCACAGATGGTAGCTCAGTGACAATCTTCTTCAAGCAAAAAGAGGAAGATTGGCAACAGATGTTAGCTCAGGGACGATCTTCCTCACACACACACACAATAATGGTAATAATAACAATAATTCAGTTCCTTAGATGCACTAGTTGTATTTTTAGTGCTCAACAGTGACTAGTGTGTACTCTATTGGACAGCACAGATATAGAAAATTTCCTTCATTGTGGAAAATTCTATTGAGCAGGCTGGACTAGATACTTGGGTAATTTGTGTGCAATAGTGTTCAGCAGCCCAGGAGCAATAGCTGAGAGTGCATACGTTTAAATGGCTCCAGGACTACCATTACGCTTACTTGGGCAGAATAGGAGACTGATGCTGAAATAAAACAAAAAAGTGTCTTGTGAAGACTAATGTGCATATAGAAAGACAAGAAGAATGGGAAAGAGTTGATACCTAAGCTACACTCAGAGGTGTCAAGGACTTTGGTATAAGGCTAAGTCACAGAGCAGAAGAGTGGGAAAGTTCTCCAAGTGAGATAACTTTAAGGTTTCATAGGTGCAATCATTTTTGGTTGAAGACGAAGCGTGGTGGGAGTATGGTGGGAGTGGAATGGATTTATAGGTTCATTGGGGTTCAGAGGGTCAAGGAAATATGCTCCTAGAGAGATAAACTAATTTGGATGCTGAAGTCATATAAGATTATGTGTTTGTAATGTTTAGGAAAACAGTTTCCTAAGGACAGAGATGAAGAATAATAGGAGTGATACAGTCAAGAGACAAAAGATCCTTAAAGAAATAGGGATGGAGAAACATATGGATTTGGAGCATAACTTTAGATTCGGTTTATAAACCAAACACACTGCTTATTTTAGTCTATCATTGTCATTTTATTATTGTTTTCCCTACATATGAATGAGAATGTAACAAAGCGAAACTGGAAAATTGTGAACTGTAGAGTTAGATAAATCTAGGCTTCAAATCCCAGTTTCTATACCATTTACCTGATATTTAGTTTGTGGTAACAGTATATAACTTCACTAAATTTATTTTTTCTTCTTTGAAATGGACACTGTAAACCTTACCTCTAAGAGCATCATGTGGATTTAATAAAATGATGCAGAGGCCTAGCTCCTATTTAGCCCTCTCCTTTTTCCCACTGTGCTCCAGTCACGGGCTTGATTTCAGTTTCTTGAACATATCATATTCATTTTTAACTTCAAAGCCTTTGCATTCCAGTATCAGCCAGGGTTCCATCAGAGAAACAGAATCAGTAGGAGATATATTGATACAGATATAGATATGGGTGTGTATATATATAAAGAAATTTATTGCAAGAAATTGGTTTACATGACTGTGAGGGCTGGCGAGGCAAATCCAAAATCTGTAGAGCAGACTATCAGGAAGGGCGGGCTGGAAACTCGTGCATGTGCTAAAGCTGTGGTCCACAGGTGGAATTTCTTCTTCCTGGCAGAAAGAAACTTTAGTTCTGCTCTTGAGGTATTTCAATACCCTGGATCAGGCCCACCCAGATAATTGAGGATATGCGTTACTTAAAGTCAACCGATTGTAGACGTGAATCATATCTGCCAAACAACTTCACAGCAAGACCTAGTAGTGATTGATTGAATAACTGGTGTTTGATTGAGTAGCCTAACCAAATTGACACCTGAACTGACCATCACAACTCCTTAATTGGATGCCTGGAACACTTTCCCTTGCTTTTCAGGTACCTGCAGACGGCAGACCTAGGTAGGTCTTTTCTGACTGCCCTGTGCAATCTACCTTGTCCATTTATTATATATCCCAGCAGCCATCTTTTTTTTCCTTTATACTTGTGACTATTTTGTTTGTTTATTTGTTTCATTTATTTCCTGTCTCCTACAATTGCCTTCAGTACAGGGATCATGCCTCTTCAATTCACTGCTATATTCTACATGTCTCACATTGAACTTGGTGCAAAGTACATAGTAGAAGCTATATGAATACTTATTGAATAAACTAAAATGTCTGGAAAAGAATAAGCATTCAAATAATTATAGTTTCCAATTTTCTCCATGAGCCAGACTTCATTCTAGGGTTAATAAATGAGTTAATAGATTATTTTCCTTTTTTTGCTTTGTCTTACAAAATTATATTTGTAGGTTTTTATATATTTACTGGGTATATAACACACACATCCACCAATACTCCCCAATATGTGTATGAAGGCAGTTTGAAAATTTAGACTTGTTTATTTCATGTCGTGTTACAACATGTGATGAATTATGTTTTAAAATTTTAGGTCATTTATAAATTGACAATTTATTGTGAGTGTTTGTGTTTTAACATTGCATAATGTGATTAAGCTATGCAGTTTTTAATGTACAGTACTTTGTTCATTTGCCTTTTTTGCTTGTCTTTCTCCATTAACCTCTTTGCTTTTTCTCTGACAATATTCCACTCTGTCCAATCCTGGAATGTTTTTAGTATTTTTATCCAAGCTTGTATATTTAGCATATATGAGATCATGTCATAATATATGCTGTCTTGTTTTCTCACTCAATAAGACCTTGTTGAATCAATCAACTAATATAGTTCTAATTTAATCATCTAAATAGCCACATGAGAATATATGCTACAGATATATCATTACTTTTTGAGCATTTTCTCTATTTATGGACATGTACTCTATTTCCCCAACTTACCGCTACAATCCACTCTTCAATGCATATCCTGAAGACTTTCACTTGACTCTGTTTCAATGGGATACAACCAGGCGAATGACTGAGGGTCACGAGGTAGCTTTCCAAACAAGCTGTATCAAGGCACATTTCTACCAACAATGGTCTCTAAATTCTTACCACAAACAGATCCCATAGCTCTTTCAGTTTTTGTTAAGTCTGATTGATATAAAGTGATTATTTTATTTTGATCATGTGGATGTGTTTAGCAATTTTCTTCATATTATTTACTATTTAATTGTCCAATTCTAAACATAAATAAGCCTACATTTCTTTCACTGAAAAGATGCTTTTAAAACCATATTTCTTTATTTCTCTTTAAGAATTATGCATGTCCTTTTGGTTATTGGATATGTCTCAGGAAAGACTGTGGTGTTTGAATTTGTCACATCCCTTTACTACTCTGAGGCCACATCTGGCATGTGCGCCAGAAAAGCTAAATGATTACATGATTTTTAAATCTTTTTTCTATTTTTTGAAGACATAAAAAATAGTTAGTTTACTTGAAAATTAGACTGCTTTATGTCATGTCATGTTGTAAAACATACTGTATTATGTTTTAAAATTGTGGGTCATTTTGAAATTGACAATGCATCAAAGCAAAACAACAAATATCATATGTTTTTTCATGAAATAGAAGTATTTCTAAGATTGCTAGAAGTCAAAATGAAAAAATTGTCACAAAAGACAACTGAAGCTTTTTGCTGATCTATCTTTCGTTCTTTCTTTCTTTCTTCCTTCCTTCCTTCCTTCCTTCCTTCCTTTCTTTCTTTTCTTTCTTTTCTTATTCTTCTCCCCAAAGCCCTCCAGTACATAGTTGTGTATTCTAGTTGTCAGTGCCTCTGGCTGTGTTTGTGGGATGCCACCTCAGCATGGCCTGATGACTGATGCCATGTCCGCGCCCAGGATCCGAACCACTGAAACCCTGGCCATCGAAGCCGCGCGCATGAAGTTAACCACTCGGCCCCGAGCCGGCCCCTGATTTTTATTTCTAAGTCTCCTGGCCGAAGTATATATGTACTAAACTTGAACTTTTTAGTATTAGTGGATGTCTTTATTGTGTGAATAAGAAATTACATGAGCACTTGTTAAATGCACATGTGTGCTGGAAAATCTTTAAACAAAGGGCTGATCATGTTTTTCAGTTTTAAATTTAAAATTATGCATCAATTTCACTAGGAAATATTAGACTTATAGCAATGCTGGAGTATTCACTTACTGCCTGCACTAAATGCTTTTCTCCTCTGACTAAATTTTCAGGAACCATAACTAGAACACACAGTAATGTTGAAAGGTTACTTCCTAGAACACATTTTGTTGTTAAAGGAGATTATTGTGTCTTCTCATCACTTAAAATATACATACAAAATGTAAATGGTTTTATAATGTTCCTTCTTCATGTCATATACTTTAAAATCAGTTTTTATTTATTGCACAGGGAATGAAACACCTGGAAAACTTTTACTCAATTTACGTCTCATTTCACTTACAAATTTTCGTAAATATTTCACCTGCTTTTTTCTTGACAATAGCTGTAGTCGAATTTTTAAGTCCATTTAAAAATGACCTAAGATAATCATACAACATGTCTGAGCTTCTATATTTTACCTTCCTCCCATCCCAGGAGTTACTAATTGGTGTGCAAATACACCATAGGTTTTAATCAGCTGAAATCAGCACATAAGGCACTGCAGATAATACAGTGGTGGTGGAAGTGGGTATGAGAGTTGAGGATACAAATCAGGGTGTTAGACAAAGGTTAATTAGTTTGGGTTTGGCCCTCTCCAGGCTTGCGTTTCCACTACTGTAATATGACATGATGACTAAAGCTATAACAAGGGTCACTCAAGAATGCTAGGAAGGCTCCTGTTGCTGAAGGTTGCATGTCATGAGTTATCTTTCATGGCAAAAATAATTTGCTCATCACTATTCTGGAGTAATGAATGTGGGATAATTATGTTTGCTTGAGAGATTTATTAAACATAACTACAAAAAATTTAACAAACTTACTAATGTTAGCTTTTTTCCTCAGAAAGACCAGTAGACTATATATATATATATATATACAGTAATATTGTCAAGTGGAATAAATTTAGTCTAGTGTTTATTTTGCTAGTTTTAAGAGTACAAAATCATTAAGGTATGACCCCTAGCCTTGATTAAAAAAGTAGAGTTTGCTAAAGGCTATAGAAAAGATAAATAACTTGCAACTAGGATATACAACTATATACTGGGGCTTTGGGGAGAAAAAAAAGAAAAAAAGAAGATAAATAATGTCATCTAAAAGGAAAACTAAGAAGAGAGGTTAAAAAAAAGTCAAAGCAGCCCTTATAATATTTCACACCAAAAGGCAAAATGTGAAACCTTCTCATTATATATATTTAATTATATTTTCTATAATTCTAAAAGTCTGCATTTTTCTTTTTTTCTATTGAGTATCCTCCCCAGCAAATAGCTTTTATACATACATACATTTTATACATAAATACATTTTATGTGTAGAGCCTTACCGAAATACTATGTCAATAGCCCACATTCTGTCCTTTTTGTAGATTCCTTTTCCTTCTCATTAAATTATTCTTTTCATAAATTTCACTACCTCAGCTTTTATATTCTGAAACTTGTTAATGTGAGAAATCAATACCTCTCAATGTGTGTCCATGAGTAAATGTACCATATATAGTTATTCACTGAGAGAGCTTTTCAAAACAAAACCTTATGCAAAGGTGAGAGTTTAGGGTCTATTATAGAAGGAAATCGTTCAGATAGGTTTGTCTTTCAACCCTCTTTATATCACATTTTGCTCTTCTGGCAAATTTTAAACATAGAAAATTTGAAATATAGCCATGCATGTAAACATTATCTGCCACATACATTGGTAAATTGCTGAAAAATTTGTATTAGTTTATCTGCTTCATAATTCCTATGCTGGACATATAATGCAGAAACTTGTGTTCACTGTGTACCCTCTGTTTTCTGTGAGGGTGAATAAAGACAGACACACAATATGGCAATTTTGTGTTAAAATGCTACATCAGGCACCTTAATTTGCTGCAAATAACTAAATTAGAGATTAAAATGAGAACATTGCTACCCTGTTCTTCTAGTAGCATGCAGCATCCTAACAGCATGTAAGCCATCACAAGATTTAGAGCTCAACTCAATCAGCAGCAACAAAATTAGAAATAAATAGAGGAGGATCAATACAAAGTGTTGTCTGGAATAATGAAACTGCCCTTGGCTAGAAAAATCTATTTTATTTTTCTTTTTTTAGCTAGGTGTTCTGGAAATATCTGACCTAACTCAATAGAAACTGTCAACTTTGTTTATAAAGACAAAGAAGAGTCAATGGTAAAAACTATGCATTATGTGTAAATATAAACATATATATTATATATGCATATCTATCTTTTTTTGAGATGAACTGGCAGAAAAACAGGGCATTTAGAGAACCCAGTTTTTATTATTAAAATTATAATTAATTCAAATTGATAAAACAGCTTTAAATATATCTATTATTTGATATGTTATTAATTGGTCTCATTATTTTTCTGAACGTTTTCCTTCAAGTTTAAGAGTTTATAATATTATTTCTACAAAGCTACTTACATGAGAAGGTTCAAGATATGTGATATATCTTGGAAAGGAAAAAATAATAACCAAGGTTGCTCATTGCATTCTAAGATTCTTAAAGTGCTGGATCCAACCCATAAGCTAAAGAACTTTGAGCTGACTAATTAAGGTTCCTTCTCTCATGTGATCAGGGGCCAGCATATGACAGCAATGTAGCTTGTCAGAATATTGGCTCCACTGTCATCCTGATAGGTGAGCATTGGTACTTGTGGAGGAATCAGTCCTTTCTATGGCATTATCAGTTGGGGGGTCCTATATTTACAGTTGCCGCTATGTGATGGAGCCATCAAGTGGCAGACTTCACCATATCAGTCTTCTTGTTTGGGGAAGCACCAATCCTTCCCTTTGATAACAGACGCCGCAGTGGAGACTTTGTGTCCAAGCCTTCTAATTGACCAGATTGAGTTTTCTTAAGCCATGAACCTAAGCCAGTTTCTATAACATTTTGAAGAAGGAAAACACCTTTTCTAGAGGGCCAGCCAGAAGATGATCAGTCCTAAGAAATTACCTCTTTCATTTTAATGTCTTTGTTTGAAAATGACTTATAACACTTATCACTCCTGAATATTATCTAAAATGGGAGCCTACCTGAATTTTTACGTATAAATTAGAGCTATGGATAGATGAGACTATCCCCTTAAAATTCCCTTTGAAAGCTTGAAGTTACAGTACATCTACCATAACCAAACACAACTTTAAATTCTATTGAGAGTAAAAAACTTTTAAGTGGAGAGTTTTTAAAATCATACAAGAGTAATATTTCAAGTAAAGGAAGAGTACCATCATTAATTGATATAAATGTCCCTCAGCTTTTTTTTTTTTTTAAAGATTTTATTTTTTCCTTTTTCTCCCCAAAGCCCCTCCAGTACACAGTTGTATATTTTTCGTTGTGGGTCCTTCTAGTTGTGGTATGTGGGACGCTGCCTCAGCGTGGTTTGATGAGCAGTGCCATGTCCGCGCCCAGGATTCGAACCAACGAAACACTGGGCCGCCTGCAGAGGAGCGCGCGAACTTAACCACTCCGCCACGGGGCCAGCCCCTGCCTCAGCTTTTTAAGAAACATAAATATCAAATTTCTGTTTTAAGAGGTTACTTCTTTTCTCATGGGAATTGATCATTTAGAAAAATATTACTTGTTTTAATGGTGTGCTTATATTTCAATTCAGACATATCTGTAATTATAAACTTTCTATTAATCATCCAACAAATGTGTTGTCTATTAAAGTGTATTACACGCGCACATGAGTACAACCAAAATATCCCCCAAAAGGCATCCTTACTGCTTCAAAATATTTATGTATAAAATACTATCACATTTAGAGAGGAATTTTAGAACTATTTTTCCAAGGTTTTTTTAAAAGTTTGATTTTGTACTCTCTATAAAAGTAACTAAGATATAAAAAAATATAATTCCTTTTATTCATTTTTAATACAATGTACATATTATGCTGTAGTACTTCACCTATCTTTTCATTACTTTCCTATTTTTCTTTTTTTTTCTTTTTTGCAGAAGACAGGCCCTGAGCTAACATCCGTGCCCATCTTCCTCTACTTTATATGTGACTTGCCGAGCGGTGCCATGTCTGCACCTGGGATCTGAACTGGCGAACCCCGGGCCGCGGAACCAGAACGTTTGCACATAACCGCTGCGCCACCAGGCCAGCCCCTCATTACTTTCTTATTGGATTTACATTTTTAAAAATATAAAACCTCACACATCTTCATTTATATATCATTATAATCAGAGTAATTGTACTGGAATGGCAATTATTTTAATGGCAATTTCAGTCAGCACTCATTTACAGTATGTGATTTTTTAAAGGAGTTTTCATAGAAAAAATTAACTATAAAGTGATTTTAAAGCCGTAGTGTCATATAGTTCTAATATATGCACACAAATTCAAATGAGTTTATAATTTAGTTAATCTACCAAAGCCAGATGTGTAATACGTCATTTCAGAAAGTAAACACTATGCCACTTTAATAGCTGGAAGTAATAGAATCGACAAGCTTGAATCAATCCTCTTTATAGGCTTTGGTGTCTATGATAAAAAGAGACAGAATGCACCATCTAATTACCACCTTAGACTTTTGAATGGCAAATGAATGTCACTGTTGTACCTCAAACATGGGTGATAATAGGAAACAGCTGCTTCATTTTCTCTCCCTTTGAGATGACACCTGGGACATCACCTCTTTCTCAGCTATTCAGAATTAGGTCACTGTTTGTTATCAGAGTTCTTAAACACCATTTGCAGGGAATTCATTTTAATGAATAAAATAAAATTACATAAACAAAGTCTTTTATGGGCACTCTGAAAACATGTAAAATGAAATTCAGAAATAGTTTTTTTCATAGCCAGAATATTATAATCCAGATGTACCATTAAATTCTCACTTAATTGGGTCATAGGAGTCAGAAGAGGTTAGGCATTAAACAAAATTAAAGTGAGGGGGAAAAGGGTATTTTCTTGCTACTCTGTAGAGTTTTTGTTTTTCATTTTTTGTACAAGAATAGATAGGTGTTTCCACCCTTGCACATTTTGGGGTGAATAGCAGCAGTCATGTGACTCCATTTTTCTCTTGTTTAATACACATCACTTTCTAACATACGTTAATTCTGCCTGTTTTTGAGCATAGTATAAATAAACTCATGCTGCATGTACTCTGTGTCTGTTTTATTTCACACATTACGTATGTGAGATTTATTTTTTGTTGTACTTAGCAGTAGTTCCATCTTTTTCATTGTTGTGTTGTATCCCTTTGCGTAAATAAACTGTGATAAATTACATTCTTCTGCTGATGAATATTTGGATTTTTTTCCTAATTTTTTGTAATTATAAATCTGCCAGGAATGTTTTGGGGCATGTATTTTGATGGATATGTTCACTTATTTCTCTTGGGTGTATACCTAGAAATGGAATTACTTTGCTTAGATTTAGTAAATATTGCCAAACAATTTTCCAAAATGTTTGCACTTATTCTATCAAAATAACAGTCTTCAAGTTCATTAATTCTATCTTCTATTGTTTCCAGACTGATGATAATTCCATTTAATGAGTTCTTAATTTCAGATATTATATTTTTTCATTTCTTTAATGTCTTTTCAATACTTCTTTATAGATTGAAATTCTCTGTTGAAAATCTCCGCCTCTTTACATTTTGTCCTTTTTTAACCTTTTCTTAAACAAATTATCAATTTTTTGAAGTAGTTGTTCAATAACTCTAATATATGAATCACTTTAGAATCTATTTCCATAGTCTGCTTTTTATTGTTTTTCAGTAATCTGGTCATATTTTGATTCAAGCCTCTAAATTTTAAATAAGATGCCAGCTATTGTGGATGAGAACATTTTAGAAAGTTTGGGTGATATTATAATTTTTAATACAGAATTAGTATTTTTTCTGCCGGGTAAATAGAGTACCAGCGGATCACTTTGATACCATCTTGGCTTGGTTTTAGACTGTCAAAGGATCATGAGAACACCATTGATATATGAATTAACAACACAAAATTGATACTATTGCTTACTCTACTAAGGGAGAACTTTGCCTGTTAGGCACATTATTTCCAAATAGAGCTCAGAGTGGAATTTATGAGTTAGTGGACTTTCAGAAGTGTGAGTAAGCTAACATCACATATATAAGTGTGATTACTCAGAAACAGGCTATTTATTAGCAGATAAACATGTTTATTGGAATCATCTATCCTTGTTTAGCTAACTGTCATAAGTGAAAGACTGACACTGATTGGTTGGCTTGTAAAGTGTGCTCACTGAGTTACCATCAATGGATTAAACAAGACGTTCTGATGGCTACTTATGACCATGACTACAGAATAATCAGTCTTTGCTTAAGTTTGTGGGAGCATTTTCATTCTCAAGGTTTTGCTGGTCTGGGTTATTTTAGTTTTGCTCTTATTATAGGGTGAAGTTCTAACTCCTAGTGTATGACTATTACTTCTTAGACAAGGTTCTTCTCCCTCCAAAGTGGCTTTGGCCACCCAGAGCTCCAATATCTGTCTTCTCAGGCATAATACTGTTGCTTTCAGTTTATACTCTACTTTTGTATAAAGTGATATAGAAAAAAATACCCTCAGGGAAAATCATTGGGTACATATATAGCACACTTCACACACTTCACTTTCTAAATTATTGTAGATGCTCAAATCCTTCTATTGATTGTTCTTCAAACCTTTCCAAAATATCGTACATGTTTTGTCTACACCTTCAGTTATTTTCAACAGGAAATTATGTTCAAAACAAGCTAATACATCAGATGAAACTGGAAGTCTTAAGGAATAAAATTATTCTCAAAAATTAACTAAAAATGTGGAATACATTCATATTATAAGGCAGCATACTTTCTCTAGAATTAACACAGTTTGACTATGATACACAGAAACAGCATCTACAAATGGATGAACATCTGAGATACAAAGCGTAGAACAACCAAATAAGTTATGGTTGGAAAGAATTCTAGTTCTCAAAGTAATAATCATGTTTGATTGCTTACACTGATGGCCTTAATTAAGAAATCTCCCGTATTTTTGTCTTTCTTCTATAACTTTGTAGCATGCTTTCATCCTAACTTTGGGTTCAGCCATGTAATTTGCTTTTCCCAATGAGACAGTAGCAAATGTGATACAAGTAGAGTCTTGAAAAAGTACTTATTTCTACTCTCTCTCCTCAAACTCTGCCACTACCATGAGAATAGCCAGGCTAGACTGAGTAGGATCAGGAACATGTGGCAATATCCCAATTGAAGATATCCTAGCGTAGCCAGCCTCTAGCTAACCTACCAGTTCATCTCAAATACATAGGCCCAGATAAGATAAGCTGAGCTTCGTGCAGATCAGAAGAACAATCTAGTTAACACATAGACTCATAAGAAACAAACAGTTGATGTTTTAAGCCACTATGCATCAGAGAAGATTGTTACTCAGAAATAGCTAACTGGTGTACCAAGGGAAAATGTTCATAACTTTTCCTGTATAAGATACAGGAGTAAGTTTTGTAAACATTAATGCTTATATATACTAAAAAGCCCTTTTCATATGCTGTTCCTCTTCTCTGAAAATCTCTTCTGTAATTTCTTCATGACTTGCTCTTTTACTTTCTCAGGTCCCTGCTCAAGGGTCACCTAATCAGAGATTTTTCTGACCAGTCTATGCAAAATAGCATACCCTGAGGCTCACCGTAGTCCCTATTTCCTTTATCTGCTCTAATTTTTCCTTATTATTTAACAATTTAATATCCACTTTAAACATACCACACACAGAGATGTATAATTTCTTTCTTTTTAAAAATGTTTTCTCACTAGAATTGAACTGCATAATGCAAACACTAGAAAGATTTTTTTTCTAGTAGACTGTACTAACATCAAGCATTAAAATCTGAAATGTAGGGGTTTATTGATACATAATTATTGAATTAATGTTGATAGATGATATACGGTTAATAGATACTGTGTATATGGCGGACATCTCATCCTAAAAACTAAAACAGTCTCAACAAAAGATAAGATGAGGCCACCAGAGTCCTTGAAATATCTAACAATCATAATAATAAAACTAAATAGATGGGCTTAATAGCAGAATAAATACATTAGAAACAATGAGCTAGAAAACTGAGCTGAAGGTTTTTTTCTGAAAGAATAGTAAAATACAGGACAAAGAGATGGAAAAATATAAAGAAGTTAAAATAGAAGACATAAATATAAGCTACAAGATGAGAACGAAAAAATAGCACGTTATCAAAAAGTGATAAAAAATCATTTTTCAGAGGTGAAGAAAAATATGTTTCAGATAGAAAGTACCATCCAAGTGCTGAATGGAATGAATATAAAGAGCTAGGCACACAACTCCAAACATTTCTACCAAAAACACCCCACAAAAAACAAACTTCATTAAAAATAATAAGCAAATACATACGTATGTGCATACATATGTACATGCTAAATGGAGAATATAAAGATGTGAGAATAAAAATGTCCATAGCCAACTCATGCATAATGCTTGTAGAAAGCAATAATGAAATAGTTACTCTTTCATTCACCAACAAATTTAATGGAGCAACTATGCTTTTTCAATCATGATTCTAGGTGCTTGAAATATATCCATGAAGAAAAGAGAAAAATGACCCTACCTATCCTCTGTCATCAATCATTTTGAACCTGAGTGCCAATGGCTAAATGAGCATTTAAGTGGCAGGGTAAAATAAATATATTTTTAACATTCAGAGATTCAAGGGATTTATCAACAACTGACCAAGTTGAAAGAATTATGAAAACATATATTAAGACAAATAAAAATATAACTACAGGGGCCGGCCTCATGGCCGAGTGGTTAAGTTCACGTGCCCTGCTTCAGCGGCCCAGGGTTTCACCGGTTCGGATCCTGGCTGCGGACATGGCACTGCTCATTAGGCCACGTTGAGGAGGTGTCCCACATATCACAACTAGAAGGACCCACAACTAAAATATACAACTATGTACTTGGGGGATTTTGGGAGAAAAAGCAGAAAAAATATATAACCACAAAAAGGGAGAAAGTGAGAAGTTGAAACATTTAGAATACCTTCTCAAATCAGCATGTAATCTCATATTTTTCTTATGAATAAAAAGGAATTAGCTAGCAGTTACAGCAAATTCCATCTGTTCTTTTGCTGCAAAGGAAAAATAAATATGGCAATAGGTAATGCAACATATAACGCTTATCAAATTTATTGAGTGCTCTATTCATTTAAAATATATGCATGCTATATATCTATAAAAAAAGTACTACAAACCAAACTTACTCATGAATATTTGCGTAAAAGCCTTAAATAAAATATTATCAAAACAAAGCCAACAAAATCTAAAAATATTTTAAAATGCAGTTTATTTCAGGATTCATGGAAATCCATTATATACACTAATAAATCCATTAATACATCTACATAATATTAACTTATATTGTTGTACAACAGATTATCACAAACTTAGCATCTTAAAACAATGCACGTTTATTATCTCACAATTTCCATGGCTCTGAAGTTCAAGCGCAGCTTAACTCGTTCCTCTGTTCAGGGTCTCTCATCCGAGGTCTAGGGTTCTCTCCAAGGTCATAAGGTTCTTGGCATTATTCACTTCCTTGCAGTGGTAGAACCGTGGATCTCAATGCCAATGCCTCTCTCCATTGGCAGTTCACAAGAAGGCTGTCAGCATCTTCATGGCCAGAAAGAGAACATCTCTGCTGCTTCTAGCCTCTGACTTTTAGAACTTCTTTAAAATGGCTGACCTGATTAGATCAGTCCCTCCCAGGATAACCTCCCTTTTGATTACCTTCAAGGAAGCTAATTAGGGGCTTTTATTGTGTTTGAAAAATCCCTTTCTAAAATTCCATATAATTTATTGCAATCACAAGGGTAATATTCCATTATTTGCCGTATCCTATCAGTTAAAACGAAGGCATAAACTCAAGTTGAGGGGATTGATCAAGGGCATGGGTCATTGTGGATCATCTTAGAATTCTCCCTACAATATACAATAAAAGAAATATATTAAAAAATTCATTAATATCTTCATTGAGACATTTATCCACTATTATATATTAATAGAAATAAAGAAAAACAGCATATGATTGTCTCTGTAGATTCTTAAAGGTCATTTAACAAAATATTATCCACATTCTTATTAAAAAGATAGCAATTTGGGGTCAATGGATATGCATTTAACATATTAGAATTAATATATCTCAGCACCCAAGCCAGACACTTAATAGAGAAATGCTAAGATCTTTTCTACACAGAAACAAAACAGGATATTTTTTATCATCACTACTACTTAACATTATGTTGGGAGAAAATTCTCCATGGTCTTTCTGCAGGTCTTGTGTCAACATTTGTTCCAGAATATATTCTCAATTGTGTTTGTATAGTAAAAAGCCTTGGAATACAGACTTAATGTCTCCCTGCAGAGCTGAGGGCAGACTTGTTTATGGACCAGGAGTAGTAAAAATAACATGTTTTCCTCTGGGGAAAAGGTTGAACAGGTTTGCTTGTTTCCTCCTTACATGGTTGGAGGTGTCCTAACTTGGGAGTTCACCAGTTGTCACACAAACCCAGTGTGTGCACAGCATCTACCTACGCTGTCCATTGACCCTGTAGAATTTGGAAAGCAAAGAGAACCAATAGAAATATAAAACTTATGCTGCCTGCTTTGTTGTGAGTAATAAAACCCTTTGTGTCTGACCTAGGAGTCTCGTGTCTTCTGTTAGGATCCCTGGAGCTGTGACAGACTAACTCGCTACCTTGCAAGTAGTTTAAAATATCGACCCTCCACAGTTTGTGATACACATTGGAGATATTAGCTTTGCAATGAGGTGAGGCAAAACAATGAGCATGATTAGAATTGAAAAGGACAACATAACATTATCTCTGTTTGCATAACCTAAATATACACTAGGAATCTCATCTCCCCAAAAATCAATTACAAAATGAAAACAAGTATTAAGATAATGCAGTAAAATGTCTGGTTTTACAATCAACATAATGAAAACTAATAAACTTCATTGATACAAACAAAAAACAAGAAAATGAATATGAGGAAGTACTGAAAGGGAAGATGTTTTGATAGCAAAAATGAAATATTCTTATGTACAAACTTAAGTAATATCAAAGAACCTACACAAAAAATGTGTAAGACACAAAAGTAGACTTAAAATGGAAAAATATCATTTACTTGGATAAGAAGACTCAAAAGCAAAAACCAAAAATTCCATTATTCCTCAATTTATGAATATTCAAAATTTCAATTAAAATAAGGTCAAGTCCTTGCTTCCAATTCTGAGCTAAACAAATTGGTTAAGAAACTTACTTGGAAGAATAAATAAGTGAGATTATCCAGGAAACCCTGAGAAAAGAACAAGGAGAATGGCACATAAACAAAGACTAATGGAAATAGCCCATCATAAATACAGCATCTTAAATTAGCAGAGAAATCATGAGATTTTAATAAGCAATGTTGGGAAAAAACAGACTGTTGGATCCATTCCCCCACTATTTAACAAGTTCCAAATATTTCCTCTTTGGATCAAATATGTAAATATACCAAATGTACCATAAAATTATGAGAAACAAATACGGGTGAAGTTCTCTCCAACCAAGAAGTGGTGAAACTTCTCCGGCCATGACTTGAAATCCAGCATCAATAGGCAAAATTAATTCAATTGCATTAAAAACATACTTGGCAAAAACAACCATCAGGAAAAAATAAGTTACTAAATCATTAATTTCCAGAATCTCAAGTAAAATGTAAAGACTATTCCAAGTTTTCAATAAAATGGTAACACTTGAATAAACAAGCTCTTACGGGAGTGTGTTTGCCTAAAATCAAAGCTTAGTGACCTCCCAGTTTCTCTAGTCTCAATGTTCAACAATACTCTTCGATTTTCACATCTGGATCTTGACTTCATCATCTCACAGTTAATTGCACGCAATTGTATTATATTTAATTTTCTTCATTAATAATCTATAGGTTCAAAATTCACACAACTTAGATCTATTCATCTTTTAATATTTATTTCTTCTAATATTTTTGAAATGTTTCATTAATTTTTCCCTTCCACTTCAAGGAAAAATACGTTCTATAGAGAGCACTCCACTTTCCTCTTTTCTCTTTCTCTTATCTGGACTTTGAGATCTATAGGATAACCTTCTCAGTTTTTCAAATAGATTTGATCATCAGGTAGGACATATTGAGTACCTACAGGCAAGATGGTCAAGATCACAACTCTTTAGGGCCACGCCCTGTGCCATACATATCAGCACAACTGCTGTTGGTGAAATAACTTTTCTTTCATAATTAACATTTTTATACATTTAGCTATTTTCCAAATACTAAACTAGACATTCAGTATACCAAGCCTGGCATCTTGGCCTTAATGTGTATACTCTGTATGACAAAGTGAATGCATACTGTCAGTTATAGAGCAGTGTATTTAGCTGTAAGTTCCACATCAACCTTTCATTTTTATAATGACATAATGTTTAACCATATTAATGCCATGCCAGACTCCTGCTTTGACGGATGACCTGCTGTGCTGTGTATTCCACCACATGGTGGCAAGTAGGAAGCTATTTTCTGGTATACTTGCATTTGTATACACACACAAACACACTTTATTGAGGGGAATCAAATACTTAATGGCATATGTACTAGTTTTCATTTATTTTATTCTTTTTATAGCTACAGTAAAGGTCATGGCCATACCTCAGAGATTTTTCTTAAGTTCCATTTTTCTTTGACTTCAGTGAAACATATCTTATGTGTTTGTCTCCCTGAGATTTTTATTGTCGCTTTCCCATTTTATGGTTCTCAAGTTGTACTGTGAAATTCTTTCATTATTTTTCACTAGTTTACTTATTTTAAAATGGCAGTACCATAGACCCTTGCTATTATTTTCACCTCAAACATAGCAAAAGCATTGTCAGAATAATCATTTTTACAGTAAGTAAGGTAGCATTTCAGTCTCCTTTTATTTTCGAGTTGAACATATAGTGATCTTCTGAAATTCGTGGATTATAGTGGGAGATTAAAGAACATAAAATGTGCTATTTAATCAAGCAATATTAAACTTTGCTGACAATTTATTTGAAAAATAACTGTCATGAATTTTTTTCTAAAAGGAGATTAATCTTTAGTATGCTTCCATTTTGTTAATTCCTCTATTTTATGTTTTTTAAACAATATTTAAATACCTTCTCAGAAAAAATGTGAAATTTCTTTAGCAACAGAAAAGGGAAAATGTTATGCTTATCCATCATTAAGTCAACATTTATTGAGCAACTACAATATTCCAGACATCGTCAATAACTGAGGATAAGGAAGGGCTAACAGTCCATTTGATCAGTTTGGCTTTAGATGGGAAAAAGTTGCTTGGTTTGCAATAAAACAGAATCAAATGCAATACACTTGGTATTTGGGGAGTCAAAATATACCAGATGTAGTGAGTTACTAAGAGATAGGGACTTCTTTTTTCAGTAGCTGCCAAAGGTAAATAGATTTTTCACCTGGCCGCAATGGCTTCCTTCCCTTGTCATTTGCCCTTCACTTTTTCTTTCCCTGCCCTTGTCCTTTGACGGTTGTTTGATGAAGTCCCTTTTGTTTCTTTAGAGGGCCTTTGGATCCTGTTGCCTCCTTTGTCCTCTTGCTCATTCATGTATCATGCTGTTTTAAATTTTCTGTTTAATGTTAATCTACAATGTCTGTATACTCTTCCTGACAGTTTGTGTGTTAATTGATAACACTATCTTAACCTCTGACCTCCAATATTTAAAACCTACCAATCTATTAACATAGAATTGCAATGCTTATTTTGACTTTTCTGGTGCTAGTTTATAACTATGTCTCCACCAACTAGTTGCTATACCAACTCTCTCCTCCTGGTTTGACCTTGAAGTTCAGAGTAACTTGGTAGTTGGAGATAAGATATACTGTAGTCACCCCTTATCTACTAATAAACGTATCTTTTTCTTGTGTTCACTATGCATATTTTCATCAACTTTGTGCACATTATAGGCTCTGTATGGTTTTAGTAGAAATCCCGTTAAACATGAAGGATAAAGGCAATATCCTCATAAAGTTCAACTCTCCTTTGTGGAGGAGAACAAAGACAAGGAGCTCACGAACAGATACTATAGTATACAATAGTGATAAGTGCAACATTATAGTGTAAGGCAGGATAAAGGGACAGAGAGTGCTGGAAATGAGGACAAGCTAATCCTTTCTAAAGAATAGTCACGTGATTCCTCGCTAAAGAGGAGCTTGCCCAGATGGACAAAGGGCAAATATTCATTCAAAGAGCTGTATCCAATCAGACTGAAGAACACTTCAGCAGAAAGACGGATAAGAATAAAAGCCCTGAAGCAGGAATGAGGGCAGTTGTTTGTAGTATAGCAATGAGGGATTGAATACGGAATGGCAAGCAGAAAGGGACTTGAAATGAGCTAGATAGAAATATATATATATATATATATTTTTTTTTTTTTGAGGAAGATTAGCCCTGAGCTAACATCTGCTGCCAATCCTCCTCTTTTTGCTGAGGAAGACTTGCCCTGAGCTAACACCCATGCCCGTCTTCCTCTACTTTATATGTGGGACGGCTGCCACAGCATGGCTTGCCAAGTGGTGCCACGTCCACATCTGGGATCCAAACCGGCGATCCCTGGGCTGCGGAAACTGAACGTGCGAATTTAACTGCTGTGCCACCGGGCCGGCACCAGAAATACATTTTTTATTGCCATTTTGGAGATGTGAGTTTGATGTCTTTTAAAATACTGCGCAAATGCTATGTATTCATTCATATTTATCATTGATTTTCCACTAAAAGAGCATGTAATAATTTAAGTATAGCAATTAACATATATTATTCTCTTATTTAGTCATCGCAGTATCTCTGAGATTATAAAAGCAGATGGATCAGTAAATTTTACAGGCGAAGAAACTAAACAGTTATGATTTGTCTAACATAAACAGATAAGTGATGCATTTGGAATTCACTGAGGATTCTTTGTACAATCACTGAACTCTATCACTGGTTTCAACTACTTAGAAACAATATTCAAAAAACCAATGTTAACATTGACCCAATAAGTCAATTTTTGTTTTTAAAGATTGGCACCTGAGCTAACATCTGTTGCCAATCATCTTTTATTTTCTTCTTCTTCTTCTCCCCAAAGCCCCCCAGTACATAGTTGTATATTCCAGTTGTAGGTCCTTCTGGTTGTGCTATGTGAGAGGCCGCCTCAGCATGGCTGGATGAGCCATGCTAGGTCTGTGCCCTGGATCTGAACTGGTGAAACCCTGGGCCACGGAAGTGGAGCACGTGAACTTAATCACTTGGCCACAGGGCCTGCCCCTCAGGTTCTTATTCCTCGTTAAATTTAAGATGCAAAACACAAATTCAATCTGGGGTCCAATAATGTTTTCCTACCAGAGGCCCCAAATCTAGATTTGAGGTCTGTGTGTGTGGAAACTGGCTTCTGTACACAGTCTGAGTTCATTTAACAAGACATCTTTATGTAATATCTCAGTTTTGCTTTAGCAAATCAGTTACGTTCCAGAGAATATGCAAGAGAGAATGGCATGTCTACACCCCAGAAGCTTGATTCTGAGGCCTCAGACTGCCCCAAGGTGTGGAACCAAGGTACCAATATTTTTAAAGTTCTTTAGTTGATTCTAGTACATAGCTAGGGTTGAGAACCCCAGAGTTATAATAAAAAAGATACTAATGTGAATTCCAGAGTTGGGTGCATACATTAGGCCAAATACTTTCCAAACAAGGATAACATCTTCAGTCTGTAGTATACGAAGACATTTATAGTTACTTTCTCTTATAGAGATCATTTGGACTAACGTTTTTGATGGCTTGTAAAGAGTTGCAACACTAAGTTATGAAATTAATGATGTGTCATCACCTGCTAACATGAGATAGGTGTTATGTTTCTAACAGCAAATGCTAGATTAATATCATTTTAGTCACAAGAAGTTAAAAATCAATTTCAATGCTAATCAGTGTTTGAAAGAATAGATTAGTAATGCAGTGAATGCCATTACCCTTTTAAGCATTTCTTTTATGCGATGCTCCCTGCTGAAGTGAATAAGGTTGTGAGGCTATGATACCATAAAGCAAAGTATCAGATTAAAAGAAAGAAAAAGAGAAAAAAGATCCTGGAGAAGAAAAAGTTGTTAAAAAATCCTCAATGAATTTATTTTTGTCTACAATAAGCTATCATTTCAGCAATAGAGTGGATGTTTTACTATTTAAAATAAAAAAATTTCTTCCAAATTAAAAACAGAAATTGACTTGTGTGATTTTTGTGCCAAATCATTTTAATTTTAATATGAAATTCTTAAACTCAAAATTGTCCTCTACTGCATGATGTTATTTTAGACTGATATTGTTGTATTTGCTCTACTATATTCTTAAAGTAACCTAATCAATAGAGAGAAGGCAGCATCAGATAATAGTCCTAAGAGACAATATAATCTTATTATGCTAGTTCAGTGGTAATATATAAAGGACACAATGTATGTTTTCTTTTATTACAGATCTCTTATTTATTTCCAATGTAGGTTTAAGTGATACTCTGTAATCATAGTTACTTTGTACATCCCAAAATATTGTCTATGGAGAGAAATGCAGATCAATATGAGGAGAGTTTCAGTTGAAGGGGAAATTATTTAAAAACCTGATGGAGAATGAAATCTTTTTGCATGGTATTTCTTTCCTGTAGAAAGGATTTTGTAGAAAAAAGATAAAAATATTTTTAAACTTTCTCATTTTGCTTAGAATTCTACTATAAAGCCATGGGTTTTATATAATAAATTCAAATATAGATTAGAAATTGAACTGGAGAGCAAAATGATTTGTGTTTCTCAAAGTGAACAAAATACATTGAGGAGATTAGTTGTGTACATATGTACGGGACATGAAATACAGCATATTCCCTCATATTGGCAATATATCCTTACTTAGTTTAAACCAAAGTATATATTGCTAGCATTGGGTTCTTGAGTCATTTCCTGTAATGTTTACCCACTTTTGAGCAATGTTGTCTTAATATGATCATTATCCAGGAATAAGAGCCAAATAAGAGTATAACAGAAAGGAATTGTCAGGCCTCATCTTAATCCATTTCCAGTTTTAAACGTTAGATCACATGATGGCCACGAGCTTATTTTAACCCTTGTAGCAAGGCTAGATTTTATTTCATGGCCAACCTTCTTTACTAAAAAGTTCTCATTTTTATGATTTAATTTTTGACCAAGTATCAGTTGTCTTTTCCATCCTAATGCCTGAATTTATTGACTCTCTCTTTTCCGTTTCGTTCTTTGTTGCAAAATGGCCAATTCTTTGCTTAGTTATAAGTTTCTTGCAATGCTTTGTCAAACATAGCTAGCAGCAAAAAACACATACTACCGACAAGCTGTTTTTAACCTCCCATCATCCACCACGCTAGGGTAACTTAGCTATATTATATATCTTCCAACTTCTTGCTGGTATATTGTACTGAATATTTTTCCACTACTCCTGTGAGTACTGTCCCATACTCTGATAACTTTTTTTTGAATAATGTTGTATAAATACCTGTAATGGTAGCTATACATAGTAAAAGATTGCACATAGCAAGTTTTAGAATGTCTTTTAGTTTCAAGATTTTATAAAATTAAAGCAGTAAATAAAAGAATGACAAAAAATATTGTCATATTTTTTAATACTGTGGTGATCATTTAACAAATAATCATGATGCAAAACCCAGCTGCTCTGAGCCAAGAATTTGTCACCAGGGACAATTACGGAAAATTAATTACATAGTAGAATATAATTTTACAATGAAGAATAATTATTGTTTTATTCCTGTGGACTATGACTCAGCATTAGCTTATGAAGTAGGGCTCTATTAAGTGTAAAATGATCTTTTGGTTTCTTTAATAATAAAAATCCACTTTATAGTTATAGCTCATGTAAATAAGACATATGAAAATACTTAACTCATTATTTGTAACTATAATTGTTTAATGACACTTTATTAGAGCGCTTTAACTTTTCACTGAAATATGTTTTCCTCCCAGATTTTTATCCAAAGTAAAAGAAAATTCTATTTCAATTAAAAAAGATAATTTGTTCATTGAAGAAATACCAAACTACTTTAGGAAAAAAGAAATATTCCACAATGAGTTACTTTATTGTGTTAATGAATATTTAACACCATTTTGAAATGTAGTAGAGGAAGCTCTCACAATCTACTCTTTGAGAAGCTAATTGTGATTTCCTGAAAAAGAGAAATTCTAAGTGAAGAGAGTACTTGTGGTTTATCAATGACATTATTCTTGTTGTTCTTGCCAGATGTATTCAGTATTTGCAACAGCACTGCCACCCTGGAAATCCCAGAAAAATGTAATCCACACTTTATGCATATGGTTGTGAGTCTCCTCCTTCTTTTGTTTAATCTTTGTGACAAAAGAAATACCATGTTTTCTCCAAGCATGTTTTGTTTTCCTCCTGGGCACACAGAAACATTATATTTTCCAGGCTCTACCCTTCTTCTCACAAAGTTAACTGGCAGTATGTGACCAAGTTCACTTAATAGAGTGTGAGAAGAAAGTATATACACCACAACCAAATCTGGATTGTAGTCTTTCCCTTGCACTGTCTCCATTTTCTGTCTTTCCCTCTCTGCTGATACCTTGTGGGCTATGTGTTAAGGTCAGCTTCATAAGATGACCAAATGGACAGGATATGGTTTCCTAATGGCAACCACACTGGATTTTGAGTAATGCTGAAAATTGAGTCAACTCTGTTAATTCACTGAGAATGTGGATTTTTTTTTTTTTTTGATACAACTGCTGGCATGATGTACCCAAAGCCTATATAACCTCGTTTAACGTACATAAGATATTTTTTTTTGATTGGTACCTGAGCTAACATCTGAGGCCAATCTTTTTATTCTCCCTAAAGGTCCCCAGTACGTATTTGTATATTCTAGTTATAGGTCCGTCTAGTTGTGCTATGTGAGACGCTGCCTCAGCATGGTTTGATGGCTGGTGCTAGGTCTGCGCCCAGGATCTGAACTGGCAAAACCCTGGCCACCTAAGTGGGGTGCACAAACTTGGCCATTCAGCCACCTGGCCGACCTCAATTTACATGAGATTTTATATACAGTGTAATAGAATGTAATTCATTCAGTGTGTTTAAGAGACATAATTGAAATTGAACTTTAATACTATATTTTAAGGATAGTTTAGTGAGTGTAAAAACATCTAGCTTTTGTTAATGTAATGCATTTTTATTTAATACTATAACACAAAATGCATGTTAACCTATAATTATTGTATTACCTATAAATATGAATATAGGATTATAGTATTACCTATATGTATTATAGACAAGCTATGCAGACATTGTATTCTGATTAATAACTCTCCAAATATATTATAACTCAGAGATAAACACAGCTTGAGTTTGCCGATCTATTTCTATTTTAACTGCCTGAGACGCCATTTTAAGGATCATATAAAATAAACAGTAAATATAAAACATCCTGTTATCCCCATAATTTTTTTTTTTTTAAAGATTTTATTTTTTCCTTTTTCTCCCCAAAGCCCCCCGGTACATAGTTGTGTATTCTTCGTTGTGGGTTCTTCTAGTTGTGGCATGTGGGACGCTGCCTCAGCGTGGTCTGATGAGCAGTGCCATGTCCGCGCCCAGGATTCGAACTAACGAAACACTGGGCAGCCTGCAGCGGAGTGCGCGAACTAAACCACTCGGCCACAGGGCCAGCCCCATCCCCATAATTTTAATAAATTAATTAAATCATAATATGCAACCTTGGAAACATTTTTGATGTATTTTCAAAATTTAACATATTCAATAATGAAGAATTAGAATTATTTTGTATACTTAAATGCTATCTTTAGCCTACAAATTTACTTACCAATAAATTAATCTTAGTAGCAAATCACATGTAATTTATACCTAAAATACCATTGATAGAGCCTCAGTATAAGAATTTACTTATGCTTTTGAGAATGATGTAATGCTGGTTTTTACCATGAGAAGGAATAAGCTTACCATATAGTGTATGTGTAGGAATGAATCAGAGATGGTGAAAACAATAGATTTAATGGAAGTAAAACACTAGCCATTTTAGTAGGGATCTTCTTTTCAGTAAAGATTTTGAATGTGACTTTTAGTCCCAGTAATTTTGCATGTGTAGCTTTCATCACTGGAATAAAATATATTTTCAATGTTATAACATTACTTTGTTCCTAGAGAAAGCAGCAATTACAGTTGTGTGTCTACTCCAGGCCACAATGCTGTGAATGTTCATTAAGTGCAGGGTAATCTACTCAGCCACATACAGCATGTCAAGTGTATATATAACATTACTCAATATATATTATCAGTTATAAATATCATATATAGAATCTTGCTTGTAAAGACTTATTATAAGTAACTAATGAACATATTTCCACAGCCATTTTTGTGGTGAGCAGGCCAAATCATATTTGTGTCTTAATTAGACAGGAAAAGGGATAGAATGTGCTTTAATTCCAAAACAACACTCTTCATGGGAAGAAAGAAAGGATCTTGCACCAGGCAATTAGGCATACTTCCATCGCTGGAATGGCACTAAAAAATTGATCTTGGGCACTGGTAAAATGAAAATTCTTCAACATAAACATCAGCCAAAAAGAGCTTTTGTTACAAGTAATATTGAGAATGAAAGGTATATAATGTCCATATTTATCTTCCAAAAAGTTCTGTAGTTTTTCTATAATTAGAGACATTGTGTAAAAAAGCTTTTGCTTTCACACTTTACTGTGAGTATGAAGCCTAATTATAATATTGTCTCCCTTTCTATTTGAATGTGTCAGTTTTCGTATTATGACTTTCACACCTGTACTAGCTAAGATTAAACAGCCATGTCATCTGAGACCACCCAGCAACTAAACTGTGAAAATTAATTTCAATTTCACCTAAGTTAAACCCCTTGCTGTTTTCCTATTACTTCCATACCAGGATATCTGTGACTTTTGCCTACCAAATGGCTTATTTATTTTTATAGATGATATTCTAAAGAGTTGTAGTGACAAACTCTATCTCATATTTCCTTATAACTTTAATAAACACATTTTATGTTTGATGGAAAGATATTATAAAATTATTTTTCTTGTTTCTCCTTGACAAATATTTAACTGAAAACTTTCTAATGATAAATATTAAACTCTAAAGTATTTAGGTAAGCTGGCAATTTGTGTGGTAATATATAATAAACATATAAATGTCTTAGTATTTTTAGAAAAAGTGTTTAGAAATAAATGAACCAAAAGCTGGCAAAAATAAAAGGAATAGAAATATCTACAATCACAATTGGAAATTTAATAATGCTCTCTTCATTAACTGATAGAACAAAACTAGACAATGATACTACAAAGAAACTATAGCCCAATACGAGTATGCATGTCTATGTGTGTGTGTGTGTGTGTGTGTGTGTGTATATATACACACAAACACGTGTATGAGCATATCTATAAACTTTTTCATAAAATATTAGCATTTAGAATCCACCAGTGTATAAAAATTATATTATATCCTAATGAAGTAGACTTTATCCCTGGAATTCAAGATTGTTTTAACTTTCAAAACCAATCAATGCAATCTACCATATTAATAAAATAAGTTGGAAATAAAGTGGTCATTTGACTAAATGCAGATAAATCATCTGACAAAATTCAGCAATATATATGAAAAGAAATCTAAGAAAACTGGGATAAGAAAGGAATTCCCTCAACTTGGAAAAGTGCAGCTTAAAAAAAGTAGAGCTAACATTATACTTAATGATAAATATGAAATGCTTTCCTATTGACGATCAGAGACAAGTCAAGGATGAAATCATTTCTAGTCAATGTTGTTCTATGCTTCTAGACAATGCAATAAACCAGAGAGCCAGACAGGGAGAAAGGCAAATAGAGATAGAGAAGGAGGGAGACAGGGAGAGGGAGGGAGAGACAATGGGAAAGAGACAAAGGGAGACAGAGCATGCAGATTGGAACAAAGCAGTAAAGCTATTTTATTTGTAGAGGATATGATGAAGTAAGTAGAAAATCCTAGGGAATCTACAAAACAAAGTTACTGGATCTTATAAACTCTCACATGAGGTTAGCAAGTCATAAAATGCTAGGTCAATATATAAGAAGCAATTATATATACAAGCAATTAGAAATTTAAAAAAGTATCTCTTAAGTAGATTTTAATGAATGCACTATTCAGGAACAAATTTAGCTATATATGTTTAAGATCTTTAAACTGAAAACTACAAAGTACTGTTGAGAGAAAGTAATAAATACTGAAATAAACCAAGAGATATACTTTGTTTTTGGATTGGAAAACTCCGTACGATTAAAATTTAAATTATCCTCATATCAGTCTATAGGTTCTTCACAATGCCAATCAAAATCTCAGCAAACTTCTGTAGAAATCTATAAGATTATTGCAAAATGTATATGGAAATTCTAAGAACATAGCATAGTCAAAACAATTTTGAAAACAAAGAACAGACGTAGAGAACAAAGACTACCTAATTCACTGCAGTACTATAAAACTACAATAATCAAGACAGTACAGTATTGGTAAAAGGATAGACATATGGATCAATGGAACAGAATAGAGAGTCCAGAAATAGACCCACACTTATACAGTCAATTGATTTTGAACAATATGTGGAAGTAATTCAATGAGGGAAAGGCTACACTTTTTAACAAATTGTGCTAAAAAATTCTACATTCATGTAGACAAAATAAAAGTCAAACCATACATCACATCATACACCAAAATTAGCTTGAAAATAGATCACAGGGCTAAAAATAAAAGCTAAAATTATAGCATTTCTAGAAGAAAACATTGGAGAAAATCTTTGAAATACTAGGTTAGGAAAAGATTATTTTTAACCGAACCAGAAAAAGGATGAACTACAAAAACATTGTTAAAATTTTGTCATCAAAATTTAAAACATTTGCTCTTTGAAAAACACTTTAAATATATATATAAAAGGACTTGTATTCAGAATAATTCTTTTTAATCTTACAACTCATTAATAAGAACACAACTAACTCAGTTATAAAGAGCAAATGTTTTGAACAGACATTTGACAAAAATAGATATACTGATACCAATACCAATACCTTCATGGAAAGAAAGTCAATATCACTAGTCATGAGATAAATGCAAATTAAAACTATGATGAAATACCACTACAAACCCATTAGAATAGCAAAAATTAAAGAGATGGGCAATATCAAGGATTGATGAGGATGTGAAGTAACTAGAATCCTGGAAAACAGTTTGGAAATTTCTTTTAACATTAAGTATACATTTACCATAAAACGTAGTAATTCTACTGCTATTTATTTGGAAGAAATGAAAACGCATGTGCATTAAAATGAGTAAATACTAGGTGAGTTCATTGATAGGAAAGTCTAAAACTGGCAAAACTAATCTTTAGTGATAGGAATGAGATCACTATTTTCCTGGACCAAGGGATTGATGGGGTTGGGAGAGGGACCAGGATAGTCTTGAAATGAACCAAAGGCAATTGATTATTTAGGTTAATGGAATGCTTTATATGTTGTTTTTGATGGTGGTTGCTTGGGTATGTAAATCTGTCACAGCTAAATGTATATGTACTTAAGATGGGCTTACTTGACTCCAATAATGTGATACAATTTGCATGAAATGCCAAAGTAAGATCAGGTCTCATTGAAGATTTTTCAGGAGAACCAGTTTCACAATTCTTAAAAAGCAAAATTTTCTCACACAAGAATAGAACAGACTAAAAGAATGACAAGTAAGAGGATTTTATTTGAAAGACTATTTAAAGAAAATTATTTCCATAGTGTACGGCCCCTCCCACCACCGTACACTAGGGAGAGAATGGGTGGTGATGACTGTCTTTAAATGTAAAGTGAGAGAGACCACTTGGAGAGCTTTGTTTGATGTGACATGGGTTGAATTATATCCTCCAAAAAAGATAAGTTGAAGTCCTAACCCCAGGTACTTATAAATGTAACCTTATTTGAAATAGGGTCTTCATAGATGTAATCAAATTAAGATGAGGTCAAGACGGGCCCCAATTCAATATGACTGTTGTCCTTATAAGAAGAAGAAAAGGGAGGCCGGCCCCGTGGCCGAGTGGTTAAGTTCGAGTGGTCTGCTTTGTCGGCCCAGGGTTTTACCGGTTGGAATCCTGGGGGCAGACATGGCATCACTCATCAAGCCATGCTGAGGCAGTATCCCACATGCCACAACTAGAAGGACCCACAACTAAAAATACACAACTATGTACCAGGGGTTTTGGGAGAAAAAGGGAAAATAAAATCTTTAAAAAAAAAAAAAGAAGAAGAAAAGGGACATATAGACCCATCATGAGAGGAGAATGCTAATGACGACAGAAGCAGAGATCGAAGTGCTGCCGTTGTAAGCCTAGGGATGCCAAGGATTCCTGGCAAACCACCAGAAGCTAGCAGAAGGTAAGGAAGGATTCTCCCGGAAGGTTTCAGAGGGAGTATTGCCCTGTCAGCACCTTGATTTTAGATTCTAGCCTCCAGAACAGTGAGATAATACATTTATATTGTTCTACGCCACCCAGTTGTGGTACTTTGTTACATCAGCTCTAGGAAGCTAATACAGATGTTTTCATTGACCAAGATAATGACCTTCACAGAGTAAGTCTAAGAAGATGAGATATTTCGGCCAGCTGTTCCAAAGACTGGAGTAAGGGACAAGACGTGTCTGTGTTGGATTTAGCCTGTACTTTCATACTTTATCAGGCCAAAGATTGTGTAAATGTTTCCTATGGACCACATGTAGTCCATTTAGGAGATAGCCAGGATGAAGTTAAGTCTTGCCCAAGTCAAGAGGATCGTCTTCAGGGAAGACATAGAAATTGTGTGGAGTGAATTGCTGGAAAGCCAGACTCTGGAAAAGAACAGCTAGCTGAAGGGATGTCAAGGTCAACATCAAGTCAAAGGGGTTTTAGTTGATGGACCCAGAACGGGTACATGAGAGAAGGAGTAAGTTTTAAATATTTGCCAAGCACAGAATGTGCTAAGCTCTTTCATAAGAGTAGCTATCAAGTATGAATTTTTCTATAACTCTTACCTTTTTTTCTTATTTTTTCTCCAATCTTAGAGGGGTCAGAAACAACAGATAGTAAGTGACAAATGAAGAGAGCAAGAAAGAATGAAGACTCCGTCTATTTGCTCTTCTTAGAAGGCAGAGGACCTGTCTCTAGTCTGCAACAGTTAGGAGAAGAAAAAGAAAAGGCCTATTGTTTAACTTAGATTGAAGCGTTGAGTAATATGGAATACATATAAGAATATTTCTAAATCAAGGCCATGCTCTCTGACATAAGCAGTTTAGAATTCTCTATTACTTAAGAGATGAGCATGAGATTTGCTTAGGTTTTTATCCAGGGATGGAGCAGTTACCTACAGAATATTTTTAAAGAGCACGGTAGAATAAAAATAAAATTTCTGCTATGATTATGTGCCATGGGTCCTGATGGTTTGTACACAACTCTTAGAGACAGAGATCAAAACATGAATGAAGTCAGGAGTTCCTTGTCTAATCCTTACTTCATGATGAGATATCTTGTGAAAACAGCACACTCGATGGTGATTTTCAACCCCATCAGATAGTTTCTCTGGAGAAATTTAAATAAAAGAGGCAGAGAAGGAAACTCAGTGGTATGTGTGCTATCTAAGAGAGAAACAGATAACACAGAAGTTAAAAAGTAGTTGCAGTTAGTATAAGCAGAATCTGTGCAGTAGAGAGAGACATAAGAGTGTTGGTAATAGCATTTAGTATACCTGAAAACTCGGGAATGGCTCTGTGTCTAGATAGAATACATTGCAACAGATTTTCTTAAAATTTTGAATACCTTATTCCTTTTAGGACACAGGAGTTGTCATTGTATTCTGAATAATAAAGAACAGTAATCACTGTCTGGAGACCCAGAGTGTGTTACCAAGCAGAAGCTTTTTGCGTTTCCTCACCATGCTGTGTTTTCTTAATATCTACTCTCATCTCTAGAGACAAGTTCCAGAGATGGCCCAGTTCTTTTATAGTTTACATATAGAGTTTAAGCACTTCCTAATAACCAATAGATAATGAGCATATTTATAATGGTTATTAAAATATTTTTTCTAATATCTCTCTACACACACTCACAATATTTATAAACACACACATCTTTAGCAATGATGATGACTGCATAATATCAGCATTTCAAGATACGATTATTTAAATGTTCACCCAAACATAAATTGTTAATTAAATTATTTCCAATTCCTTTGTTATTATCAATAAGTATTCACAGGTACTTATATGTAAATATTTGTACTTGTCACTTTTTTCTATGATGTATACCTAGAAACTGTATTACCCCAACAAAGACTGACATAGAATGTTGAAAGAATTTACGTGCATGCTAGTAGATTCTTATTCTCTCAGGACCTTTGTTTCTTGGGCCTCACCTGGGTAAGGATTCACTATCCTCTATTTACTAAAATATATTGAAGGGAGCTTAGTAAGTAATACTTTCATCACTGTTTTGCTATCACAGAAAATATTTTACAGATTTAGAAAATTTTAAAAATATAAACTATTTAATAATGGCTTCTAGAGAATCAGAGAATTTTATATCTTCCAAGTGTAGTTACAGTGATACAGGAGCCAGGGGATATATCTAGTACTTGTTACCAAATCTTATGCATGATAATGGATTAACATAAGGTATTAAAACTGTGTATTAACAAACTCACATAAAGTCATGTCATCTTAAACTTTAGATGATCTGAATGAAGTGCTTACAAATAGAAAAAATAAAAAATAAATACATTTATAATAAAAATATAATTAACTATTAAAAATAATGTAAGTCAATTGTATCTACAGTACAGAAATTATATCAATGATATTCTGTAATCAGCATGTTGACATTTTGGGCCTGAAAATTCCAACTCAAATACTCTTTTGAGAAAATAAACTATATTTGTGTAAAATCTGAGTTATCTTTCATATTTCATAGTAACATTTTTCAAAACTATATGAATGATTAACTCACCATTAACACATGTTTGACAGAAAAGATTGAAAAGTAATTATACGGAGTCAGGATTATATACTCCTAGGTAATCTGAATGTAATTTCCTTTACCTTTTAGGTAGAGAAACTAAAAATTAGAAAATTTGATATTGTATTTTTTGAAAGAGTATCCTTAGAAAGTGTGGTGAGGGGCCAGCCCAGTGGCATAATGGTTAAGTCTGTGTACTCCACTCCAGCGGCCTGGTATTCATGGATTTGGATGCCAGGCACGGACCTAAGCACCACTCATCAAGCCATGCTGTGGTGGCATCCTGTATGCAAAATAGAGGAAGATGGGCACGGATATTAGCTCAGTGGCAGTCAAGCAAAACAAAAAGGTGTGATGAGTTGAAGAAATGTCACATATATACTCACAAACTATGCAAGAAATAGTCACTCAAACAAAAGTAATAGCATAGCCATGCAAAGGAAAATCTTTCATTTAATTTTATTCTTTAGTAACTAAGAATTATATAATATTTCCACATGGGCATTTTAAATACTAACTTGCTATATTTCTCTTACAAGTACTTATTAACTTTTATCTTAGGAAATTTTTTTTTTGAAGATTGGCACCTGAGCTAACAACTCTTGCCAATCTTCATTTTTTTTTCTTCTGCTTTTTTCCCCCAAATCCCCCCAGTACATAGTTGTATATTTTAGTTGTGGGTTCTTCTAGTTGTGACACATGGGATGCCACCTCAGCGTGGCCTGACGAGTGGTACCATGTCCTTGCCCAGGATCAGAACCAGCAACACCCTGGGCCGCCACAGCAGAGCTCTCGAACTTAACCACTCAGCCATGGGGCCAGCCCCAATCTTAGGAAAAATTTTTAGGTGACAAAAAGGATGTTAGAAGACTGATTTGGTACATCTTAATGTTAACCAGTCATATAAAAATATATTTGACTATGATTCATAGACACACATAGGAGCACACACACACATACAGACATATGTATATGATCATCCTAAAGTAATCATTTTCCATTTTTTTTTAAACTTTGAGGGAAAGATGTAAGGGATGTAACTTAGAGAAGAATTTAAAAGAAGTTATTTAGCCACAGTAAATAAAGGTTTAATTGTATGTCAAGATATTGACTAAATAGAAACCCCCTGCATCTTTCCTTACCTAACATAAATGTATGACTGCAACAGTGGGAATTTTATTAGGATATGTGGAAGAACATCCTTGAAATACTTTTAAATGATCTTAATAAAGGAAGATCCAGCTATTTTTACAAAACTATTATAGTAGACCTCTATGCTATTACAATAGTTTAAGTGATCTCTCTCAGAATGTGTGGGTCAGGGTAACTAATAATAAATTCACTCTCCTAGCCTCCTAGTTTCTATGAGATCCAAAATTTTGCTTTCCTTTTACTAATTCAAATAGACTAGAATTTGTTTCCTAAACCCTGCCCAGTGATTTGGCCTTCTTTCCTGAAGACAGAGCTCATGCTATACATGTCTGCATCTCTGCTTGGTATTTGCTCCTAGATTCCCTTTAAAAGTGCCCCATCTCCTATCCTACTTCTTGGAACCCTACCTGTTATAAATTTTTATTTCTTCCAGACACTAAAATCTGCTTTGATATCTCTTAATTACCTGTAAGCACAGTGTCTGGATTCTGGATTCTATCTTTATAAACTTCCTCCTGTAAGCTGGTGATGAATGTTTATAAGCATCTGCCTCATACTCATCAACATATCCAATTTTTAGTTAACTCATCCTATTGCTCACTGAGCTGTAAGCCCCTGTTCTGACAATTCCACTCCTTAGGTTTTGCAGAAAACCTGTAAACACACTGTTACCTAATAGTAACATTTAGCATTTGACTCTTTTTCTTATTAGAATGCTTCTGAGATTCATCCATATTGTTGCTGTGTTCATACTTTGCTCTTTTTATTGATGAGGAGTTTTCCATAGTAGGAATCCATCACAATTTCTTTATCCATCCTCCAATGGATGTGGCTATTATAAAATAATGCCCCCGTAAACATTGATATATGTTCACATGTGGGCGTATTTCATTTAGAAAAATGTCTAGAAGTGGGATTGCTGGATTCTATAATAAATATATGATTAATCTTGTAAGATACTGCTAATTTGTTTTCTGAAGTTGGTATCTCTATCATTTTGAATTCCCACACCAAGAATTACTGTTGTTCCCCATCATTGCAAACGTTTGGTGTATCAGTCATTTTATCTTTATTCTAGAGGGTATGTTGTGATATGTGATTGTGATTTTAATTTGAATTTCTCTGATGAATAGTAATATTGACTATCATTTCATGTGCTTACTCGCCAGCCTTATATCTTTTATTGTGAAGTTCTATTCAAATCGCTTGTCCTTTTTGAATTAGGTTGTATGTTTTCTTATTAAGGAGTTTCAAGATTTCTTCATATATTTTGTGTACAACTCCTTTATCAGGAACACATTTTTCAATTTTTTTTGGTAAATGGATTAGAGAGTACACAATTGGAAACAGAAATACTACTTAAGAGGGAAATTCAGTGGTCAAGGTAAAATATCTTCTGTTTGTCTCGGAAAACGGTTGAGGAGATAAAGAAACGTGAGTTGATTTTAAGGATAATAATGGATAAAATCAATAGGATTTGGTGATGGTTTGGGAATGTGGGCAAAGAGGAGAAGTAACTCTTGAGGATACTTTGAATGTAACAATTTGAATGGTAGCACCAGAACACTGGAGGATGATAGTTTTGAGAGTGGCTGATGGATAGCATAATTAGGGTTTTGGACATAGGGAGTGGATATCTTAGTGGAAATGTGAGACGGACAATTGGTTATATATTTCTGTAGCCCAGGAGAGAAGTAGTTTTAACATTTTGAGAATTATTGACATAATAAAGGGTAAATAAAGTTTTGATGCAAAAAATACATATTTTTTTCCTCTTTTGAATTTATTTTGCCCCAATTGAGATAATCTTTAAAACTTTTTTATTCTTTTTGTGTGCGTGTGTGTCTAAGTTTGGCCCTGAGCTAACATCGGTTGCCAATCTTCCTCTTTTTGCAGGAGGAAGATCATTGCTGAGCCAACATTTGTGCCAATCTCCCTCTATTTTATGTGGGACGCCACCACAGCATGTCTGGACTAGCAGTGCTAGGTCCACACGTGGGATCCAAACCTGTGAACCCCAGGCTGCCAAAGCGGAGTGCACGAGCTTAACCACTACACCCTGAAACTGTGTTCTTTTTGTCCCTGCTTTCTAGGACACATTTACACAATGGATTAATTTTATCCTTGCTTTCATTTGGACCCTCTTCCTTAATTTATTTCTTTAGTTCTTGCTTTTCTTTATCCTTCTGTTCCACTCCCTCACTGACTCCCTTAGTGTCTTTACTCATGTAGTAAAGGAGGATTTGGCAAGCTTTTCCTATAAAAGACCAGAAAGTAAATATTTTAGACATTTTGGGCCACAGACCATCTCTGTTCTTTGATTTTTTGACAGTGTTTAAAAATGTAAAAGTCATTCTTAGTTTATGGGCCAATACAAAAACAGGTCACAGACTGGATGTGGTGTATGGGCCAACCCTGCTATAAAAACATCGTACAGCTTAGGCTGCCTTCTGGGGGGCATGTTATGCTCTTATAGATTCTTGTCTGTTCTTTACTGATTATTTCCAAAAATCAGTCCTGAATACTATTCCCCTCTGACCATAAATACTTCCTACCTGAGCATGGTTTCCTCTCTTTTACCTCAAATTTGATTTACTCTTTAAAAAGAACCTTTAAAGATTTTCTTGACTCTACCCTCAAACCACGTTAATCACTCCCTTCTCTATGCTTCCACTGTACTTTTGGCATATTCCTTTTTTAAAAAAAGTCTATGTTAAATTTTGTAAATAGGAAGTGAATTGAACTGAATTGAATCTATCTGAATCTCTCTATTTGAAACTAATGCTAATACATAGAGCTGATTGAGGCCATTGAATTGTGAGAGACAGCATAACATACATATAGCTTACTGGCGCAGACAGAGCCATGTGGAACGAATTTCTTAAGAGTTGTATAAACTTTGGCCTTTTTCTCTATTCTATTAAACGCCGACACTGATGTTTTCATTTGCAAGGTGCTAGTATAGGGTTGGTCAAAAAGGGTGTTGTTATTATTAAGTCTAAAGTGTCCTCTTATCCAAAAGATACTTTCATTTTAACTAGGATTTTCAATGGCTTAGGTCAAATGAATTATCAAACTAAGTACCATGGTTGGTCGTTTAGTACCATATTTTTGGTCAGAACTCTCTCCTCCCCTCCCCAAACTTAAAAGTACATATTCTTGATTTTCCTAGAGATGACACAATTCTTACCATCACAAAGATAGTAAACAGGTGGTAGCTAAGTTTATTGCCAACTTCATAGGGAATTGACAACGGTACAATAAAATTGTAAAAATGAAATATTGCTTGGTCTAAAAATACAACAGTAATTTAATTCAAGGAGTTTTAAAATTTTTAAGAACTGTTCAATCTCTACTGGCCTATAGTACACACATACACGCTCCTTGGGGAGAGGTGGTGGTGAGCAGCTACAAAAAGCCTAATATCTGTAAGTTTAAATTAGATTTGGGAAAGCTACAGGATTCTCAAGTGTTTAGATGATGCAATTATTCCAGAAACAAACTTGATTGTACCTAATAACACACAGATTTCTTCATATGATGTTTCTGCCATTAGAGATTTTATATCAGTATAAAAATTCTTTTTCAAACTCATCCAAATAAATTATGTTAGAAAAAGATTTAGTACTTGTTTAATTTAACTTATAAAAAAAACATAAATAAGTTATCAGGTTACTTACTGAGGATAAAATGCCCACAACTAATAACAATATTTAATGCATTATGAAATGTAACCCCATGAAAAATACAATGTAATTACGTTTAGTGACATGTTGCAATTTAATTAGGGTTAATTAAATTGAACTGTTGGCAATTTTTGCTTATTTGCCTTATTTTTGAAAAGCGCTCTGATTTAAAGGTTAATTGCAGTATTTATAAGATAATAAAATTGCTTCTCCATCAACTTTGTTTTTCACACATATACAGTTGGATAATTTTGTCACTCTGTAAGTAAATTTGTGGATTTGTTATCTAATACCATGCACTGAACATAGCTAAAGATCATGAATAACTTAAAAGACTACAAATATAAAATTTTATTTTAAACTAATGATTGCTATGTTGGTGTTTCATTTTATCCAGAGAGAGGATTCTTTTCAAAGCCCAGAAAGGGTGTCTCTGGTGTTTAAGGAGGCTTCCTTTGCAGCTGTTTTCTTGCTATCAAACATCTTTTGAGAGCATTTCACTTGTGGATGTTTTTATTTCACCCTAGTATGCTCCCCAATTCATTGAATTGTTTTATAACTCTCTACCTCCTTTTCAGAGATCTCCACCCAAATTCTTAACTTTTATCAAGCTCATTGGCTACTGTCTTAATTGCTTTATAATTTTACTGCTTCTCTAGTGGGAGTACTTATTCTTCACAAATTGTCAGCTCTACTACTTGCATCTATCACCAGTATTTCATCATCTCTGAGCAGCGTGACCCCTTGTTAAATCACCTATTTTTTCCAAAACTTCGGTAAATAGTGATCTATTCCAACTACCAGTATGACACAAGGGTGGCAATTGCACACTAGCTCAGGATGTCTAAGTGTGAATTGGAGCTCTACCACTTATCAGCTGTATGACATTGGACAATATACTTAACTCTAATCCTCAGCTCCTTAAACTGTAATGTGAGAGTAATAGTAAAGATATTTAAAGATTCAATTCATATTAGCTAATATTTGTATTATTGGCTTTGTCTTCTATGGTTAGCTTCTTAGTCAGTTCTACATATTCATTATCAACCTGTCAGTTCTATATGTAGAAACATAGGTCAATAACTGAAACATCATAGTGATGTGACACCACAAAATGTACTCTAATAAGTGTGTTAAGTGGAGGGGGAGAAAATGTCTCTTTGGCCTGAATGGCAAATTAGATTTTAATGAAATTATCACTTATAAAGATGTATTTGCTTCTTCGCTTTCTTTATATCCTTTCTCCTCAATTGTGGCCACTTGATCCCATGCAGCTGCTGCTCAGGCAAATGGTCAGTGATGGGTACAAGTCTACAAGATCAGAGCAGGAATGGAAATCAGGTGGATCTGGCACTCAGACCACTGAATGTTGAAGCAGTTCTTCTCTTCAGCAAAGCCACGATGAAATCAAGTGATTCTGTCTGGAGAGACTCTGAGCAAATCATTGTAATGTGAGCTGTCTCTGGCCAGACAGGAGACTGAGTACCTCCAAGGAATGTGGTTTAATGAAATAGCTAAGGATTTTGGAAATAGAGAACCTCTGCCTTAATGATGTCTTTTTTATTTTTAATATGAATCTGATTCTAGATGTTTATCATTTTTCTGCAAGGACAGTCAGTACATTATATAATCCAAGCTTATGTTTTCATTTTTTTTTTCCTCCCTAAAGCCTCAGTACATAGTTGTATATTCTAGTTATAGGTCCTCCCACTCTTCTGTGTGAGCTGCTGCCACAGCATGGCTACTGACAGACGAGTGGTGTGGTTCCGCGACAGTAAACCGAACCTGGGCCACTGAAGGGGAGTGTGCTGAACTCTAACCACAAGGCCATCAGAGCTGGTTCCATGTTTTATTTTTTTGATCCTGTAATCATGTGTCTCTGAATAGAAAACTTTATACTGACAAATATAGTGCTAAACATTACAGTCCATTTTTCAATAATACGATAAAATCATATTCCTTTTCCTGGGATTTTGTTTCATGGTCCTTATAAATTAGAATGTTTTGGAAAGTCTTGCACTGTGAAAAGATAATTGTTTAATTTTGTGTCATCTTTTAATGATGTGCTTAAAATTTCTGGCATTATGATATGATCTGTTCTAATTTATTTCAGCCATTATTCTTTCCATGCTTTACAGATTTGAAAATATTATTGAAATAATCATAAACATGTTAAAGATACTAAAATGAATTTTTTTAAACCATTTTTATCAGAACATATTAAACTTCTCGAAAATGTGTTCTTCTTATACAGCAACTTTAACACTGAAATAAGTTGTATCTGTTTAATATTGTCACTAATTGTATTTTTTCCTGTGCTATTTCATTAGAAGATGTGAATAAATTAACACTAAAAAGCAAACAATTGGCATTATTTGAAATAGAATTTATTTCTTCTTAAAGTCCATTTTTCTTTTGGGAAGGGACATTATGATTTATAATTTTCTCAGTGGTTTATGCATCTAAATAATTAGCCTAATAAAATTGTAGATTTTAAAGTACATAATAATTTTTAGAACTGAAGTAGAAACAAAATGCTTCATGGGCATATGTGTGCCTGTACTTAGACAAATTGATTTAGAATGATACAAAGTGTATAAAAACATGAAAATGTTTTGCAATTTGAGTTTTAAGTAATGCAAATGTGGAAAATTACAACCTTCCTTTCTAATGTACCGTAGACATTTCAGTGCAGTTCCCAGTTGTAAAAATGGCATGAAGTGATTAATATTCATCAAAAGGAAGTGGGAAGAGAGGCATCATTTTATTTTCAATTAATAGAAAACATGGCATTGTCTATTTTTAGTTTCCTAGCTATTTATCCTTTCCCTATGGAAGTGAAAGGGTTGCCACACGCCTTGTCTTCTTTCTCGCTGAAAGTGCTTGCCTGTGCTGCCAAGTTTGCCACGCAGTTTCCATCTGGCATTGAAGAGCTATCTTTTTCAGCCATGCAAGTCTGTTTTTTTGTGATAAAGTACAGTTATGGGCAGCCTTGCTGACTCTACTGTGCTGTAGAAAGAACTCTTTCTTGTTACAGTATTCCATTTGAAAACTCTCTTCTGATGCTTGACTTTCTTCTGAAATTATACTTGCAATTCTAATGATTCTCTATTTTAACTCATTTTACTTGTTTAAAATGAACTAGATATTTAATTCTAAAGTGAATAGCAAGAGAATTTCTGACTACTGCAGAAAGTAAATTTCATGAGGAATAAACCACAATTTATATGCTCAATTTAACCTAGCATATATCACTTAAGTGTGAGGATTTATAGAGTTTCCTGGCTACTATGGAGGTAGTCTGATTTGTGGTATGTTGGCCTATTCATTTCAAATTCTGTAAGATCTACACTGATAATTTCAGTCTGTGTGATGGCATAGTGCTCTATCACTGCAAATCTTGCAGCATGAGCAATCAATGCATTCGTTGTACCATCAGTCATTTATTTTGTGCATGTAAAGCATCACCTGGAACATCCATTTCTGGTATTTTCTGGGAAGATGGACACTCACCTGCTTCAAACACAACTCCTGCCTAGAAATGAAAGATAAAATATCAAAAATAAAATTTTAGTATACCTAATATACATCAAACTCAGAGTAAAGTATCAAAGAATACAGGAAACAAAAATAAATTGCAACTTCTTAGGAAATTGTTGAGCAGTATTAAATGAAAAAATAACATTATCAGATGAAACAATTCTGTAGAAGTCCCAGGGATATGTGTTTTGAGGGAAGAGTGAGAGTAAGATTTGTGTTTTACTGCCCATGTAGAGATAGAAAAAAAGGCCTTCACAAAAGCCAGCATATTATGAGGGAATTAAAAAGGAAATTGTCCATGTGGCTGGTTCTTCTAAAGGCTTTAATCTCAAAGATAGGTAGACTAGAAATAAAATTCAACCACCAAAGGAAAGAGATGTCAGGAAAAGTTTTTAAGTTAGCCTGGACTTTGGCTAAAAAAATTAAAACAAAAAATAAATTGAGTCCCTCATAACACTGGTCCACTGTCAAGTAGGTTTAGCAATTTGAATTATATATTACATGTTTATAAATGCAAGTTGAAATATTAATGTAAAAGTGTTCCCTAGCCAGGGATCTACTGGGTGTCCAGCAGAGAAAACAATTAAAATCTAGTTGGATATTTGAATTCTAATCCAACATTACACAGCATTTCCAAAGATGAAACATAAATTACAATATCATTAGAATTATGCTCAGACTGAAGATTCAACCATTAAGGAGATAGAGCAGGAAAAATGAGAGGAAAGTGTTCAACCTTCAGGGAGTTCAAATAATAAAATTATCAAACAGAAATTATAACATAAGCGTATTGAAAAATCATTAAACATGTTTAACAATAAAATCAGGTAAATATTTTCCTTTGGGCTGTGAAAACAAAATATTTTACAATTATTTGATGGTAGTAGACCAATGTTCCTGATGAGATTATCTAAATAAACAAAAATAATTCTTAAAAAAATAGGTTTTTGAGACATTGGAGAGCTGCTATGGCAATCAGGAATTAAGGCGACAACACCTGCAGTGAGGAAGCATTATTGAAGTGAAAACTTTTCCTTTCTGGGTTGGAGAGGCCTTCTCCATGCTCATGGAAAAAGCGTCTATTTAGTTGCAGAAGAATCAGTACAGATAATGTAAATTTCACAGGACTTAGGATACAGAATTTAGAATTTTGATCTTCAAAGGCAGCAGAACTTGAGAGCCCAATATTTGGGAGAGAAGAGAAGCTCAGAGAAATGACCATGACACTCAGTAACTAAATAAGTACTTATCAAGACATGTGCTGATTAAATTGACCAGGGCAGTAGTTTCAAAAACCATATAGAGAGCTTCTTAAAGCAAAGGCAAGTTTTTAGCAGTTTCATGGAACTGAAAAGTTAAACTTGAGTTCAGAATTTTCAAAGGGGGTAAAATTCTAAGAAATACCTCAGGGTCTCAAATTGGATATCAATGCTATGGTTAATGGTAAAATATTGCAAGCTTTACTCCTGAGATTAAAGAGAAGATAGATGTGCTAGTTAAAACTATTTCCATTAAAAATTATACTGAAATCCCAAGTAAATAGAATAAGGCAAGAAATAAAGAAAGAATAAAGATTAAAACAGAAGAAATTAAATTTAATTATTATAAGACTGCCTAATTAGGTTCATAAGCAATCACAGAGTCCATGTTTAAATGACTAAAACTAATAAGAAAATTAACTAAAGATCACAGGATAGAAGATCAAACACGTAAGTCAATTGTTTTTCTATAAGCTACCAACAAACAAATTGAAAAGAAATCAAACATTACTATTTAGAATAACACCAACATCGTTAACTCTTTTGGAATATATGTAACAAGACATGTGCAAGATCTCTAACAGAAAGCCACAAAACAGTACTGAGAGAAATTAAAGCAAGTGTATATCTGAACAGATGTGTGTGTGTGTGAAAAGAAAACTGAAACACTAATATAGGGTAACGGTAATTAATGAAGTTGGTATTAATGCAAGTTCAAGCCAAGACCAATGGAAGAGGATAGAACGTTGGTTTCCAAGCTTTCTTGTACATCAGATTCACCTGGAGTGTGATTCAGCAGAACTGGAGGACGAGTTTCCATTTTCACTAAGTTCTCAGATGATATGGGTGCAGCTGTTCTGGGCAACACACTTTGAGAAACACTGAAAAGGAAAGTCCAGAAATAGGCTTATTTTTATCTGTTTACTTATGGCAAAGGTAAGGGCAAGAATGACCATTTTAATAAATTTTACTGGATTAACGAGATATTTATTTGGAAAGAGTAATGGCGACTCAGTAATAAAATTGGCAAAGAAGCACACACAGACACTCCACAAGAGAGGATAACCAAGTGGTCTTTCTAACCATAAGAAAAGTTGCTGAACTTCATTAATTACCAAGGAAATGAAAATAAAACTATAATAAGATATCACTACTCACCTAAAAAACATTGTATAGAATGATAAACTCTGACAATGCAAGTAGTGGTGAGGTTGTGTATAAATCCATACCAGACACAAGATAGTGAGACTGAAGAAGAATGGCATCATCCTTGAAGATTGTAAAGGACTTCAGATAGAAAGGAAAAACAATTAATTTGATAGTAAACTTCTTAACAGGAACGGTGAGAATACAATATATTATAAAAGGCTGAGAGAAAATAAGAGTAAGCCTAAAATGTATTCCTTATGTAAATTACCATTCAGGGTGGACATCAGTACATTATCAAACGATAATTGCTGAAATCAAAATAATAATGAAAACATTCCAGAAAGAAGAAAATTTAAAACAAAAAGTGAACTATAAAAGGAATTTGTATGCATGGAAACAAGTAAATGTGTAGGTCAATGTGTAGGTGTAAGCAGAGGTTAAAAACATAAAATGTAAGCAACATTAAGTACTAATTTTTGATCTATCGAAATGGGTGGGAGACTTAAGAGGCCAAAACTTGCAGACTGAAGAGGTCCATTAAAGTTTTAGCATTCTAAGTTTCTCATATTTCTCATGAGAATGGCTAGAAGTCTTGATTTGATTTGGATTTTATGTCAAGCATTGATTTAAAAATGTTAAAAATAATGATTAAAATAATATAAAATATATCCAAATAAGTATTGTAAAACAAATAAATAAACAGAAGAGGGAAATAAAGGTAGCCAGAAATCTCAATCAAGCCAATATAAGGCATAAAAGAAAAACAGAAGAAAACAGTATAAAACAGCAGGATAAATAGAAAACAAAATAAATTAGCAGAAATAAATACATCAGTAATTGATAAATGTAAACATACTAAAAGTAACAGTTAAAAGATATTGTCTAAAGGTTCATTTTAAATTTTTCAGACTGTCAAAAAGATTTCAAGACACAGCATTATCAGGGATAAAGAGGGGCACTACTTACGATAAAAGGAAAAGCTATGTAGGAAAATATTCTAATGCTAAAGTTATATGTACTGAATAACACGGGCATAGTTTTGTATATTCAAATATTCAATGTAAGAGAAAAATGCATAAATTAATCCTTTATATCAATATTTTTTCAAAATTTACTCAGTGGTATTATTTGAATGCTTATGGGAAACTATAACTATTAAATTTGTATTCAGTTTGTTAATTTACAATTATAATGTACGAATCTTCAAGTCCAACACATAAAATTTGTTTTACAAGTTTTATATGTAGCAAATAACATATACTTCCAGAAAAGTATTTGACTAATGTAAATTAATTCAAATTAAACAGAATAAAATATCCCCAAAAAATTCTAGTTATAATTTTAACCAACAAAATTCCTTTAAGCTTTGTTATCTGTTTTAGAAATTAGGTATAATTAATTTTCTTTTTAGGTATCCCACAGGCATGACAGAAAATTCTAACAGTAAAATCTCTCCAAAAACTTCTTAAAAATTTTCATAAATCAAAATTTATAAATTGGTAAATTAAATGTCCTTAACAGTCTAACACTGTTAACAGAAAACTGAATAATCTTAGAGATTTTAGCTGAAAACAAAGTATCACGTGTATCACATTCCCCTAATATTACAAGTGCTTTCACAAAAAGAAGATGTTGATTATTTTAAACATAGTAATGAAGTATTAGTGATTTAGACTTTGCTCCTTTCATTATATCTTAACTTAATTATCTCTTAACTTACTAACGGGCATGCTGAGGTTACTTGGTGGAAAATTAAAAACCATTGTGCTTTTTGCTATAGTAGGTTTGCTGTAATTATTGATATATTTGTTTATCATTCATCAATTTAAAATCACTTTGCAAGAACTGGGCATGTGCCCTGGGTTCCTCCCAGGAGCTGATTAGACAGGCGGGACCATTTTTCAACGCTGTCTGATTCGGTAGATGAAATTTCTCACTCCCTTCTATTTACTGCCTAATTGAATTCTTCTTTCTTCCTATGATCTTCTCTGGCTGAAATTGTAGAGACCTTCTAATAGCTTCTCTAGAACTGTGAAAATTTTAAATATGTTTTAATGTCATCCATTGGATTTCAAAATTCTTCATATACTATTGTCTTCTGTAGCTATTATTCTGATGTCAGGCTAATGACATTTCAAAAACGAAAAAGAAAGAAAATTTATGAGTAACAGGAAAGAAAAGTAGTACTTATTTCTTTTTCTTTCTATTACAGATTGTTTCTTCCCAAACCAGTGTATTTAAGTTGGTTTTCAAGTCCTCTTCTTATTGGATAATAACAAGTTCAACATATTATTCGTATAGGAAAAGGTATACGTCAGCTAGTCTTGATCCTTTAGGCAGCCAGTGTCCAATTTTCAACTGAGACCCTGAAGTTACAATGTAGACTAGCTGGAAAAACTTCAGTTTTATTGTTAGGCTTGAGTACTAATCTGACTATCAATCACCTCCTGTATGAATTTGAACATGGTACTTAGTATTAATATCAGTTTCCGTATCTTTATATCTGGAGTACCTAAACATACCACACCAATTTGTTGTGAAAATAAAATTACTTCACATCTCTAAAGTTCATTTCAAAGTGCCTGACCCATAGAAAATGGTTATTAAATTTATTAAATTGTAGTTATAACTAGTTAATCTATCAGCATTATCTTCTACACGGAGAGTAGAGTAGTTTTTTACTGATATTAAATATAGCTTCTAAAAAAGATTTTACTTTTAAGCTCACTATTGCAAAGAAGTTAATTTTAGGTCTGTCATCTTTCTTGGAGTTTTCAAAATCTGTGAAGGGTTTGAGATTTTACCCTATGTGCAAGATAATAAGTTACCCTGCCAAAAGTTCATGTATACTGGCAAAAGACACAAGCCTTCTGCATCAGAGACAAAGGACAGTTTATTATTCACAGCAACAGTAGTTAGCATTACATCATTTGCACTAGGTCCTCAAGCCCTAATTCCCACATGGTGACATGACGAGTTTCAGGTGATGCCCGGGCACAGAATGGGTTGTGTTAGAGTAAAAAACTCTTGAGTTTAGGAAACCCCAATCTTTTATAAGAAAACTGTGAGCAAATCTACCCAACTCTTTCCCTGGAGAGAGACATTGTCATTACTCACGTGAACAGCAAACCAATATGTCTTCTGTTCTGGAAAACACTCTCTAACTTTCAGAGCCGTTTGCTTTATAAGAAATCTTGAAAGATAACATAGAACAAAAATTGTTAATGCCTGTGCTCAGAAAACAGAGGCCAGAATCTTATGGAGAACTGCCTCCCTACAGCAGAATGATAGAAACTTTGGCCCTTCTAACATAAAAATCAGGAAATTTCCATAGACACAATTGTAATTCACAGTCATTTTAAAGTACTCAAAGTGTGAATTCTACTAAAACAATGTGTTTATAGGTATTGTAAAGGAGGTATTAAGACCTGTAAATGGCTTAATAGTGTTTCAGAGAGGGGACAGAAAAAAAATGGGATATTTATGAGATTTGTGAGGTATAGTTTAATGTGAGCGCTTGATCAGGATCTATTCATTATATAATAGTTAAGGATTGGCGGACAGGGCAAGACTAAGGTTCTAAGAAAAATGTCCCAAAGTAAATGACATTTATTAAAAGTTAGCAGTCTGATGTTCATCTTAATGAATTTTTCAGAAGTTCCTGAAAGGAAAGATCGTTTTATTTGCATCTTTTATCTTTCTGGGCAAGATTAAGTGTAAGATTAGTGAAGTTACAATAATATGGAGATTAAGCAGTATGGGTAGAGGTGGGTGATTTTGGTTCTCCAAAGCCAAATGACCTGCAGCCAAAGCCTATCATTACTTATATGTGAAATTGGACTGGCAGCAGAGAGAGGTCCACTCATGTTTAGTAGATTAATTTTACGTCTTGAAGATAATGATGGGGAAAAGGGCAAAACACAGAATATACCATGTGGGGAAATTAAAACTTGACCGTGGTGTGGGGAAATGATGGATTCAAGACAAAGAAATATGTGCAGAGAGAAATAAACAGGGAAGACATGTTAAACACAGGAAAAAATGCTAGCAGAATATTGAGATCTGCTATAAGGATGAATACAAGGATGGAGTCACCTTAATATAGAAAAGTAATCTTTCTTGTATTCAGGACACTGGAGAAAAACAATTTCAATCGTAATACCTGACCTTCTAAGTATACATGCATATTTAATCTTATTATAGAAAATAGCTGATTGAATAATATTTTTAAGAAGATGATTACAATGATTTACAATTGCAACCAACTGAGAGTTAATTCATGTCTCTCCAGGTATTCTTATTTTTATTTCTTCCCCGATTTTCTCTTTTAGTATAGATATGACTTTTTTCAGTCAAAAGGTGCATAAATCCCTGTAGGCAAGGGGTGATTTATAAGCAAAAAGGGTCGTCAAGATTAGGATGGAGTTCAAGGGAGGCAATAAAAGAGAAACCACTTGAGAAATGAAAAGTCTTTTTATGTTCCAATAAGAATTCCCCAAGCCTATTATGGTTGAAGCAGGCTATCTAAAAATAAAACCTCTTCTTAGAAATAAACTTTCAGATTTGAAAAATACTTTTTGTTGTATATGACAAAATTAGAGATCTGTAACCAATGGGCTCCCATTTTCCAGGGATAATTATTAAAGTATGAGAAAACAAGGCAGTAATGATACGTATAAATTTAAAACACTTTCTCTTAGTTTTTCCTGAACAGAGCAGTGGCATCTATTCATAAAGTTTGGTGAGCTGCTTTTTCTCACATTCTGGTTTATATCTCAGCTTCTCTATTGAAGATTTGCTTTGGTGCATTAATAGGAAACCTATTATTAAAATACACCAAAGCTGATTCTCCAAACTCATCCAAATCTGTGATAAAGATGATGTTTCATCTCCATCATTCTGACTCTTTTGTCTATCACGCTTGTTTCTGAATTTGGACATGGTAAAAAATGCAACAATCTCTAACAAAGGAGGATACAAAAGGTTAGAGAGCAAAGTAGAATGATTCCTTCAGAGAAAGCTGAGACCCAGTGTGAAACTGAGATGTGACCTCTCAAAGCAGCAGACTGAGAGCCATAACAACGGCAATTGAGAACCAACTATTTAGATATTGTGACGGAGGTATTAAATTGTCACAGAAAATCTGGACAGACTTTAGGGTGGATGACTGGACAGATCAATGTAAAAACTGGAAAGATGATGATGTGTGTTTCAAATGAACACTTATAGGTAAAGACACTGGCACTGTCTATTTCCTCATGAAATATGTCTGATAAATGCAATTTAGCCTCTAAGGGAAGACACAGCCCAGGTGACGCATTAAATGTTCCTTAGTTCAAGGTCCACCTTGAAAAGGGAACCTGAATCAATGCTTGTTTGAGGTTACTTTATTTCAGAATGTGATCCCAGGTAGGAAGGGGAGTGCAGAGCAGGGAGAGTGAAATAGGGAAGGAGGAAAAGCCAATGCAAGGATGTGTTACTGAGTCGGATGCCCTCTGGGCAATTGTTACCCAGAATTCCCACTGGGAACTTCTGAGGAGCCTTTAAAATGGACCACAGAATTGTCCATCCAAAGATACAACAGAAATATTTGTCCAACACTCTTTGTCCCCATTGGTCCAGGGTGGCCCTGCTGACATTAATCCCCTATACCTTCAGACTACCGAGGCAATCTGAATAGATGATGTTCCACACATAGGTCTCAGAGAAGCTCCAGGGCTGGACTCACATAGCAAGATCCTCAGCTTGAGGCTGGGCTCTGTGAGACTGCACCTGCAAAAGCTGCTTGGGGCTTGCATGGATCTGGTTGCTGTGACCAGATGATTTTCAAATAGTGGACAAGTTGTGTCCAGTACAAAGCATAGCTAGATGGAACAATAATACTGTATTGAGTCTAGGCTGGGGTTACACATTGTCTGATGAAGACAATTTGGGCGAGATTTATGATTTTAATAATTCAAAAGGCAGCAGCATGCTGGGGCATTTGACTCTCAAAACTAATTTCTTTTTAATGTTCTTTTCCTTTATGTGATACAATTATTTTCAGGAATAATCATGAAATTAACTAAAAATGGTCAAAAAATGCACACAATAAATTCATCCTTTTATTGAATTTTGTAGTTATAATAATGCCAATAAAATAATGTAAAATAAATATCACAATACAAAAAAGGGAAACAACATTGATGATTAAAACATTTTAATTAAAAAAAAACTATGTTTTTATAAAGATAAAAAGCCTCACAATTTTGGGGCTGCCCCGGTGGCGCAGCAGTTAAGTGCACACGTTGCACTTCAGTGGCTCGGGGTTCGCTGCTTCGGATTCCGGATGCGGACATGGCACTGCTTTTCAGGCCATCTGTGGTAGGCGTCCCACATATAAAGTAGAGGAAGATGGGCACGGATGTTAGCTCAGGGCCAGTCTTCCTCAGTGAAAAGAGTGGGATTAGCAGCAGATGTTAGCTCAGGGCTAACCTTCCTCAAAAAAAAAAATCCTCACAATTTTATACTTACATACTGTTTTATCACAGTAATGAATGATAACATTAGATTTTTTATTTTATTTTATTACAGTAACATTGGATTATGACATTATATAGCTTTCAGATGTACATCGTAATATATTTCTATTCGGTGTAGATTACAACATGTTCACCACCCAGAGACTAATTACAGTTCATCCCCTCACATGAGAGCCTAATCACCCCTTTTGCCCTCCCCATTCCCCTATAGTAGCCACCAATCCAATCTCCAATGCTATGTGTGTGTTTGTCACTGTTTTTATCTTCTACTTATGAGTGAGAACATACAGTATTTGACTTTCTTGCTCTGACTTATTTCACTCAGCATAATACCCTCAAGGACCATCCATGTTGTCACAAATGGCCGGCTTCCATCATTTCTTGTGGCTGAGTAGTAGTCCATCGTGTATAAATACCACATCTTCTTTATCCATTCATCCCTTGATGGGCACCTAGGTTGCTTCCAAGTCTTGGCAATTGTGAATAATGCTGCAATGAACTTAGGAGTGCATGTATCTTTATGCCTTTGTGTTTTCAATTCTTTGGATAAATACCCAGCAGTGGGGTAGCTGGATCATGTGGTAGATCGATTCTTAATTTTCTCAGGATACTCCATACTGCTTTCCATAGTGGCTGCACCAATTTGTACTCCCACCAGAAGTGTATGAGTGTTCCCTTCTCTCCACATCCTCTCGAACACTTGTTTCCTGTCTTATTGATTACAGCCATTCTGACCGGAGTGAGGTGATACCTCATGGCAGTTTTGATTTGCATTTCCCTGATAGCTAATGATGTTGAGCATCTTTTCACATGCCTGTTGGCCATCCGTATATCTTCTTTGGAGAAATCTCTGTTCAAATCTTTTGCCCATTTTTTAATTGGGTTGTTGGTTTTTTTGTTGTTGAGCTGTATGAGTTCTTTTTATATTTTGGATATTAACCCCTTATCTGATATATGCTTTGCAAATATCTTCTCCCAATTGTTAGGTTGTCTTTTAGTTTTGTTGATGGTTTCCTTTGCTGTGCAGGAGCTTTTTAATTTGATGTACTCCCATTTGTTCCTTTTTTCTTTTGTTTCCCTTGCCTGGTCAGACATGGGACTTGAAAATATGCTGTTCAGACTGCTGTCAAAGAGTGTACTGCCTATGTTTTCTTCTAGAATTTTCATGGTTTGGGGTCTTACATTCAAGTTTTCTATCCATTTTGAGTTGATTTTTGTGCATGGTGTAAGGGAATGGTCTACTTTCATTCTTTTGCATGTGGCTGTCCAGTTTTCCCAACACCATTTATTGAAGATACTCTCCTTTATCCATTGTATGCTCTTGGCTCTCTTGTCAAATATTAGCTGTCCCTAAATGTGTGGGTTTATTTCTGGGCTCCCGATTCTGTTCCATTGATCTGTGTGTCTGTTTTTTTGCCAGTCCCCTGCTGTTTTGCTTACTATGGCTTCGTAGTATATTTTGAAATCAGGGAGTGTGATACCTCCAGCTTTGTTCTTTTTTCTCAGGAATCCTTTGGCTATTCGGGGTCTTTTGTTGTTCCATATATATTTTAGGATTCCTTGTTCTATTTCTGTGAAAAATATTGTTGGAATTTTGATAGGGATTGCATTGAATCTGTAGATTGCTTTAGGAAGTATGGATATCTTAACTATGTTAATTCTTCCAATCCAAGAGCATGGAATATCTTTCCATTTCTTTGTGTGTTCTTCAATTTATTTCCACAATGTTTTATAGTTTTGGATGTACAGATCTTTCACCTCTTTGGTTAAGTTTATTCCTAGGTATTTTATTCTTTTTGTTGCAATTGCAAATGGAGTTATATTCTTAATTTCTCTTTCTGCTACTTCGTTGTTAGCATATAGATACGCAACCAATTTTTGTATGTTGATTTTGTATCCTGCAACTTTATTCATTTATTATTTCTAGCAGTTTTTTAGTGGAGTCTTTAGGGTTTTCTATATATAAAATCATGTTGTCTGCAGAGTGACAGTTGCACTTGTTCTTTTCCAATATGAATCTCTCTTATTTCTTTTTCATGCCTGATTGCTCTGGCTAGGACTTCCAATACTATGTTAAATAACAGCAGTGATAGTGGGCACCCTTGTCTGGTTCCTATTCTTAGCTTTCAGTTTTTCTCCATTGAGAATGATGTTTGCTGTGGGTTTGTCATATATGGCCTTGATTACGTCGAGGTATCTTCCTTCTATACCCTTTTTATTTAGAGTTTTTTAATCATAAATGGATGCTGCATCTTGTCAAAGGCTTTCTCTGCATCTATTGAGATAATCACATGGTTTTTATTCTTCATTTTGTTAATGTGCTGTATCACGTTGATAGACTTGCAGATGTTGAACCATCCCTGCATCCCTGCAATGAAACCCACTTGATCATGATATATGATCTTTTTAATGTATTGTGTTCAATTTGCTAGTATTTTGTTGAGGAATTTTGCATCAATGTTCATCAGTGGTGTTGGCCTGCAATTTTCTCTTTTTGTGTTGTCCTTGTCTGATGTTGGTATCAGGATAATGTTGGCTTCGTAGAATGAGTTAGGAAGCCTACCTTCCTCTTCAATTTTTTGTAAGAGTTTGAGAAGTATATATATTAAGTATTCTTTTAATGTTTGGTCGAATTCTCCAGGGAAGCTATCTGGTCCTAGACTTTTATTTTTAGGGAGATTTTTGATTTCTGTTTCCATCTCCTTACCGGTGATTGGTCTATTCAAATTCTCTCCTTCTTCTTGGTCCAGTTTTGGAAGGTCCTATGTTTCTAAGAATTTATCCATTTCTTCTAGATTATCCAGTTTGTTGGCATATAGCTTTTCATAGCATTCTCTTATTATATTTTGTATTTCTGAGTTATCCGTTGTAATCTCTCCTCTATCATTTCTGATTTTACTTATTTGAGCCTTCTCTCTTTTTTTCTTGGTGAGTCCAGTTAAGGGTTTATCAATTTTGTTTATCTTTTCAAAGAACGATTAATTTTTTCTATATTTTTTTTAGTTTATGTTCATTTATTTCTGCTCGGATTTTTATTATTTCCTTCCTTCTCCTGGTTTTGGGATTTGCTTGTTCTTCTTTTGACAATACCCTTAGATGTGCTGTTATATTGTTTATTTGGGACTTTTCTTCTTTGTTGAAGCAGGTCTGAATTGCTATAAACTTCCCTCTTAGAATAACTTTTGCTGTATCCCACAGATTTTGGCATGCTGTATTTTCATTTTTATTTGTCCCTAGGAATTTTTTGACTTCTCCTTTGATTCTTTTCATTGACCCAATAGTTGTTTCGTAACATTTTGTTTAATCTCCACATTTTTTTGGATTTCTGGTTTTTTTCCTGTAGTTGATTTCTAGTTTCATACTTTTGTGGTCAGAAAAGATGCATGGTATTATTCTGATCTTCTTAAATTTATTGAGACTTGTTTTGTGGCCTAATATGTGATCAATACTGGAGAATGTTCTATGTGCAATTGAACAGAATGTACATTCTGAGGTTTTGGGATGGAATGTTCTATATATATCCACTAAGTCCATCTCTTCAAATGTGTTGTTTAAGGTCAGTGTTTCCTTATTGATCTTCTGTTTGGATGATCTATCCATTGGTGTGAGTGGAGTGTTAAAGTCCCTGTCTATTATTGTATTACTGTCTATTTATCCTTTTATGTTTGTTAACAATTATATATTTAGGTGCTCCTATGTTGAGTGCATAGATATTTACAAGTGTTATATCTTCTTGTTGGATTGTTCCTTTTATCAGTATGTAGTGTTCTTCTTTGCCTCTTGTTACAGTTTTTGTTTTAAAGTCTATTTTGTCTGATATAAGTATTGCTACCCCCACTTTCTTTTCTTTGCCATTTGCATGGAATATATTTTTCCATCCTTTCACTTTCAGTGTGTGAGTGTCTTTTGTTCTGAAGTGTGTCTCTTGTATGCAGCATATATACAGGTCTTATTATTTTTATCCAGTTGGCCACACGATGCCATTTGATTGGAGCATTTAGTCCATTGACATTTAAAGTAACTATTGATAAATATGTATTTATTGCCATTTTGTTACTTTTTCTCTGGGTACTTTAATAGTTCTCTGTTCCTTTCTTTTTCTCTTACTCTCTTCCCTTGTGGTTTGATGGTTTTCTTTAGTAATATGTTTGACTTCTTTTGTCTTACTCACTTATTACAGGTTTGTGATTTGTGATTACCATGTTCAACCTATATAACATTCTATGTCCATAACAGTCTATATTGAGTTGATAGACCCTTTAGCTTAACCTCTTTCTAAAAGCTCTGATTTTTCAATCCCTTCCTCCCACAATTTATGTTTTTGAAATCATATATAAACTCTTGCTTTCTGTGTGTCTATCCATTACACTCTTATAACTGAAATAGCTAGTTTTAAAACTTTTGTCTTTTAACCTTCATATCATCTTCACAGGTGGTTGATCTGCTACCTTTACTATATTTTTACCTTTACCAGTGATTTTATAGCCTGGTTTATTTTGGGGGGGGGTATTTTTCTCATAATTTTTTATTCCTATTTTTCATCATCACTTTCCCACTTAAATAAGTCCCTTCAGCATTTCCTGTAGAACTGATTTCTTGGTGATAAACTTCTTTAATTTTCATTTGTCTGAGAAGCGCTTTATCTCTCCTTCTGTTCTGAATGACAACCTTGATGGATAGAGTATTCTTGGCTGTAGGTTTTTTTCCTTTTAGCACTTTAAATATGTCATGCCATTCTCTTCTTGACTGTAGGGCTTTGACTGAGAAATCTGCTGATAGACTTACGGGCTTTCCTTTGTATGTCACTTGTTGCCTTTCTCTTGCCACTTTTAGGATTCTCTCTTTATGTTTAATTTTGGAAATTTTAATTATAATGTGTCTTGGTGTGTGCCTCTTTGGGCTTATCTTGTTTGGAGCTCTCTGTACTTCCTGTACTTAATGTCTGGTTCCTTCCTTAGATTAGTATAGTTTTCATCAATTATTTCTTCAAATATATTTTCTGCCACTTTGTCTCTCTTCTCCTTCTGGGACACCTATAATATGAATGTTAGTGTGCTTGATATAGTCTCAGAGTTCCCTTAGACTGTTGTCATTCTAATTCTTTTTTCTGTTCTGCTTTAGTGATTTCCTCTAGTCTTTTGTCTAGCTCGCTAATCCATTCTTCTGTATCCTCCACTCTGCTGTTGAGTCCTTCTAGTGAATTTTTCATTTCCACTATTGTATTCTTCATTTCTGATTGGTTCTTTTTTATATTTTGCAGTTCTTTTTTGATGAACTTACTGTGTTCATCCAGTCTTCTCCAAATATCTGTGAGCATCCTTATGATATTTTGTTTGAACTCTTTGTCATGTAGGTCACTTATTTCTGCTTCACTTAGTCCTTTTTCTGGGGTTTTGTCCTGTTCCCTTGCTTGGAAAGTATTCCTTTGTCTCCTCATGATGCCTCTTTCTCTGTGCTTATTTCTATGTATTAGGTGAGTTGCTATGTCTCCTGATCTTGGAGAAGTGGCCTTATGTAAGAGATGCCTTTTGGGGCCCAGCAGTGTGCTTCCCTCTTCTCACCAGTCCAAAAGATACAGGCATGGCCCCTTTGTGGGCTACTGGTGTCCTTCTGCTGTGGCAGGGTTGCTCTTACTGCCGGTACCCAGGGAGTCTAGTCTTTCCTTCCCTGGCCAGCTGTTTGTAAATCCAGTTTGGGGAGCCTCAGCACCATTGGCTACAAGGTCTAACAGCACAGTCCTGTTGCAGTTTTCCTGTTAATTGTGTAGGTACCCAGTATAGCTGGTTCCTAGGCTCAGGGGCTTACAGTTGCTATAGACCTCAGGCCTACAAGGCTGTTGTTGGTTCTCTTAGGAGTGCAGCTGAGTGGGGCTGGCCCTCAGCAGGGAGCACTCAATAGTCTCAGGCTTTGGAAGGTGGGGCTGATCCTTTTTATGGCTATTTGTGAAGCTCAGGCATTCTGACACTGATAAGCCCCTCCCCCACAAGACCACACACACCATCAACACAGTCCTGTTCCATGTACAATTCCCAACCCTCTGGAGTCTACCCTGATCCCCCACTGCAGAGGTCCCCTCCTCTCCACCAATGCCCCCCACAGATCACCTGGTCCTCACACAGGTCCTGCCCCACAGAGGTGGACACACTCACCTGCCTGTAGAGGATCAAGGCACACAGTCAATGCAGGCTGACATAAAGCCAGAGGGCTTGCTGTTGGGTGGGTTGGGTCCCTAGGGCAGGCTGCCTACGCTGGCTGAACTGGATTAAATATGCACTCTAGTGGGTGTGGCAGCAGCCTGTGGGCTAACAGACCTGGAGAAGAAACTCAGTGGTGTCTGCTGGGGTCTGTTTCAGCAGGCCTGGACCAGGTCAAAACAATGGCCCCCACCAATGTCTCAGTCTCTGGAGAGGTCTCTCCTCTCACCAAGATGCCCCCACAGCCCACCAGGTGAGTCTCTTTTCACCAAAGGACTGCCAGCCTTCTCTCTGGTGATTTTAGTTTGCTGAGATGGGTGAGTTTGTGCTGTGGCCCTTTAAGACCCAGGTCTTTTCAGCTTTCATCCGATAATTTGTCTGAGAGCATTCTCCACTGCAGTTATAGCCAGAAAAGCCGGATAGTAAGACCTGCATCATTGTGCTGAGTCTAAAGGATGCTTATAGCAGTATCAACCCCCACTCCAGACCTCATTCCTCCAGGGAGGGCTGTGTACCTTAGGGTGGCTCCCACCTGGCTCACTGAGAAACTCTGCTGCTCCCAAAGGTGGCTTTTTTCCTCTACAGCAAGAATTTCTGCCCCTTCTGCCTGAGTCAGGACTGTCCCTTGTTGTGGGGGGTCTTTCTATGTAGTTTTCAGTTTTTTATCCAGGGTAATGTTTCCAAAAATAGTTATAATCTGGTTTTGTTCATGGGAGGAGATTAGTTCAGAGTCTGCTTACACCACCATCTTGGTGAGATCTCTCAATGTTAAGATTACATTTTAGTTTTGAGTCAAGTTCTGCAAACTTGACAATGACTTTGTTTAAACATCTATAATCACACATTAATCTTTAATAAATAGCATAGCCAGATTGTTCCATTTTTAATTCATGATCGATAAAAATATTTTTATAATTTTTTAATTTCAAATTGGTTATTTCACTTGATGTGAGAATTATCTAACAGAAAAACCTTTTGGTGAGGAAGGTTCACTCTGAGCTAATGATATCGACCCTGATATCAGTTTTGCCACATTAAACCCAGCATATATGGGGTTAAAACCAAAACACTCATTCCCTGCTTACTCTCTGGCTTCCTGGCTCCAGAATCCACTATCCTCCATGGAGACAGACACCGTCAGGGGCAAGCACCTGGATTATGTCCTCCCCACAAAGAGATACAGGCTGGTGGGAAAGCTGCTGACCAGCAAAGCCATATGCTCCCCTTCCACTACCTAAAAGCCCCAACAAAAACCCTTCCTTTTAGCTTTTTGGGGAGTTTGGGATTTCAGCATTAGCTGCCCTCTCTCCTTGCTCAGTGCTGTGCAAAAATAAAATTCCTACTTTCTTCCACTACACCCAGTGTCAGAGATTGGCTTGCTGCACAACGGGTGAGTGAGCTCACTTCAGGTGTGGTATCACTGACATCTGTTGACAATCTTCCTCTTTTTTTTTTTTTTTTTGGCTTGAGGAAGATTAGCCCCAACCTAACATCTGTGACAATCTTCCCTTATTTTGTATGTGGGTCACCAACATGACATGGCTTCATGAGCGGTGTAGGTCTGTGCCTGGGATCCAAACCCACGAACCAGAGCCACCAAAGCAGAGTGCGCCACTTAACCACTATGCCAGGGGGCCACCCCACAAATTATTAAATATAATAATTAGTTTAGCAGATTCACAAAAAAGTAAATTTCACATAAAACCTAGACATTCCCATAACCCATGGCTTTATTTCTTTAGGATTGATCCTAGCTGATTTCCAGTATTTCCATAATCCAAAAATGTCTTCACTAGATATTTCACTATACATTTTTACTACATTTGATAAAAATACATTTGAAGTTTTATTCTTCAGAGAAAAATCACTAAATGTTACTATATATTGACTTCATTTGATCCACTGACTGAAAACAACTATCCAGTGTTAGTAAAAACAATTGAAGCAACCAAACATTGTCTGTTTGATTTTTCTGATGATATAACACCACTCTCTTATATCATTTCTTTTGGCATGTTTTTTTCTAAATTTGATTATCTTTCTACACAGATATTCATTTTCTTATATTTTCCTGTTGCAAAGTTAATAGCCTTCTTCATTTTTTCTGTGAGCCAATCTTCAAGGATTCATTTCAAAGCTTGGTGTTTCACTGCAAATGATTCAAGTCTTATTTTGGCTGTTTGCAGTATTTCTGTCTTTAATATTTACATCTCAAATTTCACTTTCAAATGAAAGAGAATTCGGAAAAGACACACACAGCAGAAAGTAGCATCTGAGCTGATCCTCCTGTACCCACATTTTCCTTTTGATCACTCAGTACTTCATAAGTTGAATTAGCTTTCAAAGTTTGTCTTTCCTGTGCACACAGCTTCATAATGAGCACTCCACCTTTTAAGAAGGTCTTTAGTGATTATATCTACATTCTGCAGCAATTTCCCTTGATGAGGTGAGGCTGGAGATGATGGACTTACTTTTCACCAGTTCCAAAATACATCACACTGAGGAAATCCTTCTAAAAGAATGAATTCTGTTAAGCTTTAGAGAATAATGTGCTCAAGGAACAAATGAGAACTTAGGCTTAATTTATTTAACATTTTGCCTCAATACCATCATGCATATTGGCCACAGTTATAGTGTTGTCATAGCCTTGACTATTGTACAGTTGTTTCAGGCAATTTTCTGGGAAATAGAGTAAAAGCTCAAAATTAATTCTTTTATTTCATTTTGACCATCTTAAAGATTGATGTGTCTGGTCAACTTGTATGAATGATCAGAGTGTAAAGTTTTGGGAATGCTGTTAAAAATTTCAAACTACTTTGAATTCTTAACATCTGCAACTATATCTTCTTTGAGATAATTTCCCAGAAGATGAATATAATTCTTTGGCTCAATCTCTTTTCAGAAAAAAATAAAATACTAATTCTTACAAAATGTTCTTTTAACTTTGGGTCATAATTTAAGAGTAATTCCTTCAACTTCAACACAATGTCCTTTATTTGCTGATGATAAAAAATTTGTGATCAGGGAAAGGAAAATTTTGTTTGGCTGAAAGCATAAAGTTTAAATATGATGTAAAAAGACATTTTTTTCTTTAACCATTTATATACAAATATATGTGAGTTTTCAGTTCTGTTGCCAAAATCTTCTATTTTGTAAGAAGATAGATATTGTTCAGATATCTCAAGATCAGGAATTTTAGCATATGCTTTCCATCAGATCTTCAAGTGATTTTTTTATCTGGACATTCTAGCTTTTGTCTCATTACTCACAAACATAAAAGAAACAATTGTATATTTTCACACAACTCACAAACTTTCAACACTTTTCTGCCATGTGGGAAATACATAAAGACAATAAAAACCATGAAGTTGACAAGAGTTGACTTCCTTCCTTGTACTTTTCTCATTCTCACTAAACTGTTATGATGTAGTTCACATCTTTTAAGAAGGTTAACTTTCCTTTTTTCTTTTTTGTAAAGATTGGCACCTGAGCTAACAACTGTTGCCAATCTTCCTTTTTTTTCCTGCTTTTTCTCCCCAAATCCCCCCAGTACATACTTGGATATTCTAGTTGTGGGTCCCTCTAGCTGTGGTATGTGGGACACTGCCTCAACATGGCCTAATGAGCAGGGCCATGTCTGTGCCCACCCAGGATCTGAACCAGTGAATCCCTGGGCTGCCGAAGCTGAGCACACGAACTTCACCACTTGGCCACGGGGCCGGCCCCTCCCAGGTTAACTTTCAATCACCCGGAACCATTATTGATCAAGTACTGACATTATAATACATTAAAATTTCATTTCATCAAAGTCTTGGTCTTGATCTTTTCAAAGTAGTTGGAAATTTTTGAGAACATTTGCATTTTGTGGTAAGATGTAATGGTGGTAGTCGCCATTTTGCCTAAATTTGAGTAAGCAATTTTGTTTTTCCTCTTGCAACTAAATACTTCAAATGACAATTACCAAGTGGAATGCCTGGCACTAGGCATTAGTGATAGGAGTTCCTAAAATGGTAGCCATTAGTGCCATTATTATTATTATTACTATTATTAAATTTCAACAGATTCTATATTATCTTAACACATCCAGTTGATTTAATCAGCTTAAACTCTGGTGCCATTTAGGTCATGATCCTTTTTTCACTAACAACTAATTCCTTAGTGGTATTTCTCATTTTCAAGTGTGTTGATGACTTGATCAGATCTTTTCCTCTTTTCCTTTCTTCATAGGTCCAGTCTTCATTGAAATGCAGTGAGACACATGTTTGATATATGTCTAAGTGACGCCAGCACATTCTGACACTGTTCAGTGAACTTGAACAGCTCTCCTTGAAATTGGGTTGGTTATTTTGATTGTTGCCTCTGTTCTTAACTACTGTACTGCTTCAATGCCTTCTTACAATCTATGTGTCACTGACGTAGAAAATGAAAGTTAAACTACAAATTTGGGAGTTTGCCACCCTTACTTATGAGAAACAGAGAAAGACTTCAAAGAGTCATTGCTGGGAAAGAATGCTGTGAAAATGGTATATTTTAATAACCTGTTAGGAGATTATAGCTTCTGAATAGATGATATTCAGAGAACAAAATATTCAGAGGATAAATGAATGTCTATTGTTTCACAATGTTGGCAATGATATTGTATTAAAAAGTGAAGGAATTCTTTCATTTACCATGTTTGAAGTATTCTTTACTCTTCCATTTTTTTTGGGGGGATTTACTTCTGAATCCTAAGAAAATGGAAACAAGAAATTGTCCATGATAGACTTCTTCAATTATGGTGTAAGATGGCATACTTCTGAACTGTATGAACCCGGAAGAGTACTTTAATATCTCTAGTCGCCTGGGCATACCAGGGGAAAATTTTAATTTTTATATAGGCTCACAGCTGAGGTTTTCTACACTTTAAACTTAAGTTTGTTTTAGTTCATGCATGAACCATGCTCTTTTTCACTTCCAGACTTCAGCATTTGTGGTCTCTTCAGTTCTGTAGGCTCTTCTTCTCTACTCTTGAATTTAAGGAACATTAGAAATTGCTTCCTCCTGAAAGTCTTCCAGAGCCCTTAGATTATTTCCCCCTGTTTGTGTTTCCATTTGACCCTGCATTTTTCTTTATTTGTTCAAATGGGTTTGAAATAGCCTATTTCACTTCCATGAAGTCTGAGGTCTTGCCTCCTTGGACTCTCCCTTTTATCCCCACTACCAAAAATCAGCATCTGATAACAATGCGTTGATATTTGTTGAACAAGTATTAAATGAATGAATAACAAGGGAGTGAACATGCTGAGTGTGATGACAAGGGCAGCATTATGGGATTCAGGCAGTTTACAGGAGGAAAGAAAGCTCACACAACTAATAGCAGCCATTAGTAAAGCTATGGTAAGAAAATCAACTTTTCTCAATTTTCAGTCCAATTCTAATTCTACCACAGTATACTGCCTTAATTGATCACCATCCTCTGATTATGTAAGTTATGGCAAACTGGTAACAAAAAGAGTGGTTTAATAAACCATTTCTTTAAAGTCCACTTTGGGGTTAATATCTATGTTCATTTTTACTGACTTTTGTAATTCAGGTGCATAAAACTTACTCAGAATTGTAACTCATTTGTTCTCATTTACATCTCGAAAGAGCAAGAATCCTACTATCACTGAATAATGAATCACAGCAGCTGGACTTTTATAGCTGAGCAGATATGTATAATGCTGTAAATAAATCAATATTTTCATTTGTGGGTTACGGCCAAAGTATTTTTTTCTCTCAAATTAAGCCTTAATGAATTTTGTAAACTATCTTGGACTTCGATAAAAAGTTCGTCAACAAACTACAAAAATAGTCCTTTGTGAGGTATTAAAATAGAAAAATAGCAAGGCTGGATGGCCTGCTTTGTAGAAAGAAAAGCGCAGAGATTTTAAAGACCCAATTTGATCTCACTCTTTGATTATGATTCCAGAAAACTTGGGAGAAAAGAAAAGAATTAACTCATTGTTATGGTAGAGGGACGGTGGTGGTCTGAGAAAAGTAGAGGACTAACACAGCATCCTTCCAAACAGAGAAAGGAAGGGAAGCATCTGCGCTTATATCACCTTTTGGTCATACTTATGCCAGCTAATAAGTGCTTTCTTTAAATCTCCAACTTCTTTTATAAAAAGGAAATAAAAAATAAGGCAGATCCGGAGAAAGAGGTCAAAAATGCTATTTCTTATTTTTCTTTTCCTGAGTTCTTCCTTGCAAAGGAAATATGTAAAAGGCTTTCATAACTATTCTTCTTAAAGGCTACTTAGCACACTATTTAGATATTTATTTCAGAAAGAATCACTGTCTAAGAGAGAATCAAATAGTGCTTTTCCTCATTTCTCTCTAGTTGGAATTTATTTTTTAGGTTGTACACGTTATTTTATATTATTAGAATATCAGAAAATAAATGTTAGTGTGGTAGTCTTCTGTACCACTTGAGTTTTCTTACAAGTCATTTGATTATATACCAAATTTATGTTCCTTTGATTTCTATAAATCTATTTCATTTTACAGACAAAATTAACGAAAACAATATTAATATCTATACATGATTCCTTTTTTCCTTTTACTTAAGAATACATAAAATTTTGTTAAGTGTATCTAGGCAGAAAACAGATGTTATTTAAAAAATATCCAATATTATGCTCATCTCAATCATTTTTCTACAACTCTTTTAAAAAAAGGCAGTGGCGCAATTTCCATAGAATTTGTGGGAAAATATTTGTTCTTCAAAATTTATATACTTTATTCTATTTTCGTTTAAAAGAATAGAATGGACTTAGACTAGTAACAATGATAGAAATGATTAAATTCTAATTAAACACTATATATTTTTCCCATCACTATAGTATTAATATGATTTAAATTAATTTTAATGGTGATGAAACTTTTATTGAATCATTCAATTATTTTTTAAAGAAGAAATTTTGTTTTAATAATAAAAACTTGGTTTTAATAGTGAAAGTAAAGTAACTGTATTAAAATGATTAAGTTGTCTTAAAGATTACATTCCCAAAAGTCAATTAATCAATCATCTGTTTTTAAAATTGACTTTAGTCCTTCGAACAAACTAACGTGGCATGACTCAGGCATGACTGAGTTTGTGTCTAAGATCTGAGCTGCTTCTTACTAGAGCCCCAGGGGACTCAAGCTTTCAGTCTGACAAAGGAATATGTGCCCTGTGTATCTTAAACACATCCCCATTAACATGGGAAGAAACAGTTACCTATGTTACTGCGGAAAAAAGCTCAGCTGTCCATGGGGTCCTGTCTATGTGAAGGCAATGTGAGGGTGCTGCTGGTTGTTTGGTTCCTTTTGTCACTCACATTTTTCTGAAGCATCATGAGTTTCTGCCAAGGTCTAATCATCTAGTACAGTTTACTACTCTCCTATGTAATCTTTTATAGGTGAATGGAAATATTAAACTAAATTGATTCATTCCTTCAAAATATGTTTGTGAATATCTACTCTATATGAAGCATATTGAAGTATTAGTGACAACTACTTTGCTTTTTTTCTGGATGGGGAAAAATATCAAACAAATAATTACATGGAGCAATTGAAAATTTTAATAAGAGCTATCCCATAAAGAATATAAGAGGGAACTGGAATTGAAAATAGCATGATGAAAAGGGGAAAAAGAATCTACGGCTCTTGTTAATTATTTGGATGTATCAAAGTTTAAAGTGAAGTAGAGCAGGAAAAAAAATGGGAAAGTGTTCCTCTACGTGCCATGACCTGACAGGAAAATTGGGAAAAGCTGTATTTAATTCTGCATTTGTACTGGAATTTTTTGTTAACATTCAAAAGAAAGTGGTGCCTAAATAAACATGATTTTGGATTTAAAATTATTTGAACTCTGACTTCCTCTTATTCTGTGAGACTTTTATTACTCTATTAATAATATCCTCTTTTTACACTAAAGGCAGATATGTCATTTTCATTAAGATCTCTGAGTTTATGTCAGAGTTTAATGTACCAAAAAAGATTATTCATCATATAACATGTTTTGGATCTTGATCAAAATTCCCTCAAAAGGCCTTTCTAAGATTAACAAAACTGTTGTGAGTTAAATTCATAGATACAGTAAGGATGTCCATTAGTTTGTAATTTTTATTTGTATTTTAAAAATAAACTCTGTTGGCCATCTGTATATCTTCCTTGGAAAAATGTGTGTTCATATGCTATGCCCATTTTTTGATTGGTTGTTTGTATTTTTTTTGTTGAGTTGTGTGAGTTCTTTATATACTTTGGAGATCAATTCCTTGTCTGATAAATGATTTGCAAATATTTTCGCGCTGTTGATGGTTTGTCTTTCCATTTTATTGATGGTTTCCTTTACTTTGCAGAAGCTTTTTAGTCTGATGTAGTTCCATTTGTTAGCTTATTCTTTTGTTTCCCTTACCCGAGCAGACATGGTATTTGAAAAGTTGTGACTAAGACCAAGGTCAAAGAGTGTACTGTCTATATTTTCTTCTAAGATTTTTATGGTTTCAGTTCTTACATTCAAATATTTAATCCATTTAGAGTTAATTTTTGTGTATGGTGCAAGATAATGGTCTACTTTCATTCTTTTGCATGTAACTATCCAGTTTTCCCAACATCATTTATTGAAGAAACTTTCCTTTCTCCATTGTATATTCCTGGCCCCTTTGTCAAAGATTAACTGTCCAAAGATGTGTGGTTTTATTTCTGGGCTTTCAATTCTGATCCATTGATCTGTTTGTCTGTTTTTGTGCCATTGCCATGCTGTTTTAACTACTGTAGCTGGGAGAAAATATTTCAAATAATTTATCAGACAAGGAGCTGATATCTAAAGTATATAAAGAAATCACACAACTCCACCACAACAAAAAACAACCCGATCAAAAAATGGGCAGAGGATATGAACAGATACTTGTCAAAGGAAGCTATATTGATGACCAACAGGCACATGAAAAGATGTTCAACATCACTAATCACTAGGGAGATGCAAATCAAAACTACAATGAGATGCCACCATACACCAGTCAGAATGCTATTATTACCATGACCAAAACTAACAAATGTTAGAGAGAAAGTGGAGAAAAGGGAATGCTCATACACTGCTGGTGGGAATGCAAACTGCAGCCACTATGGAAAACAGTATGGAGATTTCTCAAAAACCTAAGAATAGAAATACTAGATGACTCAGCTATCCAATTACTGGGTATCTACCCAAACAGCTTGAAATCAACAATCCAAAGTGATATATGTACCCCCATGTTCATTGCAGCACTATTCAAAATAACCAAGACTTGGGAACAATCCAAGTGCCCATCAACCAACGATTGGATAAAGAAGATGTGGTATATATATACAATGGAATACTACTCAGCCATAAAATAGACAAAATCATCCCATTTGCAACAACATGAGTGGACCTGGAAGGTATTATGCTAAGCAAAATAAGCCAGACTGAGAAAGACAAACACTATATGATTTCACTCATATGTGGAATATAAACAAACACGTGGACAAAGAAAACAGTTCAGTGCTTACCAGAGGGAGCGGGGTGGGAAGTGGACACAGAGGATGAAGGGGAGCACTTATGTGATGGCAGATGATAAGAAATAATGTACAACTGAAATTTCACAATGATACAAACTATTGTGAATTTCAATTTAAAAATTAAATAAAATAAAAAAAGAAACTCTGCTCTATATCTTAGTTTGATAATTGGATATTTTTTCTTTAATATATAGTATTTGGATTCAATTAAACACACACACACACACACCTCTCCCCCAAATGTTCTCCTACTCAGTTGAGATTTTGTCCATTACGTTGGATTATTTATGAAATTGTAGTTAGAATCACCAATTTGAATATTCTTATTAGTTTCATTATCATGATCACAATGTCACTGTCTTCCAAGCCAAGGCCTTGAAGTCATTTTACATTATGCCTTCTACCTCAGTCTCTTTTCGACTTTAATATTTCTTGAGTTGGCTATATTATACCATTAATTTCACATTATTTTCTGTGATGTTTCGTCACCTTTTCTTTTTAATTGGTGACTTAAAATTTCTGTACTGAAATGAACCATAAGTGGTGACTAATTTTAATGGTGAATATGAAGTAAAGAGTATAGTTACAAATGAGCTCACATGGAAGAAGCAGCATGGTGACGTGGAGGTACCATGGGATTCACGATATTATTTTTTATTCCTGATTTCTTACTTATCACCCTTATTACCTTGAACAAGTGGTATATATTGACCTCCGCATAGTATTGTGGTGAAAAGAGTGTGATAATCAAGATATTGGTAAAGCATAAAGGATTTTATAGTTTATGGCTATAAACATGGAAAACTGACTTCTTTATTAAATACCCATAACAAATTTCCTCAGAAAGCACTTTCTTCTTATCTGAGAATAGGCATGCAGTGGTTGGTTATGTTTGGTGAGAGTTACTTATATTGTTATAGTAATGGCCCTCTTGACTTGGAAACTGTCCTGACCTCCATGGGACTATTTATTATTTGAACACTGAGGATATAGTTTGTATGAGTTCCTATTTCAAAAGCTGAGAATTGGTTCATATCCTATAGAATGTAATGGTTAATGTCTAAGATTGCAGAATCAAGCTGTCTGAGTTTGAAGGCTGCTTTACCACTAACAAACTTTGCAACCTTAGCCAAATTACTGCATCTCTCAGATCGCAATTTGTAAAAGTAGGATGTAATACATTTGATAATATATGTAGAGTTTAAACAATGTTTGTCACAGGGAAGTAGTCAATTAATTTTAACCTTAACTATTAGTGTTGATTTTGTTGATAGCATTATTATTATTAAAGTTTTTAAAGAACAAAAATATGTAGACTTGAAAATAACCTTCTTTGGAACCTTAGTAGGTCATATATCTTACTTCTACAGTTTATCAATTAATAAATCACAGTACAAATAATTAAATTCTTCCAAATAACTGCTTGTCTCATTAATTCCAAAAAGTAGCTTATAACTTGGTACTATATGACTAATGTGAAACACGTTCCAAGTTTCAAGTGGATAATGGAGAAAGTGGAGATATTTAGAGTATTTTATAGATCCTTTGGTATTTTATTTGATGAAACAATTAATTCAATATTCACTTAACTATGTCCAGAACTTAAAATACTTTGATCATTCTTGGATTTAATAAGGGCTCCTTTGGCTGTACTGCATTCAGCTACATTATGAAGTGGAATATCTTTACTTTTCTAATTAGACAGTAGTACCCCTTAAAAGCTTATATGAATACAGAGTATTAGTATTTGAGTTAAATTCTTAACTATTCAAATTTTAACATATGTAGAATAGTCATTTATAAATAAATTAAATGTAGCATTTTTTCCATCCTTATGTCTTCCCCAGTAGATGTTAATTGTGCTTGAGGCTGCTTTCTGGAAATGAGAATATATAACTCTATATCCAAAGGACTGTGTTTGGATGTCATTTTCTCCTTTGTGGAAAGTTCTATATCTCTATTTCCTATGCCAGCAAAGATGATATTAGATAAAGGGAGCTGAAAATAGTAAGCTCATATATTAGTTGAAGTTTAGAATCTTTAATTAAATTTTAAGATTTATTCACTTAAAAATAAGGACATAATATGATTTTTAAAATAATTTTTCCAAAAAAGGCTTTTCTGCCTGAAATATTTTACTTTACACTAATATTATAGGAACTGGTATCAATAGTTTCATATTTGTTAGTGGAAAATTACTGAGTTTCTATTGTTCATAGTATTGAGGGAATGAGATTGAATATCATGACACTATGTTAAACCATCGAGGTCCAGGCTTGCAGGGCCTACCTAAGACTGAAGTTAGAACAGGAGAATTGAGAATCTCTCTCTGTCCTCAGTAGCATCAAGTACTGGGTGGGGGCAAGAGCATGGAGAAGGATACCCCCATACAGGGACTACTGAAAAACAGAGCAGAAGCACTGAGGAAAACCTCCCAGCAGCCCACTCCCAACAGAAAGCACAGAAGAACATCAGCTTGCTGCTGGATGAATTTGGAGTCTAGGGTACATTGAAGGGCCTAAATCAGCAGTAAAACCCAAATCCAACTCAACTTTTGACTCAACACACATAAAAACACCCAAACAGAAAAAGAAGCAGGCCCATTTTCAGTAAGCTCTATTTACTTCGTATGATACAATATTATAGTAATATATGGTGATAAGAAATAAATAACCAAAAATGTGAAAACCTTTATGGTTAAAATTTTAAGAAGATTTTATAAAAAATATGAAAGAGGATATTCCTAAATATAAAGATAGGCCATGCAGTTAAATAAAAAAGCTTAATATTATAGCAGATTTTAATTCTCCCCAAATTTATAGATTCAATGGAAATGAATTAAAATCACAAATGCGTCTTGTAGTATTTGATATAGCATTTATAAAATTTTAATGCAAATACAAATGTCCAAAAATAACCAACTGACACTTAAAAGAGTGCCTTTAGGGGTACTTGATAAGACAGAGATGAAATTGAGGAGAGGAACAAAGACCATTTCTTTTTTACTGATGTTGCTGCAAGTACATGGTGGGTGCATGGGGAAAAAAATGAAATTAAATCCTTATCTCACAACATTTATTAAAAAATTCAAAGAAAACATGTAAATATATAAGCAAATCAAATGTTCAGAAAAAAACGCAAGAAACGATATTCATGATATTTACAAGGATTTCTTATACAGGATAAAAAATAAACAGAAGAAAATATTCATGTTATCCAACATTACCATTATGACCTTGTATTTAATTAAAAAAACTCTCAGGGAAGTGAAAAGAAATGCCACAAACTCTCTTGGCCCAAATTAACTGTAGAAGCATTAGTTATTTTACAGGCGATAAAAAGAACATTTATGAATAGAAGAAGGAAAAAAACACTGGAAAATTAGTAAAACCAAAAAGAATTTTGAGAAAGAACAAATTGTCTATAAACTTTGATAGACAGGTAGGTATATATATGTGTATACATATATATATAGAGAGAGAGGTATATGTCGAGATATATGTATCAATAATCAGGGTAACGTAAGGTAAAAGCTATGATAAAAGAAGGCAGTATTTTCTACTCGTCAAATGAGCATCTTTAGAAAACACACGTTAGTATTGACTAGATGTGGAGTTGCGCGCACTCTCACTCACTGCAGGTGGAGTGTTAGTTGGTGCAACTGCTTTGGAAACTGAACACACTTACCTTTAAAACAGGATTTCCACTCCTAGATATCTGACCCAGAGAACTGCTATAGCTCGGCACCAGAGACAGATAGATAGATTGATTGATAGATATGAATGTAAATATCAGCATAGTTTTCTTTGTCCTAGCTGTAATCTTGAACAGTTTTTTCTTGACCTGGATACCACCATAAGGTAACCTTCATAGGGCTTTATTTTATAACATTTCACTTAACAGTATATATACATTTTCATATATTCTTTGTACGTTTGCCATGTATTATTGTTAAAGATTTTAATTACATTTGGTAATTCAGACAATAATATATACTTGCTCACATATATTTATTGAATAAATTTATAAATTTACAAAAATTAAATCACTTATTTACATACAAATATCTACTAACATTTTAGCTATAAATTCATATATCAGTTTTTACAAATTTTCAAATATATATTTTAATATAAATAAATATACTTACTATTAAATAGTACTTAAAATATGCTTATCTATCAAATAAAATTAAAGTGTATGAATTTATATATTGTTAATTTTATAGTTATTTTATATTTATCTCATGTGTCCTAAGTGCACAGGCTATTGGTATATAGACACATAAACCTTAGTGTAAAATACAATTGCAAATACAAAATATTTGCCTCGAAATTTAAAAATTAAAATAATTAGATATATTTAATAGCATCTGAACAAAAGGCATTTTTAACACTACTTATCATCACACAATCATTTTAATAATAAAGAGATCCGTATATCCATTATTTTTCTTAAGACATGGAAAGATGTCAATTTAGAAAATCTTAGAATTTTAGATATACATTTATTCATTGTCGCTTTGGAAATGTGTGATTATTACTGTTCATATATGTTGGTTATGGATATCTATTATAAAATCATCTAATACATTCCTATTTTTTTCTTTAGTGAAATAGTCTGAGAGATGTAGGTTTAGCTAAAAATGCTCTCTATAAATGAATAGATTTGGGGCTAGAAATACGAGATGGGTTGTAAAGCTATTACTAGAAATGAAGGGAGGATAAATCAGATGGACTAACACATTGTTAGAGGAAACTGCTATGTGAACTCCCACAAAAAACATGGTGTGCTGACTTTCATGAAAGAAGTAATCTGGGCTTGTGGGTGGCACTTGTTGGGGTAGATAGAGGAAACAATTTTCGCAATATTACCTGTTCTGCCAATAAATGTATTCTACAAGTGCTAAGGAATCCTTCTGGATATAGTAATGTGACTTGACTAGAAAAGATTATTGAGCATGAGAAGGAAGGCATACACATACCCACACAGTCCTTCAGTGTTATTTCCTTAGACTGATACATGGGTAATAACTGATAGAAAACATCTACACTCTATGTCTTCTGTGCCCTGTGAGAATACTTTCAAAATGTAGAGCTAAATGCCATTTCACTAGTGGAGAAAATAAAACTCTCACTCTATGATGTCTCCCTTTTGTGTGGCTGTTTCTTCACGTAGCAGTAGCAGGACTGTGCTTACAATAAGCATGCATAGTATAGTGATAGGATTTGGGCGGCTGAATTTAGCACCTTAGTATCATGCCAGTACTTTTTGGTTGTGAAAATTTACCAAGTTGCTATAAACCATGTTTAATAAGAGTATTTTTATGGAGTGCAACTAGCTTAAAGAAGCTTTGAAACATAGCGTATATGTATGACTCTGTGAATCCTATTTCGTAGCACCACACTTTTTATTTCATATTCCTCAGTGCTTCTCGAAGCTGTCAGAAGCTCTACTAGCAAAAACAGTTCATTGCACTGTATATGTACAGACCAAGTGGAGAAGGGCAATTCAGTCTTTTCTCATACATAAGAGGTAGAATGTCCCCAAAAGGAAGAATTGAGCATAAAAACAGTGTTTATTAGGGTCCTCCCCACCAACACGCACTTTGTAAACGGTCTTCATTAAAGTAGCTCTAAGAGAGAAAGCTTTGTAATTTATAAAGTGTGACAATATGAGATGTAAGTGTGTGATACACCTTAATATAGCCTTAAAAATCAATGAACCAAATTGTAAAAAAAAAACTATTTATTTTTTAGCAGCAGAGGCATACTTGGCAAAATGCACAACTGCAAACACACAAGCACACCATAGTAACAATCTGTTTGAAATGAGAGTAATGACTTAAAATGTAAGTTAAACACCACAAAAAGTTAACATTGTATCTGATGGAAAGTTCCTTTCAGAAACTTGGAGTATAAGTAGTAAAAAGAATTTTTGGTGTTAATTTGATGTATATGAGAGAGTTTTTTACCCACTTAAGTAAATAGAATCTCTTTAGAATTTTTTTAATAAACTAGGGATAGACACTGAAGTCAGAGCCCAAATTCAATATATTACATAATTTTATATATATGTATAAATTTATCCTCCACATGTTCATATATGATATTAATAGTTACTCTCTTTCATACAAGTAACATACAGTTCTATAAAACAAGCTTTTTCTTAGTAAAATCTAGTACTTACTAAAAATATGATTATTTCTAGAATATGATCTTAAAACTTTTCAAGAAGTTTCATAATCTTGTGACCTGCGAAAATTCTTTTATATGTTTAAAATTATAATCCTGTAAAAGCAAACTTGATGCAAACTCACATATTTTCTCAAAAATATCACATGCAATACATTGATACTTTTAATAAAAAATCTTTTTTTGAGCATCATAATATCAAATTTTGGACGAAAATTCTAGGTGAAATTGTGAAAAGACAGCTAACACACTCTTAAAAATAAATAATACTTTTATGTAAATGATGAGCATTATGCTTAATGGATTGTTATTCAAAAATAGGGCATTCAAATGTGATGTGATTTGAAAAGTGGTATGGGATACGAGATGAAAAATCTCTAATATTCAGCCATGAGTTGTGTGCTAATTAAACTGCATAATCAAGTAATGTCAAGGATTTAAAGATTATTATGCAGCTGCTTCAGAAAGAGTGTGGAAAATGAGTGAGGATTAGTTACTGTTTACTCCTTTTTAACTCCTTTAAACTTACATACATTCAAGCTGGAGGTGGCAAGCAGGAGGAAAAGAAGAAATTGCTGCAGGCTAGCCCATCTTCTCCACCCATGGAAAGTCTTCTTTGTATCTTAATCTAGTCTTCTCATTTTGGTCTATTTGAATTTATTTTCTTTAGTGCAAATCTATTATTTCACTAAATTTTGTCATTGGCACTTACTCCTCAGTGTCAAACTCCAAAGATATGGCTATTTCAAGGTACTAGGCTCTGCATCCCACTTAAGCCCCAGGAGGCCCCTAGCAGACCTACAGCACAAGATTCTTTGCATGTATAGAGTGCAGCAAAACAAAAACCAGATGCATGGGCTACCATTTGAGTGTAATCATCTCTTTCCACTTGCTTTAGACGTTATAGCAAATTATCTTCTTTTTTGGGGGGTGGTGATCCTTAGCAAAATCATGATTTTACATTCAAAGCAAAATTGCTTTATCCTGTGCAACCATAAAAATATTGGTTACATTTTGCCTAAGCCATTTAAGATTTGAACATCTTTGCTCGAAAACCTTTATGCACATTCATGGAAATGTGGACTACACTCTCACATTTCTGCCCCAGAGTCACTGGAGGCCAAAAATTAATTGTAAACAAAGAACTTCTGCAATTTGGAGAAGGCCAATATTAGAGGAAGGGAACATTTGTGTATACTGGAGTGTAAACTGCACGAGCAGGGGCGATTTCGGTCTTGTTTAATGCTTTAATTTCTGTGCAGAACCTAATGCATGGAATGGAGTTGTCATTCAGTAGATATCATATTGAATGGTAAATGGTGATATGAGATAGGAATTTCATTTTAGTGACAACATCTTATTTCTTGAGACCTTTTTGGTGTAACGTTATTCTCATTGTTGATGATGATGGTTGCAAATAACGTTAGCATCTTAGAGTATTTCAACAAATACTATACACTGACTATATATAGCACACTGTGCTAGTGCCTACTATTGCTTGCTGATACTGACTATCCCTTTGTATAGACTTTGGTTTGAAGTGAAGTAAGAGAAGTGTGTAAAACACATCTGTCTGATATTTCCATCCATATTTCCTTAAAATTACCATGGTTTTTGCATCTTATTTAATTTTTTAGCAGATATTTATTATATATAGAGAGAGAGAGAATTACATATTAATGCAGATTTTTATATAGGCCAATATAAATAATGAGTGAACTTCTTTGTGAAACCATTTTCCTCAACAGACTAATGTCAATTTTACTCTATAAGCTATTATTTATGTTAACATAAGAAGATAAAACAGAAAAGATGGTTTACAATTAAGAGTATAAGTTACAATGCATAGAAAAAATTATCATCAAACATACTTATTGTAAATTCAAATCACATTCTTGGAATTTGCAGCCATTCCTTCTCTTTTATTGTTATTTTGTATCTTATGATCCATTTGTTTTATAATCAGTCATACTTTTAAAAAATCTTTTAAGAGAGATTTTATTCTAATGTTACATTCTAGCAACTTAATGTGAAACACGCACTTAATAACTGGTGATTTGAAGAAAACAAAAAGAACATTTGTTTTCAGCTCCGACAAGCAAGAAACTGAAAGTTGTCACTCCTTTTCTTACAAGAACAACCAAAACTGAACAAAATGAAAATGAAGAAATTTTCTTGAACTCATCAGATAAATGAAGTCGCAGGACAAGCCACCATCCTGAAATCTGAAGAGAGAGTGAATGCCAAGAACCACAGCCAAGGTCTACTTCACCTGGAGCACAAGCCACTGCAGCCGTATGTGGTAGGAACACTTCAATGTGAGTTATAATGAAGTATTGGAGGCTGAGTGTAGACTAGCTTGAGAGTGAGAATCTTCTGGGGACCACAGTGTGGGGAGAGGCAGCTTTTATGGGTTTTACCTCTACAAATCCCCACCAGGTTTTCATGATGAAGAGCCAATAAAGATCCTCTCATGGCTTTGGCAGGAGTAGAGAAACATACAACCTCATATTAAAGACCTAATTACCTCGGTTCCTATTAACCTATATATCATATCCGTATTTTACCAAAATATTACAAGACATGCTAAAAGGCAAGAAGAAACATGGTCTGAAGAGACAAAAGATATACAAGAGAAAATCTACGTGAACTTTGGTTTATTAACGAGTTTTTAGCTACAACAGTAAATCATAATCCACAGAAGAAAAAGTCAATAAGTTGTTCTTTCTTAATATTAAATAAATATCAGCTTTTAGGAAGACACTGTTAAGAGAATAAAAGTACAAATCATACGCTAGGAGAAAATATTCGCAAAACACGTATCTGATAAAGCATTTGTATCCAAAGTAGGTACAGAATCCTAAAAATCTACATTAAGGGGCCAGCCCGGTGCCACAGTGGTTAAGTTCTGGTTAAGTTGCTAAGAACTTGAAGTTGTTAAGAACTGGTTAAGTTCTCATGTTCCGCTTCAGTGGCCCGGGGTTCGTCAGTTAGGATCCTGGGTGCGGACCTATGCACTTGTCAAGCCGTGCTGTGACAGGCGTCCCACATATAAATAGAGGAAGATGGGCACGGATGTTAGCTCAGGGCTAGTCTTCCTTAAAAAGAAATCCACATTAAGAAAACAAACAGCCCCATTTAAAAATGGGCAAAAGCTCTGAACAGACACTTCAGCAAAGAACATATATGAGTGGTGAGCAAGCACATGAGAAGATGCTTAATATCATTTGTCATTAGGGAATTGCAAATTAAAACAGCAATGATATACTACTACACATATAGTGGCTAAAATCCAAAAAACTTACAATACAGTACTGGTGAGGATGCAAGCTACTCTCTCATTCATTGCTGGTTGGAGTGCAAATGATAGTGCAATTTGTAAGAACCTGTTCTGCACTTTCTTACAAAGGTAAACACAATCTTACTGTACGATTCAGCCATCTCACTTCTAGGTATTTACCCAAGTGATTTGAAAAATTATGTCTCCACAAAACCCATCATGTAAATCTTTATAAAGCTTTATTCATAGTCAACACTACCTGGAAGCAACCAATGTATCCTTCAATAGGTATTGAATGGATAAACAGACTGTGAGAGCATCAATACAATGGAATATTATTCAGTCATAGAAAGGAATAAGATGTCAAACCATGAAAAGATATGGATCAATCTTAAATGCATCTTGCTAAATGAAAGATGCTAGTATGAAAAGGACACATGCTGTATGATTCTAATTTTGTGACATTCTGGAAAAATTGAAATCATAGACTGTAGAAACATCAGCAGTGTCTTGGGCTTCACAGGGTAGGAGAGAGTTGAATAGACGAAACACAGGGGATTATTTTTAGGACAGTGAAGTTATTTTTTATAATTATTTAATGCTGAATACATGTTGCTATACATTTATCAAAGCACATAGAAATTTTCAGAACAGAGTGAACCCTAATATATGCAAAGTTAAAATTTTTTTGGAGGTCAGGCAACCCAGAATGGAATGAGAAAGTGACAAACAGTATAACTGGATTGCAAATGTATGAAACAATCTCACTGAAAGAGGAGTGGAGGAAAAAGGTGCTGATAAGCAAAGATAGGCTTACCTAGAGCAGATGGGAGAGGGATAGAGGAAGCCATCTGGTAATGGAGCAGAGTGGAAGGAATCAATATAAACTCATCTGCAGCTTAATGTAGATAGAGATTGATACATTTAGAAATATTTAGGATATGTGTATATACATGGGTTAATACACACAGGTGTGTTTCCTTGCTCTGTTAGCTAAGAGGGCTAAGAAGCAAGAAGACCTCAGTAACAATGAGCCTCCCTAGCACCCAGATATTGGTTTCTTATTACCATTCTCCAATAAAAGGAGCCAGAAATCCTTGGGAAAATGGCTGATTGAGGAATGGGGTAGGAAATATACAGATTAGTCTCGGCACCTTAAAGTCCCAGAAATTAAGGAAGTGCTCAAATAAAAAAAAAAAATCTCATAATGTTGGGGTACGTCAAAAAGACACAGGAACCAACTGAAAATACCCCCAGTGTTCCAAACTGGAAAATTTGAAAAACAAAATGAAGCAGTATAGGATTATAACCTAAAGTTTAAAATACATATTTATGAGTCTACTGATACAAATAATTAACTAAAGAAATGCAGTGATGAGGCTGGCCCCATGGCCGAGTGGTTCAGTTTGTGCGCTCCGCTGCAGGCGGCCCAGTGTTTTGTTGGTTCAAATCCTGGGCGCGGACATAGCACTGCTCATCAAACCACGCTGAGGTGGCCTCCCACATGCCACAAATAGAAGGACCCACAATGAAGAATATACAACTATGTACTGGGGGCTTTGGGGAGAGAAAGGAAAAAAATAAAATCTTTTTAAAAAAAAGAAATACAATGACAAGAGACAAATTTTCTATGCAGAAAATTTCCACATAACTTTTACAGATACTCTATTCTCAAAAAGGTGAAGAATAACTCCCCATTCTCTAAATGTGAGCTATGCATAGTGACTTCATTTCAAAGAGCTCAGTCTGATAATTTATTACTATTTTTTTTTTATTGCTGACAAAGATTAGCCCTGAGCTAACATCTGTGCAATCTTCCTCCACTTTTCAAGTGAGTCACTGCCACAGCATAGTTGACTAGTGGTGTGGGTCCACACTCGGGATCCAAACCTACAAAACTGGGCCGCTGAAGCAGAGTGCCGAACTTAACAACTACGCGGCCTGAACAAATTTTTTAAAAAAGAATAACTTTATAATGAAGAAACCTAATACTGCCAGGTGATCAAGGTTAACATCAACAGTGATAAGTCATGTTTATCTTATGTACGCTTGATATGATGGAATGAAAATGACATTTTGACTCTGTGCCCTTCTTGTCAAAGCCATAAGCTAAGGATAATCATGAGAAAAACATTAGGGAAATTAAGAGATATTGTACAAAATACCTGCCCAATACTCCTCAAAACTGTTAAGGTCATCAAAAACAAGGAAAGTCTGAGAAAGTGTCACAATCAAGAAGAGCCTAAGAAGAAACGAATAATGTATGTAATAGAGGTGTCCTAGATGGAATCTTAAACAGGAAAAGAACATTAGGTAAAAACTAAAGACATCTGAATAAATTATAGAATTTAGTTAGTAATACCGTATCAGTATGAGTTCCTTAATTGTGACGAGTATACCATGCTAATGTAAGATTTTAATAATAAACAAATTAATTGAGGGAGAATACAGGAACTCTGTAAAATCCTTGCAATTTCTGGAAATCTAAAACTGTCCTAAAATATAAAGTTTATTTTAAAAAGAAAAATCTCTCATCTGTTTAATAAATTATGAAAACAATTTTGTACATTTAATACTATGAGGTTTTTTGTGTGCATTTGTGACAAATTAAGCAATACATATACATTGTAGATTTCTGCAAGGTGGCTTTTGAATGTAGGTTACTTTCCCAATTGTCTTTTTTCTTTTTTTTTAAAGATTGGCACCTGAGCTAACAACTGTTGCCAATCATTTTTTTTTTCTGCTTTTTCTCTCCAAATCCCCCCAGTACATAGTTGACAACTGTTGCCAATCTTTTTTTTTTCTGCCTTTTCTCCCCAAATCCCCCCATTATATAATTGCATATTTTAGTTGTGGGTCCTTCTAGTTGTGGTGCATGAGATGCCGCCTCAGGATGGCCTGATGAGCAGTGTCATGTCCACGCCCGTGATCCCAACCAGTGAAACCCTAGGCCACAGAATCAGAGCACATGAACTTAACCACTTGGCCATGGGGCCGACCCCACCCAATTTTCTTATTATGGCTGCATCAGCTGCTTACTTTTTTTTTTAGGATCAAATATTTATTACTTGGGAGTCCATTATTAATTAGGATGTTTTGGAAAATTTCAACTAATGATAGGTTTGGTGTATTTTCCCAGTAAAATTGAACGTGAAATGGTTGGGATAATAACTAAAACTTTCTATAAACATATTAAAATATTTAGAATGATGACAATGTTTGCATACTTAAAATGCATAATGCTGATGGTGTTTACAGCCTTGTTTGATAATCACTGTTTATTACATACTTTTTGAAATTGACTTGGTGATTCCAGATTTGGCATATTTCATTAAATCAATGGTATGACTCAAAGTCAATACTGTGCAAACTGTAAGATGTTCTCTAGGGTCCCTGGCATATCTACTAGGACAGCTTCTTAGAGATTAGCTTTACACATTTGGGGATTTTTGGATGACTTTCTAAAGGACTTTTTATATTGTTCATAGCCTTTTGAATTTGGAAAACATGCTAGAGAACTAGAAGAATTTTTAATAGTTTCTACGTCCCATGTGTTTTACACGGCTATTTTCAAGAGATTGCATGAGACTTTCCCTAATATACAATTCTTCTTTACACAACTGGTGCTGAAGAAAAGGTTTGACCTAGCTCTTTTAAGTAAGATATAACCAGCTATTATTATGAAGTAATTTTATTTTCTTATCAAATTGGCTGCTCCACAATGGATTTAGTGACTAGCAAATTGCTGTATTGAATTCTTAATTGCATTTTGTTTATAACTCTCTTATGTTCTATCATGTTTTGCCTTGTGTACAATTTTTTCTCATTTGATTGATTTTAAACTTTCCTACTGAACTATTTGTAAGATCTTATAGGAATAGTTAGTATTTTTCTGCATTATTTTATCACCTGGAGTGCATAACATAGTGATTTAATGTAATTATTGAAATTTTTGTATGGTTGAATGACACTATGTAAACATATTGATGTCTCTAGGCTTTTTCCATAGATGAAAGCATAGAAAGAAACGAGCACTATATTAAAAATGTTGGTTTAGATATTCTGTCAATGACTTTGGGGAAGATAATGAAGAAATAAAGAAAACGGGGTTGAAGTACATATTCTCCAAAATTCCTTCACAAATTTAAATTTATTTGATTTTAACCCCCCTCAAAAAGATATCACATGCCCTGTATTTCACTAGAGCCTAAAGATATGCAAAAGAAATTTGAAAATACTATGAAATGGTTGTCCAGAAGCTCACCACTGAGTAATCTGGCAATAGGGTTTTCATGATTGTCACACTCAGCTTTTTCACCAATCTAAGAGGAGATCCAATAAAGTTGGCTATTGGTGTATAATTTTAACATTTTCTTCCATTCTCTATAATGAAATAAAATAAAACTTCTGCGTAATCCTGAGCTCCTGCCCTGTATAATAACAGGAAATTATTCCAAACGTGTCCTTTGGCTTTGAGCATGGCCTTGACATCCTCTTTTCGAAATTGCATTATTTTACCCACACGAAGTTCACATTTTTCTCTTATACATTTGCATTTTTTTAACTTTGAAAATGGGCTCAAATGTTTTTTGATCCATTAAAGAACATAGACGATAAAAATATTAAATTTTTAAGGCTTACATTAGTGTGGTTAGTGTTTTGACAAACTTGATGACATATTTTCTAAAATTGACACTTTAGAGTTAAAAATATTATTTAATAGCTTTCATAACTGACTTAAAAGTTTACATCTAACATAAACCTTATTGATATATAAACTATTTAAACTACTTTACTTGTATCCAGAAATGTATCAAAGTGTTCACATTTGACATATACAGCAGACAGCAATGCTGAAAGCCAGAAGGAACTCAGATCATTTGGATTGGAAATTTGTTGCTACAATTTTCTATATATATTTATTTTAATTGAGGAAGTACGTCATTTATTTTTTATGCAGTTCGTAAATAGCTTGTGTACCTGCAAAAGGAGTATTATTCCAGCAATAGAGTTCAAGTAATTTTTTTCTAAGATTGGCCCTGAGCTCACATCTGTTGCCAATCTTTTTTTCTTTCTTCTTTTCGCTAAAGCCCCCTAGTGCATAGTTGTATACCCTAGTGGTAAGTCCTTCTGGTTCTGCTAGGTGGGACACAGCCTCAGCATGGCTTGATGAGCAGTCTCGGTCCGAGCCTAGGATCCAAACCAGTGAAACTCTGCGCCACCAAAGTGGAGTGCGGGAACTTAACCACTCAGCCATGGGCCAGCTCCTCAAGTAATCTCTTAAATTGTGTTTACCTAACTTATCAGCTACTTAATATTAATTAGAAAATTATTTAAATAGTTTAAGAATTTTTAAAGTAATACTTTCTTGCAACACAGTTTATTGTTTATAATAAAACCAAGCTTTCTTGAATCAATGATGTCAGTTCTAATAGGATTAGTATTAAATTTTTTCAAGACATTTATTAGGTACTTTATTTTCATGGAAATCAGTAATAATTCATGAATAGATAACTGGGCTGGAGCCAGGATAAATAAGAAACTCACTTATTGTGGAAGAGTAAAACATAGTTTGCTAATCCTACTGTATTTTTTTCAAAGTCATGTTTCACATGTTTAAAGAAACTTAAGATGTGACACATCTTTTGCCTTAAGCTGCTTGTGAGGTTTCTATCATCAAATCTATTGACAGAATTTTTAAAGTATTACTATTTCAGCTTTCTTGAATATACCAAGTACTTGTGTTTATGCTCTTTAGTCCAGGTTATGATGTATAATATGAAATGCATATATTTAATATAATTATCAAGAATATTTCACCTTGAGTGAAACAAAAAAACAAAAGAGGAACTATTTTTTACTTGGTAAAATTAATTTCATTTTGCAAATAAATAATAAAAAAATTTACTATTAGGCAATAACTGAATAAAATTTCTTTCATCAATTTTAATTTTCTTATCTATATGAATTCCAAAACTTATCATTGTCTTGTCTTTTAAACACATTCTCACATAATTTTTGCAATGAATTTTGAAACCTCTTCCACTGAAAACATCTTTTAAAATAAATTTATGATGTGATTTTAATATTTTGAATTTTGATAAAATACACAATACACATAACATAAATTTAACATCTTAATCATTTTTACTGTACAGTTCACTAATGTTAAATATGTTCATCTTGTTGTGAAACCAATCTTCATAACTTGCAAAACTGAAATACTCCCTCAAATACGTATACTCCTCATACATATAAAAGGAATTACATATATCTATATCCACATGAGAGAGAAAACGATTATATAAATAAAATGCCTTATATCTATGTACATATTATATATATTATATATATTATTTATTTCACATATATATGCGAGATTGGAAGAAAGGATACATCTTTTTAGATGTTAACAGTGATGGAATTTATATATTTTATTGTTCTTTTTAACACATTTAGATTCTTCTACAATGAATGTGTAGCCATTTTTGTTAAAAGAAGCAATAAAACTATATTTGTGTTTAGGCATCTACATTCTTAACCCAAGAAACTTAATGTTTTTATTCCATTATTTTAAGATGAAATGATAATATAAAATAACAGCAGGTATCCTGTAACTCACAAACAAGGCAAATATTTTTTCAGATCATTTACTATGTGAGACAGAAAACAGCACATAACGTTCAACACTTTGATTTTGACAATAACTTGCCTTATGCTTAGGAAAATGCTTAGAAGTTTTCACCTCTTTGATTTTTTTCATCAGACAACTGTAATGACTTAATATTTACTTTTTAACTTTTTTATTTTGATAAAATATACGTAAGATAAAATTTACCATTTTAACCATTTTTAAGTGTACATTTCAGAGGTATTAGGACATTCACATTATTGTGCATTCATCACCACTATTAATCTCCAGAATTTTTTATCTTCCCAAAGTGAAACTCTATACCTATTAAAAATAACTCCTCATTTTTCCCTCCCCAGTCCCTGATAACCACCATTCTACTTCTGTTTCTATGAATTGATTGATTTAAGTACCTCATATAAGTAGAATCATACAGAATATGTTCTTTTGTGCTGACCTTATTTCACTTCGTATAACGTCTTCAAGGTTCATCCATATTGTAGAATGTGTCAGAATTCCCTTCTTTTTTAAGTCTGAATAAAATACCATTGTATATATATTCCACACTTTTTTTATCCATTCATCCTTTGTCGGGTATTTGGGTTGCTTCCACCTTTGGGCTATCGTGAATAATACCCATGTTGCTATAAACATGGGTACACATTTCTCTGTTTGAGTCCCTTTCAGTTCTCTCGAATATATACCTAAAAGTGAAATTGCTAAATCATATGGTAATTCTATTTTTAATTTTCTGAGGATCTGCCATATTGTTTTTCATAGCAGGTGCAGCATTTTACATTCCGACTAATAATGCACAAAAGTTTGAATTTCTCCACAGCCTCTTCAACACTTGTTATTTTCTGTTTTTCTGATGGTAGCCATCCTAATGAGTATGAGATGCTATCTCATTGTAGTTTTGATTTGCATTTCCCTAACGATTAGTGATGTTGAACAGCTTTTCATGTGCTTATTGACCATTTGTACATCTTCTTTAAAGAAATTTCTATTCAAAGTCCTTGCTTATTTTTTAAATGAGTTGTTTACTTTTTTGTTGTTGAATTGTACAAGTTCTTTATATATTCTAGATGTTGACTCCTTACCAGTTACAAGATGTGCAAATGTTTCCTTCCATTCTTGAGTTGCCTTTCATTCTGTTGATTGTATCATTTGCACAGAATTTTTAATTTGATGTAATCTAGTTTATCTATTTTTTTATTTTCTTGCAGATGCTTTTGGTGTAATGTCCAAGAAATCATTGCCTAATCCAGTGTCATGACGCTTCCCCCTATGTTTTCTTCTAAGAGTTTTACAGTTATAGCTCTTACTTTTAGGTCTTTGGTCATTTTGAGTTAATTTTTGTATATGGTATAAGATCAGTGTTCAACTTTATTCTTTTGTATGTGGACATCTAATTCTCCCAACACCACCTGTCGAAAAGACAATCCTTTCTCTATTGAAAGATCTTGACACCTTTGCCAAAAATAATTTGGCCATATATTTAAGGGTTTATTTCTGTACTCTGTGCTATTCTTCTGTTCTATATGTCTGTTTTTATGCCAGCACCACGCTGTTTGGATGACTGTGTCGTAGTAAGTTTTGAAATCAGGAAGCATGAGAACTCCAATTTTGATTTTTGTTTTCAAGATTATTTTGGTTATTTGAAGTCCCTGGAGTTTTGATATGGATTTTAGGATGTATTTTTCTGTTTCTGCCCCAAAAAAGCCGAGATTCTGATAGAGATGGCACTGAATCTGTAGATCACTTTGGGTAGTACTGACATCTTAACAATATTAATTATTCCATTCCGTGTACACGAGATGTTTTTCTGTTGATTTGTGTCTTCTTTAATTTCTTTCAGAAGCATTTTGTAGTTTTTAGTGTACAAGTCCTTCATATCATTTGTTGTTTATTTCTAAGTTAAATATTTATTATATGTTTTAATGTGTCTTTATTTCTCTTCATACAATGCTGTCAATTTTGAAAGATCTTTTATATAAATTCTTTTTTATTAAAGCTTTCATAAATATTCCCTATCTCCTAGACTTATGTCTCTTTTATTTATAAGCAAAAACATACGTCTATGTTTCTTTCTTTCTTTTTCTTTCCTTCTTTCTTTCTTTCTTTCTCCCTTCTTTCCTTTCTTTCTTAGATTGTCCCTGAGCTATCATCTGTTGCCAATCTTTTCTTTTTGCTTCTTCTTCTCCCCAAAGCCCCCCAGTACATATTTGTACATTCTAGTTGTAGGTCCTTTTAGTTGTGCTATGTGGGACTCTGCCTGAGCATGGCTTGATGAGCGGTGCTAGGTCCACGCCCAGGATCTGCACCAGTGAAACCCTGGGCCACAGAAGCAGAGTGAGTGAACTTAATCACTTGGCCATGGGGCCTGCCCCTATTTATTTCTTAATTTCATCATATTGCAAACATCCTCCATGTTGTAAAGTCACTCATCCCAATAACTTTTTAAGGATAAATAAGTTATTAAAAGTTAAAAGTTTATAAATGTTGAGCCGATTTTGTTATAAAATAAGCCATATTTTTGGACTGCAACAACTATTATAAAATAAGTCTGAAAGAAAATGAATTATTTAAAAAATTATATGTAGTGGCAAAAATTGCACCTCCTTTCTGATTATTGCTATTAAAAATAAATTTTGAATGATAGAATTTTGATATACATTTAGGTTCTTTAATATTTTAATTGAAATTATAATTTGGGAAAAATACCTTACAAAAGACCTTGCAGAAAATTGTGAGTTTAACAACAAAAAAAGTTAAAGTCAATTTTTGTGTGGATCTATATCACAACTATGCAATGCAAATCAAATACAACCCCTTTCCACAGCTTAGTTTTTGCATCATGTTAGTTGAAGAGACTATGAAAATGAGAGTGTCCATTAGTTGGAGAAAGTTTTAGGACATTTCTCCAACAGTTACAGTTTCAAGGTCTTTGTTTAAAAAATAGCAAGGATTAGAAAAAATGAGGATAGGGGAAAAATGGAGCCAGGCTGGAGAACAAAAAGAAGCAAGAAGAGTAGAAGAATAAACAGTAGAAGAATAAACGGGAAGAGGAAGAAAAAATAAGGAAAGAAAGTGAAAGAGAGAAGTAGGATACAAATGAAAGTATTAGGAAAAAAGATGACAAAGGAACTGAGGCATACAATATCCACAACAAACTCAAAAGACGTAGATATACACAAACATATGGAAATTCTAAATGAGGGAATCAGGATGGTTTCAAAGAGAAAATAATATTTAACAAAAATATTCCATGGTATAGAGTTCTACGGTCTCATAGTTCTGATGAAAAACTCTGGGTTGAAGGGGCAGCTTGCGCTGAGGTTTTTAGAGGTAAAAACTAACAATGTGGTTTATTAGTCTTGTTTTCTTAAGGTTGTAGCCCCATTAGGGTAGGTGTTGATTGAAGAAAGCTATGCAGTCAGGTCTTGCTGTTGGAGGAGGTCGTGGAGAGGTCGTGACCATCGTGTGACCCCTGAGCTGAACCTGGGCAATCGGAGCCTCCTCACCCCCTCCCTGTCCTTGGAATATAAGTTCCGTCCACAGTTCCCTCAGTGCGAGCTCTTTTCAAGGAAGCAGACTTGAGAAATTAATGCGATGTTGAGACCATCTGGATGGTATATGTAATTGAACCCAGTTGGAGCCTCTGTATAAACTTTTAAGGTTCAGGCAGGTGCTGAGCTGTATTCATTCATCTTGCAGCCGCTCAAGGCAAATCTCCTAAATTCCTTTGTTTATTAAACCTGCTACTTAACAATCGGGAGTGGTCGCCTCTTTCTTAGGTCTCTCCTTGCCCTCTGTGTACAGTGGTCAATTTCAGATTTCACCAGGGAAGCTCCCAACGTTTTGAACTAACACTTGCAGATCATTTCAAGGATTCTGGGCATTATTCTCCAGGTAATGATGAGTAAATAAATTGTTGTAGGCGGGGGGTGGGGTGGGGGGGCTGGCGGGGGGTGATATAATTATGTCTACTTTAGAAAGAGAAGTGACAGCTATGTAAGAGTTATTGGTGGAGGAAATTACTTGAAACAGAGAGATTAAATGAAAGATTCTCGCTATTATATAGATGAGATGATGAAAGTTAGAAATAATGCCATGAAAGCCAGAAATAACAGATGATATTTAAAGTAGGTAGAATCAAGAGATAACGAACTAGATATTAGAAGTAAAGGAAGAAGTTATGACTACTAAGTGTCTGGCTTGGCTAACTAGATATGTTGTGATGCTTTTTACCTGACTAGCATGGCGTAAAGAGTGATCTTCCTAAAATGCAAATCTGATTATTTCTCTTCCCTATTTAAGAGCTCTCAATTATTCCCCATTCCAAGATTAAGTCCACACTGCTTTATACATCATAAATGACTCATTATGTCTCCAACCACCTCTTTCTGTGCTCTTCATACCTCACTCTACACTTCAGCCATACTGAGCTGCTTCAAGTATAATATGCATATTTCCCTTAGTGCTTTGTTCCCAGTCGCTGGAAATATTCCTTATCCTTTTAATCAAGGTTTACTTGGCCTTTTCTTAAATGTTACTTCTTACAAGAAACAATTCCTAATACTCCAATTGTTTAGGTATCATTTATAATTGCATATGGTCCTGAATTTATCACTGTAGCATAGTGTTAGTAAAATTGACAGTTTTTAAGTGGAGATAGACAACTGAAATTCTTAAAGAAAGTATGTTCACTACTGTACTTTCTCTTACATTAACTGGGATGCACAGTGCACATTTGTGCAATGCAGTTGGATATTCAGTCACCTCTCAGTTATTAAATATATTAACTTTCATCTTTTTTCATTTGCTTTATGTATCTTTCACACTAAATACCATGGTCATTTTAACAATGGCAATTGAGGGTGATAAATTGCCTTCCTTCCTTCCTTGCTTTTTCTTTCATGGTCTTTGAAAATCTGCTTAATAACTATAGTTCCCAACTGGGATGCTGAAGCCACTTTTCTCCAACTCACGTGTGTTTTTTGCCCTGCAATAGTTCCAGCATTGCCACTTCTGAAGAGGAAGAGGGGCTGGAGGTATTTGCTATGGTGTTCCCTTTTGTCTCCACCTTCCTGAGTAAAGTGATAAGCTACAGCCACAGGGTGGATGGAGGAAAAATGAATTGTTGATTTATTTTTTCTTTTGGCTCTCAGGTGATTATATTGTCTTTGCTTCCCTCATGATGTGTGCAACTCATCTTTATCTTGGAAGCAACAATTTATTTACCCGTCAAATAATCAGGCATAGAGCCTTACAGAATGCCACGTGGAAAGTTATGGAAGGATAAGATTGGGGTTTTCTCTAGCCAGCACTTTTTAAAAAATATACATATACTCATGTATTATGATTCTTTTAAATGTCCTTTCCGATAACGTAAAAGTTGTGTCTATAGAATATCCAAGAAATGGAACTGAAAATTTCCATAACCCTTCTGTGTTTTGTGTGTTGCCAATATACCATGTGAAGTGTACTAAGTCTCAAATCCAGATTATTAAAATTCTAAAAGAATTTTCTAATTTAGGAGAAAAATGATCATATCCTAACATACCATTCAACTGAAATAAACAGAATTCAAAAATGGCTTTTTTTAATTTTGAAGGGAAATAATTTATGAAATTTGGTTTTATTTGGAACATCTTATTTTCTTTAGGAGGATATTCAAAGAGTCAATACCGACTTCTGTGGTCACATATTGGGATTCTACACCCCTCTTTTATATTTTCATATTACCTCTGCATTTTAACTGATGTTTGAAAATGACTCACTTCTATGTGGAACTGCATTAAAATAAGTGTTAATAAAAACAATTATTCATATTGGGGTACCGCAATTTAAGACAAAACCTTCTACTTATTATAAAATGCAATGAAATGGGTTTAGGACCTATAGAGGAAATTTTCTATGCATAAATAATCATTAAAACTGCAAAAAGGGATACAATTTAATATGTTAGCTGAAAACTTTGTGTTTTTCTCAGAAAGATATGTATATAGCATGATAGTATGGATTCCTCACTGTAGTTTGAAAAAAGGCAAGGGTGAAAATGAATTTCATGCAAGTAGACACTCTAAAAACTAGATTTAGCAGCAGTCACATTAGCTTAGATAATGGGAGAATTTTTCTTCATTGAAAATCCTCTGTGTCGCTTAAGAAGAACTTACTGAGGCAGCCTGCCATCTAGCTTTTTCACAGAAAAACAGGCTTACAGACTGCAGATGAGAGAGTCTGGAGCAGAGACAATTTTAACTTAGCCATTCCTAATTTATCTCAAGCGTTTTCAATTCATCTTCACTGCTCTATGCACACAGGAACACCAGATTGCCATCCCTGGGGAACAGAATGCAACCGGGGATCTAGAGAGCTGTCACATTCCAAGAAATATTTAAATTGTGCTGATTTTCTTCTGGAGAACTGAGCCCAGGGAATGAAACTCTCCATCAAGTCATAGCTTTGCAGGCAATAGATCAGAGGATATTGCCAGTTTTCTAATGGATTATTGTTATCGGGCAGGTTTTCTCTGAAGGTACGTAGTTATTTTCTCCATTCATTACCCTCGCCTATTTATCAGCTAATGATATAATGAGCTGGGAATCCCAATGTGTGAAAGAGAGAAAGATGTTAAATAGTCAGTATTGACTAAAGATTGACACTTTGATGCTGCATGTTTATAGGTGAATAATCTGATTCCTTTACTAAAGATTAGTAGGATATAGTTTGAATTGCCTTGTCAGCAAAAACAGCCAAAACCAAAACAAAACCGTTCTGCAGGCTGCATTAACATAAGTTCATATTAATTCTCTTGAGGATTTTCTCTTGTAGCTGCAACGTATAATGAAGGGAAATACATACTTTGGAAACTCACTTAACCTTATATATTTTTGAATCTTTTTACATAATCGTGATTTTTTCTCCATATATTCTCAAATACAAACTTTGTCTCAAATGCTGTTAATTCTGGTGTCATTGATGTTTATGATATATAAATACATGAATGATAAAAGCATTTAATTTAAAGAAACTCCAATAGGAGTCTTCTTGGGAATATTATGTTGGTGTACTTTGTTGGCTTTACAGATATTTGTTTTTGAGTTCAGAAGAATCTTACTAAAATTAGTTGCTACAGTTTTAGTTAAACGTAGATACTATAAAAATTTTTTATTCCACTTTCTTCTGTGAAGCAAAAACCTTGATAAATCTATAGAAGTATACAAAACTGTTCAGCAAAATGTTAAAAGCTGACAAACTTCTGAAGATTAACTGAACCAATAAAAATGGAGAAAGCCTTATCCTAAACTGAAATTTCACTTTTTATACCTATGATATATTAGAACAGGAAGGGGTGACTTCTGTGCCTGCTTCCAAAAAGTTAAAGGTATGTGTGTCTAAGGGGGTGTTCTGGGGCAGAGAGTGAATGGAGGTATAGGATAGAAAGCGAGCACATAGTAGTCACAGTGGGTTTCCGAAAACTGGAGAAATATTTTAGATTATGATATTAGGACATTTGATGCTTTTAGGCATTTTATTATTGTGTGAATAGGTGCAGTGCAACTTACCATGTTGTTAATATTTTTCCTGGTGAAAAATGGATGTTAGAATGGGTAGAATAGCAGGTACGTTGAGCTGGAGCGTGGTGTACCTGCTGCTGTATTGGGACTGGAACACAGAGTCTGCGGACCCATTAGTGGGTTAATAACAGGCTTGGGGAGGAAATGGTGGCAGAGCTTCAGAGAGCACTTGTTAATTGCATTCTGATTTCTTGGGAGCTTTTGAGAGACTATTGGAAGAATGAAGGAGAGAGAGAAGGATTGAGTCACCCAAATAGAAACTTTAAGTGCATTCTTTCTTATCCTCAGAGGGGTTGTAAAAGGCAAAAAATGGAAAAGAGGAAGGAGAATAGAGGTCTCAAAGAGTACTTTTAAGTGCTGCTTTTTTCATGAATCTTACAAGAATTGAGGAACAGGGGCTTAAATTAAAGTTTCCCTATGGATTTCTCCATTTGGCAAGCTTTTTCTCTCCTTTATGGAACATATTCCCTTCACTCACGTAAGAAAAAAAGCAAGTGACTTTGCTCCAAGCCTGGTTTCTCCCCCAAAAACGTACAGTTCTTGTTTAAACCTACACAAGTGTGCTCTCTGAAACTGCACACATTCCTACGTGTCTCAGAGTTTTACACTTCAATGATTTATGAATGCCAGAAGATAAAGTGATTTAACATCCTTTCTTTATTATTATCACAACTGGCTCTTCTGAAAATCTCAAACGCTATCCAAAAGAGGGCACAAGTAGGAAAAAAGAATGACTTCATGGAATATATTTTATATTCTTTCAAAATAAGATAATACCAATAGATAATGAAATATAGTCACTTTGTGTTTTGGCATGGGAAAGATCTGACCGCAGCTTAGTAACTAACCTTTAATTTACATTTTGGGCACTGGATGAATGGAACACATATGTAAAAATCAGGAGGGGCAGTTTCAGTTGTCAAATTGCAATAAACATTTTTATCACTCTGGCCTCCTATTAACCTTCTTGACTATAATAGTGTTAGTGTCTCTGGCCCCCTATAGGGTTTATTCACTTACCCAGCTATCCAAATCTGCTCAGCTTCCAGGTTTCCTGCTAAAACTTGTTTTACTTCATCTTGTGGTGAGTTCTTTGCAAAATATATTAGTATAATTTCATTTTATGAGTTGTTAAATATTTAATATTTATTGAGTACCTGTGATATGTGTGGTGCTTCAAAACAATGTGTAGGAGGAAAAAACACATAATAGTATTCTCTCCTAAATCAGCCAGCTTATTGATATTTCAGGACTTCTAATTGGTGCCCACAGAGGAAGGCAATTAAGGCTGACTCTTTAGTGGCTACTTATGTGTGTAAGGCTTGAAATGTTCCAGTATTCAGTCAATGATTTGCATTCAATTTTACTGAGAAGCCCAGACTGGTCATCCAGTTGTTTTCAAATTCTTCCTTAACTCTGTTCCTTGTGTCAAAGTGTCAACAGAACATTGGATTGGGGGTGAGACAAACTAGGTTTGAATCTGTTAAGCAAGTTTGTGTAAGTTAAATGATCTCCTACATACCTCTATCCTATCAGATGTATAATGGTGATAATAGTATCTACTTTTTAGGTTCTTGTGGCTAGTAGAGATCATTCACATTAAGTCACAAACACATAGTTTGTGGACAACATGTGGTCAAGAAACAGTACCTATTTTTTTTTTTTTTTTGATGACCAAGAGTTGCCCTGAGCTAACATCCATTGACAATCGTCCTCTCTTTTTTTCTTTCTTTTGCTTGAGGGAGATTCTCCCTGAGCCAACATCTGTGCCAATCTTCCTCTATTTTGTATGTGGGATGCCTCCACAGCATGACTGATGAGCGGATTAAGTCTGTTCCCCGGGATCTGAACCCATTTACCCTGGGCCGCTGAAGCAGAGCTCAGAACTTTAACCACTCGGCAACAGGGCCAGCCCCAACAAGACCTACTTTTGAATGCATTTTATCATAGTTTCACATACAGAATGTGAAACCACTTTGTCTCTTATCTTTCTTCAACAATGCAGTGCTAATACATGTGTACTATCAAATCCATTTGTTTAGCAGTCTTAGTAATAAAAATAACATATTGAGCGTGTAGTAATTGCTTGGTACTAAAGTATTCTACAGAAGTACTAAAGCATTACCCTTGCCTAGATAAAGTTGGAAATTAAGATTAGTTTGAGAAATTAGTTGGCATACTCTCCATGTCTATCAAATAGCGAAGTTACCAACCATAACTTACCAGGGAAAGCAGATAGAACTGTATCTCATTTTTCCACTTTTACGTTCTCCCAAAGGATATGGAAATAGAAGAGAAGACAGTAAATCCTCTTGTTCATTATACTGTGCCCTTTGCCCCTTTCATTTGCATTTTATTTTGCTAGAGTGGCTTGTCTAGGGAGATGGCCTCCAATTCCAACTGAACAGAGTAGTTCAAGCATACAAATTCTCCCCTTAAGAAACAAAGAAAATATAAGAAAACTTTTATTAAAATAAAAGACAGCTTTTGCTTTTAGAAAATGCTAAACATTTTTTAATGAGAGTGAAACTGGCAAAAGTGAATGTTAAATCCACCAGATGTTGACCTTAACTCTGAGTCTGAATCTTTACAAAAATAGGATGCAAATCCAAGCTAGAAGCTGCTTTCTTTAGGTCACAAGTCTGCTGAAAAATTCTGAGTCTGAATTTCTCAGATACATTTCATATTGAATTAAGCACATAGAGAAAACCTTTAATATTCTGAGTTATATGAGAAGGTAAGTTAAGCATAACACAAGTCTGTCTTATACGTCTTTATATTGAAATTTGGAAATAGTTGTACAGAAGACCTCTATAAAAGGGAACCACCAAGCAATTATTTTGAAAGTGTGTTACAGGAAAGTAGCTAGCACATTCTAACTGGATCAAAATGTGGATACAAAAGCGAGAACCTGCTGCAAAGCCATTCTATTTTCTTTTTGAGTCAGTTTTCGTTGTCAATGCCAATCTTATCTTAAACCTATGAATATACCCAGTCACCAATAAGAAGGTGTAGGCATCTGACTTCATTTTCCAAAAGATCCTTGAAGTTCTTGTTCCATTGCTTTTTGATTCCCAACTTTGGATATTTTGACCTAGTACTTAAGGAAATTGGAAACTATGTTCTAATTCCAACTCAGTTTTTTAATCTGTAAAAGTTAGTGGGGATTAATAATAATATCCCCATGGTCTTGTGAAACGAATGGCAAAATGTAGTCAAATACTATGCAGGGACTTGTTCATATAAGTAGTCAAAAATGGTAGGGGGTATTGTTTCTATTGTGATGTTGCCATCTTAAGGCCTACCTCTGATGTTGGGTTTCCTGTATATTGATAAACGAATAGTAAAAAAAAAGACACAAAGAAAATACCGTTCACTTGTCAGATATGACCTCCTCTGGCTTCTAGAACAAGGGTTGGTTATCTTTTTCTGTGAAAGGCCAGCTAGTAAAAGTTATGGGCTGAATGGTCACCCCCCCAAATTTATATGCTGAAGTTTTAACTCCTGGTACCTCAGAATGTGACTGTTTGGAGACAGAGTTTTTAAAGAGATAATTAAGTTAAAATGAAGTCATCTGGATGAGTGCTAATCCAGAATGACTGGTGTCCTCATAAGAAGAGGAAATTGGAACACAGACACGTACAGAGGGAAGACCGTGTAAAGACGTCAGGAGAAGACGACCGATTATAAGCCAAGGAGAGGGACCTCAGAAGAAAGCAACACTCCTAACACCTTGATCTTGACTTCTAGCCTCCAGAACTGTGAGAAAAAAATTCTGTTGTGGAGGCCACCCTGTCTGTGGTACTTTGTTGTGGCAGCCCGAGAAAACTAACACAGTAAACATTTTAGACTTTGTGACCACATAAGGTCTCTATCATATATCCTTCCTCTTCCTCCTTCTCTCCTTCTCCTTATTTCTTGTTTAAATGTAAATACAAAACAAAAAGAACCAAGAAAACAGACGTTCTTAGGAGCCACATTTGACCACTAGCATAGTTTGCCAACTCTTGTTCTAGGACATGAAAAATCCCATTCAATGTCTGACCAAATGATAGTCCCAAACTTCCATATCCTTGCACAAGATAGTCTACTTTGTAGATGGCACCACTGGCTTTTAGCCTAAAAATGTAACTCAATCCATTTCTTCTGCCAAAATCCTTCCAAATACCTCAATTTGACATGAATATCTACTAGAGTATTTTACCTTCACTCTCAATGGACGTTTTAAAGTCCTAATGTTAGAACAGCATCTGAAAAAATATATAATAACAATAGCAGTTTGCACTTATTGAATCCATTCTGTGGGCTAAAAGCTATTCTGAACACTTAACACACATTTTCTCATGTTAATCCTACCAACAACCTTGCAAGGTAGCTGCTATTATGGTCATTTTACTGATATGGAAATCGAGGCATAGACAAAGCAACTGCCCAGGGTTATTTAGCATAAGTAGCTTAGATGAGCAGCCAAGGTTTGGATACAGAATCTTTCGTCCAGAATCTGGCGTTTAACCACTATGTTACAATGGCTCTCAGATCATGGCAGAGTTTTATGTTTACTATGAGAACAGCTGTGAAAATGTTGAAAAATATGTATCAAGTGGCAATTCAGGTGAAAGAGAGGGGAAATGTTGGAGGGCTTACTTTAGTCCCACATTTTTATGTGAATGTAGTGGTTATGGTAGTTTTCTAGTTAATGACGTAATTTCTGTTTTTTCTTTTCTTATAGAGGGTGTGATTTATCTTTTTAGGACTTTTTTTCTGCTTAAAATATCATATAGTGAATGAGTATGGATTAAGAGCTTAGGTGTATCCTAGAAAAGCTAAAGAACAAAATGCTATAATTTTGAAACTCACAGGAATTTCATATTTAATTTTTTCTGTAAATAAGTGAATGTTTAATGATTTTATGTGGCAAAATAATAAACAAAACTGACAATTGGATATAAATACTGTATTATTTCTATTCATTTAAATGGTATCAACAGGTACTAGATTTGAATGCGTTTGTAGAAGGACCTGTGTGAGCAAAAACTTTGCCAGGTGGCAATTCTGCTTTAATTCTAAGAAACATATGCTGTGTGTTGTGTGAATTCCTGAGTTGTCCTTTTTAATTTCGTCAATACATCTGATATGCCTTCAGTTTTTGTAGAACTGAATCATATTTTCTAGCCAAATTTGAATTTGGTGGGGGAACATCTTTTGAAAAGAAAAATAGGCCAGCACTCTCATGTGGTATAAATACTATTGACCTACTTCATAAATTATTCTTCTGTCACCTCATTTTTATAATCAAATCCTTGTAATATTGCTAGATGTCCATATCTAATATAAGAAATAAAATAATCATAAAGTGGGAGGCTGTCAATCATTTGTCAAAATCAGTCAATGTAAATAACCAGTTTTAAGAGTTCCAGCTTTTAATTATAAGTTTAGCAATTAAAATATATGTTTGTGTATATGTAGAACCTTAATAAACACTATTATTATTTAGGAAATTATTGTAATGAGCCATGTTATTTTACGCTCTAGTAGGTTTCTGGACATTGTAGAGCAAAATCAAAGTATAAATCTTTTGGCTATTTTCATTGCGACAGGTGGATAACTACGCATACTCCGTTGTTCTGGAATTATTTTTCTTTAATATAAATTTAAGTTTACTCCCTCTAAAAATGGTTTTATTTATCTTTAAGAAGTATGTGAGTAGGCCTGTGAATGTGTGTGAAGGTGTTTGTGCGCATGTCTGTGAGTGTCACGTGTGTTTGTGTTTTTTCCAAGGATTACTCACAGAAGATTTGAAAAGCAGACCTCTAGTTCACAGGCAGAATAGTGAGAAGCATCTTCTCATCTCACCAGCAAATGAACCATGAAATATATAGGAATTAGAGCATTAAATCCCACCCTGGGTTATGTTCCAGCTCTCTCCCACCACCTTATACTTAGTGTTACTCCTCATGGAATAATTCAAGTTTTAGAATATGTTCTACCAGGGATTTTTTTTTCTCCTTTGGATTATCCTTGTGGGGTCAAAATTGGAAATAATCTAGGAAAGAAAAATCTTTATGAGAATTGGTAGAATTTACACGAAGGAATGAAGATTCTCATTGCAAAAGAAGATAATTATTTCTAGGCTGTGACTTGGGGAGAGGTGGGCTGGATCTTGAGAATAATGCTGAGAACTGGATTGTGCCCATTTGTTATATATTCTCCTTTGACTGCGAGGAAGTTGTATTTGGCATTAATTTCAAGTCTTGTTTTCTTCTTGTGAAATCATTTCTACACTAAAGAAAAAATCTTAATCTGCACATATGTACAAGTAGACAGAATCATGGATAGACAGACACACACCTACAGATCAATACAGACAGCCTAATCAATATGCAAACAGAGACAGGCCAACAAACACACGTGGAGACAGATTGACAAATAGGAACTGACAACAGGACAGGGATGGTCAGACCATTTTACTGGGACAGGCAGACTGACAGCCAGCCAGAAAGACACCATGGAGAGATAAGGATGAATAGACAGGCACATAAATACAGACAAGCAGATACAGACACAGAGATATTGATGAACAGTCAAGGAGAGACAGTGAGCCTCAGACTCTTGCTCTAACATAGACAGGCAGATCAGGCCACTGATCAGCAGCCCAGCATAGATGTAAGCATAGGCATATGTGCATATGAATGCACAGTATGCTAGAATTTTACCTGACACATTCATGAGGTAAAATTCAGTAATAAACCACATTTATTGCTTATTAAATGATCATTTCTAAGGTATATTCATATATGTGTTTTCTTCCTTACGTAGATGCAGTAAAAAGGACCATGGATATGTATATATGCAAGGCTTAATTCCCTTTAGTTTTATCTAGTGCTTCTGTCTTTGGGTGAGAGAAACAAATAAAAATGTTCAAGTTACTGTGAGGTTGCTGTTGAAATGTTATCTTAAGGTCTTTCAAGCTCTGTAATGTAAGAGACAAATCAGAATTCAGACCAAAAAAAAGATCAATTTTCTTTCTCCAGGAGAAGCAACAATTATAAAATAAACGAACAAAACACTTGTGCCTCAAACATTATTAATGTCAAAACAATTATTACAGCCCTTAGTCTTTTGCTGTGGGTCACTGAAATCACTTCTGAGTTATAAACGCACTTGATATTTTTTGCTGCAGTAAAATGAGAAAAGCAGAGGAAAATATATTGCTCTTGTGATTGAATGGAATTTTAGCAGCTTGGATGGACATATATCAAACTTGTAAAATCTTATAGGAAGTTTTGACTATTGCCTTATATTTAACTTGATTTATTTGAAATGGTTATCAACCCCTCAAAATGTTTTAAAATTGTAAGAAGGTTTTAAGAATGGCAAAATCTAGTAGTTATTTAGGAGCTGTTTTTAGAGGTTTGGAAGGATATATAGACTATATAATTAAATGCATATGTTAAATAATTATCATTAGACGAATACTTTGTATGGAGTATCTTACTGGTACTTGTAACTATCCTTTATTTTCAGTGGTAGGTGGGCATAATCAACCAGCTCAAAACTTTAAACAGTCTTTCGTATTATTTTAAAACTGTTACTGTGCATCACAGCTAGTACTTTTACAAATTAACATATACTGAAAATGGAGATTCTTGTTTTTCTATGAGGTTACTTTTGTTGCGGGGGGGGAGTATTTTCCTTTTTATCTTAATTTCTGAAAAGCATCCATGATTATATGATGTACTTCCTTTTTAAAAGCTTTATTGAGGTATAATTTACTTGCCATAAAATTCATTAGTTTTAAGTGTATAGTTCAATGACTTTTAGCACATTTACTGCTTGTACAACTATCACTACAATTCAATTTTAGAACATTTCCATCACCACGAAGATAAATCTTGTGTCTACTTAAACTCACTTTCATTTCTCACCCTGACCCAAGGCAACTAGTAATCTACTTTCTGTCTTTATATATTTTCCTTTTCTGGACATTTCATATAAATGACATCATGCAATATGTAGTCTTATGTGTCTGGCTTCCTCCTCCTAGAACACTGTTTTTGAGGTTCATCCATGTTGTAGCACCTTTTCATCGGCAAATAGTATCTCATTCTTTGGACGTATCAAATTTTGTTTATCCATTACCCGTTAATGTGCATACAGATTGTTTCTGAGTTTCCTTTTTATAGTTGTTCACTGTCAAAGAGAGAAGATTGTGTTTATTTTTTCTAGATTCTCTCCATTCACAGCATGATGGTGTATTTGGAAACTAATGTTCAAATTACTTTACTCTATGTTGAGGTTTGCAAGACTCCTTTTTTAAAAGCTAAGAATGAAGCAAAGCTAATCAAAATAAGGTTTGTATATGGAAGTGTATTAAGGTGATACACAATGATGCATTCTAGCCTCACAAGCTTAGATTACTTGTTTTAAATATAAACAATCTTACTTAGTTGATTTACATATAGAACATATCTCAAAAGAGATATAGAAATGACAAATACACAGCTAATTAAAGTCCTTTATTATTCTGCTTATTGGAATCCTGTTTAAGATAGAAAAAAGTTCATGTAAAAGATCGGATGTTTTCTGATTGAGTAAACTATTGCAGAAATGTAAAATCTGTACGTAATTAGCTTTATTGAATCCTTTTGTTTGTAACAGATTTTCCACTAAAAATTGCATTTTTTCTATTTCTAGAGATTTTCAATGCTTAATCTTGCCTACTACCATGAATTACTATGTGAGAGCTGTTTAAGTTTTGATATTCAAAGTTTGCTAACATAATGAGATCAGCTTAGGTATCAATTTCTAAATCATGTGAATAACAGAGGTCACCTATGAGTTAGCCTGCATACCTCTGTGTTCCCTATGATTCCCTAAATTTACTGACATCCCGGAGAGCTTGCAAACCATTTTACAAGGTTGATCATTCATGATAATCTTTCTACTTCATTTGTGATTGGCATGGGATCCTCTCTCTATTCACATTTTTATATTGAAATAGGTAACTTGGATATGAAGCAAAGTTTATTTGACTTTCAAATGGCTGTTTTTTCCTGCCACACACAGTGTATCAGAAAATGAAACATGATTTGCTGCAACATTTTCTATTAGTTTAAGTGTGAGAAATGTACATCTTTCCAAGATACTCTTCTTTTGTTCGTTTCATAAGTATACATTTCTCTACATTTTGTTGTCTGCCTTCTTTTCTATTTTTTTTTCGATATTTGCTCATCCTGGATGGTTTCACCCATTGCTACATCTTAAACTCCATCCACGTCTACAACTCTAGTCATGACTTCCTGCCTTTGATTCCAACTTGGTGGTTTAATGTTCAATATCCACTAGATATTTCTGTTTACAAATAACACTATAAATACTTTATTCAAGAAAATGTAAAGAGAAAAATAGTGCCTGCATTTTTTAACAGATTACAAATATTTTCCCATTTCATAAGGTTTTGGATCACATCCATGGTTGCACCAGAAACAGAGATTTTGGATTTAGTTAAATGCTCTGTCTTCCATCATTCTCACTGATGCTATAAAACCAACCTACTCTCTTTCTGCTACTAACGTGACCCACTGTTCACTTGGTTCAAGAGAAATTATTTGGGGAAGGAATCTCATGCTGAAGCAGTTTCCCAATAAACAGAAATAAATATCTTGTATCTTTTAATTTATTACAGTGAAATATTTTTCTTTAATTCTATAAATGAGATTCAATTTTGCTGTGTATTACAATATGAATTGCTTTTCTAAAAAAGTTTGAGTACCATAGTCTCTATTATCTTAGAAATATAGGGGATTAGTAATAGAAATAACTGAAGAGTTTCTTTATTTGGCTTTGGAATTTTTCTTTTTGAACTGACATAGTAATTTTATTGTAGTGTATATTTTTGAAAAAACATACACATTAGCCAAAATCATAAAACTACAAAGTTAACATTTGGCAGAACATTCCCCCCCCCCCCCCCCCCCAGCCGTCTACATTCTGTTTCAATTTATCTTAGTCGCTGATTCCCAGGGGCAATCTATAAGTGCTATAATACATCAGCCTAAGGAGAAACACACACTCTCTCCCACATGAACTCTATCCCATTCCAACACATGACTGCCTCCCACAAACCTTTTTTCTGTGGCATTCTTTTCATTATGATTCTTACATATCCATGGGTGAAAAATTCAACATACTGTTTTGGGTAAAAAGACATGTTCTCTTAGCTTTTGTTCTGCAGGCAACATTTAAACAAAAAAGATGGTGATGATATCATTGAAGGCATGGACATATTAAGAAAACTTCGGGTATAATTTTTAAATTGAACTTGAGTAAATAACTTAAATTACTGTACGTGCAGAACGGGATTCATACTTACAGTGGACTTTTGGGGTTCCTCATTTGCAGCCAATTTTTTTTTGTTTTTTTTCTCCTGGTCCTGTCCTGCATCCCACCAGTTTAGCATGAGATAATTATTACCACATGACATAAACTACAGCAATTAGATTATCTTCTGCTGGAATCTAGAACAGGGTTATAGGAACTCTAATCCGTCTTAATTTGGTACCTAAACTGGGTAGTCAAGGACAGCAGGAATTTGGCAGCCAATACTGGGCTAGTTGCAAAAGGGACCGAGCAAGGCAGCCTGCAAAGAGCAATAGGGTAGAATGGGACTCAGAGAAGTGGGGAGCAGACTCCCAGGGAGCTGGGAGATGGACATAGTGGTAGTGTGAGGAGCTTTTTTGGGTCTTTGCTGCACTTAAATTCTGCTCTTGGATTCTGGGAACCATCCAGGACCCTTGTATCATTCCCAATTGACCTTAACTAGTCTCTTAGCACTGTTGCCACTCACACTAACCCCCTCATTACTGCAGTCTATTGCTCTCTCAAAAAATTAACTCAGTTTTTTTCTTAAAACTCCAACAACCCTCATTTTCACTTGTTTCTTGTTTTAATCAGAAGAGCAATTTTTCATCTCCTCTCCAAATATATAAATATATGTATATTTGCCTCAGCCAAGAGGCACTCTAGTGTCCCAATATATGATGCTGGTAAAGCAATTAGTCTCTGGAGCCAGTGATGATGACCTTGAGCCCCAACTCTAGCATTTACTAGAACTGTATAGATACCTTATACGTTTAAGTATTCTGTGTCCCCTTGATAAGTTAAGGGTCAGAGAGGTGAAATTAAATATCCTCCACGAATGTGTGTCTTCTTCTCCTCGTATTTCCTGTAGATTTGTTTATGTATGTTGAAGCTCTTATTTGATATGTACATACTCGTAATTCTTTCATCTGCAGTGGTATTGGTATGCTTTAATGTTATACAGAGCCCTGACTTGTCACTGTTAATGCTTTTTGGCCTCAATTCACCCTTGTTTGTTATTGATTTTGTGAACTCTGCTTCTTTATGTTTGAATTGCCTCTGTCTCTGCACATTTTTAAAAATCTTTATGAATCATTTTGCTTCAGGTTTATCTCTTATTTCAGCACAGAGTTAGGATACTTTTGAAAAACAATGTGAAAATCTTTCTCTTTTAAAAATTAAGTTTAGTCAATTTAAATGTACTGATTTGAGAAGTGTTTGAGTTCCGTCTTTTTCTGATGTTAGCTATTATCAGAAAGGTGAGGAATGAGCATACCTCCTGCTGTCTTTACTCTCTTTCCTCCAGCATCGGTGTTTATATCATTTCTGCATTAAGGCATGCCACACAGAACTATTCCTTCACCGAAACATCACATTTGTTTTAATCTTACATCTATAGATTAATGTTCCACAGTTCCCTCACCCGCCAGAGTTTTTTCTAATAGTCTGTTGATTGGCTGGTGTTCGTTTTTTGGTACTTATATTAGAAACAGTTCATAGAAATATTTCTTGTATATTCAAAGTGTTTTATTGCTTTTATTTAGTTTTTAATTTTTTTTTTTTTTTGAGGAAGATTAACACTGAGCTAACATCTGGCAATCTTCCTCTTTTTTCCAAGGAAGACTGACCCTGAGCTAGCATCCGTGCCCATCTTCCTCCACTTTATATGTGGGACGCCTACCACAGCACGGCTTGCCATGTGGTGCCATGTCCGCGCCTGGGATCCGAACTGGCGAACTCCTGGCCGCCGAAGCGGAACATGTGCACTTAACCAATGCGCCACCGGGCCGGCCCCATATTACTTTTATTAATGAAAGATTATTTGACTCAATATAAACTCCTTGGATCATAGTTCCTTTTCCCTGAGCATTTTTAAGGTATTTTTTCAGTCCTCACAAAGAAGCCTCTTCAGAAGTGTTCTACGAATAGCCTTCTTTCCCCTTAATTTCAATTAAAGGGTCTGTTCCAGTTTTTTTTTTTTTTTTTTTTTTTTTCGGCCTGGCTGCTTAAAGCATCTTTCTTTAAATAGGATTTTATGTTTGATGTTGAAAAATTTACTAGGATACGCCTCAGTGTTGATAGTTTGGGACATTTTTTCCCTCCTTTCAATATGCAGATTCAAGCCCTATTTTGCAGTACAAAATATTAACTTTTTCCCATTATTTCTATGTTCTTCAATGGGAAGCCACTTAGACAAATGCTGGCTTTTCTTATCTGTCTTTCACATCTATGGTTTTCTACATAATCCTTTTTAAGCCTTCAACAATTTTTCATATTTTCTTTCTGATTCTTTTGTCTTTATCTTTCTTTTATGCCTATCATTTTCTCTATAATCCTTTTTAACTCCCTTTAAAAAAATTGTTTATTTTGGCCCATTTTCTGTCCTTGTATCTCTTTTGATAGGCTTATTTCATTCTACTCTTTTTCTAAGCCTTGCCAGATAACATTACACCTCCTTCTATTGTCTTATTATTTCTTCCTTGAGGTGGTAGAATGCTAATTTGTGCTTATGCTCTGTGGATTTAGTTGCCTGTTAGTTTTTACAATTAAAGAAAAATGTTTGGTTATATACTCTGAGGCAAAATTCCTTAGGGAGATTTATCTGTCATTTTTTCTTTTTTTTGAGGAAGACTAGCCCTGAGCTAACAACCACGCCCATCTTCCTCTACTTTATACACGGGACGCCTACCACAGCATGGCTTTTGCCAAGCGGTGCCATGTCTGCACCCGGGATCCCAATCCGCGAACCCTGGGCTGCGGAGAAGCGGAACGTCGACACTTAACCGCTGCATCACTGGGCCGGCCCTCTGTCATTTTTTTCTTATTCTCTTCCTTTAGTTTCCCTTCCTTTAAAACAAAACAAAGCAAAACATTTTTTATAGGTTGTATGTTTGTTTATTTTTGTTTACTTATTTTTATAAAAGTTTAGTACCCTGAACCATTAATTTGCAAGAAAGTCATGTAGGTGGGTGGCCAGAGCTGTGTCCCAGGCTAGGTGGAAATTTATTTTTGACTCAAGATTTTGAGTGTGAATGCATTTTCTTTACTTCTCCTTAGTCAATGGGGATAGGCAGCGGTAAGATTTCTTATGAGACAAAGTATTTCCTTTTCACTCAGCCGTAAAGACTCATCTTTGCTAATATGACTTTTTTATGTGATTTCTTATCTAGAAACACTTCTTTTGCTTCTTAGAACTAAGCAGTTTCCAGAGCATCTCCTACTTCTGACACAAGCCCCCATACCAGTTCTGCAAATATGAGACTTGTTTTAACACCTAAATGTTTGCACACATGTTTGAGACGTTATCTTACTGGCTCTTTATGAAATTCCTCCCCTGTAGTTTTCTTTTTGCCTTCTGCTTCATACACTGCTCTTTGATCTTTACGGCAATTTAGAAGCTTTTCTACTATTTTGTATTTTGGGGTTTTAGCTATTGCTTAGTTTCACTAAAAATGGAAATTTTCTTCTTGATTTCATGTTTCCCTTGTTGCTTTTGGACAATTTTTATGAGAAAAAGAGAAAAACTACTGACTCTATTCTTCTGTATTCAAACTGAAATTTTCTAAAATCATGTTTTAGAACTATAAATTAGATTTGATCCACTCCTCAAAATTTTCTAATGATTTCCTATAATCCTTATAAAAAATATCAAGTCCTAAAAATGGTCCACTATATCGAGTGATAATCTGGACCCAGACTCTGTCTCCACTTATACCTTCTCTCTTTATCTTCCTCTCCACCACCCTGCTCTAGTCATGCCAGCCTCTTGCTGTCAATTATGCCAATCTTCCTTTTTTGCTTTTCCCATTTTAGACATCTTTACTTTCTGTTCCTTGTGTCTACAGTACTTTATATCAAAATATTTGCATAAAGTGTGCTCTCATTTCATTTGGGTCTCCACTTAAAAACCTCTTTCTCAGAGAATCATCATGTACAACTTTATTGTTGGTATTGTCTCGTTAGTCTATTAGTCATTAGCATTTTTCATATTATTTACAACTCTCTGATATTAAAATGCTTTGCTTTTATATTGTTTTTTTCTGTCCTCCTCATTTGGATATAAGCTGCGTGAGGACAGTGATTTTTCTTTTTGTTAGTGGATTTTTCCTTAGTGTTTTCTGTTGATTAGAATGGAATTCTTTCTGACATAATAAAACAATTAACAATTTATGTAACCTGACAACTCTTAAGCATTTACTATTTGCTAGGTACTCTTCTAAGAGTGTTAAGCATATTCATTTGTTTAAGTTTCAGATCAATGTGTCCATTAAATACTATAAATAGGTTTGTTTTACAGATGCAGAAGTGGAGACAGAGAGGTTGAATACTGCTTATAAGTGATGGAGAATGATTTAATTCAGTACTGTGGCTCTTAACTGGTTTAAGATATATATGTATATCTGCATAACAATCTTTATATATATGGCTTATTGAAGCATAACCTGTCCTTTTCAACTTTTACCTCTTTGCTCACACTATTGGACCAACCTAGAATGGTGAGGTTTTTAAAATCACATTTCTGCGAAGATTCTACTCTCTTTCAAAGTGCAAGTCACTGATACCTCTTCAGTAAGGCCCGTCAGATTCTTCTCTGTCATAAAATTATTTTCGTTTCCTCTGATGGCAATATTGCTTCTTTTATTCATTTACTTTGACTGATCTTCTTCTCAACTGTATCACAAAGCTATATCAGGATGAGCCAGGTTTTTAGCAATCTGCTTTAGACCTATCCAAGATTCCATTATTCCTCTACAGGAATGACATTTCAACTGCATGCTGTCTGTTAAATTTTTCTCACATTTTTCCAATTAAGTTGTTTTCTATGTGCAGAATCGTTCTGTTAGATGCTCTTCCATCCTTCCCAAAATTATATGCATGCTTCAAGATTCTTGTTAAAAGTGACAATTTCCATCAAATTTACACAAATATTTCTCTACAGCAGAAAACCTCACTAAATCTAATCTTTCCGTCCTTTAAAATAGTATCACACTTTTTGTACCTCTCCTTTGTTACCTAAGACATTTCCTTTTGTATTATACTAATGCTATTCATATTATTCTTATCTTCATCAGAAAGCTCTCTCTTGATTTCTCAATTTATGTTAGACCTAATCTATCCATTATACTTTTTCTTCATCACACTTTTTACAGTTTATAATTATAGATTGCTTTTGTAATTAAATCTGTCTTCCCATTAAATTGTAAGGTCAAATTGACCAGGCATTATGTTTAGCATAGGCCCTATATGTACTAAGTGTTTAATAAACATTTTTATTGGTTAAGGAAAAAAAGGTATCACATTTAACTTACTGTATTTAAATCTCTTTATGTTAGGTAAGTGTGTTTTATAGGTATCTCTTTGTAACTCCGATAGTATCTGACATACACTGGCTCTCTATGAATATTTATGAAATGAAAAACTGGATGAAATGCGAAGAAAAAATCAAATATTACAAACCTTCTCCTGGAATAGAGTTTGCATATCCTAGGTACTTTTTTGTAATTGAGATGTAGTTGACATAAAGCATTGTGTGATTTTAAGGTGTACGATGAGTTGTTTTGATGTATTTTTATATATTATAATATGATTACCACCATAGAATTAGCCAACACTTCCATCATGTCACATAATTATCATTTCTTTTTTTGTGGTGAGCACATTTAAGATCTACTTTCTTAGCAACTTTCAAATATGTACTCTGGTATTGTTAACTTTAATCACAATGTTGTACTTTAGATCTCCAGAACTTATTCATCTTCTAACTGCAAGTTTGTACCCTTTCAGGAACATGTCCACAATTCCTCCAACCCCTAGCCACATAGATGAGTGTGTGTGTGTGTGTACATACATATATATATATATCATATCTTCTTTATTCATTCATGCGCTAGCAGACACTTAGGCTGTTTCCATATCTTGGCTATTGTGAGTAATGCTGCAATAAACATGGGAGTGCAGATATTTCTTCGATATCCTACTTTCATTTCCTTTGGATGCATACCTGGAAGTGGAATTGCTGGATCACAGGATAGTTCTATTCTTAGTGTTTTAAGGAAGCTCCATACTGTTTTCCATGGTGGCTGAGCCAATTTACATTCCCACCTGCAGTGCACCAGTGTCCCTTTTCTCCACATACTCACTGAAAACAAACAATCCAATTAAAAAATAGATGGAGGAACTGAATAGATATTTTCCAAAAAGACATACAGATGGCTGACAGGCACATGAAAAAATGCTCAACATCACTAATCATCAGGGAAATGTAAACCAAAACCACAATGAGATATCAACCCATACCTGTTAGAATGGCTGTCATCAAAAAGACAAAAGATAGCAAGTGTTGGTGAAGATGTGGAAAAAAGGGGAGCCTGGGTACCTACTTTTTATTTGTAATTATTAAACAAATATTCAAAAACACACATTGCATCTGCTTAGGTACCAGGCTCAGTGAAAAAGTTTATCTCAATACTCTATTTTCCCTGGTGGCTTAGTCAACTTGGGTTGCCATAATAAAATACCATCAATGGCATGTCTTAAACAACAGAAATTTATTTCTCTCAAATTGGAGGCTGGGAGTCCAAGATCAGGATGCTGGTATGGTTGGGTTCTGGTGAGAGCTTTTTTCTTCCTTGCTTGCAGACGGCTGCCTTCTCCTTGTGTCCTTACATGGGAAAGGGAGAAAGGGAGATTTTTCTCTGGAGTCTCTTCTTATAAAGGATTTAATTCTATCACAAGGGCCCTACCCATATGATCTCATCTAATGTAATTATTTCCCAAGCCCCATCGTTAAATACCATCATATTGGGAGTGAGTGCTTCAAGAAATAAATTCTGCGGGGACACAATTCAGTCCATAGTACCTAGCTTTCACCCAGATGCAAAAGTTTCAGGAAAGGCAATCAAAGGATCAAAGGCTCTTGTGAATATATAACAAGAGACTCAATTTATCTGTGTTTCTGCAAGTAAGGCAGAATTCCATACTAGAAATTATATATAAAAAAATTTCGGCTACAGTGATCCACTAATATTTATATTGTTTATACTAATTACTTATACTACTTATTTACTTCATTATTTATTCATGTTTATTAGATAGAGCAGTTAAAATCTGTCCAGTATGGGTAGCTTCATCCCAGGTATATCACAGACAATCACGTGAGCCTTATGAGATCTCACAACCATTCTATAATCCAAGTGCGTCTGTAATAATTCTAACACTTATAGATCTAAGTTATTTCTTCATATTCTGTCAGCAACAATCATTCAAATCAACAAATATGTATTAAATACTAAGTTATTGAAGACATAAAATAGTGCACGCTCTCAGACTTCCGGAAGTCTATGAGGAGTCAGACACATCATAGAGGAGTGTAGAGATATAAATAAACTGAAGCACAATAGTGGCACATAGTAGGGACAAATAACTCAGCCAGGAGAGAGTGAATTAAGGGAAGAGAATTCCTTCTGTAAATAATGGCTGAGTTTAGGCCAGCTTCCTTTGAAATAGCAACTCCACTTCTAAGCTTTTATCCTACGGAGATATCACACAAATATGGAAAGATACGTGTCCAAATGGCTTCATTGCTATATTTTAACAAAAACTTTAGAATCACCCTAAATGTTCATTAGCATAATGGAAGTTGAGTAAATTATATACTTAAAACATGTTGAACAATGTGCAGTCATTGAAAGTGATAGTATAAACTTATGTTAATTAAAAGGCAATAATTTTCAGAATGTTGGGGGAAGAAGCAGGTCACAGAATGCATGTGAGATACCGTTTATGTGAAATGAAATAACATCAAAATACTGCCATTCCATGTGGTGTAGTTTCTGATTACTTTTTACTTCTCTTCTGTTGTACTTACTTTGCTCAGGTTTTAGTCATTTTCCCAAATCCAAAACAGTTATTTGAAATGTGTAAGAGTAATAGATCCCTTTTAAAAGATACATAATATTGTCTAACTCCCATCCTAGTGACTAACAGTAGTACTTTAAATACTTTTGTTCTTTGCCGATATTTACAGGTAAATTCAATGAATAAAAATCTTTATTTTAGAATTTGAATGAATATCTGTCAATAATTTTTATATTAAAAATAATTATAATCATAATTCTATAAACACAGAATTTCATTGCCAACACTACCATGCTAGGACTTAACCTTGCCCAAATCACCTAAAATACTAGATATTTAAATAGTTAAAAAGTAGAATTCTAATATTTGGCTATAAGTGAATGACTAATTTGATATTCTCATTTTTTTGGTATTTCTTCACTTAATTCGTTTTTAAAATATGAATGTCGTTCATATCTACCTATTTTGTGATCTTCTTCTACATAATTTTGTAGCTTTTAAACTTCATGCAAAAGAACATATCATTAAAAGGTTAATAGTTTATATGGTATATTGTAGGGGCCAGCCCCATGGCGCAGCAGTTAAGTGCACATGTTCCACTTCTTGGTGGCCAGCGGTTCGCCGGTTCGGATCCTAGGTGTGGACATGGCACCCCTCGGCACATCATGCTGTGGTAGGCATCCCACGTATAAAGTAGAGGAAGATGGGCACTGGATGTTAGCTCAGGGCCAGTCTTCCTCAGCAAAAAGAGGAAGATTGGCAGCAGTTAGCTTAGGGCTAATCTTCCTCAAAAAAAAAAAAAAGATAATATAGTATATTGTAGTTTAATAGTATTTTAGAAATTATTCCATTAGTATTAAAATGGCTGATATTAAAATGCCTTGAAATTCACTTTGTGGTAAATGTTACCAAGCAACTTGAATTAATTTTTTATCAAAGAACATTCAAAGCAAATATAAATTTAAAATGTGGCTATGTTCAAAGCGTTGACATTTCTATGAGTTGATATACATGGTTAAAAATTTATATACAATAAGTTAAATTTGAAATAGGATATTCCTCTTACACTAAGAAATATCTAATTGTATCACTCTTAAAAACTTCCTATTAGGTTCAGATAAGCTGTATTGTCCTCATTTTGCAAATAGAAAACAACATATAAGAGATGGTCATCTAGTTCTTTGCTTCATTCATAAAATAAAAATTATTTGTTCCTACTCTGCTGGATTTTGGGCTGCAGCCTAAAAAGTCAAGTCTCAGTTCCTCTTCTCAAGAAACTCATGGTCTAAAAACATCCTCTGGTTCTTCGGTCACTTCGCACCTTCTGCTTCACCTCAGGACCAGCGGGCTAACTTCTACTTTTCTGTTTTAGTCTCAGCTCTAGAATCACCCTTTTCAAAAAGTGTTTGTGGATGTTCCTGCCACCCTCCACACAACAGATGGATGTTAGCGAATTCTTCTATGTGTGGCAAACATCATGGGCCCCCCTCTTTATAATAATTATCTTTCTATATTTCACATGTTACATGTTGACTTATTTTACTTTACTTACCCATTTGGCATCTGCAGGACCTAGAAGAGTGTTTGAAATAATATTAATTTGATATTTCCCAAGAGTATTCTCATGTACTCAAAAGGTTTGCACATTCTTACAAATTCTAAGGAAATGCACTTCTATTTCCGGTGCCATTTACTTTTTTAACTTCCCATTTTTCCTTTTTGAAATCCCTTTTAATTAACTCCACATGGGAATTAATCTTTCACAAGTTCAGTTCTCATTGAATCCTTAGAAAGCAGGTGAGGGAGGTTATCAAGTAATTTCAATAACTATCCCTTTTTCCTCTCTTTGACTTTATTTTAGGAATTTTGAAAATACAAAACCAGTAAAAACAAGCACTCATATGTCAATTTCCCAGAATTATCCACGGTTAATATTTTAGTATATTTGTTTCCGGGATTATTCCACATACATAAAGCACAATTAGATCCCCTCCTCCTTTTCCAGATATAATGACTTTTGTAGGTTTGATGTGTAGACATCTAGTCCATTTTTAAGCATTTATATTCACATAGGAATGGCAATAGATCTTATTTAGTATTACTTTGTGGTTTTCAAATTTTTTTTAGTTTTACTTAAATGGCATTATGAGACATGACCTATATTACATTTCTTTCCTTTCACTTAGTAATTTTCCAGAGATCCTTCAGTGTTATTACATAGAGATTTAGTTCTTTTAATTGCTGTAGAGTTTTTCAGCCAATAGGTATTCCATATATTCCTCATCCCTTTGTCTATTGATAAAACATTTAGGTTGTGTCAGTTTTTCATTGTCACAAACAATGCTTCAGTAAGTTTCTTTTAACATTTTGACATTTCTTAGTCTCCAGAAATGCTTTTCTAAGAAAAATCCATTAGAGAGTTACAATAGTGAACGTAAGGAACATGTTTTTTCAATTTACTATTTATTCCAAAGTTGTATCACTTTATAGTCCCACTCAATGCTTGATCTACTCAGCTCCTTAAAAAAATATATTTTTTCTCTCTCTGTCTCAAACAATTCATAAACTATAGTTGAAAGTTTGTTTTTCCTATATAACAGCTTCTATAAAGTTTTAGTGCTCTTTACTTTAAGAAACTTTAAATAAAACCATCTGAGAAAGGCTATCGGGAGAAAAACACCACAGAGTTCAGTAGCCATCTCAACAGATATATGTGGGAAATTCCAGGAAGTATAAGCTTCATCTGCTTGGCAAAATGCGAATTTACAGACAGTCTACTCCACACATTATTTTAATGAACACTTATTAAACAAATACCTTTTTATGTCTAGAATAAACAGAGCACTGAGCTGTGTGAGTGGGAGGGAACAGACAAGGTATGAGCAGAGACCAGGGAGATAGATTTTGATCATCTGGAGCTTACACTATCTTACAGCTAATTCTGTTACCAGCACTATGTAGCTAACGCCTGGGCAGAGGTCTGTCTCCTGTTGTAGCACCACATATCCAGGCTAATACCTCGTCCTCTCTTTGCAGCTTAATTTGATCCTACACCAAATGTTTTATCTTCCAGAGACCTTGAGCATCATCACCAAAATTTTCTGAGCCTTAAAAATAGCATTGACTGACTCAGGGGCCCCATGGTGAACAACAGTTTAATCCGGTTTGTGAATTTCATAGCCATTTTCATTTTTCTTATTGCTTTCCGCATCAAAAATAATGAGGACTTTCTTACTAACATGTAATTCTATTTGCCTCTTTTATGTATACTCTATATTCTTTCTGCTCTGTGGGGTTATTTGTGACAGCCGAAGTGAGTGAGCAATGAGTAAATAATATAATTGTAGAATGTATCAGTTGTCTTCACCATGTTTTAAAATCAAAGAACACAGCAATTTAAAACATTTTTCAAGGGGCTGGCCTGGTGGCTTAGTGGTTAAGTTCACACACTCTGCTTTGGTGGCCTGAGGTTGGCAGGTTTGGATCCAGGGCAAGGACCTAGCACTGCTCATCAAGCCACGCTGTGGTGGCATCCAACATAAAATAGAGGAAGATTGGTACAGATGTTAGCTCAGGGCTGATCTTCCTTACCAAAAAAAAAAAAAAAAAAAACATTTTTCAATGCTTCATTGTAATCCTTCTCCAGGTACTGATTAGGCACCACTAGATGTAAATGCCCAGTGACTCTAACCGCTCGCTAATATTTCAGTTTTTCACAGCTACTGCAAAGAGGGAAATAGCCCTAAGCTTTAACTGCATTTAAAAAATATTATTGTATTTTTTTCTCAGTGATTCACACATTCTTTCATTCATTCATCGGTGTAGCCTACATACATTTATAAAGCACCTGGCCAGGCACTTTTATATTTGCTGGAGCTATACCACTGTGTAAGCACAAATTCCAAACTCTCTGGAGGCTCATATTCCATTGGGACTTTTCTTAGCGTTTAAAATGTCTCTTCATGTATTACATACATACTCATGCTGTAATGACTAAGTTAAATCACATTTTTCTTAAAGGTCTTATTTCTTCATATTTAACTTCAGTTAAGATTTGCCAAAGGGAACACATGGCTTACATAAAGATTTCCCATATGAGCTGAGAACTGCTTCTTGTCTCGTGCAATGCTCTAACATAATTGAGAACATTCCACTGTTGGATACTTTCAATATTTTTATTCATTGCACCAAACATGGTAGAGCTCTATTTAATGTTCCATGCATGGAAAATGGTGAATCATTTATAACAACAACTCAAAAGTGGTCACCAAAAGAATTCCGCTGTAACCTCATATCAAAGTTTTCAGCACCATATTTCCGTTTGCTTAGATACATCTCCACTTTTAAGCCAGAAACCAACCTTGTTAAATTTAAGATATTGTATCTCTTTTGTGTCCCTTCATAAACCAATCAGTGGTGGAACTTTAGAAAAATGTTTCATCATTTTGTTGATAAATTCTTTGAAAAATTAAACTTGGAACAACATTTTGAAACTCGTATCATGTCATTTTAAAGAGTTGTTCATCATGGCCATTAGTGGTGTTCCCATATATTGTGGCTCTTCTAGGCAAATGATTAGGTTGCAATTTCCTACCACTTAAAGACAGACATGACCATTAGTTTGCTTTAGCCAATGAAATCAAAGTCACATAGCAGTTACAGGTGGAAGAGATTGATTGATAGTGTCAGATTTGAACTTTTACTTCCTTGCTGCAGAAATCCTGTATGTGTAGAGATGAAACCTTTGCCATGTTTAATCCTTGGTATAAATAGGGCCCTCCTGCCAACTCCTACTAGACATACAGCATGAGCAAGAAACGTTTTAAATATTGAACTAAATTTTATGTTCTTTGTTATGAACTATAACCTTCCCATTATGCTATGTTAGAGGGAAAATGACATTTTTTTATATTGAATTAGAGACAGATAAAGAATTAAATTTAAAATGTATTGGTTTAGATTTCCTCTTCAAATATTGGTAGATGAAGCTCTAATTAAAGGTATTTTTATATTTCCCAGTAATTGCTCTTCTAAATTGTAAACAAAAAATGAAAAGGAAGGAATGAAAAAATCTTTCCTCAGGTAGATCTATAGCACATGCCAAATTATCTCATTATGGTCTAATCTTCACAACACAAAAACGATGCTCAAATAATGCTGTTTGAGTTTTCTTGTATTCGGTTAAGTAAAACTTGGTTTAAACAAACTTTGTTTATAGAGCACTTTCCTTATTATATTTGTTAAACACTTACTGTTATTAAACACTATTCTCCATACTGGAGTACTAGAAACACTTCTATTTGTTCAATAACTTCTTAAATCCTAAGTTTTAACAGTGAAAATTTAATAGATTTTCATTATATTTTACAGCAAAATATTGAAGATATTCTAAATTAACTCTAAGTTAGCCCTGCAAGGTGATTCAGGAAAAATTTATTCTTTGTAGTAAAATACAAATAGGAGTTGCTATTTACTTTATGTTGTTTTAGTAATGTATGTTAATTTGCACAAATTTTGACAATCTTGCAATAAAGAAATATCATTTTTGCTGTTAACCTTGGCTTTCCCAAATATATGTGATCATGGTAACTTTCTTTCACCCATCACCTATTGAGAGCCCAAGAAACTAGTATTTTTCATTGAACAATTTGGGAAAATTTAGTATTACAGATTTACATAGAATGAATGATGTGTAGCGAGCAGAATCGGGAGTTTTAGGTATTTGAGGTTTTTGAAGTCAGAAAAATTTATCCAGCTGTTGAGAATTTAATTAAATATAGCACTTTATATTACTCCAAAGTTTAGAGAAAAAGGAAAGTTCATATCTTGTCTGCATCACTTAACCCAGCTGCGAGGACTTGGGCGAGTTATTTTAGCTGTAATTTTTTATTTCCTCTTTTTAATATGGGTTGCTGGTGGTAATAACACTTAGTACATTGAAATGATAAATATTTGAGGTCTCTTGTCTAAATCTCCTACCTCAATAACTTGTGGCAGGTCTGAAACACAAAATATGCATTTTCTCATCTATTAAAACAAAAGACAATAACTGTGTCAGTTTTGGTTTGCTATTTTCCAAAGTGGTTGTACCGTTTTGCATTCATACCAGCAATGTGTGATATTTCTCGTTCCAGTACATTCTTGCCAACACTTTATTTTCAGACTTTTTAGTTTCAGCCATTCTAGTAGGTGTGTAGTTGGATCCAGTTGTGGTGTTAATTTGCATTTGTTCAGTGAACATTTACTCATACGCTTATTTGCCATTCATATCACTATTTTAGTATAGTGTCTGTTCACATATTTTGTGCATTTTTAAGAGTGTTGGTTGAATTCATATTATTCTTCTTAGGGCATTGTGAGAGCTCATTGTGAGAGTACATACTAGATTCAAGTCCTTTATCAAATATGTGTTTTTCTCTCATTCATATTTTGCTCTTTATCTTCAATGATAGCTTAAGTTTTAAATTCTAGATTGGGTCTTAGCTTCACTCAACTCCTTAAGATAATTATTTCTTCTGTTTCAAGATTTTGTTCTAACACTTGATGTGGCTTCTGAAAATTCAATTGTTGCTCTTCTTTTGGATATAGTATTTTATTTTCCTTTTCAGAAGCTTTAAGATGTTTTATTTGTTCAAGATTCATTTTTTTCTTATCATGTATCTAGATGCAAATTTATTCTACTCAGGGGCTGATGTATTTTTCGAACTTGAATAGGCAAGAATTTTATCACTTCTGGTATATCCACCACCATTACCTACATTAAAATCACCCTGCTCCCATTTCCCTGATTCCTGTTTTGTTAGACTTTCTTATTCTGGTTTCCATGCCTCTTATCCACTCATTTAGATTTTCCATTTTTTATCCTTCTTTGCTTTTTCATAATTATTTAGTTCACTAATTATCTTTTCAAGCTGTGCTAAACTGTGGCTTTACTTGCTTATGAAATTTTAAAATCTGCCTTTTTTATTTCCTTATAATACTTAAAAATTTTTTATATTTGTTTTGATTTATTATCTTGCAACTTTGCTCATTTATAAAACATATTTTCTATGATCTTGATGATTATGGTTCAGTTATCAGTCTTGGGAATTCTAATTCTCTTCCTTTATGCTTTTGAATCTAATTCATGGTGGAAATTTTGTTCTTGTATTGTGCAATTTTGGATAAAGAGTGTACTTTCAGTGGCATATTTTTCTCCTGTGAAAATTTCATTTAGTTTCAGTTCTGGTAATATACTTTCAGAGCATCCAACAAATGAATGATTAGACAAGTTGTGGTACATATCTTGGAATAATAATAAGGATAAGAAGAACAAACTATACATGAAACAACTTGGGTGAATCTCTAAGGAATTACGGTATATGAGAAAGCCAACTCCAAAGGACGACCAGCTGTAAGATTCCATTTAAACATTTGGAAATGACAGAATTTTAGAGTGACAAAGAGTTTAGTGCTTGCCAGTTATTGGGGTTGAAAGCAGAGTGGAGGGGTGAGGTAGGGGAAGAATGGTAGAAGGGAGATGGGTATGTTATATTAAAGATAACATGGAAGATCATCGTTGTAATGACACTCTTCAGTATTTTAACTCTTGTGATGGAGATGAGAACCAACATGTGATAAAATTCTATTAAACTAAATAAACACACACTTAGACATATGAGTATAAGTAAGTAAAGCTAGAGAATATTGAATAAGGCCTGTGAATTGTATCAATGTCAGTGTCTTGGTTGTGATGCGATACTGTAATTTTACAAAATATTACCATTGTGAGAAACAGGTAAAGTGTACACAGGACTTCTTTGTATTATTTCTTGCAACTGCATGTAACTGCATGTAAAGCTACAATTACCTCAACAAAAGTCAAATTAAACATAGAACATATAAAGAAAAAAGGCAATCCACCATCTAGGAAAAGGCATTTGCAGCCCGTATAACTAAAAAAGGATTAGTAGAGAGAATTTAAACAAAACTCATATAAATTAATAAGGAAAAGAAAAAAATAATAGAAAAGATAATCCAGGGAAAAACATTTATAAAAATATTTTTAAAGACAATTCAAGAGGAAGAAATCAGGATTCTTAATAAGCATAGGAGAAGTTGTCCAACCTCACTAGTAATCAAGAAAATTAAAATTAAAACAACACGATATGATTTCATATCCCACAGTTGGAAAAAACCAATATTCAATAAGAGTATTAGCATGGGTAGAGGAAAATAACAAAAAATATTTCTGATAATATAATTGGCAACAATCACTTTGCAGAGAAATTCAGCAACTCGTGTAAGTGTTGAAATGTATATACCATAAGAACTGATAATCTCACTTCTGCAAAGGCAAATTTGGTTCATGTCCAATTTAAATTCTTCACCAAAATTTTCATCATATCCAAGATTCCCAGGATACAGCTCCTGTATTATTTACCAAAGTTTTGCAAGCATGGGTTTTCTAAAAGAAGTTAAAATGGTAACTTCATTCACAAAATTTTTCTTTAAAATGTGTAATAAGTTACATGTCTTTTTATACATATGAAAGAACTGAAATGTTGGGGAACATACAGATTTCTTTGGAAGCTGGTATGATTTAGAAACCTACCATTTGTTTTACTATTTGACCCAGAAATTCCTGTAAATATGTGTAGTTGAAATCAACATTGTCTATTCAACAAGAACATTCATTTACACTTTGAAGTGTTATGCTGATAACTTAAGAATGTATTCGTGGATATAAGGTACTATATTTTGTTTGTCATTCATGTCAAGTTTAATCTCAGTTATGATGTAGCACCATATAATGAGAACCAGACAAAAAGAATTAAATGAGGCAGGTAAAAATTATAAATTGAAAAACAGGTTTTTAAGAGATAGAATAACATTCTTGGTATATTTATATCCTGGCACATTACTAAGGACATAGGTGGCTTGAAAGAATTAGTGAATGCTTTTCTTCAGGCAAGAAATCTGTGTGCCTAATAACCTGGATAGAATTTTTAAAGTTTTAAAAGCCATTATTAAAATTTCTCATGGGCAAGAGAATATTTAACTCATCTTTGTATCCCAAGTATGTAGCACAATATATATTCAATAATCACAGATTGAATAAAATGAATCAAACAAAATCATAGCAGAATAAGAAATCTAGAGATACCCTGCTTATTCAGATGCTGATGAAAAGCCAGTAAATATAAAGTTTGTAAAATACTTAACCCTACACTAATCTTTCAACAATTCTAAATATATGGTGGGAAGTCATCTTGGCAGGAATAAGACTAACTATAGGACTACGTAGGTGTCAATCATGAAGTTATCAATCATAACATTTTAGAAAATAACTTATTGACTTGATGCCACCTGGATTCCAAGATGACAAGTCCCTATGTGTAGCTGGCAATATCTAACAGTGAAAAAAGATCGGGAGAAAAACTGAAGTTAGTGAATAGTAAAACAAGGGGGCAGTTTGATGTTAAAATTACTTTTTTATTTTTGACTTGAGCAGTTTTATTTAACTTCTCTAGAACTGTTGACTATTTTTCCCCCCTGGGTAATTTGTTTTTATTGAGGTCATAATAGTTTATAATATTGTGAAATTTCAGTTGTACATTGTTATTTGTTAGTCACCATATAAATTACTTTTTTTAACAAGGTAAACTACTAAATTCTGACACTCCATTAGATGGCAAAATAAAAAATATTTCCTTTAATATTTTGCATTACCTATTTCTGAAAGAATCAGTTAAGTATGATACTTAGTAAAATTGGACATTTCCAGTTTTTCTGGGTAACTTGTAAATACTAAGAAATCGATCATATGTGAGACTAGGAATAGAGTTCCACTTAAAATGTAATATATGTCAGATCACAACAAAAGCAATACAAGGGAATTAAGAGGTACAGAAGGCGCTCACCTCAACTCCATAAACAGGAGTAATGGCAGGTTAAAGGAGTTGATGTGTTCTGTTTAGAATCAGTCCTCTCCCAACTTCCATACTCCACTGGGAGAACAGAAGAGGGAACTTCAGTTCTCTGCATCAATCACCCAGTTGCACTTCCCCTCACCCTATCCTCTATCAACACTCATAGCCATAACCACCATCTGCCTTGTGACTAATAAATAAAAATCCCTTTACCTCATCTAACTAAGTCCTCTCAAGAAACACAGAACTTCCAGTTAATCTCCCATCCCCTAGACATCTTTTCTATACAAGCCTATACAGCTGTTTTTCTGATTCGCATTTCCCACTGTTTCCAAATTTTGAAACCCTTCCACTGACTCCTTTGGAACTCATTGTAAATACATCAGTAAAATCTTACATATTCTCAGCATAATCTCTGATATTCTCCTCACCCTCTTCCTCTAACTAAAACCCTGTTATCCCCTGACACCACCACTGTCTGATCACCACTTCCTCTCTTCTGAGAGACCTCTGATATCTGACTCCGGGAGTTCTTTTGCACCACAAAGACCTGCATCCAACAGAGATCTTAGTATCTTGATTTTGTCTCTTTCTATATCAATCAAAGTCCAATAGGTAAACAAAAATCATTTTGGGTATTGTAGGATTGCAGAATTTGCCACCTCAAAATGCATTTCTTTGACTTGATTATTTTTAAGAACAAAAGATACAGGAAGAAACTTTGACCATCCCCCTGACTGCCTAAAGGAATTTAAGATAGAAGGCCTCTTTTAGGAAGGAGCTATCACCATAGATAACTATGGTATAATGTAAGCTACATGAGGTCAACAGGGAGGAACCTAGCAAGGCCCATTTGGCTAAAGTCTTCTTTATGCTCGATTGTCTTTGCAAGGCATGACAAACAGTTGTTTACCAAACATTTGCTTTTCCATCTCCATTTAAGTTGCCTTTCTCCCCTTTGAAGTCCCAAACCACTACCCTAAATATCTTCCTTTGTCTTTCACTGAAAATAATATTTAAGGTGGTGGCTTCAGCCATTTTGGTGAGTTACCCAGTTTTCCTGGGTCTCTCCCATGTGTACTTGTTAGTAAGCTTGTTTGATTTTCTCCTGTTACTCTGTCTCTTATCAAATTAATTCTTAGACCAGCCAGAAAAACCTAGAAGGGTAGAGGAAAATTTCTTCCTCCTATACAGTATTTAAATCAGATGGAATTTAATGCAAGACATTGGCTATAATGTGATGGAGAAGGCAAGTAGGATATCATTAAATAACTCAGAGATTACCAACAGCAGGAGGGACTTCCAGGCTGGTAGGACAGAAGAAAGGGGCTGCATTATTATAGATCAGTAACAAGAATCAACCAGTGGAAACTGGCAACATAGTGGATGTGTATAGTGAGATGGAGCCATAGATGTAAACTAGCACTGTCAGAAGGTCAACCTGAGACTAGAAGGATGAAAAGAAAGCACTGTTGTTTCTTCTTTTATCACTCATTCATTCGTTGAATCCAGCCATAAGTGAGCTGACATGAGTGTCTATGAAACACTTTCCGCAAGGTCAACTACCCTGCAATAAATACTAGGAAGGACAGGAAAGGCAATGCCTAATCTGAAGGCAAATGGACCCTAGACCAAAGAGTCCACATATTTTTTCACCCAGCAGCCATTCTCACCTTTCTACCCATATTTAACTTTCATCACAACTCAATATCCATGCTTAACATGAAGCAACTACGCATAATACAAATGAAGGTGCTCTCACTCTCTCCCAAAATCCAGTCCAGCAAATTGTCTACCTCTGGTTACTGTCTAAAGGCAATATATAGCCTTTCCCGTTAAATCCAGACATGGCTCTTCATAGTCTGATGACCTTTAATCTCAAGCATAAAGCAAAACACTACCAATAATCTACATAAAAAAGAAGAAAATGAAGTGAAACTACACCATCTGTCAGTCGTCGGGTGTCATACTGTGGTGGCTGCGTATTGCTGTAATGCTGAAAGCTATGCCACTGGTACTTCTTCTTTTTTTTTTAATTAATTAATTTTTTTTTAATTTTTATTTTTTCGGATGTACATCATATTTCAAATTCTGTATACATTACATCATGTTCACCACCCGAACACTAATTATAGTGCATCCCCTCACATGTGCCCCTAATAACCCCTTCCCCTCCCCCCTCCCCCCTTCCCCAATGGTAACCACCAGTCCAATCTCCAATGCTATGTGTTTTTTTATGTTTTTGTCTTTTTAATCTTCTACTTATGAGTGAGATCATATGGTATTGACTTCCTCCCTCTGACTTATTTCACTCAGCATAATACCCTCAAGGTCCATCCATGTTGTCACAAATGGCCGGATTTTGTCATTTCTTATGGCTGAGTAGTAGTCCATCGTGTATAAATACCACATCTTCTTTATCCATTCGTCCCTTGATGGGCACCTAGGTTGCTTCCAAGTCTCGGCTATTGTGTATAATGCCACAATGAACATAGGGGTGCAAGTATCTTTATGCCTTTGTGTTTTCAAGTTCTTTGGATAAATACCCAGCAGTGGAATATCTGTATCATATGATAGATCTATCCTTAATTTTCTGAGGATACTCCATACTGCTTTCCATAGTGGCTGCACCAGTTTGTACTCACACCAGCAGTGAACAACGGTTCCCTTCTCTCCACACCCTCTCCAACATTTGTTGTTTCCTGTCTTGTTAATTATAGCCATTCTGACTGGAGTGAGGTGATACCTCATTGTAGTTTTGATTTGCATTTCCCTGATAGCTAATGATGTTGAGCATCTTTTCATATGCCTGTTGGCCATCTGTATCTCTTCTTTAGAGAAATCTCTGTTCAGATCTTTTGCCCATTTTCTAATTGGGTTGTTGGTTTTTTTGTTGTTGAGCTGTATTAGGTCTTTGTATATTTTGGATATTAACCCCTTATCTGATATGTGGTTTGCAAATATCTTCTCCCAATTGTTAGGTTGTCTTTTAGTTTTGTTGATGGTTTCCTTTGCTGTGCAGAAACTTTTTAGTTTGATGTAGTCCCATTTGTTCCTTTTTTCTTTTGTTTCCCTTGCCCGGTCAGACATGGGACTTGAGAATATGCTGCTCAGACCAGTGTCATAGAGTGTACTGCCTATGTTTTCTTCTAGAAGTCTCATGGTTTCAGGTCTTACATTCAAGTCTTTAATCCATTTTGAGTTGATTTTTGTGCATGGTGTAAGGGAATGCTCTACTTTCATTCTTTTGCATGTGGCTGTCCAGTTTTCCCAACACCATTTATTGAAGAGACTCTCCTTTCTCCATTGTATGCTCTTGGCTCCCTTGTCGAATATTAGCTGTCCATAAATGTCTGGGTTTATTTCTGGGCTCTCAATTTTGTTCCATTGATCTGTGTGTCTGTTTTTATGCCAGTACCATGCTGTTTTGGTTACTATGGCTTTGTAGTATAATTTGAAATTGGGGAGTGTGATACCTCCAGCTTTGTTCTTTTTTCTCAGGAATCCTTTGGCTATTCGGGTCTTTTTTTGTTCCATGTAAATTTTAGGATTCTTTGTTCTATTTCTCTAAAAAATGTTGTTGGAACTTTGATAGGGATTGTGTTGAATCTACAGATTGCTTTAGGAAGTATGGACATTTTAACAATGTTAATTCTTCCAATCCAAGAGAACGGAATATCTTTCCATTTCTTTGTGTCTTCTTCAATTTCTTTCAACAATGTCTTATAGTTTTCAGTGTACAGGTCTTTCACCTCTTTTGTTAAGTACATTCCTAGGTGTTTTATTCTTTTTGTTGCAATTATAAATGGGATTGTATTCTTAATTTCTCTTTCGGCTACTTCGTTGTTAGCGTATAGAAACGCAACTGATTTTTGTACATTGATTTTGTATCCCGCAACTTGACTGTATTCCTTTATTATTTCTAAAAGTTTTTTAGTGGACTCTTTAGATATAAAATCATGTCGTCTGCTAAGAGTGATAGTTTCACTTCTTCTTTTCCAATGTGGATCCCTTTTATTTCTTTTTCTTGCCTGATTGCTCTGGCTAGGACTTCCAATACTATGTTAAATAAGAGTGGCAACAGTGGGCATCCTTGTCTGGTTCCTGTTCTTAGAGGGATAGCTTTCAGTTTTTCTCCACTGAGAATGATATTTGCTGTGGGTTTGTCATATATGGCCTTTATTATGTTGAGGTATTTTCCTTATGTACCCATTTTATTTAGAGTTTTTATCATAAATGGATGCTGTATCTTGTCAAATGCTTTCTCTGCATCTATTGAGATGATCATGTGGTTTTTAGTCTTCAATTTGTTAATGTGGTGTATCACGTTGATAGATTTGAGGATGTTGAACCATCCCTGCATCTCCGGAATGAAACCCACTCGATCATGATGTATGATCTTTTTAATGTATTGTTGTATTTGATTTGCTAGTATTTTGTTGAGGATTTTTGCATCGATGTTCATCAGTGACATTGGCCTGTAATTTTCTTTTTTTGTGTGTGTTGTCCTTGTCTGGTTTTGGTATCAGGATAATGTTTGCTTCATAGAAGGAGTTAGGAGGCCTGCCCTCCTCTTCAATTTTTTGGAAGAGTTTGAGAAGCATAGGTATCAGGTCTTCTTTGAATGTTTGGTAGAATTCACCAGGGAAGCCATCTGGCCCTGGACTTTTATTTTTTGGGACGTTTTTAATTGCTGTTTTGATCTCCTTACTGGTGATCAGTCTATTGAAATTTTCTACGTCTTCTTGGTCCAGTTTTGGAAGGCTGTATGTTTCTAAGAATTTATCCATTTCCTCTAGATTATCCAATTTGTTGGCGTATAGCTTTTCATAGTATTCTCTTATTATCTTTTGTGTTTCTGAGGTGTCCATTGTAATCTCTCCTCTTTCATTTCTGATTTTATTTATTTGAGCCTTCTCTCTTTTTTTCTTGGTGAGTCTAGCCTAGGGTTTGTCAATTTTGTTTATCTTTTCCAAGAACCAGCTCTTGGTTTCATTAATTTTTTCTATTATTTTTTTAGTCTCTATTTTGTTTATTTCTGCTCTGATTTTTATTATTTCCTTCCTTCTGCTGATTTTGGGCTTTGTTTGTTGTTCTTTTTCTAGTACCTTTTGGTGCACTTTTAGATTGTCTATTTGGGATTTTTCTTCTTTGTTGAAGTACGCCACCACTGGTATTTCAAATACCAGTAGGGTCACCCATAGTGGGCAGGTTTCAGTGGAGCTTCTAGACTAAGACAGACTAGGAAGAAGAACCAGGCCACCCACTTCCAAAATAATTGGCCTTGAAAACTCAATGAATGACAGTGGAGCACTGTCTGATATAGTGCCAGAAGATGCGACCATGGCGCCAAAATACCAAGCATGGTCCTGCTTTACTATACACAGGGTCACTAGGAGTCGGAATCAATTGATGGCACTAACAACAAAATGTAAGAGAAAAAAGAAACTGTGGAATTGAACCCTTATGGGACATATTTACTTTCAATATAATATTAAAGCATGTGCCAAATAGAAATGAAGGATAATAAAATTCAATAAGCAAATATGGAGATGGGACACTAATTTCTCCAGGTTCTCATTGAAATCTGCTTTGAACAATAATAACAGAAATTCTTCAGATTTAAATAGTGCTTTAAAGCCTTTGTCTTAGAAGTAATATTCTCTGAAATACGTTTCCTATGTGGATATTGCAGTGACTTTTGTTAAAAATGCTTGCCACCTCACAGCTGTTCTTTAAGCTATCATTCTGTCAGTTTTCTTTTAAACCATTATTTATGATGCACATATAACTTTTATTTTTTCAGGAAAAGTATCTCAGATGAGAGAACAATACTAGAAGCTACTTAAGAGTGAAGCATGTACCATATGTTGTATTATGTGACCTTTATATGGATTTTCATGTTTGGCCATAATGTGGATACATGTGTTAAGGATATTACAAAAATTATTATATTCAAACTAAATTACCAACATTATCTCTTTTGCTTTAGATTATCTTATATTGTGCAGACTTTAACAAAGGAATCTTTTAGAAAGTTTGTATCAAACAACATTATGGACATTTCCCCAATTTTTGCTAATGTTATATTCAAATTTGAATTCAGATAACTTTCATGATGCACTGATTATGTACAGAATATAACAAGCAGAAAGCACTAGAAAAATATATAAAAGAGCAAGAGTCAGGGTGACTGTGCTGGTGAGGGCAAAAGAAGATAAGCAGATGTCAAGGGTGAGAAATGGATAATTATTGCAAATATCTAGGCTGAATTTATGAAAACCAAATCAAATCCTTCTGTCTGTATAAATTTCCATATTCTAAACTTCTCCTTAATATACTTCATGCTTTGTTAATTAATTTGTCACTGGTTCTTTTAATTGGTGGGCAAATTCTGCTAGACAAATTGAATTATTTAAGCAAAAGTCCCTCCTACAAGGTGACTCTGATTTAGCAGCTTATGCTTCTCCTGAATTAAACTTATTTTTCAAGCTGTAGCAACACTTAAATCCCTTGGTTCACATATATTAAAAAATAAAACATTGCTATATTTAATTTAATAAAATACCTTGACTTTTACAAAGCATTTCATTTAATTCACCTTGATATTTCTTCAAGACTTCATATACATAATAAACAATTGATAGCAGGATGACTAATTCAAGCAGAAGTTATGAATACATTTTTTATTTTTTTTAATTTTATTTATTTATTTATTTTGGTGAGGAGGATTGGCCCTGAGCTAACTTCTGCTACCAATCTTCCTCTTTTTGCTTAAGGAAGGTTGTCCCTGAGCTAACATCTGTGCCAATCTTCCTCTATTTTGTATTTGGGACGCTGACACAGCATGGCTTGATGAGTGGTGTGTATGTCTGTGCCTAGGATCTGAACCCGCAAACCCTGAGCCAATGAAGCAGAGTGTGTGAACTTAACCACTACACCATAGGGCCAGCCCTTTGAATACATTTTTTAAATGCCAATGAATAGCCAGTGTTCTAAGCTCCCACCACTCAGCCTTTATTACAAGTGTATAAATGGTATATTCTTTTCTCTAAAGAAAAGAAAGGCAAAGTTTGCCTGCTTTTCTACACATATTGCTTAGATTTAGGAGCCCTGTGCATATTGAGTACGTGTAAAATGCTATGCAGAAAGAACAAATAATATTAAATTTCTGCCCCCAAAGGAGTTCAGAGCATACTAGGAAAGACTCTCATATAAAATTGTGTTATAAAATTTAGAAGTGAATAAAAAACAGAAATGCTCATAATTAAGCCTAAGGAATATCTAGGTTTATTCAATCTTTGTGTGTGTGGGAGCTTAGAATGATTTATCGGGCAATGACACTCAACCAGATATTAATCTAGAACATTAAGTAGAAAGTATGCTCTCCGAGGAAGGTGGGAAGAACATTCCTGGAGAGAAAACAACGCAAACTAAGGAAAGGATGGAATACAATTAAAAGTATGACTAAAAGTAAAAACTGTTAAACACAATGTGTGAATTATGTTAGTAAAAGCTGTTTTTATTTGATTATAATATGTTAGCAGGACTGGTTTCATGGGCACACAGCCTGTGATGGTTTTAAGTGACATGGAAAGGATTTAGTTAGTTCTTCTGACAGAGGAAGCCACTGCATTGCTGTTATATAGGGGAAGAATTTTGTTGTGGACTGAAGGTTTGTATCCCCTCAAAATTCATATGTTGAAATCCTAATGGCCAAAGTGATGGCATAGGAGGTGGAGCCTCTAGGAGGTGCTTAGGTCATGAAAATGCAGCCTTCATGAATGGAATTAATGTTCTTATAAAGAAATCCATCAATACCCCTCTCGCCTTCTGTTATGTGAAGATATAAGGAGACGTTTACATATGGAAGAGGGCTCTCACCTGACCATGCTGACACTCTGATCTCGGACTTCCAGCCTCCAGAACTGTGAGAAATAAATTTCTGTTGTTCATAAGTCATGGAGTCTGTGGCGTTTTATTATAGCAGCCCAAACAAACTAAGACAGATATGATGTGATTTACACCTTAGTGGCAGTTGGAGATAGTTATAGATAGTTACGAGTAAGGTATGTAAATAAGTGTATATAGATGATAAAGAGAATGTAAATAAATGACATGGTAATAAAGATGAGGAAATAGATTCAAGAATATTCAGCAGATAAATGTGTGTGAACTTAGCAATCAATAGATTGTAAAATTGAAAAAAGAAAGACTTCAACAGATTGAAGCATCTTGATTCCCAAGATGCTAACTTGGGTGGCTTAGTGTCATTAACTGCAATAAAAAATATCAGAGGAAGAGAGGTTACACAAGGAATGAGGATTTCAGATTTGAATGTTTTGTCATTAAAGCACTTTATGTCATTTGAAGATATGTTATAGGCTTGTTTTAATTAATTGAAATCAAGAGAACAATTTAAACTATCTAAAGAGTTAGTAGAAGGTTAGAGGACATAATTACATGCTATGAAAATTAAAGATAAGAAATATTCAAAGAAAAGCCGGTAGAATATGAAGCGATAAGAGCCTGCAGTCTCCTTGGGTGCAATGGTGTGTGAAAAATAGATTAAAACCATTGTAAATGCATCTGAGGTACTTAATGAGTTCAACTGGAAAAAAGCATCCGTTGCATTTGGCAATTGTTGATTTTCATATGTGTAAATATAATTATGTTGTGGATATAGAAGCCAGAGGTAGTAAACTGAGAGTGAATGGGATGTGAGGAAGTGGAAATAGTAAGAAACAGTGCAAAAACGTGAGAGAAATAGAAGGGAAAGATTGTGTTATAGTCGTAGAGATTGCAAGATCGTAGGCATGGCTTTTTATTTTTATTTTATTTTTCTCATTATGGGAGGCCCTTGGGAATGCTCATGGCCCGTGGAGAGAATCGAAGGGATAAGAAGGGACAAAATATCTAGAAGAGAGGAAATAAAGGTAGAAGCAGAGATGAGATGAATGATGGAGAAAGGGAAGTAACAGTGACAATAGCTGTGATTTTTCTCAAGTTGTAGTTTATTCCCCTTGCACAAGAAGAGGGAATCAGGTAATGATACTGATTCAAGATTGGAGTTTTCACTCACTTTATTAGTCGGGAAGAGAAGTCTTCCCTGCTGCACAGAACCAGAGCACCTTATCATTTTCTTTCCATATTCTTCACGGCTAGGCCGTGAATCCTCCTTCTGCAAACACTGTGAGGCCATATTCCTTGTCTATTTCTCACTCTCCCATGAATATCAGGTCTGACACTTAGTAGGTGCTCAGTAAACATTAGTGAAGCAAGAGAAAAGAAAGAAAGAACATAATTAAAGCACAAGGTGACAGACTTACTAGCATGTGCAGCAATAATTGAGCGCGACTGGTAGCACACCAATTGTGAGGCTGCAGAGATGGAAAAAATGCAGGTTACAGAAGATTGTAAAGGTCAGCATAGGTACAAAGGATTTTTTCCTATATCAGAATGATTGTACTTGTGACCAAATAATTTAACTTGCACATTTACTTTTTTTTTCTTCATACTCAGGGTCAATAAGGAATATTTGAGCCAGCATGTAATATTTTTTAAAACTTCACATGAAAATCTGTATTTCAATGCTCTTAAAAAGTACAAGGTCTGATATGATTCTGTTTATAATTTCCCATATGGCAGAGTATGATTCTGCATTTAAACGTGATTCCAAGGAGTTTTGGAGGCATTCATGTAAAGATCTCCGGCAGACAGCAGGATTAAAATCTACTCAGCTAGGAACATCTGTGCCATTCTATGAAGCCAGAAGATTCAGCATGAGTAGGCACCAGATTTTTCTAGACAAATCTAGGAATTCCTGGGAAAAGGCTGTGGGGCTGTGGAGGGATAGAAGCTGGCTTATATCAAGCAAAATTGAAAATAATCAGGGATGACATCTATATTCATTCTCTTTCCTTCTTCCTCTCCCTTTCGCTCTATCCCTATCTCTATCTTTCTATCTCTTACCTCTACCTCGATCTCACATCCTGAATTCCTAAACCCATTGACTCATTGCTATATTTAAGCTTGGGTCCACAAATTTTTTTTAAAAAAATTGTAAAAGTTGAATTAAAAAAATCTGACATCAATTATAGGGGCTAGCACAATGCTAAAGAGTAGATGAAAGAAGTTTTGTTACAATATACCTCGTATTGTATATACCGCTAGGCCTAGTTTTGTGGAGAAAACACTGGAATGTCATTGAGAACTGCTGCAACAGAATTTCACAAATTTAATTGCAGTAGAAGTTGAACTCTTCAATGGCACCCAGCTTATTTCTTCTCCACTTTTTCTTGGTAACGGAACAGGACAAATTCATTATTCTTCTCATCATTAAGTGAGAACCAGAATAATCCAATTATAATTAGAAAAAAAACAATGTGGAGATTCTAGCAGAAAATAATTTTATGTTGAATTATAGAGGAAAACACAGACTTCTAAAAAATTAAGTGGTTTATATATTTTCAAAATTTAGTAATATATTAAATGCTGTTATCCATGAAAGTCATAATAATAAATGTTTTTAAATTGAGCATCATGTTTAGATTTATTTACATATCTTTTCTATCATTACTGTAAAATCAATTTTAGGCCAAATATATTCTTGAGACAGAGGCTCACAGCAGCATTCAGAGCAGTGGTTCCATTTTATTGAATATTTCTAATTTTCACAACACAAAAGTATTGACTTTTATATCACTGAAACACAGCTACAACCACAACAAAACTTTATAAATCTGATGCCACATTTTATCATATCAACTCAAAGAGAATCTTTGATTTTGGTGTTCAGTTCACTTTGCCTTATCAACTTAACTTAGACTTTAGGACAACGTAAGATGATTTCAGACTTCCCTCAGAGGGTTCTTTGAAGCACACAATTAAGAAGAATATTTCATTTAAGAATATGAATTCTCTTTGTGTTACTTTCTATTAAGAACATTTTTGTGCTATTGCTAAAATAGCAGTATTTTAGAGGGAATCAAAATAGTCAATATTGGGGGCTGGCCCGGTGAGGCAAGGGTTAAGTGCGCACATTCCACTTCCTCGCCCCGGGTTCGCTGGTTCAGATCCAGGGTGCGGACGTGGCACCGTTTGGCAAGCCATGCTGTGATAGGTATCTCACATATAAAGTAGAGGAAGGTGGGCACGGATGTTAGCTCAGGGCCAGTCTTCCTCAGCAAAAAGAGGAGGATTGGCAGCAGATGTTAGCTCAGGGTTCATCTTCCTAAAAAAAAAAAATTGTCAATATTTTAGCAACGCATTCTAGATTTAACTACTTGCTAAACATTAATATTGGGTCTAGTTCCAGATTTTAGAAAATAGATTATAACTAAACAACGAAGCAACTTGTGGAAGAAAATTAATCACTTTCACTTTCCAGAAAATAAAGATAAAACATTTCTAAAATTCAATTTTATTAAAATGTCTGATGATATAAATAGGTACATAAAATAATTCCTAGTTTATTTGTGTAAGATTTTTAAAGCATATTAAAAGGTGTCAGTTTCTACATAAAATATCACAAAGAACTTTCAGACTGTCACACTCAACATAAACATTTAAAAGTGTTGTGATGTCTGAATATAATATGTTTGGACAAAATTCTATCATAACTCTAAGTATCCAAGTAAATATTTATTTATTGCTGTTGCAAATATATTCACTTTATCATGTTTATTATGGCATGATAATGGCATAATTCCTATAGCCGTTTATCTGTATAAATGTATATGCTTTCTTTAATATATATTTAATTTAGGGTGTGTTTTTATATGGAATATAAACCCAAACATTCATGCATCCCTTACTTCCCAAATTCTTGGCCTGTTGATTTAATTTTTTCACAGTGTTTTGCTTTAGTGATATATGGAAGAGTTTTCCACCTTTTTGCAAACTTTGCCCATATTCATATTTTAGTTTTCAATTCAATCTATAAAAAATAATTGATGTCAACTAGAGCTGGAGGCCATGGTGGTGGAAGGCAATTCAATGATTATTTACGTTGTTCATAATCTAATGAATAGATAAGTAGAATTAATAAAATTATAAGATAATTTTTATGTCATATCAAAACTCATTTACTATTACATATTTATAGGAAACGTTGCCAGGTACATAAAAAGTGTACTCAGAAATGCTTGTTAACTGAAAGTAAATGAGTATTGTGTAATTTTAAATCATTATTTTATTCATAGTTTTAAAATCATCCAAGCTTTCTTCTGCACTATGCCTAATTCTAGTAAAAATGCCCATACTGATTTTCAGTATCTTTTGCTTTTTCTTAGAAAATAAACATAAAATTAAAACTAAAAGAAAATATTGCTAAAACCCAACAATATTAAAAGTACTAATAGCAACAATAGAAATAGTATTTTACATTTGAAAAAGAGTACAAAGCTCAGACCAAGTTAGCATTCACATAATTTGTACTGAGTTAGTATAGATTTAGTTTGCCTTAATTACTCAATAAATCATTTCCTTTCTGAGTAATGATACGCTCCTCTGAACAGCAGTAGCATCTTTAGATAGCACTGAGCAAGATTAAACTAAAAAATGGAGCCTTGCATAATTATCTTTAAAGCAAATGTTCCTCAAATCCAAAACTCACTAGGCAATTAAATATGTCAGATCCCAAAGTTTGAAGACAAATACGGGATACGTTCTGATTTTCTATCAGATAAACGATAAGGTGTTGTAAGACCTACAGTAACTTCAAAGTTGGAGGAATGGAGTGTATTTGGAATGTCCATATTAATTATATTTTCCAAGTAATTAAATTTTAGCCAGAAAAAAGTGTTGAACTATTTCTCTAAAATGCGCAACATTGTAGTATGTTGTGAGTCCGTATATTTGCTCAAGATATTTTTATTAAATTGAGGGCATAGTATTCTCTGTCAATGACTTGAAATTTAGATGTAGATATGTTAGAGGCAATATATGTGTATTTGGATATACTAATAGATTTTCTCTTTTCTGATGAAATCCGTCATAGCAGCCCATTGCCTGGTCAAGTCTAATGTGTGTTGGCTCAACTTTCTGTGTAAGTGTCTCATTCCTCTCTCTCAAAATTGCACTCAAGGATAGATTTTATTATGTATTTAATGTTTTAAACAATGATTAGTGAAGAGCCTAGTTGAATGTTCATGAATTTAGTCTATCAATTTAAAGTTATGTTTTCTGTAGTAGGTATGAATAGTACCTAGATATGCAATAAACAGGACCTCAGTTTCTTTCAGTTGACCTCATTTTAACTGGGCTTTTGATCCCACCAGACTGGAAGAAAATACTGCCATAGTTGCTTGGGCGACCTTCAATAGGTCTGGAGGCTGCTTTCTATGTCAACTGTGGACATAAGAACCTTTCTCAACATTTGTAAGCACAGATTTCTACGGGCCAGCTGCTTTGCAAGCACCATGCACCAATTTCGTTAGGACGTTTTGGCCCTTCTTCACTGTGCTAAGGACCTCTAAAACCTACGCCTCCATTGCTTCTGGCCTCACAGCCCACGCTCCTTTCTCCAGTCAGGAGATTGGGCTGCTCTCCGCCTTTTAAGTAAATTCTCTCCCTCTTGCTTTTTCTTTCAAAGGTGTTTATCTCTATAGTTTCCTCAACTGCACTTTGTAAAATTCCTCAGTGGGTTTAGATTTCCAGAAATAGTAGCTGAGAAAGGGGTGTATTGTTGGCAAGTTTGCTTTCTTTCCAGTCACAAACCTATCTGTAATCAAGGAAGCATAGCAATTGCTGACTGCTTGAATGACAGAAGAAAAAGTGGAAGTGCAGGGAGAATAAAAAAGGATCTCTAAAATTAGCATAAACAGGTCAAAATATGAGCACAACATCATTTAAATGTGCACAGGAAATAAAGCTTTTTATTAACTATAACTCATGTGATTTTTCCTCTCTAGCCCCCACTCTCTGACCTCAGTGTTCACCTTCATCTAAATGTGTAAGGGAAAGACAAAAACAAGCAAAAATTAACTTATCAATTTAAAGTACCATTATTTTTTTAAGTTAAAAAAATTCTCTTTCTTGTAAATGTGCAAATGTTCAACTTTTGTGACCATCTGTTCCTTTCAAGATGGCATTGGATCGCAGATGCGTCTGGTATTCTGGATCTTTGTTATGGAGCAGCTCCTCTGCTCTTGGGCCTGGATTGGCGAATATTGAGGGGATTTGTCCCCTCTCTGTCTTTTCACGGAGAATTTTTTGGTACCTGTTGCTGGTGTCTATGGTGTTGATCATTTTCCTTATTCATAAAATCCCAAAATACAGGGGTCTCTTCGTCCTAACCCTAACCCTTGACTTATCCTTTGGCCCTTTCTGCACCTACTTTTCCCCTAACCTAACCAGAGTACACTGGAACTTCTAGATCCATTATACACTGCTACAGAGAGTTAGAAGGTCTTCCTCAGGTTCGTCTCCCTGGCAACTTCCCAATAGCCCAGTGATGCTATTGCCTACATGATGTGGGAATTGGGTACACAGTGTCTTTTTTTGTTTTTATAGAGCAATATTTCTTAACACTAACTGAACATTAAAAAACACTTGGTAACAGTTTCAGAAACATGGATGCCCAGGCCCCATTACCAGAGATTAACTTTACTTGGTCTGTGGTAAGTCTTTGCATTGACAAAGTCTTGGGCTTGCCATTACCTCTTTCCCTGTGGCATAGGTTTCCTTATGTCATATGGAACTTCTTCCTGTGAGCCAGTATGAATAGTGTCAGGGATACCCCTTCCAAATTATGGGAAAAAGTCTGTGATTTAGTCTACCAGGATTCACTCTTCTTACGTGAATGGAAGCTAATAGAAAAAACTCTACATGTTTTTATCAAGATTTCAAGATTATTGCCTTAGATTACATTTTAAAAAGAAGCAAAACCGAAGTAAAACTACCCTTGAAACTTAAATCTACCCAATGGCTGTTTTGTTCCAGGCAGCACTTGTTCTCCCTCTTGTCCCTTGATTGAGAGGTTTATAACAGGTCTTGGACTATCAAGGAACATGATTAACAGGGGGAATGAAAATTCATCAAGGTAATATACTCTCGAATGTAATTCTGGTTACTTATCTGTCTACAAATATATTCAATAACAGTCATCACGAGCATTCACATATTCTAGTCTGCTATCAGACACATCTAGCTTGAATTCTAGCTCAACCAGTCACTGGTTAATTACTTCAGAGCAGCTATTTAATTTCTTTGTGCCTCAGTTTCCTTATACTCTTGGAAATAGCACCTTACATTTTCGGTTACAACTACTTTCAGCACATGTGATTTACAGGGGGATGTCCTTACTGTCTGTTCAAAGAACAGAGTACAGTACAGTGTAAGGGCTACTTTGGGTTACTTTGTAGATTGTAGAGCCAGACAACTTCTGATCAAACCCCACCTCTTCCACTTGACATCTGTGTGAATGCTGTCAAGTAAATTAACCTCTCTGTGCCTCAGCTTTCTCATCAATATAATGTGGGTAGTAATAGTGCATCATGTATTACAGTTATTGTGAAGATCTATAAATTAATCTAATCCAAGTTCTTGGAATTCCGAAAGTACTATAAGTGTTCACTGCTATTATTGTGATTATGATCTTTATTATTACTAATACACAATTTTTTATTACAACTAGTGCAAGTCAGTCAACACATATTATCATGATTGTGTCAGGAATGAGTACCATTCAGTTAGAGGAGAATCAAGCCATGACTTATAGTTATTGAGGGATAGGAAGTTTCTCTTTCCTCTGGACTTTAACTTAGTAACATGTCCATCTGGACCTATGTGGCCATCCTGAGTGGGTAGATAATGACAACTCGTGAAGGGGGAGACTCAAAGTGAGAAGATGAAACTGTAAATCTTGTTTATAGCTTTTAATCCCATTAAGCTGCCTTTAAGACAATCCTCTTCCAGAAAATTTTATTTATGTGAGCCAATAAATGTTCTATTCACTTAAGCAAATGTGGATCAGGTTTTCTGTTCCTATGTGATGAAAGAGCCCTAAGAATTGCAGAGACTGTCCTGCAGCAGTCTTGTGAAGCTTGAATGAGAGAGTTCACATAATATTCAGGGTAAACTGTGCCACTTACTTCTAAATAGGTTTCAGCTGTTATTGGTAACAAAAGTTATTGTTATGTTTAATGATAGCAAGAGGTTTGATGAATATCTGACATATAAATCAGATGATAATTTATGAAAGTAAGTTTATTTTTATCCTGAGTCTGTCCTGCTTTTAGCTTACTCTTAACCTTTTATTCTTTTACACAAAAATTACTTGAACATGAATGCATTTCTTGCCAGCTACACGTTTTTAAGTAATTTAAAATATCTTCTTCAAGTTCTCCGAGAATAACCTAATTCTTGCTTTCTCAACATAAGTTGTTGATTTTATGGACTGGCTACAAAAGCATGAGAAACTTATTCTTTTCAAGAACACTTTCTAAGTCACAGTTACTTTGTACATTGATTTGTGATTTCCTTCAAAAGATAGCACAGCATTTGCTACATAATGACACCTTGGAATAACATCTGTACTACAATAACTCTTTCACTGGACAGATCTTTTGACTTTTTTATTCTTTCTCTGAAAACTACATATGTGAAACAAAATATGGTTTTACTCTGACCCCCACCATCTATGTGAAACTGTCATATAAATGTAATTTTGTTGGTTTCTGAATAAAGGTACTTTGGTTTTAAGCAACAGAAATCAACTCTAGCCTACTTAAGGGAAACGAAAGGAATTTATTGAAAGGATTCAAAGTAATTCATAAACCAAAAGGAAAAGCAAAACACACCAGCTCTTGCAATGCACAAGACACAGGGAACTTTGCAGGAATGAGAGGAAAATCTATCCATGACATTGCAACCAGTGTGCCTCAGCTCTTCCCATTTTCTCTCCTTTTGTCAATGGTGGAGATTCAGATTCCTGGGAAAGAGGGTCAGGATGTCCCTTACTGAAAAAGAGATATTTCCGGAGGATAATTGAGGATGTTTTTACACAAAATAAATTAAGTAAATAAAAAAGAAGAAAAATAAAAGCAAGTAAAAGATGCAAGGTGACCAAAAAAACAAGAGATAGCCACGCTAATACCTAACCTAAACTCTTTAGCTGGATATTCAAATCTCTCTCCTTCATAATCTAATCTTTCTTTTAAGCCTCATCTTGTTTTATTTATCTGTGACATATTCTGTAGCCCAACTGCAGACCTTTCTTCATTCTAAACACAGTCCTTACCCTCCTAACTTCAGTGGCTTTTACAGGATTTTCCTCTCCCTTGAATGAACCACGTGATCTATTGAAATTCTTCCTATCAAGTTCCAGCTCTAATTCATTCTTCTTCAGAGTTCTTTCCCCAACCTTTTTTTTTTCTTTTTTTTTTTTTAGGAAGATTAGCCCTGAGCTAACATCTGCTGCCAATCCTCCACTTTTTGCTGAGGAAGAGTGGCCCTGAGCTAACATCCATGCCCATCTTCCTCTACTTTATATGTGAGACACCTACCACAGCATGGCTTGCCAAGTGGAGCCATGTTTGCACCCAGGATCTGAACCAGGCCGCCAAAGTAGAACATACGTACTTAATGGCTGCGCCACCAGCACAGCCCCTCCCCATCCTTTCTTAAATATAAATTCTTTGAGGACAGGATCCATGTTTACATAAAATTTTCCATAGCAAGTAGTGCTTGCCTAGAGCAAAAGTAGTATTGAATGAATAATGGATCAGTTGTTGAAATAATACTTGCCAAATCGTGGCAATTCCTCCTTTACAATCTCCCCTGTATCTATCTCCTCTTATCTTATAAGTTCTTATCTTATCTTACCTTATCTTATCAGATCAGGTTCTGTTATTATTTGTATCTCAATTAATAACCTCCTATTAGTCTCCATGCCCACAAATTCTCCCCACTACAGGCTTTACTAAACATATTAATACCCTACTCATAATGTTGCTATCTTCCTCTTGCTTATTGATTGAGGAATTGATTTTAATCACATAAATTTCTAGAGTGCCCAGTTCTAATCACAGCCTGAGATTCTGGCCCTCTTTACTCATTGATTAATTCAACAAAGAATTTATAAATTCTTTCACTCATTTCTTATCTATTTTCTCTTATTAAGCCTACATTCCAGCATAGCAGAACTACTTTCTCAACCCTATTATAAACCAGGTTTTTCTGCATTTCTTACCATATTTTGTTGTTTCCTGTATCTGGAATAGCTTTCAAATCAGCATGTTCAAACATATCCATGTATTTCAAAGCCTTTCTTAAAATTATAATTTATTCATTTTTTTCGTCAATGTTTAAGCATCACTATCAACTAACATATAAGGATGAAGAATGAATAACTTTCAGTCTCTTTCTCCAGGCAAGAAAGTAAGGAGAGAATTACAATATGGGATCTTAAGCACTCTGCTAGAAGTATGGTATTAACACAGTTATACATGAATGTTGAAAAGTGATTTCTGATGGATATTGGGGGATAAAGGAGGTTTCCAGGAAGAAACAATGCCTGAATTCATTTTTTGATAAACTCCTAGAAATGTGTCAGACTGTTGGAAATGAGAGTATTGAAGGCCAGGACCGGAATATGTGCCAAGATGTAGGGCACAAGAGAGACTGACTTCTTTTGAAGAGCACATCATTTGATGGATCTGAAGTTTAAGAGTTGAGGGGCATAATTCTAAAATGAACTTACTGCTTATGCAAAAAAGCGAAATGACTTAATTAAATGCAACAAATATTTTAGAACCTCACTGTGTGTAGCATTATAGATAATATTTTAAAAAATCATCAGAGAAAATTTCCTGTTAAAATATTTACAGATAATTATGGAGATAAAACAGAGAACAAGTTGAGCTTTATGTGAACAGGACTAATATAAGTGATCAGAGGACTATTGCTTAGCAACTCAGAGGCGGAGAAGGCGATGGAGCCTGAATAAGAAGAGATGTCTTCAAAGGGACACCAGGCCAATAGATATTTCCAGCCATTGTGGTTTGGACTTGAGATAGATTTTTTTAAAGATAATAAGTAGTATTTCAGAAAATGATAAAAGTTTGAGCAGAAGATTGGATGCAAAAGAAAAGCAAGTGTATTCTGTGAAAAATGAACGCCTTGACCAACTGGAACAATTGTTACAGTCACAACAACATATTACTTCTCTAATATCAGTGCCTAGTTCTTGGGGGCTTTTCCTGAAACAAAAAAATAAAAAGATATTTATTTAATGTCAAAGCTAAATTCTTAATTACTTTTGTTATAAGACGTTATTGACCACACACTACATTGCCTACAAAATCAGTCACTCCCTTATAGCTCTTTATACATAATTTTTCATAGTATTTACCACATTGAATTGAGTCAGCTGTTTGCCTGCCAGCCTTCACCAGCTGCTTTTCTGAAGTTTTAGAATGCAAGGATAATGTTCTATTCCTCCTTGTTGCCCATATCATGTAACATTTGACTGTCACATCGCATGTGTGAACGTTGAATGACTATAAATCTTCAAGGGCTGTAAGGGGCAATTATTGTGCTACAGACAGAGCAAGCAGAGGAGCACAGTTGTGTCACATACTGGAGATCTTTGGCTAAATGACCTGAGAAGGCTGAAAAAATAAGAATTTAAGTTGCTCATTGGTTCTTTATTTAAGTGTTAATATTCCTTGGTCATTTTGTAATGCACTTTCAATCACTAAAGAAAAGGGGGAAATTTGGAGTATCTTAAATATTCTAAGCTCTTTTCAACACTATTTTATATCATGGTAATACAAAAGTTAATTATAATTTTCTTGCATTAGTAGATGTTCAGTATCAAAGTACTTGAATAATAGCACCTTTAGTTAATATTGAGATAATGGAATTATATTTTGCTTTATGTCACCTCTGCCACTTTTTATTGAATATCAGATATTATTTCCACTAAAAACATAAAAATATCTTAACGGATTTTACATTTGAAACTCCATATTCAAAAAACAGTGTGTTTGTGTGACTTATCTAGCCTACGTATGATTTTCACAACATCTACACATTTCTGCATGGAATTTAATTTCTACTCAAGATTAGAAATTACATCTTAAATGTATTTATTTAATTTTCATGTATGAACTTTCTAAGTATTTCTTGTGTATACTTTGTTGTCTCAATCAACTCAGACTGCTGTAACAATCATGCCATAGACTGGGTGGCTTAAACAACAAACATTTATTTCTCACAGGTCTAGAGTCTGGGAAGTACACAGTCTAGGTGCCAGCAGACCCAGTGTCTGGTGACAGCCCTCTGCTTGATGCAGAGGCCGTCTCCTGGTACCCATGCGTGGCAGAGAGAGAGAGGAAGCGAGCTCTTTCTATCTCTTCTTATATGGACACTAATCCCATCACGAGGACTGCAACCTTATGACCTAACTACCTCCCAAAGGCCCCATCTCCAAATACCCTCACACTGGGGATTAAGGTTTCACAGACATTCTGTTCATAGCAATTGTATTAATATTTTCCATAGATTTTACTCTTTGAAATACTGCAATGTTTGTCATTCAGTTTAGTAGTTATTTAGTAATAGAAAAAATGCACAAAATAAAGAATAACTATTTCAGTGTCAGAACAAGAGAATATTGCTGTTCATTACTTTGGAATCAATATACTACCTTCACTTTTCTAGCAAATAGAGACAGACATTTATGATAGCTTAGTTTTCTCTTATTTGAATGATAAATAGTGCATGAAATAGCTGTATAATTTAGCCATTGTATTTATAAAGTTATTCCTGGCAGTTAATGCTGCCTTCCATGTAATGAAGAAGGGTATAAAAAAATTATTTTAGCAGTTAACAAACATCCATTCTTCCAAATTTATATCACACATTGAGTAGAAAACCCAGATCTGTCTAATTTCAAGAGCTTAATAACTGTTTTTCCATATCCACTCAAGGCTCCCTACAATCATTTTCCTTTCTCTACAATGCTGCATGAGTTATCTTTTCAAAATACAAATTTTATATTTCCCCTTCTCTAACCCTTACATTTTAAGTGTGTGAGCAGAGACACTGACCTCCAATGTCTTTCCTTTTTTCTAAGGTTAAAATTAGCAAGGCCTTGTATGATAGGTTCAGTCTCTGCTTCCTCTTCTAGCTTCCTGCAGGGCCTCTCTGCTCCAGCTAGACTAGCCTTCTTTGAGTTTCTTTTACCCGCTGTGACGTTCATTTTATCATTCATTCATTTATTTAATGTAAGTTTTTGCCCATGCTGTTGCTTCTGTCATAAGTGTCGTCATAGTTGCAATTCTACTTTTGTTTAGAAATATGTGATCAATTTTTGGCTCCTGGTTAGACTGCAAACTTTAGTAAATTGTGCATCTCTTTTGCTTGCCAATTTCTCGTTCTCTGTGCTGAGCCCAATTATCCACAGAAAACACTTAAGATATGTTTTCAAGAATAATGAATGAATGAAGAGATCCTTTGGGGGTGCATGTGCTCTGTTTACTTGTTATAAGAGAATCTTTTCTAATCTAGTCACAGAAATTCTTTCTTGCCACCTCCTATCCAAACTTCTCTAGAGACAGATCTTGCGATCTTTAGCTGGTAGGGAGAGTTGCGGCAGCATGACTCCCTTCCTAATGTCGCACTCGGTGGACTATAGCATCCTTTAACTGCAATGAATATTCTGATTAGGCAGTAAGACACTCTCAGAAACCTTGCACGTGAATATGGAAAGGAGGTGGAAATGGGGACAAGCATCAAAACCTTACATATACTTGTCACTTGTCACTATATCACCAGATTGTCCTCAAATTTGTTAAGCTATAGTATCACCTCAAGGAATGTTCCAGGACATTGGAATCCCCCGTCCTGTATCGCAAGGAAGGTTGGTAAAGTCTTTCACCCATTGAATATCCAAAGAACTGGATACTCAAAAGAATTTGTCAATCAGGACTACTAATTTACTCCTAGCCAGTTTGAAAGCTAAATTGATGGTCTTTACATTAACATAGTATTTGAATTTCATAAGTATCAATGTTTTTTCATAAAGTGATTAGGAGGAATAAAATTTGATTCTACTTTCATTAAAAAAAGAAAAATGAAGCTTTGGAGTTGGTTTTCCATAATACAAAACTTTTCACTACCAAAGAAGAAAGAGAATTTAGGCATTTAGGAGATTTTGCGTGTAATTTAAATTTTAAAAAGTTAAACATAATTGCATAGAAAGAGAAAAGAGAAAAGAAATCTGGAGCTTGTAGTCTAATGGGAGAGACAAACAATAACAAAGAATCGCATGAATAATGATAAGTGCAATTGTGATGATCTTTTTCAAGGGAAGATATATAAGAAGCTCTGGGAGTATTTGAGAGGATACTTCTGTTAATATTTTTGTGACTTTCTCTGTGTTTGGGGGGATAATTGAGATAATGCATGTGAAAAAACTTCTTTTCCATTACATTTAGCTATATAACTATATGGCATTCATAATAATAATAATAATTTTCCTTTTGTCAATCAAACTTTCTTTATGCACCTGCTTCTGGATTAATATTTTCCTTTAACTCTTGTGGCTTTTCTTTATACATTTAATCTGTATATGTGGTGACTATAGCATCACAAAAAACCCGTGGCCTCCGTTTTGTATGAAAAGCAAAGATGATCCTGAAATCATAGACTTCTCTGGTTAATACTCTAAATTATTGATATATTCTCATTCTTCTTAAAAATTACAATTGATGTCTTAAGATGCATTGAAATTTTTCCTATTTCATACCTAAAATAGATAATATTGAGTTATGAGATCATTTAGAAGGAAATAACATAAAAGCAGAGTCCTTAGCTTGTCTGTTAATTTAAAACTGTATTAGACTTCTTGGGCTAGGGCCTGGGTGACTTAAACAACAGAACTTATTTTCTCACAATTCTGGAAACTGGAAGTCCAAGGTCAAAGTATTGGCAGATTTTATTTTGGTGATACTCCTCTTGCTGGTGTGCAGAAAGCCACTTTCTTGCTGTGTCCTCACATGACCTTTCCTTTGTGTGCATGCTGGAAGAGAGAGATCTCTGGTGTCTCTTCCTCTTCTGATAAGGACACCAGTCCTATCATATTAGGGTCCCCCTCTTATGATATCTTTTAACCTAATTACCTCTTTAAAGGCCCTAGCTCCAACTGCAATCGCGTTGGGGGTTACAGTTTCAGCATATGAATTTTGGGGGTGATAGAATTCAGTCTGTAACGTAAATCTTGCATTATTTTGAAAAATAAAGCAAATTTATACTACTAATGACGACATTGGCGAGACATGGGATTTTTATTAATCCCATTCTAAACAAATCCTAATTTCAAAATTATCAGCTATCATTGAACTTTAATAAAAAATGGATTTCTTTAACTTTAAGTAACAAATAGAAAAAAGCCTGTCTTCATTTTTGTACGAACATTTTAATAAGAGTGCTAGACTAGCAATCAAATGATTTTACATAAATATAAATGATTTTGTGTTAAAATGTCAGTGTATATGTATAACTATATGGTAACATTATCGATTTAAAAAAATAATTCGTGTCCAACTCTAGACTTATTATCTCATAGAAGGAAAGAAATCTAGGAAGGAAAATATTGGCTATTGAGAAAATTACTGTCTAAAATGATAACATGAGAATGGGATTTCTGTGAGGACAGGGATGTTGTTTGGGTTTTTTTGCCACTCTATCCTCAGAGCCTAGAACAGTGTCTTGCTCAAAATAAGTGCTCTAAAAATATTTATTAAGTGAATAAATAGCACATCATTTAGTCAAACTAACAAGTTCCTAAAGCAGTTTACAATTTGTCTGAATGCTTACCATAATATGAAATAGGTAAAGAAAGAATGGTTTCAAAAACAGTACAATTTACTGGGCAGATGCTTTCACAATGTCATGTTTTTCTTGTTCTAAGTTAAGAGTTCTGTATTATCATCTTAAGACTCTATCCACTTTTTACAATTTCTAATCTTGACCCAAGATCTAAGATCCATGACTTCTTACTTATAGAATTGTGATTAGAGTGAGTGAATCCTAACTTCAAAGGTAGCATTGAAGTCTTAGGCAACAAAAAGGAATAAATTATGGTATAAACATTCATTTAAAAGTTTTGAGGCAGTATATAACCATGTAATCACAAAATAAATGGGGAATTGACATTTGTATTTTGTGTTTGTTTTATAAGAAAACTCTATTGCATTAATTTGGGCATACAATCAAAAATAGGCATGACCCTTTATCAAAAGTATATTTTTTAATTTTGATGATCTGTATTGACAGATGATAAACATTAGTAGTCTTCACAAAATCCCCAAGGGGCTTAAGAACACTTAAATTGTCTGTTATTTTTTACTTTGCCTTTTGTCATTTTATAATTTGTCTGTCATAAGAGGTAGTTAGAATGTAGAATAACATATGGGAAAGAGCTATGATTTTAAAATTAAGCATAACTGCACTGTAATCCCTGAGAGATAAGCTGCTCACTAGCTGTGTGTTCTCTGGAAGTTTATATATCCTTTGTTTTCCCAGTAAGTGACACATTTTTCAGTGAAATACTGGGCATAGTAAAGATGGCTCCTATCCAATTCTTTTAGCAGAGGTTTTATTTGTTTCATTTTGTTATTGCTGTTTGCAGTAGTTATGGTTTGTTTTATATTGAGCTGGTTATGTAAACACTTAAATATTTGTCTTTACATTATATTAAAATCAATTTAGATTTTCTTGATAGGAAAACTAGGAGTATTAGTGTAGGTCTCTGTAAGTAAGATAATTTAGTTGCTCACTACGCAGGAGAATTTAAAATGTTTTGAAAACATAAAAATAAAAGTTGTGTCTGGTAGACTAGTCACCTCGTAGAGATCCTGTCTTCAACACTGATAAGCGTAATTTCAAAACAGGGCTGACTCAAGTCACAAAAGCCTATGACCTTTCCCTTGTTATTTGTCACTAACGAGCTTAGCAGCAGTGAGGGTGTTAGTGGAAATGTAAAAAAATAGGCCACCTTTGCTCATTTTGAATATAGTAGATACTTCTTTTCTTATATGGTTGTCAAATTGACCCTGGGGGCACTTTTCAGGTTGCCAGATCTGCTATGTTAAATTACCTACGTATAGATTTTTGGCTTTATTTTCATGCCAACAAACTTAGAACTGGAATAAAATGAACTTATTTCTTAAATTCTTTCAAGTCTTTCCCACTAGGTTTCATTCTTCGATTAAATTTCAGAAAGGAGAAATTTCTCAAAGCAGAGCATACCTGTGTTTTCTGGTGTCTTTTATAAAATACACACGAATAGGTTTTTCTAAAACATACATTTTCTCTGTCTATACACAGTTTATTCTCTCTCTTTTTCACTCTCTCAGTCTCTCTCAATGACTCTGTCTCTCTTAAACACATGCACACATACACACACACTCACACTTGAGTGAAGAAACAAAATTGCAAGTACTTTTCAACATTAGGACCTTTGACATGGAGCTTCATGCTTTATGTGCATTAATTTTATTCATCACCTGGCCTGGTGGTATTATTTTTATTTTCACATTATAGAAAGATGCTTTGAGGGACAAAGGGGCTTGACGCGGGCCACACAATTAGTAAGCTATGTAGCTGGGATTTGAGTCTCAGTTCATCTGGATCCCCAGACTGCACTCAACTCATCTCCCTCCCTCCAGAGGGAAAGGAATATGGAAAAAAAAAGTTTAATAAGACGATTTCTTTTAAAGAAATTATTGTTACTATAGAGGCTAATTGATAAGTATTATTCAAAATTCAAAATTTTGAGTTCCACATAGAGAATTAATTAAAAAATATATAGGAGACTAACATCCCAGGTATAGCTATTTTTCCTAATTTTATCAATGTTTCTTTTAAGACTTAAGGTAGTCCTTTTATTCCAAATATACAGAAGGCATTTGAAAATATATTTCAAGGAAACTCTGGAAGGGACCAGTACTAGGGAGTCAACACAATTTCTTGTATTTCTTCCTAGAGCGAAAGGCAAAAGCTTCCTTTACTATGTATTTCACTTCCCATGTTCCTCAGTCCCAGCTCCTTAGCTTTCCAAAACTAACACCCTTGACTAGAGGAAATCCATGCCAACGAATACTCGGAACTTTTCCAACCACAAGATTCACAGGCTCTGGCTGCCTCTAATTCATTATCTCCTACATATCCATCAGTGACTCAAGCCAAACACTGACCGGGCCAGAACACTTTTTGATCTGCCAAAGCAACTTGTGAAAGAGGCAAAGCAGTCCAATTCTGATAAATTATCTGCAAGCAAATTAGATATTCTTCTAGCAAGCGTGAATACTGTAACCAAGCAGAGATTCACAAGCTGTTTCATCTTTGGACTGTATCAGAGAGAACATTTTTGTAACCGTGGTAAATGTACTAAACCATTTTTCCAACATTATATAAAATGTGTATTTGAATTTAATAAGAATGACTGGGCCACATCACTAAACATAATACAACACTGTGATCTGTCAATTTGCCATTGAATTTCATACATTAATCTTACTGAACTAGGTAACTTAGTCCTCTCAAGTTATTCTTGAAGACTTAGATAGTTCGTAGGTGCAATTTCTATTGGCAATGTGTTTTAGTAAGTCAAGTAGGTGATTTTTTAAGTTTAATTTAGTTATGTGCATAATGACCAGTCAGAAACTGAATCTTTCCATAATAGATGTTCTTGGATTTGTCTTAATCATCCTTTAAAAAATATGATATTCGTGGGTCTCGTGATTTAGACACACAAGAGAAGTGGGGAGGAAGTGTAAACACTGCGTTAGATAGTTCTGTGTGTTTTAGCTAATTAGTCCTTAAAACAACTCTACCAAATATCCATATTTTATAGATGGTAAAATTGAGGCTTATACATGTACAAGGTCACAAATTAGCAAATGGATACTATTCTGTTCAGTAGTTTAAATTCTTTCTCAGCCCATATAAGACTCTTCTAAAGATACTGACTTAATTGACTATTTAGAAAAGGTATTTAGCTATGTCTGAACAAGTTTTACTTTCCTGTTAAACCATAAACTACTTGAGAGGTGTGATGATATCTTAAACAAATGTGTCCTCCATATCAACTAATTAAAGGACCTCATACCTGGAAAGAATTATCTGAATTTAGAGTGAAATAAAAATAAATAATTATGTGTTCATATGCATCCATAACTTTTAGTAAAATTAAATTAGTATAATGTTTTACAAATAGCCACTTAAATGCAATCTATTCCAAACTGATTTTTTAAAGTCTTCCTTACTTCCACCCACTGAAATTAACACTTTCCCAGTATTTTCTACTATGGTAACTGTTTCCATTGCCTATCTGGTCCTTGCGCTAAAAAAAATCTTTAATTATACTACACTTACTCCTTTTGCTCAACTCCTACGTCTAATTGGTCATCAAGTTCTATAGATTTTACCCTATTGATATTTCCCAAATCTGTCTCATATTCTCATGCTTATTACCTTAGTTCGTCTTTATCAACAATTGTTTTTAAATGCAAAATTCTACATCTTTAAGAGTGATAGTTACTAATTTATTCAGTCAATTTCTTAGGAATTATTCTCTATTTTGCATACAGGAATCTATTGTGCAATATAAGGGGAAAAATTCCTCATGCTTGATAAAGATAATAAGACAATGACTCAGGGGGCGGGCCCAGTGGCACAGCCGTTAAGTGCGCATGTTCCGCTTCTTGGAGGCCTGGGGGCTCACCAGCTCCTATCCGGGTGCAGACGTGGCACCGCTTGGCAAACCATGCTGTGGTAGGCGTCCCACATATAAAGTAAAGGAAGATGGCATGGATGCTAGCTCAGGCCCAGGCTTCCTCAGTAAAAAAGAGGACTGGCAGTAGTTAGCTCAGGGCTAATCTTTCTCAAACAAAACAAAACAAAACAAAACAAAAAGAGACAATGACTCAGGTAATTGCAATTATGTATAAATTTCAGCATCGAAAAAAAAAAAAAACCTTAAAACTCCAGAATGTTGGAAAATAAGAATAATCAATGATTTAGAAATAGTAAATTACACGGTCTAGCAAATGATAAGAAGGTTGGACATTTGTGTAACTCAGATACCATCCTACTCTTTTGCTTTGAAAAGTTATTGTCCACACAGTAAATATCAGTGACTCTGTGAGATCTTTTCTAAACCCCTTCAAAAAGGTTAGCTTCCACTTCCTCCTTCCTGTAGTATTTTCATACACTTCTGGGATAGAACTCACCCAATTTTGGTTTATTTGCTTATATGTCTGACATCTCCATGAGATTTCCACCTCCTGAGGAGCAGGAACAATGCATTTTGCATTTGTGTTTGTAATAGACATTCGACAAATACAATTTTTGTTAAATTGTTAAACAAATATACATACTAATTTATGAATATATTCATGATTTTATATTAAATTGTTATATGTTATCTATCATATGTATTACTTACATAATATATAGAATTATTATATATATTAACTATATATGTGAAGGAAAAAGTGAATGGATGTACTTACCTTTACCCACAAGCCTTTGCGTTAAGCTATGGAATTTTAGGCTATCTTCAGTAGGATGGTAAGTTGATTCTAAACATTTCCCAGTTAAAGAAACAGAGAGGTGACTGACCAGTTTTCTAATCCACAGGAGGAGAATGTGTGTCTGTGCCTGTGTGCAAAGCAGTTTAGAAAGCCATTTGCAACGCCCACTTCATGACTCCTCTCTAACTAGAAACATCCATTTACTAGAGGTCTGTGCCTTTCATAATAAAATGTATGGCTTTTTAAAAGACAAGCTTTGAGTATATTTATAAAAATTAACCACTAAACAATTATTTCTGTTTAAGTATACTTGACATAGAGATAATCCATTATATTGATGCTTTTTCGTCAATAGTTCTCTCTTATTTCCCAGAATCGGTTGTCTTTGGGGTGTTACTTCATCGCATAATAAATTACTCATGAGATGTCAGTATAGAACCAACTCTGTTTTCAATCATGAAATTAGCGTTATTAAGATGAAGTATGAAACTGCTTGAATAGTCGCTTCCTTGAAAATGCTTCTCAAGATATTTGAAAACGTTTAGAATGAAAGATGAAAATCTTTTGTAGTAATAAAGAATGGTATTTTTAGGTTAAGGAAAGCTAATTGGAATTAAATTGATAAATGCAGTGAACATTTTATATACAAACTGAATTGTTGCAAACATGAATTCTTTTCAAAAGGAGAAAAATATGAGAATAGGGGAATTACAGTCATTTGACAATATAGCCAAGCCCGACTGTGAGGCAAATAGCTTTCCGAAGCACATCAAACGCATCAACATTAGCTTCTTTCCTTTCACTTATGTTTAGTTGCACAAATAAGAGTTAAAAAAAAGGCACTTTAGAAGTTATTTTTATTTAACTTGGACATGTTAAGCCAATGTGTTTGGGCCAGAGTTAGCCATCTAATGTAAATTAAATCTATATTTAATTAGTTATTTTATTCAAACTTATGAAACACCATGGATGCATTAGACAATATGCTATATTAAATACAAATATAAATAAGAGTTTAAATATCCTCTCCCTGAAGGAGTTTAAAATCAACTTATAAGGATATATATATGGATATGGATATGTGTGTATATACAAGTATATACCCACACATAGATATACCATTTGCTTTATAAATAAATAGTTGAGATATGAGTAAAAATTATTAGATTTATTATACAGTAGAATCATAAGGCCCATAGTGTCTTAAATGATCAAATTTCTATTTATTTTCCTACTCAACAATAGATAACATTTTAAGAAGTGTTTTAGTCAGTTGTCTTCTCTGTTAGTTTGCTGGTGCTGCCGTAACATAGTACCACAGACTGAGTGAATTAAACAACAGAAATTTATTTTCTGGCAGCTCTGGAGGTTGTAAGTCCAAGATCAAAGTGTCAACTGGGTTGGTTCCTTCTGAGGGGCATAAGGGAAGACTCTATTCCCAGCCTCTCTCTTTGGCTTGTAGAAGACTGTCTTCGTATCATCTTCCCTCTGCACATGTTTGTGTCCAAATTTTCTCTTCTTATGAGAACACTAGTCATACTGGATTAGGGCCCACCACAATGACCTCATTTTAACTTCATTACCTCTGTAAGGTAATCTCCAAATACAGTCACATTCTGAGGTACTGGTTTAGGACTTTGACATGTGAATTTGGGGGGACACAATTAAGCGCACAATACTCCACCCTTTGACCCCCAAAACTCATGTGCTTCTCATATTCAAAACACATTCACCCCATCCCAACAGAACCTAAAGACTATAGCAAAAAATTTCAGAATTCCTCTCCTGCTGTGATGCTGTGAAACCAGACAAGATATCCGTTATCAAAGCACAGTGTTGGAACAGTCATGAGACAGACGTTTCATTTCAAGTGGGATAAATTGGCAAGAAAAAAGAGGTTAAGGGTCCCAAACAAGTGCAAAACCATCAGGGCAAATTGCATTAGATTTTGAGGGTCTAGAATAATCCTCTTTGGATCAATGCTCTGTCCTCTGGCCCAATAGGGTGCCAGTCTCTTTTGGGCACACAAGGAGACCCACCCCCTCATCTTTGAGTGGCTATGGCCCGGCCTTCTGAAACTGAGGAAATGTCCCCACTCTCTGAAACTGAGGAGGAGGCCTCACTTTTTGGAACTGATGGTGTGACAGATCTGACCCTCTCCTCCTCCCCCTGTGCCCTCTGGACCTGGATGACAGCGGAAGCCCTGCTGACCTCTGAATTGCCTACAGGGTCATTCTCCCCTTTCATGGAAGGATAATGTACCTTCACAGCCAGACAGCTCTATTGGCACATCCTGTAAAATTTCAGAAGTCTAACAGCCTTGCTTCATTTTCTCCTATCTCTGCCCAATTCAGTCTAAGTTGGGTTTTGTCTGGTATAAAATTCTCAACCGTCTTGTCCTCCTATGCAATTCATGAGGGTCCAAGCCACCAGATAAGAGAGTATTCGACAGATCTTTCCTGAAAAGCCACATCTTTATTCCTGGTTTCTGCTGAAATGATTGAATGCACCCATGCCTCGCATGTGTAATCTTTTTAGCAAATGGTTATTCAGCAATACCCTTGATATTCTCTCCAGAACATCCTTTCTCATTTTTTACAATATAGACCGGATGAGAATTTTTCAAATCATCAAATTCTGGTTCCTTGTGGCTTAATGATTTCTTTGTCAATTTATCTCTCTCCTCTCACATTTTACTATAAGCAGTAAGGAGAAACCAGGTCGCCCCTTCAACACTTTTCATAGAAATATCAGCTAAATATCCAAGCTCATCACTTATAAGTTCTGCTTTTCACAAAACACTAGAACACATTTCAGCCAAGTTCTCTGCCACTTTCTAACAAGGAACTGCCTTTCCTACAGCTTCCAATAACATGCTTTTCATTTCCATGTGAGACCTCACCAGAAGAATCTTTAACATTAGCATTTCTACCAATATCATGCTTATGATGAAATATGTATTTTCTAAGATGATAGAAGCTTTCTTTACAGCTTTCCTCTTTTCTCCCTGAACTTACATCAGAATTACCTTTAATGTCCATACCAGCAGGATTTTCAAGGCAATCTAAGCTTTTTCTACCACATACCTCAGAAATTTTCCAGCCTCTATTCATTACCCAATTCCAAACCTACTTCCACATTTTTAGATATCTGTTATAGCAGCACCCTACTTCCCAATACCAAATCTGTATTAGTTTGCCGGGGCTGTTATAACAAGGACCCACAGACTGGGTGGCTTAAATAAAATAAATTTATTTCCTCACAGTTTTGGAGGATGAAATCAAAGATCAAGGATTTATTCCTTCTGAAGGCTGGAAAGAATGGATCTGTTCCAGGCCTTTCTCCTTGGCTTGTAGATGGTTGTCTTCTCCCGGTGTCTTCATACCATCGTCCCTCTGTACATATCTGTGTGCAAATTTCCTCTTATAAAGAAGCCAGTCATATTGGATGGGGGCCCACTAATTAGCTTAGAACTAAGTTTAATTTAACTACCCTTGTAAAGACCCTGTCTCTCCATATGGTCACATTCTGAGGTACTGGGGTTAGGATTTCAACATATAAATTTTAGGGGGGACACAATTCAGTCCATAAGACCTACCTTCGAACTCATGTTATGTTTATAACACTATATCTTATAACTATAATACTATATCTAATATATATAAAGATTTTTGGGGAAACCACTAAAAATTTTTTCTTTTGTTTTTTAAAGATTGTCACCTGAGCTAAGAACTGTTGCCAATCTTTTTTTTTTCCTGCTTTTTTCTCATCAAATACCCACAGTATATAGTTGTATATTTTAGTTGTGAGTCCTTCTAGTTGTGGCATGTGGGATGCCGCCTCACCGTGGCCTGATGAGTGGTGCCATGTCCTCGCCTAGGATCCGAACCAGGGGAAACCCTGGGCCGCCGAAGAGGAATGCAAGAACTTAACCACTGGGCCACAGGACCGGCCCCTCAAAATTTTTACTCTTAATTCCATATTATTTTTTTCTGATTTATGTCTAATAGTGCAGATTAAGATCATTAATTATTTCTAAGACTGAATATTTGATCTTAATGTTGAAAGCATTCATAAATAACTTGATGCTTCAGATGTTTAACATATATAACTGAATTTTCTGGAATTTATATACACATTCTATGATAAGTATATTATCTATGCAAAAAAAGAAAAAAAACCAATGGGGCCAGCCTGGTGGCACAACAGTTAAATTTGAATGTTCCGCTTCAGTGGCCCAGGGTTCGCCCGCTCGGATCCTGGGTGCGGACATCACACCGCTTGGCACGCCATGCTGTGGTAGGTGTCCCACATATAAAGTAGAGGAAGATGGGCATGGATGTTAGCTCAGGGCCAGTCTTCCTCAGCAAAATGAGAAGGATTGACAGCAGATGTTAGCTCAGGGCTAATCTTCCTAAAATAAAATAAAATAGTAATAATAATTAAAAATAAACCAAAAAACCGACAATTACTTTTAAATTGTTTTTAAACTGTCTTCTGCAATTCCATTCCTATGCATCATATGCAGATTTAGATATGGTTTTGAGAGGCGGCAAAATACGTACAAAGCAAAAATCATAGAGAACTATTATAGAACACTTCTTCAATAACTTGAATAGTCAACAAAATAATAGCAAAACACCATTAATTAGATATAGACATAGAATAGACACTATTTTCCAGAATTTTACTAATTTTGGGGAATCAAAGAATTACTGTAATCCATAAGTATTTGCTCAGAGAGTTTAAAGTCTATATTGTTAGAAATTTGTTAAAATGGGTACATAAATGAAGTTGCTGTTCAGTGTCCACACTGTTTTTATCATTATAAATTAATATTTGTAATAAAACTTGCTTTTTAACTCTACTACCTATGGAAGACCAATGTCCTATGAGAAATTTGCTCTGTTTCTAAATATAGGCTGAATTATTCTCATTAGATCATAAGTATTAACACTAAATGCTCAATTTTAAGTCACACAATTTCTAGTAGGATGGAGCCAAAAATGCCATTATTCTTAACTGTGTTCTAGATATAGAAAGCTTAACTAAATCTTAGGGGAGTTGATCTATAAATTTAATTATAGTTCCCAGTTACAGAGCAACTACTATGTGTCAGGCATACAACAAACACACACATACACACTTATGTGTGGTATTGAGTACATGTTAGTAGGTCTGTTCCTCTATCAATGAAAACTTGTGCTTAGATTACAAAATGCTTAGAATTATGTGAAGTACTGTAAGTCATATTTTTAAAATTATCTGCAGAATCATTATAAATTAAATTTCATAGTTTTCAAAGCATAGATATGGACACTCGTAAAAAAGAAATATGAAATAATTTCTGCCCTCTAGTTCATAATTTACTTTGACACAAAATATATATGCAAAATATTAATAAAAAACTAGTAGGGCATATTAATGGGATACCAAATAAGCACTATACTTAATCAGTATAGATTTACATATGGTTGTGATAAAATGAAAAAAATACCACCTGTGAATGCAACTCTGAAAGGAGTAGACGGTAGAGTGACTACCCTGCCTAGCATCCAGTAAACCCTTGTAAAGGCAAAAGTTAATAACGTATGCTAGAATAGATTCATAATTTTATTTAGAAGCCAGAGAAATAGATGTCACTTTTTTCTCCCTTGTCATTTATACAAATTTATGTTTTGAATCATATTTAATGTTTTCCTCTTGATAATTTCTCTTTGAGTTTTCACTAAAATCAAACATGAACACGAGGATGTACTTCATTATGCTCTTTTGAAACCAATGACAAAGCCCTAAGATGTGCTTATTTTGTTATATTTTGTTCCATTCTTCTCAAAGTATCAGAAAATTCTATAAGGTGCATTTTGTAACAAAATATCTTGAAAACCCATAAATTCCATAGAGATCAGAAACTTATGTCATAACTCAGTATCTCATTTGTATTGAACACCTGCAGACTAGAATTTTTCTATTTGCTTTTCTCTTGAAAATGGCAAAAAAGAGCACTCAGCATCATCAATGTGATTCTTTTATTTGTCTGCTTTGAATCTACTACGGCTTTTTATTTATTTATTTATTTATTTATTTTTTGAGGAAGATTAGCCCTGAGCTAACTGCTGCCAATCCTCCTCTTTTTGCTGAGGAAGACTGGTCCCGAGCTATCATCCGTGCCCATCTTCCTCTACTTTATACGTGGGATGCCTACCACAGCATGGCTTTTGCCAAGCACTGCCATGTCTGCACCTGGGATCTGAACTGGTGAACCCTGGACTGCCGAGAAGCAGAACGTGTGAACTTAACCGCTGTGCCATGGGGCTGGCCAAATTTGCTACTGCTTTATGGTGGCAACTTTTTCTACTTTGAAAATATGTTCATTGTTTATTTGTTAACACATGATAGGTTGACCCTCCAAAGAAGGATAAAATATATTTAAATATCAAAAATACCTTATAGAAGGCTTCTGTTTTTTCCTAAAATATATAATGAAAGTACTCAACAGGTTTTTCATATCTTACTTAACTGGGGGAAATGGCTGACTAACACACAACTAAGGTTATGTAAGACATCAACCGTCACAATAACAGGAAAAATTTTCTCTTCCTGGCTTGAAAAAGTGCTGCATGATGTGAGAGAGTCATGCGATTAGGCCCTGAGATCTGCCTCTCGCAGCTGATAGTGACAGCCCCAGCCGGCAGCCAGTAAGAAATTCTTGAGTAAAGTTGAAGGAGACCCTCTAGCCTCATAGGGAAGTGCAGCCCTAGCCACTATGGTGAGTTCAGCCTGTTGAGACCTGAGCACCTGAGCCAGCCAGTCCACTGTGGTAGGCTGAGTAACAGATCCCCAGAGATATCCTTGTCTTCATCCCTGCAACCTACGAATATTACCTTAAGGGTGAAGAGACTGCAGATGTGATTCAGTTAAGGATCTTAAGAGGCAAGATTAGCCTGAATTGTCTGGGTAGGCACTAGATGCAATCACAAAGGTCCTTATAAGAGAGAGGCAAGAAAATCAAGGGTCAAAGGCACTGTGGAAGTGGAAGCAGAGATTGGAGTGATATGCTTTGACGATGGAGGAAGGGGCCATGAGCCAAGGAATAGAGAGAGCCACTAGAGGCTGCCAAAGGGCAAGGTAATGGAGTCTCCTCTGAGAGTATCTGGAAGGAAACAGCCTCGCCGACGCTTGACACTTCAGCTTTAGTTTAGTGAAATTGACTTCAGATTTCTGACATCCAGAAACAACAGAATGAATGTGTATTGTTTTAAGCAACTAAATTTGTAGTAATTTATTATAGCAGTAATAGGAAACTAATACACTCATGCCAACTCTTGATCCATGGAAATGGTAAAATAATAAATTTGAATTGTTGTAAGCCACTTGATTTATAGCAATTGTTCTGCAACAATAGAAAACAAATACAATATCTTTGTAGACAATTGCAGTTATCCCACAACAGTATTTAATCCCAAACTACCCCTGTACTCTCTCTCGTGACACAATTAACTAACATTCAAGCCAAAGTAATCAAATTGCAGATTTCTGAAAACAATATACTGCCACTCTACTCACACCATTCACCAAGCAGAGCATAGCCTTTCCTTTCTTAAATTCTATCATTCCATTCAGACTGTTTTAATCAGTTCAGACTGCTATAACAAATTACCATAAACTGAGTAGATTAAACAACAAACATTTATTTCTCACAGTTCTGGAAGCTGGAGGTCCAATTTCACGTGCCGGCATGCTCAGATGAAGGCCCTCCTCTTAGTTTACAGATGACCATCTTCTGGTTGTATCCTCCTATGGAGGAGAGAGAGAAAGAGGACTAGCTCTCTTCCTCTTCTTAGAAGGACACTAAGCCTATCACGGATCTTCACCTTTATGACCTAATTACTTCCCAAAGGTTCAACCTCCTAATACCAACCTATAAGGGCACGTGAGTTTTGAGGGGACACAAACATGGTATCCATAACAAAGACCAATCCTAAAACCCAAATTTTCTAAAATGTTATGGCCAAACCAGAAATTTTTATAGTTTTATTGAGGTATAATTGAGTCCAATAAATTACAAATATTTCAATTGTACAATTTGATAAGCTGTGACATATTTATACACCTGTGAAAATATCACCAAAATTAAGATAGTGAATATAACACTTACCGTCAAAACGCTTCCCTGCAAATCCTCTCTGCACTGAACCTCTCCAGGTCATCACTGGTCTGCTGTTAACGTAAGTTTGCATTTTCCAGAGTTTTAGATAAGTAGAATTGTATACCGTACTCTTTTTTGTCTGGCTACTTTCACTCCACATAATTATTTTGAGATCCATCCATTTGTGGTATCACAGCTCTCTCCACTAGGCTAAGAGACCTTTCAGCAAAATGTTCCCAATTCAGTGAATCTTTGGGGCTCTGTGTGGATCCACCTGCCTTTGCTATGGCCAGGGCATACTCTCAGTAAGCCAGGGCAGTGTGGGGCTCACAATTTTGTTATTTTCGTTGTGAGCTGCACCATTTTTTTCTCATTTCTCAAGGATCGCTGTTCTTCCTTACCTGATCCAGTGCCTTGAAAACTGTGTCATAGATTTTTGTGTAGGTTTTTTTCTTTTTTCTTTTGGTTGTTTTAGGCAAGAGAATCTGTATTACTCCATCTTGGATAGAAGTGGAAACCTCAAACAGTTCTGACTTCTCATGGAATTTGTGACCTGAATCATTCATTTTACATTTACCATTTGCTGTTTTGGAAAGATGCTTACTTTTTCATCTACAAGCTAAGAAATATAAATAAGTTCTTCTTTCTAAGAATCATTCTAAATCTGCCACCAGTATAGTGCTCTGCTCATGTCGGTGTTCATGAAAACTTGGACCGTGATATCAGAAAGATAAAGACAGTGCAAGGAAAGCGAGCTCTTGTGAAAGATTGTGATGTGATCCTTAGAGTTACCAATTTTGCCTAATAAAATATCTACCATTTACAAATTTAGATATAATTCAACTTTTTGTCCTTGACCCGTTGCCTCTTTGAATCTTGATTTGTCTTTTACCATCTGAATGAATTTAAGAAACTGAGTCTCTCTGTGCTTCAGTTTCCCTATCTATAAAGAGGAAAGAAGGTTAATAAATGTATCTATGTCAAAAATTTTGCAAGAATTTGATGAGTTAATAAAAAAGTAATAACAAATAAATAAATAAATTTGTAATAAAAAATAACCTTTGTACCTAAGAATTGAGCTAAGTCAAAGTTATATTTTTAAAAAAGCAGTTAGAAATGAAAAAGTGCACCAGCTTTTCTTCTAAGGTTTTGTGGCTTATCAAAATTCCTTTGATTCATCTTTATCCAAATGTGTGTTTCCATGATAACCTGCCACCTTGGTCTAGAATACCTTCAGTGGGATATGATTGCAAAGTTTTACAGCAATTTATTTTTGTGACACCGATGTAAGAACCAAAGGAATCTTGGGTAATTGAAATGCAGTTTCCTGAATTTCAGTAGAAGCTCATGATGTAAGATCTCAATCAACAGCTCTGCCCCCTATCATAAGAAAAATGTAAAGTGTCCCATAAATCGTGTTCAATCTAAAACATTCTTTGGACAATTTTGAAAAGAAGCTGTTAGAGCAAGGCATTTTCTGACTTACTTTTCAGTTCACCCTGGGGATACTATATGTGATATCCATTGGTTCCATAATAACTTAATTTAAGAGGTTTTAAAAGTGACCAGATATGACCCATAGAGGACATAAGAATTTCAACTGTTAAAATTGAGGTGAGGCTATGGTTGGAGCTGAATGGGAAAGTGAATTACTACTTACTGTTAGACAGAATGATTATTTTTAGAGCCTTGAGGTTAAAGTCAGTGGGAAGGCAAGAATCAGGGAGTTGGATTATTTTGTAGGGAGCTGTCTCTATTGTAGCAGGTATAGAGTTCCATTTGTGACTATCCTTTACATTTTTAACCAAAGATCTATAGTCTAAGAAGAACAATAACCCCGATATTAAAATATCCAATTGTAGGTAAGTATCACCTGAAAGTAGCATTTTCAAATGAATCCAGCAGCACAAAGGAACAAAGGGTTCCAATGATATGCCTCGGGGAGAAGGGGTGGAGTGGATGCAAATCCATATTTACACACTTCCACACACATACACCACCTAAATTAGAGGAGCTTCTTTAATATGATTAGCCTATGGGATTTCAATGCAAGTATTTGTTCAAAAAATAATTGCTTGTTTAAAATAAGTTTCAAATTCTCTGCTTTATAGCATTTTTCTCCCTCAGTTGGGGAACATACATATTATACAATGGACAAAACATATTTTAGACTATTTCTGCATGTACTTCATACAGAGTTTTTGAGAACTATTCTGATCATAAGTTTCAGATAAATCAATCAACCCCAATCTTCATATGATTGACTTCACTTGGCAAGGGCCTCTTATGATTACGTTATTATAAAATTCAAGGGAAGCTACCACTTCGGATTCTTGGAAACCTAATTGCTGCTTAGTTTGCAGAACCGTTATCTTTCAGGGCTTTAAGGTTAAGTCAGTAGAAATGCCAGAGCCAGTGTTTATCGCAGCTTTTGCTATGTTCTGTATTCCGTGCAATATATGTCTTTTTATTTCATGGATTTGAAGATCTTTTGTAACAGCGTGGTGTAGCAAAATAATAATAGTGTGATCACTTCTAAGGAAATACTTCTTGTTTCTGCTGACTGTTTGATGCCGGGCAAGTCATTTAGTTTGTTTAGTTTTAGGCTTTTTACAATTTCTTTATATGAAAAAAAATAATGATATGCTACTCAGTTTGTATACTTGATATAGTGGCTGTTAAAATCAAATGAAACAAAATATGTGATCATATTTGAAGGGATATAGAATTCCAAAGAAAATAAGTCCTTAGGAGGAGAACATTTATGTATTGCTATGAACTAAATTGTGTCTTCTCCAAAATTCATGTGTTGAAGCTCTAACCCCTGTTGTGATGATGTTTGGCGATGGGGCGTTTGGGAGGGAATTATGTTTAGATGAGGTCATGAGGGTGGGGCCTCCATTATGGGAGTAGAGCCCTGATAGGAAGAGACAGCAGAGAGCTTGCTCTTGTTCTCTCGCTGGGCACATGTGCCCAGGAAAGGCCGTGTGAGCACTCAGTGAAAGGTGGCCTTCTGCAAGTGAGGAGGAGAGCTCTCACCAGGAATCTAACCAGCTGGCACCTTGATCTTGGACTTCCTAGCCTCCAGAATTATAAGAAATGATTTTAATAATAAGATACCCAATATTTTGTATTTTGTTGTGTCATTCTGAGCTGACTAACACGTATATTTTAAGATTAGATGAAAAACTTAAACAGCACTTTGAAAATTATAAATCAGCCTTCAAATATTAGTGATTACTATCTAAAAAAATTATCTTCAAAATAGTTTATGAAGTCTTAAGATATATATTGTTATAAACTTTGGTGTTAAAAAATGAGTTCCAGCGGCCGGCCTGGTGGCATTGTGGTTAAGTTCACGCAGTCCCTTTCAGCACTCCAGGGTTCACTAGTTCAGATCCTGGGCACAGACCTAGCACTGCTTCAGGCCATAGTGTGGCGCCGTCCCACACAGGAGAACTAGAAAGTCTTACAACTAGGATATACAACTATGTACTAGGGCTTTGGGGTAAAAACAAAAAAAAAGGGAGAAGATTGGAAACAGATGTTAGCTCAGGGCCAATCTTCCTCATCAAAAAGAAACAAATAAAAAGCCTGAAAAAAAAAATGAGTTCCGCAAATCCTTGAAATCAGGAATGATATTTCTCCTCATAGTAAGACTATAAAATCAGTGCATATTTTATTAGTAGTTATATCAGTCAATCTTTTCCGGAGAACCAAAACCAAAATGATATAAATGGATCTAGGTATTAAGAGATTGATTTTAAGGAATTGGCTCAAGTGGTTGTGTGGGTTGGAAACTCCGAAATTAGCAGGGTAGGCCAGCTGACAGGAAACTCAGGCAGGAGGTGATGTGGCGGTCTTGAGGCAAAATTACTTCTCTGGGAAACCCGTTTCACTTTTAAGGCCCTCAACTGGTTGGGTGAGGCCCATCCACACTATCAAAGATAAGCTTTACTTAAACCAACTTAAGGTCAACTGATTGTAGTTGTTAAACACATCTACAAAATACCTTTGCAGCAGCAAGTGGATTAATATTTGATTACATAACTGGGTACTATAGCCTAACCAAGTTCAATCATGTAACTAACCATCAGAGTGTTGTCCAAAATCTCTTTAAAGAGACCTACCATAAGTGAAGGACTGGACTAAAGTCTGATTAGGTACCTTAACATAGCTAAAGAAAACATGCCAATTGTGGTTCAGACTAACATGAAAGCAAAGAATGTGAGTCACAGAAGAAAATAGTGACAGTACTCTTTTCAGCATTGTCTAGGGAAGAGAGAGTTTGATCAAAAGATCACTAATTTTTAAATCCTCCTTATGAAAGTCTACCCTAAAGTAGAAATGGATACATCAGGCTCATGTAGCCTAATTCCATTAAACATGAAGTAATTTGCCTATCTCTCGTCACTCTAAGTTTTTCCTCACCAATGCATATTGCAATCTGGCTTCCTAAATGGATTGCTTACAGGAAGCAAATATTTGCTTCTCAGGCTCCAATCCCTGTGATGGAATGATTTTTCACGTGGCTTTACCAAATTGCCACCCTGATTATGTGCATTTGTCTTTTATACAGTTTTATTGAAGTATAATTGACATAAATCAACTATATATATTTAAAGTCTAGAACTTGATGTTTGCCATACACCCATATGTACAGATATACATATACGTTTTCCATATACACCCGTGAAAGTAACATCACAGTTAAGATGATGAATATGTGTCTCAACCCCAAAAGTTTCCTCATGCCCCTTTGTAACCCTTTCCTCCCACCTTTCCTGTCCCTTGGCAACCAGTGATCTGCTACTTGCTTGAAGATGAGTTTTCCTATTCAAGAGTTTTTTAAATAAATTATATTATACAGTGTGCACTCTTTTAGTCCGCCTTTTTTTACTCACCATAATTATTTTGAGAATCATCCATGTTGTTGCATGTAACAAGAATCTATTCCCTTTTATTGCTGAGTCAAATTCCATTCCAAGGAAATAACACGGTTTTTTTATCCATTCACCTGTTGATGGTCATTTTGGTTGTTACCTGTTTGAGGCTATTACAAATAGAGCTGCTATGAACATTTATATTCAAGTCTTTGCATATAAATTTACTTTCATTTCTCTTGAGTTAATGTTTATGAGTAGAATAGCTGGATAATAGAATAAGTATATATTTAACTTTTTTTTTTTTTTTTTTGGTGAGAAAGATATTGACCCTGAGCTAACATCTGTGCCAGTCTTCCTCTACTTTTTGTAAGTGGGACATTGCCACAGCATGGCTTGATGAGTGGTGTGTAGGTCCATGTCCAGTATCCAAACCCGTGAACCCTGGGCTGCTGAAGCAGAGGGTGGGAACTTCACCACCATGCCACTGAGACAGCTCATATTTAACTTGTTAAGAAATGTCAAATTGTTTTCCAAATTTGTTGTGCTACTACATCTGTACCAACAATATATGAGAACTCCAGTTGTTCCACATTCTCACCAACACTTGTATCTTAATCCATTTGGGCTACTCTAATATGTATCACAGACTGGGTGGCTGATAAACAAGTGGAAGCTAGAAAGTCCAAGATGAAGATACCAGTAGATTTAGTGTTGGTGAGGGTCCACTTTCTGGTTCATAGATGGCTGTCTTCTCATTGTGTCCTCACATTGTAGAAAGAGTGAGAGAGTTCTCTGGGGTCTCAAGGGCACTAATCCCATTCATGAGGGCTCTGCTCCCATGACCTAATCACCTTCCACAGACACCACCTTCAAATACCATCACACTGGAGGTTAGTATTTCAGCATATGAATTTGGGGGGACACAAACATTCAGTCTATGGCAATTTGGTATGGTCAATCTTTATAAATCTTAGACATTCTAATAAGTGTATAGTGGTATTTCACTGTAGTCTATTTTGCATTTTTTAATGACTAATGATATCAAGGCATCTTTTCATATGCTTATTTGCTAAGTATATTTTTTGTGGAATATCTGTTGAATACGTTTGCCCACTTTTTAAATTAGGTTGTTTGCTTCTTCATCATTGTATTTTGAGAATTCTTTCTATATTTTATATGCAAGCCCTTTATCGGATGTAAGCTTTGCAAATAGTGTCTCCCATTCTCTAACTTTTCCTTCTCTTAACGGTATCTTTCACATGGTAGAAATTTTAGCACTGAGGAAGTCTAGTTTATCAATTTATTCTTTATGGAACATGCTTTTAGTATTGTATCTAATAAATCTTTGCCAAACCAAAGTCCTACACATTTTCTCCTATGTTTTCTTCTAGAAGTTTTATTGTTTTAGATTTTATATTCGACTCTGATACATTTTGAGTCAATTTTGTATATGAAGAGAAGTAGGAAGTTAAGTTTACTTTTTCATAAAGATGGGGAATTGGATTTGTCTCACAATAATCTCTGAACACTTAACTGGTTAATATTTCTTAAAAATATGGGTGTGTTCTCCTAAGTTGATAGTCACAACAAATTCAGAAAAAGAATAGATTTTAAGAAAATTACTATCACCATGTGCTTGTAGGTTTTGTGTTTTGTTTGGATTGGTTTAATGTGTTGGAACTGGAATATTCCAATAACCAAATTTCCACAATAGTCCTCCAATTCTCAAGCTTTTCATATTCATATGCCTTTGGGAGCCATCCAAAAATGTAAAAATTAAGTTAGATCTAGTTTAAAACAGTTGTGGGGGCCAGCACCGTGGCACAGCTATTTTGTTTGTGCCCTCTGCTTCAGCGCCCTGGGGTTTGCAGGTTCGGATCCCAGGCATGGACCTACACACTGCTTATCAAGCCATGCTGTGGCTGTTGTCCCATATATAAAGTAGAGGAAGATGGGCACAGGTGTTAGCTGAGGGCTAATCTTCCTCAAAAAGAAAACACTTGGGAATAGCGGGTTGAGAGCATAGCTCCTGCCTAATGACACTCAGGTTCACTTTTAAAGCACTGTACAGTACAAACGAAAACATGCCCCCTTGAGATTGGGACCTCTATGATAAAAGTGCTTAGTAGTCACAGCTTTTTCAGCTAAGCTATTATCCTTTTGCGAAACATGTAAACCCTCCTATGAGGGTTTACTTTAGCTCTTGTATAAGGATTGACGGCATTTGTATCGAGTTACGAGAACCCTACTTAAACCAAATTATTCTTCCTATCTCTCAATAGCCTCTTCTCAAGAGGCTACTTCCTATTTGTCAAATTTTGGCCATGTACACTTCATCTCAATTTACTCACATGGGAACTAGGGAGATAAAATCAACAGTCCAACAAAAGTGTTGATTCCTACTATGCTCAAACTGTATGCTAGGTACTCTGTGGGGTTTAAGGTGACTGAAGTCATTCCTCTAATTAAACTGAATAAACCTTGATCATGACTTTTCAATCCAGGTAAATATATATTCTCAGTGGCTTTTAACTTATATGTGATACAATGGTACTGACTTCAATTTGAATCTCTGCTCCAGCTAAATGGGACTCTAATTACTGAAAGAAAAATCTTCCCTCAAGCGGATAGATGTCTTTAGATTTTATGCAGGGAGAGTGGTGACTTTTGAGTTTCTTACTATGTAATTTCCAAAAGTGACCTGACATTCTTTGACATGCAATACAGTGTTTCCCCAGCCTACTTCACCAAGATGTCTGATGTAGAAGCCATGTTTGTTTTGTATTGTTTAGTTGGTTTAAAAAGATTTAAGGCTGCCACTTTTTAAAAGTAAGGAAACATTTTTGAAACCTGATACATTACACCATTTTTTTCTTCATTCTTTCTTATCATTTTCATGATCCTTTGAAGGTAATGGTTTGTCTGTATAAAGGAAAAACCACATCAGCGCAAAAGCTAGTATTTTGCATTCAATGACAGCTGCTATTTCTGTATAAAATAATTGCATGAAGATGTAGGATTCACATTAGAAATCTTACCAAAGTGAAAGTTTCTATATATTTATGCCAACTAATACATAAAAAAAATAAAATTAACATGACAAAAGACTATTAAAGCACTTGCACATAGTCTTGGGGTATTACTATATAACATTAAAAATTGAATACAATATAAAAAAGGCAAGTCTATTACTTAGAAGAAGGGAAGATAAGGAGAGAAGTATCTGAATTTTGAGAAGCTGCCATTCGAGGATATCTGATTGTTCGTAACATTATTCAGAATATGTTGGTTTGCAGCTGAATATGTTTGTTTTGATTACTAGATCATCTAAATGGAGAAAGGAGAGTTGAGGCAGGTTTATGACGTGTAAGCCATTAGATGGGTACAAGAAATAGTGGGTAGAAGGAAAAGAAAGCAGTGTCAGTTACTTTTTGAAGAAATTTGGATGTAACCGAAGAAGAAAAGCTTGAAGGAAAATATATTTCCTTTAACTTAAAATTCATAATTAGATACTCAACCCTTTTAATCATTAATTAACTAATGTGAATAATTGATAGCTTGCTTTCAATAGTTATTTCAGGCTGAATTTTCTACTGATATTCTCAAAAATTTTAATTTTCTCCACTTGATCATTTTGTAAGGTATGGCTTTATAGCGTTAAGAAAAATATTCTGATTCTAGTAACACATTGAAGTTCACATCTTACACCCATTGAAGTTTCTGTAGACATTCAATGGTTGATTACCATTCCCTTTGATATTCTTCTGTAGTTTACATGAAATTATACAATACATTTCTGACCCCGATTATTCCTTCCCTAAATCCGACTTTCAAAAATAGATATTCCCTCCCATTCTGTTCTCAGGATTCCTCTGTCTTCTTTGTGTACATTACTCCTTCAGTATATGAAGTCCTATACAGTACTCATTCAGTCATAGCGTCATCTAGTGTCTTCGCTCATATGATTCCCAAACGTTAAAGCCAACTGTCCTTGAAGAAGTGGGCATGTTAGGAACTTGAACCAAAATCCCCAGTGATTCAGCTTTCATTGAGGAATATAAACCTGGAAATAAAATGTTAGATTCCTGGCTCATTGTCATCCTTATAGTTTCTATAATGATAAATTCCTGATATTATCTAGAGGCCATGACCCGTGTCTAAGGTAATTTTATAATTAGAACTGTTTGTAATATTTCTAACTGCCTATATTATCTGAAAGTGAGCCGATGACAATGTCTAGATGAGTGTGCTGATATTCATTTAGTATTACTGTTTAGCATGTTAGTGTATCAAAGTTTAGCACTCTCTTGTGAGCTACAGAATGAATGTTCAAAAGAATTTTGTATATAGTTAGATCCCCTTAACCAAATATTCCTTGTTAATTTGATAAATGAAATAGCAATGAGTAATACAGAGTTTGTGCCCTTTTTGTTCTTAAATCTACACAAGAATTGATGCTAATCAAATTAAAAATCTTGGCCTTAATTATGATGGGTAACATGTGTTACAGAGCTTATTAAAGACTTCAGAATTCCTAATGAATTGTGTGGATACAAGTTTTTCTTCTGCATTTGTCACAGTATTTTGTGCTGTCCCTTCCCCATGTGTGTGACCTAGGTCTGTGATCTTTCAAATTGAACATATCAGCCATTTATTACCAGCTCTATTTTAATTTCCTTTCCAGCTACCACTGAAAGTAAAAGACCGCTGGTGGTTTTTAATTTCAGTTTAGACAGCAAAAGACGTATCTGCATGATTAAAATGCCAGATATCTGTATAACTGTTATCAATTATGTTAATTAAGAGAAGATTGTAGCAAAATTTGCTCTGAGAGAGGGAAGAAAAAATGTACTGCCCTAAGATGTTCATTAACACACAGCTGTCCACAGCTATTGTTTCTCATAGTTTAGCCATATTTTGTCCTATCTTAAAACAAAAATGTTAGAGGACTGGGAAAAAATTTAGTTTTAAGGAAAAATAATTGCAAAATTGGTACATGTGAGCATCATGAGTGGCCACTTTGATTTGAATTAAAACAATCTTCTCACAAGTACAGGCTGATTAAATAGTTGAATTGACTAATTGTTTTTAAATATATGCCTACTTGGACAGCTATTCAAACTCTCTAACAAGCTGTTACAGTCCAGAAAGTATTTAAGCCATTTAGGAAAATGAAACTTATGGCTCAACAGCATTTCTACTAACATTTAGAAAATTGTAGTTTGAATTTAAAATGATTACAGTTGTAAATCAGTATTTAAAGAGATTTCACATATCCTAACTGAAGTTTTGTGGGATAGTGAGCATCAGATGATGCTGTAAATTATTAGCAGCTTGACCATGATCACACAAACGGTACTAGGTACAGGTTTAAAATCAGGTCATCTAGTTTTACGTTTAGTGCCACCCTCATCAATTCATGTATGTTTAAGTACCTAGAATGTGCCAGTACCTGGTAAGTACATCACAGGTTGGGAACAGAGGGCCCAGTTCTGAATAGGTTAATATTTTTGCTTTCAAGTAGGTTTGAATGTACCAGGTGAGACAAACAAGTAATTAAGTCATGTGACATTTTTATCCAGTATCATGTCCAGGGAAAGTATAAGATGTCCGTAAGGAGACGTAATTCGTATTTTGGTGGGGGCATAGAGAAGAAGATATCTAAAGTTGTATTTGTTGCTCCTTCCGTCATCAGTCAGGTTGATGGAGATGAAGGACTTTCCAGAAGAGTGGGGAGCGTGTAGAGGTATCTGAGGTAAGAGACTGCTTACTAAGTGAACTATGAATAATCCACTGGTGATTGAGGTTTAGTATTTCTATGAGAAACAGTCTAAACTGAAGAAGTTCCCCAGCATTCTCATGGACATTTGGAAATCTCTGGAGATGTCTTTGTATGTCGGAATGACTGGAGCAGCATTACCAAGAGTTAGTGGGTGTGGGACAAGATTCATTGCAGGGACAGTCCAGTATGGTAGGTAATTTTCTCACCCTAAAATGATTGTGGTCTCCTGAGAAACACAGACACCAGATCATCAACAGCCTTGTAGGATATACTGGGGACAGTTGGGCTCTCTTCTGAGGCACTGTTCTGAGCCCCTAAAGCTTTTTAAACAAAGGACATGGTAAGTTTTATGCTTTAAAAAGGTTCCTATACTTGCCTTGTGGAAAGTGAGTTAGAGAGTATGCAAGTAGACGCTGACACCACAAGTGCATGAGCTACCTTGGAATAGGCAAGTCTAAGAAAGCAAGAGAAAGTTGGCCAGCACTGAGAGAATGTCAGTGCTTTGACTCTTTCCACTGAAAAATGTGGATGTTTGCTTCCTTGAACAGAGTAAATGAGAAGGAGTGAAGTGAGCTAGAAGAACAAACCCCAGTAATAATCCCTACAGGAGGATGGAGCTTAGCCACTCCAGAGAACAGTGACACCTCTTTCTCAGGAATAGACAGCTCTACAATTCTGCCTCATTAAAAAAAATCTTTTTAAAGATATCTCAAATCTTTGATTACTTGAACTTCCTAAAGTTGGATTTCTGTTTCTGAAAGTGACAGAAAATCTCTCGAATCACATAGGGATACTCAGTCGCGGTATAGCTTGATTCCGACACATTATCAGAGACGGCGGATCTCGGTTTATATTTTAGTAGTTTTGTGAAAAAGAAGATGCTTACGTCGAGCCATATTTATTAATTCATTCATTAATTTATCCATGCATGCCAGCATCCATCCATCCATTCATTCATCATTATTCAAAAAATATGTAGTGCAGACATTAGTTAAGCACTGGAGTGAAACAAACGCTGCTCAAAGTTTAGTCTTATAGGTAGATATCTCTGGAATTCACCTATTTTTTCCCCGTATTTCCAAGGATAATTGTATTATTTTGTATTTCCAAGGATAATTGTATTATTTTGTTGTTCATACCTCTTTTGATACTTATCCACACTGTAAGAACCCATGCCTACTGTATTGTGAAGTTTGGACTCCAAAATCAGAATGAGAAATGCAAAGCATAAATTATATTCATAGGAGTATGTGAATATCCTCTGAAATTGGTACTTCATTTATACCGAATATCTCTTTAGTTCTTCAAAATACTTTGATTACACCGAAATAGAAATTTCATTCTCCAGATGCAAACTGCTTCATTTACATGACTATTTTGAATCTGAATATGCATGCCTTTCTTTGTACAGTTTAGTTATTCCAGACCTTCTGTGCCATTTTAAAAGATGGGACGTCTTCAGTAGGTGGTGAAGAGCCTTTTAAAGAACATTTTTATTTTACACAGGTGTAACAGGTGGTACGCCCTTTCCTCTCTGCCCCATAGGGTGTAGCTCTAACTACCCTCTAGGGAAGAGAAGGTTGGGTGAACAGCCTTACTATTTCTTCAGCTCAGTAATTACCTGCAGGTACACTTTCTTCACCACCCAGGAGTTCTTAAACAAAGTGCAGGCTGATGCACGCAGAGTGGGCTTGCATCACGCTTCTACGAGTCACTTCATTCCCTTCCCCAAACCTTATCAACATAAGGCTGATTAAGTTTTAAATCTTTCTTTTTTTTAAATGAAGAATTCAAGTCACTGTCATGAAATCGTACATATCCCAGTGGAGGGGGGTCAGATGTGTTGCCCTGACATAGCTGCTTTGTTTGTAGTTCTTAGTGTTCTTAGACATGTGTGGAGGAGAGTTTTCACACATAGAATCTCAGAGGGTTCCTACAAAGACACACTATCATCCATACTTACAGATTAATAACTCTGGTTGGTATGCTCAAAATGTCCTGGGTTTCATAATAAAGCTAACTCAAAATAGTCAAAAATAAATGATGGGATAGCTAAATCACTTCTTATTTTTTTACCCCATTTTAAGAAATGCTGAGAGCTGGTGGGTTATTCACCACCAGTGGTTGCCTCAGTCCATTACATCACTCCATGGAGGGGCAGAATTCCATTTGGGTTTTAGATGAGCCAAAATGTCTCTTGAATATGAATAGGGTGAACGAGAGGGAAAAAGTTAGAAAGATTCTCTTGTTTCTGTGTTGAAACACTGGATGAGTGTGTTAGATAAACTTTGTTTATCCCTCCAGGTCTACTTCTTATTGTTCATCACCCTGTTCTGGCAGCAGAAGATCAACCTTTACTAACTTCATCAATGGTTTTTTCTTTTCCCATAGCTTCCTGTTGAGTCTGGTTAATGGAAGCCACCATGGAAAGGTTATGGCAGAGGGAGAGTGAAATTGAGGTGTTTAGTTCTGCAGTTGTCTCCCTACCTAGGCATGGGTTGCCCTTTGCTGAATTCCTCCACCGAAGTCCACAGTTCCTGATGAGCTATACTCTGTTGTAGTTGTAGCTACAGACCAGCTCCCTCTCGGTGTTTCATAAGTTCTCCCTAACCCCGCCTCTTTAGGCCAAGTGATGTTGGTGACTCCCTGTTGTTGCTGAACTCAGGGGGTGTCAACACGGCTTGTTGGCTTTCTTTGAACCTGCCCTCATATCTATTAACTGTCCCTGCATTAAAGTCTCCTAAATTACTACACTTGAGTGTGTGATCTTTTCCCGTTGTGATCCTTGCTGATACCAATGTTCATGCTACTTAATACTTAACAACTACTTAATAGCATGAAAAATAAGAGGACCACACTTTGCTAGGGAAAGTAAAGGCGAATTCAGTTTTAGGTCTGTCAAATGTCAGACGTCTGACGAGTAGTCCAGAAGTCAGACGTCTGACTAAAATTCCTATAAGGGTGAAAATGAAAGGAGATATCTGGGATGGATAATTGATTTGGAGAGCTAATAAACTTTATGAGCTTGGGAAAATCTGGGCTTCATTTAACAATCTATAAAATTAAGGAAATGTATTGGTTATTTTCTCTGTGTTTCCATCTCTCTGAACCTTAGTTTTAAACTATAGGCGTAATTAGAAAAGCAGGAACTTAAGGGACCCAGAAATCAATCATAGCCAAAAAACTAATGTGAAAGCTGAAATGTCTTATTTTGTGCCAACTTCCCAACTATTTACATGAAATGTAAAATAATCTCTTCAAAGGGAAAGCTCATCTTCTCCTGAGACATATTAACTCTTCAAACATAGAGTGGATACACACCATAAATTGTTAAATCACTGAAATATGTGTTATGTTTTAGGCAATATATAATTGAATAATATATTTTCTTTGTATATAACACATCTCCAATATTAAAATTGAAAATGTTATACAATATGGCTACTTCTCTATTTCTTTGTGAAGAAATACTTGTATTAACTCTATAGTACTCATGTTATCTGAATGGAAGCCAGAGAGTGATCTGAGAATGACACCTAAATGGAACATGTATATCTTTGGTAGAACTGAGCTCTTACCTTAAGTGGTTAACTATCTAGAGGTAAAAGGCTACACCTTTCAGTCTTTGAGATGTTCCTTAAGTGTCTTTAAAGTTTCACAGCCTTGATTTTGAGACTAACTCGTCATCTGTGAACACTAGTCAAGATGGAAGATTTAATATATGATACTATTTTCATTAATAACATCCTAAAGTGGTTACTATCTTTCTGTACAGCATTTCTTTAAATTGTATTAAAGGCCCTGAATAAGCGTTCATTTTCTATGCCAGGGAGTATTAGTCAGTTTTCTACTAGGACACACTGCATAACAAACAAGCCCCCTCAGCAGCTCAATGATTTAAAATAACAATTACAAATTTAAACCTCAGCAGTCTGCAGGTCAGCTAATCTCAACCGGAATACTGTGAGCTAAACTGGACCACAGGCCTTTGGTCCGTGTGTTTTCATTCCGGTACTCTGGCTGAAGCAGCAATAGCTAATTATGACATGGCATTTTCAAGGAACAGAGTGGAAGCAGAAACACACACTGCCACTCTGTTCGATGCTAGCTCAGAAGTAGCGCCCTGTCACTTTTCCATTGGTGAAATCTAGTCACTTGGCTATGTCTAACATTAATTATTTATGGACGTATGCTCTACAAATACTGAACCTTGGCAGACACTTGGAGGAAACGAAGAATTCATTGGCAAATAACACAAGCTGCCAAATAGGGCTTGCAAAGAGAAATGTCTTCTCAGGTGGTTTTAGTTAATCAACCAGTATTTATTCTACTTTTGTAGGATTCAGAAAATTCATACAAGGGAGAGAACAGTTTGAAGTAAATAATAGGCGAATTATTAACAAGCTTAAGCCTAGAAGAACACCCAGAAACACTACACAGATAAGAATAAATTCAGGATAAGTTCATGAAGTAACTAAAGAGAACCATAGATTAACTACAGTTATTAATTATGAATGCCTAAATAAATAGAGAAACCTTACAAAAGAAAAGGTAAACATTCAGAGGTGTAAAGATCATTTTGTTAAAATGAAATATAGAAAAAAATTTGGAAGCCATTGCACTGATTTACCTTTAAATTTATAGTTGAAAATTCTGAAAGAATGAAGTCACTTGTATTGTTCATGATTGGTTCCCTATTATATTTAGTAATCTGAGGGATATTCCTTTGAAGAGTAGAATGTCAGAATTGGAAGAACCCTTAGATGACATGAGAAGCTTGATCAGTTTTGTAGGAATAAAAGCAAGATGAATCATTGTGCACAAGCAAAGCCATTCTTGTGTATATTACAGTTCCGAAATCTTCAGGGATACTTTTTTGTGCATGGATTCAGGAACTGTTCCTGTGTGGCCATTTTGTATTCTGAGTTAAAAGTAAGTTTTATTTTGCCTCTTGCCAATTAGAAAACACAATGTTCAAGCATTGTTTACTCTTTAGATATTTTAAATGGCACCAAATAAAGAACATTGTTTTGCCAGTTTTTAACTTGCTATTTCTGAGACATCACTTAAGCACAAGACAGAGAAATTTGACAGTTAACATCTTTGGAAAACTCATTGTAGGAGAGTTTTTTTAACCAATTCAGTATTTGTTTTCTTTAGTTATTGTTGTGCAGTAAAATGAGCAAATCGTTCACTCAATGTGTTATTTTTATCATGAAAAGGAATATGTTTTATTCTTCAAAGACTTCAAAAGACAAAAGAAGATCATACAACATTTTCATGAAGTTTTTATGGATGATAACTTAAAACAACCTAAAATAAAATCAACTGTTTAGATATATTATGAAACAATTTTTTCGTGTATGAGGAAGATTCACCCTGAGCTAACATCCATTGCCAATCCTCCTCTGCTTTTATTTTTTTTCTGTTTGAGGAAGATTATCCCTAAGCTAACTTCTGTGCCAATCTTCCTCTACTTTGTATGTAGGATACCTCCACAGCATGGCTGATGAATGGAGTAGGTCCACACCCAGGTTCTGAACCTGAGAAACCTGGGCCACTGAAGCAGAGCACACAGAACTTTAACCACTAGGCCACGAGGTCAGCTCCCATGAAATAATTTTCAATATCATTTGTTTTAAATGGTTTTTGGAAGCAATAATCTTTGCTCAAGAACTGTGTGGATCCAAATAAGTCTAAAATATATGTGTCAAAATTACTTGTTTTGATTTAATGTAATTAAGAATAAAGCCAGATGGATATTTCTTTTTGAAGGAAAATTGCTCTATGGAAGGCCAGCAAGAATTTGGGATTTTTTTGAAAACTTCTAAAAGCTAAGGAGCCTAATATAAAAATATTGATAAAACATTTGTTAAGGGGCTGGCCCAGTGGCATAGGGTTAAGTTCGCATGCTAAGCTTTGGCAGCCCAGGATTCACTGGTTTGGATCCTGGGCGTGGACCTACACATTGCTCATCAAGTCACGCTGTGGCCACATCCCACATACAAAATAGAGGAAGATTGGCACAGACGTTAGCTCAGTGACAATCTTCCTTAAGCAAAAGGAGGAAGATTGGCAAAAGACGTTAGCTCAGGGCTAATCTTCCTCACCAAAAAAAAAAAAAAATGCATTGGCATTTCATTGTACAGACAGAACGTGCTAGGAGATACATTGTGCAGATACACTTATGCACATAAACTAGGAAATTAAGGTAGAAAGCATTAAAATTTCAAAATGTACAGTTCTTTTTTTTACTTTGTTTTGATTTAATACTGTTCTAATAAGTGCATCATCTATTTTCTTCCTGGTTAATAAAAGCTTACATTTGGCCTTTCAATTGTTTTTAGAGTTATAAAATCATTTTTACAGAATTCTTTTCTTCAATTTTGCTTTAAAATTTTCTACTACAAGTTTGAACTCTGTCTAATGTCTCATTTCCCCACTCCCCAGTCCCTGGTAACCAGGATTCTACTTTCTGTTTCTACGAGTTCGAATTTTTTTTTGTATTCCACATTCAAATGATACCATGCAGTATTTTTCCTTCTCTCTCTGGTTTATTTCACTTAGCATAATGCCTTCCAGGTTCATCCTTCTTGTCAGAAATGGCAGAATTTCCTCCTTTTTAAGGCTGAATAATATTCCATTGTATACATAACACCACTTTTTCTTTGTCTATTCATTTATCCACTGACACTTAGGTTGTTTGAATCCTACCCTCATAATCATGATTATTTTGCAGCTTTTAAAGTACCACAAAAGCAGTATTTCTTTTCTCAAAAGAAAATAATAAGATTAAAAATATTCACATGTTCTTACAGTAATATGAAATAAAATCATCTCTATTGTCCTCATAAAAGAGAACATAGTTTCCAACATTGTCTGGAAGAATTTGAAAAGGAATTGAAGTAATGAAGGGCTCTTATTACAATGAAAATGAGCAATTTGCTCCAAATATCTTTGTAATTTTAAAAATATTTATTGCGAATTAGTAACAGTTTTGGATTTGGGGGTAAAAATTCGCGCTTCTTAGTATCCTTAGAGAAGTCTTTCAGCTCTAGAAATTTCATAAAGAAGATTATATTATGAAAATAGACTTTCAATTTAGGGAAAAATATATTTTTACTTACTATCTATATAAACAATAAGTAACAATATAAACTTTATACAATTTGAATGTTATTGAAAGAATAAATGTTTAAAAAGTTGCATGCCTGAAAATATTTTTAATTTAAAGTTGGATAAAAACTATGTATTTGAATTTGGAAGTTTACTCTTAACCATGAATAAAATATAAACATATACTATCATAATCTGAAAAGAGTACAACGATTTGCAAAGGTTTGCTTTGTACCTAGGTTTATACCATTTATAGATTGTTTTCCAAAAGATTTTTGTCTTAATCATTAGATTTATTTTCTTTGTACACAGGAAACATAGATTAAAAATCTTGTCTATCCATTTTAGGGAAAGAAATAGGAAAAATAACAGGGAATGAAAGTGACTACCCAATGACAACAATAACTGATATTTATTGACTGCTTACTAGGAACCAAATATCTCCCTGATACTATGTACATAGAAACCTTTATTTTATACAAAATCTAGCATAATTTCTTAATTTTCTCTTTTCTCCTCTGCTTTAGATGTGGATAGACATTTAATAGAATTTTATGATGAAAGAGCTTCCACAATCCTTTATGTTAACCTCTTCATTTTTAGAGGTAAGAACTCTAAGGATCAGCTAATTTTGTGGCAGGCTGGAAATTCAACTCCAAATTAATTTGTTTCACAATTGAGATACATAAAAACAGGTATCGTATTCTTCACACTAGTCCTATTAGTAATCAAACCTGAAATTTTATTGGTACAGAACGTCTTCTAAAGCAGTAATGTAATTGAAAAATACATAACACGCTCCTTGTAGGAATTTGATTAATGTAAACTAAATTTCATATTTGAAACTGATTATAAAATGGAACGAATGACATTCATTCATTTATTCATTCAAAAAATATTTATTGAGCATTTGCTATGTGGGTAGGCTCTGTGATCCACTAGTGAACAAAGCAGGCAAAAATCCCTGCCTTCATGAAGGCACTGGTAGGGAAACAGAAATAAACAAGAATCTGTATAATCTCTGCTTTATATTAAATAATGATGAGTGCTTAAAAAAACAAAAAAGACAGAGTAGGGCGATATTAAGTGTAGGAGATGAGATAAAAATTCTAGTTAGGGTAGGCTGGAATGTCTCACCGAAATGTGATTTTTTAAAATAAAGATCTGAAGGAATTGTAGGTGTGTGTGGGAAGAGCATCCCAAGCAAAGGAACAGTATGGGCAAAGACCTTAAGGGGGTGTGTAGCTGGCAGGTTTGAAAATTATGGAGGAGGAAGAGGGGATGAATAAAGAGAAGAGTTGTGGTAGATGAGGTCCGCGAGGGAGCAGGGAGTCAGATCATAAATGGTTTTGCAGATCAAATTGAAAATTTAACATTCCCTTTCATTCCATTATCAACTGAAGGCTTTTCAGTAAAGTAGTGTTGTGATATGATCTAAGTTTTTCTAGTATCACTCTGGCTTCTCATTTAAAATAGACTGAAAGGTGGGAGGAGAAAGGAAGAAGCAGAGAAATAGGCAGAAGAATTTTCCAAAATCTAGGCAAGAGATGATGATAGCTGGGACTAGGATGAAAGCAAGAATTTCTGGGATATATTTTGAAAGACGTGTAAATAGGATTTGCTAATGACAGAGGTGTGTTGTGAGGAAAACAAGACTAAAGGAAGGTTCATTGTTTTTTTAAGTAGGCGATTGGAAGTTATTGATTGTGTTGGTGAAGACATAGGAAGATCAGATTTAAGTGAGGATGTAAGGGTCATGGTTTTTGACATGTTAAATCTTGTATGCCTAGATTATGCCATTGGATAAATCTGAAGATTGGGAGAGTTACAAGCTGGAGACACAACTTTGAAAAACAGTAAAATTGACATGGGATTTAAATCTTTGAAACTGGATGAAGTCACTTGGGGGAATCAATATAGAGATATGATTGAAAGACTTAATCTTAAGGTAGCTTATTATTTAGATGTTTGTTAGATGATATAAAAAACAAAAAAGTAGACTGAGAAAAAACAGCCAGCAAAATAGAAAGGAAACCAGGACTTGTGTTATTAGGAAAGAGATCAAGTAAAGGAAGTATTTTAAGTTGGAGAGAATGATCAGTGGTGCCTGCTGCTTCCTGATAGGTCAAAAAACATGATGCTGAGAATTGACCATTGGACTTGGCAATGTGGAGATCCATAGTGACAACAAAATGAGCAGTTTTGGTGGAGTTGCAACAATAAAAATTTGATGATAGTGTGCTTGAAATAAAATTGGTAGAAAGATGTTCAAAGAATCAAAAATAGCGATTTCAAGGGGTTTTAATTATAGTTAGAAGAACGAGGTGATAGCTAGAAGGGGAAGTGATGTCAAGACAATTTGTATTTATAGGATAGGCAGCATAACTGAGTATTATTTTGATGTTGATGGGGAATATTTAATAAAGAAAGAGAGAAGGGAAAATTGCTAAAGCAATGTCCTTGAGAGAGAAAAAGGAGATTGGATTGAGTACACAGTGGAAAGACTATACTTACTTCGAGTGCAGTCCCTTCTGACAACGAAAGAGAAGTTAGAGTATTCAAGCACAAATGGAAGAAAATAGATGTGAAGGGGCAGGTGGTGGATGGAATTTCTCTTTTGACTGCTTTATTTTCTTCAGTGAAATAGGAAGAATAGTCACAAGCTGAATTTTGTGGCAAAAGGACATAGTATAACCTAGTCAGATAGTATAGTAAAGAGTGAGTGGACTAGGGAAATAAAGTGTGAGCTGGTGCTCAGGAATTTAAAGTGAGGCTAGTGCAGAGGGTTTAGGGTTTCCTCTAGGCTAGCGCAGTGGTGCAGGTGCATGTGTAGGTGCACAGTACGTGGAAATTAGGATCTAACCATAGTCTGGTTTAGCTAAGAGAGTGAACAAACATGATAAGAAACAAAGGAGTTGATGTTGCATTTAAGTGAGTGATTTTATACTTACTAGCAATTAAATTTAAGCTTGATAATAAAAGAAGCATGGGTGTTGGGTGCGGGGTGAGAGATAAGGAAAAATGGTGAGGTCTCATTGGCTTTAAACTATTGTTGGAGTTAGGGTCTTAGAAGGATTGAGCTGGAAAGATAGGAAATTGCAGTAAGATATGTTTGAAATTGAAAGTTTGCAAGAGTAGTAGTGATTAGTAACAACGAAGTCATGTGTATAATCACAGCAGTGAGTTTTGAGGTTAGGGTGGGGACCAAGATGATTGAGAAGAAGAAGGGAGAAGCTTGGTCTTCGACTTTGAATTTACAACTACAGAAGCGGTGTTGGAGAAGCAGTAAGCCAAGAGCTAACATCATCAAAGAACAAAGAGGGGAGACAAGGGCGATCTTAGATGACAGCACCAACGTGAAGTGTTTTATAGAGGAAGGAGATGTAATTATCTGAAATAGAGTGACGAATACAAAAAGGACACTTAACCCCACTTTGAGACCCGAACTTATAAAGTCTGCAGAAGAAGAAATATCATTTGGAAAGAACCAGGTTTAAGTTAGTGTAAGACGGTGGGAAAGATATTCAAGAAAGAGATTGAGGATATAGTCAATTTTGCTAACAACTGAACTTGGGAGAAAAAGAAAATATGGACGGTAGGTGGATAAAGATTCAGATTCAGACGAGAGCTTGGAGTAGGAAGCACCTTCGGAGATTATGTAATCTAATCTTGCATATTTAAAAGCCTCTTCACAACATAACTAATACTCATCCAGTATCTCTTTGAATCTTTTCTGAGACTGGCCCCTTACAAGCAGCCTATTCCAAAAATGAGGTATTTTTCTATGTTCAAAGATACTTCCACTTCCCTGAAAACCAAATAAAATATACCCAGCACAGATTCCTTATAATTGGTACTCTCCCTTGCTTCTTGTTGCTGCACCCAGACTACTCTCTCTGTTCCCTCTTTTGATCATCAGATTTGAACTCTCTGATTTCCTTGCTCTCTTCCCGCTTCCCTTTCTGAGGCTGGACGCTTACAGACTTCCAAGTTATTTCTTTCAAATCACTGATAACTTCATCAGCTGGTCATCCTAACAACTACCATCATCAAAAGTAGAATCAGTGACGAGATGCCCAATTCATTGATCCTCAATTGTCTCATTACCGATCAACTGCCTTCTACTTCCACATTCTTCTTTCACATCCAGTCCTTCTTTGTGGTTGTAACATATTTACTATTACTCTTTTAAAAATATTCTTGACTCCCTTGTTCTAATCTCATGCACACCTGTCAAGAATGCAACTACAGACAAATCCCTCTCTATGCCTGTGGGCCAACAGCTAAGCATTGAACAGTAGATTGGAAGCACTATAGATTCATGTTCACCAAACTCAAATAGGCTCTCCACAATGCATTCAAGAAGCAGTGTTTCTCCAGAAAGTTTACTCTGCTTATTTCTGCAGTGAAATCACATCTTATTCACTCTACTTAAATCTTTTACTGCTTCTTTCTTTCCTCTGTTAATCTCAGTGTATGGCTTCATTTCTTACCAGAGAGAATCCTTCAGACAGTAACTACCTTTTTTTTGCTACCGTATCTAAAAACTGACCTGCTGCCTCCCATTCCCATTACAACAGAGTGATTCTTCAATCCAAATCTCACTTCACATGTGCTCCTTTGCTCCCACTACACTTCTAGCTCTTCTGTCTCCTGCATCTTCGGCATTTAAATTTCTACCACATACTCCCTCTAATCAGTGAAATGTGGTCTACTGTCTGTAAGCTAATATAAAGCAAACCAAATGTCTCCTTGACCTCATATATCTCTTTAGTTATTACTTTTATCTGTTTTTCATTTCCTATTTCCCTCCGTAACCAGTTTTTCAAGAGAGTTTATACACACACACACACGTACACACACATATACACCAGTTCAACTTTCTCACCTTCCATTTGATTTTCCACCCTTGCCATTCTAGGATTCTGCTTGCAGGGTCACTTGTTGCTGGTTCCCATCCAACTTTAGTTGTCAGCAGTAATTTACACAATTGACCACTACTTTCTTTCTGAGAGATCTAGCCTCTTGATCTCCCGTGGAAGAGAAACATATTAGGTTCTAAAATTCAAGTGATGAAAATATGTAATTATCTTTATTTTTATTTCATTTTCCTCATAACCAGAGTTAGCTTCTAACTAAGTTCCCATTCTGTTTGGTAGCAAAAACATAATCAATTTTAAGTAAATTTGGTTTCTTCAAAGTACTCTCAGGCTCAGGGTTTAATTCAGTCAATTCAAAATTGCCCTTCAACTTCCTTCTTCCTTTCTTCCTTGGTTGGTTTAATTTCTGAAAAGTTTGTGTAATACAATAATATCAGATGGTGAGGCATCTGGGCTTCAGCCTTCCTTTCTCCTATACTGACATCTGTTGCAATCTACAATCATGTCTCATATCCACACCACACTGGCATCTGTTGAGGTTTCTGTACTCCCACCTGGTTTCTTGACATACATCCCACACTGCTCTTTAAAATTTCCTTTCATCACGACCACAGATCCCTGAAACATCTGCCTGCTTTCTCTTTCTCAGCCAAGTGCCTTGTTATCAGAGGCAAAAGGAAATCCTGTTGTTGTCTCTTGTTACCCACAAGAGACTTGCTGTGGCTGCCTGTGTCTTCTCCTTCTCCAGCAGCGAAGAGACACCTTAACCCTCATGCTCCCATTTTTGCTGGGTTACTAGGGAATCCTAAAAGGATATTTATTTGCATCATTCCAGGAAGAATTAAAGGAAGATGCATCCTTTGTTCTTGGGTCCCTAAACTGTTTAGTAATTTCTGTAAATACTCCTTTTATATTTTACTGATTTAACAGCAGAAAAGATGTATAAAACTTCTTCTTACGTCCCACCAAGATCTAAATGATTCTCTCCAATACATTGTTCAAACTTTTCTCTGTACCAAAGGGAGTAATTATCCTTTTTATTCTCATGAGGGAGAAGAGTGATTTAATTTTTCATTTTTCCCAACTGTTTGTCTATTATATCAGTAACGTAGCTTTCATTAAAATAAAAACCAAAGATTTAGCTTCTCTGCTCTTAAGTCTCTATTTTTACTTCATCCCAGCTGGCTGGGCTGGGAAAAAGGACCACATGTTAAAAGTGAAGATATTTGCTGAAGATTAGAGGGAGGGACTAACATGTCTGCAGGCTGGCAGAATGGGTAATCTGTCTGTCTCATTGGCTGGAGGAAATTATAAATGCTGAATAGATTAACACATTTAAATGCACTGATGAGCTGAATAGAAAGTAAGGAATATTTTGAGGCAAAACTAAACAAAAGGAGAAAATGGAAAGTGATAAGCAGAGTGCTGAAACTAGCTTCCACCTTGAGTGCAATTGCAAATTCGGGTGAACCTGAGTTTTAGTTTACATAGATTTCCAGAGGTAAGTCTAGTTGCTTAAATTAGGAAGGTTAAAATAATATAATTCTGTCGTAAACCTGGGTCCACCAAATTGGCTAGCCCCTTCATGGAAGTGTAAAAGAGCTTTAAATGTATGTTTACTGAGGGTTTTACAAGATATTCCTGATTGAATCCTAGTGCTGAATGATGAGGGAAAACAATCCTTCTAGGTAAAAACCAACCCTTATATTGGATTGTGGCCTAAATTTATCCTACTTATGTGATGTGAACAACCTCAATGCAACACTACAGCTTGAAGTAGTCCTAGGTTGGTATAGCCCCCAGTCACGTGGCAGAAACAACTACGACTTTTCTATAGAAGAAACTGCCTTCAGTCCAAGCCACAAATAATTCCTACAAGTAAAATTTTAGGAAATATAATTTTACAATAAAAAATCACAAAACAACCAAAGAAATGAGGAATCAAAAACTAGAGTCTCCAGAATGTAGAGACAAAATATTAAAATCGAATATATGAAATAGATATACTTCATAGGCTGCATAAATAAATGAAAGTAATGAAAAAAAGAAAACAACAAGGGAGTATTATAGAAACCAAGAAGATGGGACAACAAACTCAAGAGAATGGTTTGATACTGAAACTGTTGTTTTAGCTCAGGATCACTGGAAACAGACTCTGAGATACATATTTGCATACAGGAAGTTTATTTGGGTGTGTTCTTAGAAGGAATAAAACATTTGTAGGGCAGTAGGAAAAGCCTGATTGGGTGATCCAGTTGCAACAGGAGCCTGAGCTGTTCTTGTCATAAACTCTGGACCTAATCACTGCTAAAATTACTACTCAAAACCAGACATATTTTTAGCGTTTCTGTCTGTTATACAGAACATCAACCATCCCACAGACTGAGTATAATGATTATAAAGGGAAAATGAGAGCACAGGCATGAAAATTCTTTAAGAACTCTAAAAGTTCTATGCAAATGAGTTATTATGGCCGTCTATCCAAGAATCAAAAGCACAGCGCCTGGAGGTAGACAATCTCAATTCACTTCTAACTCTGACACTCACTAGCTAGTGGACCAAAAGCAAATTACCAAGTCTCTGTGTGCTTCAGTTTTCTCATATCTAGAGTGAAATACATAAAATTGCTTTGTAGGATTCTGTGGAGGATAAAATAAGATGAACACATGTGGAAAATAAGCATAGCACCTATTATATAACAATAGTTTATTAAATATTATCCAAGATATTAAGAGTACTTTTAAAAAGGGTGAGGAAGATCATAATCACAATCCCTAACTTATCATCTGCCTCACTTTTCCTCTATTTACTTTGATATGCTATTGAACCCACTGTCCCTAAGACATTTTCTGGCCATGACACAGGCAGAGCCTAATTCTCGCTCAAAAGTGAAATAATATTTTGCTTGAGTTTACCTTTACTGAAATATATGTATTGTGCAACAGCAAAAGGTCCTTGACTCTTTCTCTGACTCTATATACATTTATAGTAGAATAAAGTCACTCATCTTATCTTTGTTATGGCTACATATCACAGATTTGTGTGGTGATACTATTCCTTGGATGAAGCATTTTAGTATATATTTGGGCTGATTCCTTTTACCTTACTACTACAGTGACAAAATAAGTATAGATTATAGCACTGAGATTTTTGTTGGCAGAAACATTCACTACGTAAATAACATCAAAAAATGTGTTTTTAATCTATGCCCTGAAAAGACTGATTTTCTTCTTGTGTTTGGTTGTTTTCCTACCCTTAGAACAAGGTGAGGTGCAATTGTTCTATTCAGTAGTCCTTTTATCTTGGCCCTTTGAAAACAGCAAAATTACTGCTAATTTTTATAGTTAAAATTTTCAACCTATCCAGTAGCAATTGGAATAAATCTCATATGATATCTGATGTACAAGTTGATTCCTTTACAGCAATAAACAAGTGCTTTGTTTTATTCTTTATGTTTGATCAGATTTATTCTAGTGTTTCTTTTAAGGAAAATCTGGGACAAGTTGGCTGCTACAATAAGCTGTCAAGATGAAAAATCCATACTGTAATGTCAGTTTGCAATGCTTGTGGTCCAAAAAATATTTACAGCACATGTGATTTATTTTTCAATCACTTAAGATTTAGCAGAGAAACTATATCATGATTAATCACAAAACAATCGAGAGATAATTTATTTTTACAAATTTTGGTTGAAGAGGAAATGCATGTCAATTCTAAAGGTGCTATTATGAACAACAATAAGACCACAGCTATTAAAGTATGTATAGAGCGAATATTTTAAATTACAAAGAAAAAGTCAACACCTGAGGAAAAGCTAATACACATACTTTGGTGCCATTTTGGGGAATGAGTTCATGGATGTTAGATAGATGCAAGTTACGTGTAACATCTTTTCAGGGCTTTATTATGATTTTAGGCTTCTGTTTTTCAAACGCATCCTATTGAGTCCTTTTAACATGTGATGATTTCAATACAGCCTTTGGTTACCTGAGTAATAAACTTGACAAAAATAAATTAATAGAAATGAAAATTCAACAATGTTGGAGTAGCTCCTATGTTTCAAATGCTCCAACTCTCAATTTTGGCAAATGAATTCTTGCAGTTCTTAGCATCAACTTAGGAAAATCAACTTTAGAATGAATCTCCTAATATTCACTTTCAGCTGTAATCTATTCAGAACCAAAACTGTTAGACCTGCCTTCTACTAAGCAAGTCCTCGGCTTCCTTACTTACACAATTTTATTTTCTTAATGATAACATCTATCATTGCAAATTGCACCTGACATAAATTCTCCTTAAGACATAAATTCCCTTGTTTTCCTGCAAAACCAATCTCATCTTGTTTTAACTATAAAAACTAACTTAATAATGGACAGTTTTTCTTAAGTGCAAAATTATTGTTACCAAAAAATCACATATAAATTAATCATTCTTTTATTACAAATATATAATCATTAAATAATTGGATGTGTTTGAACTAATATTGAAAGATATCTAAGATACAGTGTTAGAGACAAAAAATGAGTTAGAAAATGGTGTTTTTACAATTATTATAAAAACCGTATGCATTATAAAAAGCCATATGTATAAATATATTTGTACATTAAGTAACATTCAAAGATGATCGTATGTACATAGAAAAAATCTAGCATAATACTCAGCAAGATCAATAGCATTCATTTCCTAAGTGAGATTATGGTGAACGTTCATTCCTCATATCCTTATATGTTAGATTTGGCAAGACAGATTTTGTTCTGCTATGTTTTGGTTTGTTTATTTGTAATAAAACGTGGGGAAAAGACCAGAACTATGTAGATCCACGTATTAAAAATGGCTAACTCCAAGTGATAGAATTATACACATTGTTGATTTTCTTACTTCTTGACTATGTTTAAAGTATATGTTGATGAGTAAGAATTGTCAATTTAGGCTATGCAAGGTAGTATCATACTAATGGCCTAAAATTCAAAAACTCTCTCATTTATGGCAGTTATGAAAGCATCTTATTCCTCATGGGCTTTTTCTTTGGAAATATGATTTTCTAAATACTGTTAACATCCATTTTAATGAAATTTATTTATCAATAAACTATCTTAATTGTGTATTGTCAAGTCACCAAACCAGATGTAATACCTCACAGTTAAATTATTGCTTGATTTTCTCAAAAGCTTCTCCAATTTATTGCATAGGGATTAGTAACAAAGTGAGAGGTTTTTTTTGTTTGTTTGTTTCTTTTCTTTTCCTGGTATTTATATCATGTTTTACATACGGTCACAGGAAATCACAGTGGAATAGCAACATATCTCCTTTCATATATAATAGGGAAAATACATTACGAGGATTAGTTTCTATTTATAAGAAACACTAAAACAATAAAAATGTAAAAAATACTCTTCTGTAAGCCCTTGTTTTAGATGTTACCTACCCTTACGTTTTAATAACCTACTAAATCACTCTTTTTTATGAACCACAGGAACATTTAGGTTTCATTAATTTGTTTTAAAATTCTTTTATCATTAAGTATACATGTTTTATTCCTGATCATCCTCTCAACTTTTCTTACTATTCTTGTCTTTCTTTGACTTCTGGCTTTCCTTTGCCTCTTCAATCATCTTCAGCAATATTTGAGATCTCTGAGAGCTAACGGTAATCTCAGAGGACATTTTCTGGATCCAAGCCAATCATAAAGTCTTTAAGTAATCTTTATATACACCGAGACTGCCAGCTGCTTACCAGCGCATAACAGAAGATAAATGTGCACTACTCTACTACCAAGGCTAAAAGAAGCCAGGTCATCTGACTGCTAGCAACCTAGTTTTTACATAGCTGTCTATAATGCTCATCATCAAGTTATAGCAATATGATTTATTAATCCTTCTGGCATTTTTCTCCTTGACAGCTTCTCAGCTGCTGTTACATCCTTCTTGGATGGGTAAGTACTGCTTTCTATTTTGAAACTGTGAGTCAAGTTTTGTATGTTAAGACTTTACTTGTTTTAGGCACTTGGGATCTATTAAAGTGGAGGAACTTGGATTTAACACTATAAAAGATAAAAAATCGGATTCAAGTGTTGAAGAGACGTGAAAATGAAGAACAATGTATTTGGAGATGTGATTGAAATGGAACCTTTCAATATTTCTAACTCAAAGTGGGTTAAAATATAATTCACATCACAGTAGTTACAGGCAGGCCATCGCATTTTATTTAAAATGGAAAATATACTTTTAAGACCGCTATAATGTCTTATGAATATTCAAATATTTTGATTCAGGAATATTTTTGCTGTAATACTTAGTAATTTACACCCTTTTTAATCATACTTCTACATTTTCAAATTAATTTCAAGTCATCAATAACTAACTAGCTAACACCACCAATTCAACATGGTTTTATCTATGCATGTATTACATTTTGTTTAAATCCTATCAAATTAGATTTGATATTACTTACCTATTATACATATCAAAAGCAAACAAAAACAAAACAAAACTATTGGGAGCATGTGTGTGTGTAGACATATATATATATGTACACATACACGCATGTTTTGGTTTGGGTTTTTGTAATAAAACATGGGAAAAGACCAGAAGTATGTAGATCCATATATTAACAACGACTAAATACAAGAGATAGAATTATAGGCAATGTTAATTGTTTTACTTCTTATATATATATATACTCACTTCTTATATTAACAACCAAATTAATGATTTACTATAACTGAGCTCTAAACAAGGTTGTGTTGCTAGAATCTATAGCAAAAAAAGAGAGAAAAGATTTGAATTCTCTAGTTATTTTACCTAGTGAAAGAAATCAAGTATTTTTGTTTAATGTGGATAGACATATTTCTTCATGCCAGTGAATCCAAAAGCAATTCAGGCATATAAAATACATTAGGTAGTATCATCTTGTCAACCAGAAATTTACACACAAATTTTATTCAGATGGATAATTTATATTTTTGGATCTCAGTCTGATTTATTGCCTGGTTATTGACATCTTATCTCTATAGTTTTACATCTTAAATTAGTGGAAATTTTGCTGTAGAAAAGAAAGATCACGTAGGTTCATCTTACTTCCTCATGATATAACCTGATATATTTAGCTTAAATTTTAAGAGCAAGATACATTTATACCATGAAATGATTTCACTCAAATTTCAAATGTTTCTAACTGTCTTTTCTCAAGTGATAGATGATGTTTCTGTCCTGATTTTTGAATTTTTGAGATAAACATCTAAAACAGCATATTCTCTGGTGTTGATAAGAGAAGCATCCATAATCCTTTAACACTGACATTCTTCTATGAAAGTTTCGGGGTGTGATTATATGTTTTCTCAATTCCTCAGATGTTTTCTATCATATCCCTTCATAAAGGTAAAAGAAAAAAAGACAATTCCTAAACATGTAGGAAAAATGCAGCCACAATGCAACTTAGGATCTTTCCAACCTCGGAAGGAGCTTGTTGGAAATGCCAGAATTCTTCACCATCTTATTAGAAAGTCATAATATTTGTCTAAAGTATTTCAAACACAGGTGTGGCAATTGTATGGGTGCACACAGGATAACAAGGCAGTGCTGGTGATTTTCATCTCTGTGTCTATCCACTTTCTTGCAAAGTCTTTTGTTTGGACTAGTCTAACTCAAAATTATCACCACTTGTATCCAACTTGTTTTAAGTCCCCGAGACTCAGAGAACTGGTGAACAATGGAGAACCAATTAAATAATGATTAATTTTCACATAGCTCCTCATTCATTAAAAACTGGGGGGGGGGAGGACAATCTGGTATAAACTAGATCTTTTAAGAAGTAGATTCTTCAGTTTCAATCTCTTTAACACTATGCAATAATGTAAATAAAGTACTAGATAATGTCACAAGATTCAGAAAATTTAACCTTTAAGTCACTAGTCTTTAAGTTATTAGTGACTATCAGAGGTCCTTTTAAAGTGAGTCAGTGTTGATGTTTAAGCTTTCAGTAATTTAATAAGTAATTTATTTATGTCAATGTTATTAAAATAACATTTACCAAAAGCAAACTCTATTTCTCCAAATTAGCACATCTTCTTATTTGTTTCTGAAGTCATATAACTGAATTAATTTGTGACTCTTATTGCTATATGAATGGTGGGGAATTTTGGGCAATCATTGATTAAGAGTGTGTGTATATATATGTATAGGTATATGTACATATATGTATATAACCAATGTATAAAATTACTACTTAAACACTCCTTATTGGCTGTAAGACCAGAGGAAGTATACGACCAAAAGATAGCTCTAGAAATAATAGTTACAAATTTAAAGCATTGGATTACTCATTTTTTAAAAATTTGTTAATGGTCAAAGATTAATATCACAAAATTATTAGGGATGTCTATAATTCTGTCAAAGATCAACTACATAAAGCTTCACAATTTGGGGAAGGGCAGTCATGTCAAAGAGGTCATAAAGATTGTTGAATCCTGCACTTTACACAACGTGATGTCAAGATTTTAAGAGAATGGTTGATTGTTGGGGTGCTAATTTGCCATTAACTGTTTTGAATCATTATTAATGACAAGTGTTCATTTTAAATCCTAATGAAAATATTTCATATTTAAAAAAATTATACATATGGTAAACCTCTATTAAAATGTATTTTTTTTCAGGTTTCGATTTTTTAAACACCTTATGAAAGTCTAATTTACAGTGCATGGGTATCGTGAAGAACAAATACTTGTCCAGATAAAGGAAGAATTTCCATATGCTTCCACAGAACCTCACTTCCCTAAAGCCCTGAAGAGCCTTGACTCTTTTGCTTTCCTCTTTCAATTGTTACCTAAGCAAGTTAACACATACACAATTTGCAAACATGCAGTTTCAGAAATATTTTCAGAAATAAGAAATTAATTACATACATCTTGCATATTTACCAGTGAACTTTATTGCAGTTGTTACATTTTATTTTTTGTTAAATCTCCAGAGAATTAAAAATGATTATAATGGTATTTTGAAGAGGATTTAATTATGAATTTCTCAAGAGCAGTAATGAACCTGGCAATATTACTTGTTTGATATTCTCAAAATTCAAAGAGTAATAAAAGCCAACTTTCGCAGCCAATTGTTACATAAATTACTGAAAAAACATTGTGAGATGGGATGTTAGTGTATGAAATTGTTGTATAGACTTGCAACATGAATTCAACCTCAATGCACCACACATGTTTCTATATTCTTCTCAAGAAGCAGGAATAATGAGCTGGAGGACCGTGGCTTTAGTATATAGGAATATGTGGACATGTGTTTTTCATATAAACACCATCTCTCTCTCATTGAAATAACTCAGTTCTTTCCGTGTATATTAATTAGTGAAGACCCCGCTCTGATCCCTACATAACCCAACAGCAGAATGAAGGATGGACATATGACTCAAGTCAATAAAATTAGAGTCCACTATACCATTGGTCAGACGGATTGGTTAGGGGTGTGTGAATAAACCAAGTCTAGTAATTGCTTCTGTCCCTATTTGCTACTCTGAGGGAACAGAGTAAAGAAAAGTGGAGATATGAATAGAAACAGTCTCTAAGTCATGGTTTGACACCTAGAATATTTTCAGTAACATCTGCCAATTTATTCACTTTTTTAAAAAATGGATTATTATTTTGAGATTTATTCTTCATAAATCCACTAAAAATTATTGACTTGGTGGGATACTTTGGGACTTCTAGGTTATTCTCTGAGGTGGCCTTGATAATAGTATGTTGACTGAATGCAAATATTGTGTGACCCAGATCTAGATTCGCCACAAAATTTGTTAAAGTGGGGGAAAATGAGGCATTTAGATACATATTTTTGCAATGTGAGTGTGTGTGTGTGCATGTGTGTTTAATTTTCCAGTAGGTAAGTTAATTACTAAGAAAAGACCCTAAAGCAGAATTATAAATTTCAATCTTTTGCTGGCATCTGAAAAATGGACCTCGACTCCAGACATTTAACTGTTCTAAGGACACTGGCTCCATTTTTCAGTTTCTTTTAGTATCTTCAGAGAGATGCAGGCAGTCTTAGATGACCTGCAGCAACTATTTTTCCCTGTCTTTCAGTTTACACATTGCTTGTTTCCTGGTATGCATAGCTAACAGTGCCCTCCCCTCCTGCCATCATCCGCATTCCTTTAGTTCTTGAGATCACTGATGGGAGACGAGAACCATTACTAAATGAAGACTACAAAGTGCTAAAATGTTCACCCAGCCGTAAGATTCTTCTATTTACTGTTTTTCTTATTTATGTTGATATTTGCTTAATCTAGGATGTGTGCTCTTGACATATGAGGTGATTTAGAAAGACTGTGGAAATAAATATTATCCACAGTTCTTTCTTTCATTGAATTACATGAGATTAATAATATCTGGGCTAATAATTCTACCCACACTAAATGTCATAACATCTCTGTATCTACTCTTTTAAAATACACAATAGAAGATGCCGTTGAAGGATGGTGTGCTGTATATTACCAGTAGGATGAATTTGCACAATTGTGGGTACAGTTTGGACACTCTGGCAGGCTCCATGCTTTTTTTTTTTTTTTTTTTTTTAACCTATCCTACATTATCAAATGCTTTGTGGTCACTTTAAGGCCAAAATACAATCCCAATTTGGTAAAATTTAAATGACTAACCTCATATAATAATTAAAAGCTGAGCCTAATTTAAAGTGAAATACGTCCACTTCCTCTTTAGGGACCTTGTAATGTAAGTCAGAGAAGTGGTTCTGGACTCTTTCCTAGCTAAGCTTCCCTCATGGACATTCAGCTTGTAAGCCAAGGATTCTTCAATCTCCATTATCAAAGTAGCAGAGGGCGGAGAGGAGTACAGATTTAAAAAAGGGGTGATTAAGCCCACATGTGAGCGGATGGACTATCATTAGTTTTCGGGTGGTGAACATGATGTAATCTACACAGAATTCAAAATATATTATGATGTACATCTGAAAATAAACAACTAAAACAAATAAATGTGGCATTAAAAATGAAAAAAAAAGAAAGAACATTTTAAAGATGAATTCATGCCTTCTGGGCCAAATGCATTGCTCTGGTCAAATTTTTTTTTTTCTTACAAAGCGTTTCTGGGGCTTTCTCTTTGCCAGCTTCTTTCCTCAGTTTGTACAGGGTCTCTCTCCATTATGTTTCTTCTCATTAGCTCTCAAATGTTGATGTAGTGTGCATATGGACGCCTTGGCTCAGGCCTTGGAAGGCCATCCTTTCAGAAAAGATGCCTTTCTAAATGATTGCAGGGCAGTACTTCTACTGCTAGATCCATACCTGGTACATCAGATTCTTGCACTTTTGACCCTCCCCCTGCCTTAGGAAAAGTGGTGGTACTTTGCATCTGCAACCTTCTACTGTTTTCCCTTTAACTTTTTGAAGCATGAGTCAAGAACCATCCCCTGGTGCCACACCTCCTTCTGTAACATGGGTATCTGATTCCTTGACTGGTCCATTAAAGTTCCTCTCACCAATTTGGGATTAGCTTTTACTCTCCACTTTTCAAAGTGTGGGTGTAGGAGGGATTGTGGAGGAGGACGATACATACAATTTACTGTTCAGCTTTCTCCAAAGAAATCGAAATATTCAGTCTTTATTTTCCAGTTCTCAATCATCTTTGTCCTTGATGTGACTGAGGAGATTCATTTTAATTATCATCTTGAATTTCTATAAATGATCCATCTACTTCATATTCGTGACTAGGCCAAAATTTTATTTTTAATATGCTGTTGTATTAATTTATATTCTAGAATTGTTTCACATTTTATAGTTTCTTTCAACTAAACAATGATGCTTTAAGGTCATGAACCACGTATTTTATTCCTTTTGTTTTTCCTGTTGCTCCTGACACAGATAAGTCATCATTAATACTTTTTGAATGGGTGATTGAGTCAGACTTTGAAAAGAGACAAAAAAGAGTTGGGAGATAATCATAATGGGGAAAATTAAGTCATAGGCAGTAGATATAAATATTGATACTAATAGGACCTAGTTGTGGGTACTTCAAAGGAAAGATAACATATAGAGCACTTCCATAGGTTAAAACATGTCGCAAATTCTTTGACTTTCCTTCCATGAACAAGTCAAGTCTAAGTCCACTTCCTTTGAACCTGGGTGGCTTTTGTGGCTGCCTCAATGAATAGGTTGCAGACAAAGGGCTATTGCATTCCTCTATCTGAGATTAGATTACCAACGATCATGCATTTCTGTAGGTCTGGCTTGGAACACTTGCTTTGGGAGGTTTCAGCAACCAGGAAATCTAGCTATCCTAAGGACACACTGTAGAGAGGAAAAGCAAGAGAGCTGGAAAAGGAAACGTTTAATTTTAAGCCAAATTTATAGGAAATATAAAGCAATTGGGATTTGCTTGGTTCACACATACAAGCAAAAAATGTTTCTTAGTCCCAGACTCTCTAGACTGCAAAATATTTTCAAATTAACATATGGATTTCAGTGTATAGAAATGTAACCTATTTTTTTATGTTGATTTTGTATCCTGCAACTTGACTGTATTCATTTATTATTTCTAGCAGTTTTTTAGTGCTTCTTTAGGGTTTTCTATATATAAAATCATGTCGTCTGCAAAGAATGACAGTTTCACTTCTTCTTTTCCAATTTGGATCCCTTTTATTTCTTTTTCTTGCCTGATTGCTCTGGCTAGGACTTCCAATACTATGTTAAATAAGAGTGGTGACAGTGGGCATCCTTGTCTGGTTCCTGTTCTTAGAGAGATAGCTTCCAGTTTTTCTCCATTGAGAATGATATTTGCTGTGGGTTTGTCATATGCGGTCTTTATTATGTTGAGGTATTTTCCTTCTATACCCATTTTATTTAGAGTTTTTTAAATCATAAATGAATGCTGTATCTTGTCAAATGCTTTCTCTGCATCTATTGAGATGATCATGTAATTTTTATCCTTCATTTTGTTAATGTGGTATATCACGTTGATAGATTTGCGGATGTTGAATCATCCCTGCATCCCTGGAATGAAACCCACTTGATCATGATGTATGATCTCTTTAATGTATTGTTGTATTTGATTTGCTAGTATTTTGTTGAGGATTTTTGCATAGATGTTCATCAGTGACATTGGCCTGTAATTTTCTTTTTTTGTGTTGTCCTTGTCTGGTTTTTGTATCAGGATACTGTTGGCTTCGTAGAATGAGTGAGGAATCTTCTTCTCCTCTTCAATTTTTTGGAAGAGTTTGAGAAGGATAGGTATTAAGTCTTCTTTGAATGTTTGGTAGAGTTCACCAGGGAAGCCACGTGGTCCTGGACTTTCATTTTTTGGGAGGTTTTTGATTGCTCTTTCGATCTCTTTACTGGTGATTGGTCTATTCACATTCTCTACTTCTTCAGTCAAAGATCAAATTCAAGATGGGCTGTTATTAAGAATCAAGGAAGTTCTAAGGTTATGTTTTACAGGCCCTCTCAAAGACATAAAAGCCTTCTAAGGATGCTGAGAATGTGCTTCACAGATAGTTGTCGTTAAACAATAGAATGTCAAAGAATTCTAAGGATTTTCCCCACAGCAGCCTTAAGAGAAGCCCAAGATATAAAAGAGCTTTCCCAAAAGAGATTTGTGATTGTCTATTTTGTTTAATGGAAATAATTATAAATCTATTAATAAACAACTCACATAGTTTTAAATAAATTGTAGCAGATGGGACAGACAGGACAGAAACTGTATAAAGTTAAGAGAGGACATGGACTCCAGAATTTCTATGCGCAGGAAGCAGACTCAGAAAATACTCAACTGCAAACACAAATGCCTGGATTTCAGAAATACTATGGATCAGTGACTTTTTACCTCCTGTTTTGTATATTTTGAATGGGAGTCTATAGAGCACTCATTCCATACTTGAGCCACTATTATATGTTGGCTGGATGTTAGGAAGATAACTTGTCTCTTCAGTTCACAGGTCTTCAGACTCAGAGGAACAGTACTGAAGGAGCTGTACTGAAAGAAACACCCGAAGAGCCTCATGTGTATGTGGACCTGATTTAGACAAGATGCTGAAACTTGGCCCTGAGTCTGATGCTGTAATGTATGAGACATATGGGAGTCTTGAGGGAGAGTGAGTGTGTTTTGCATGTGGAAAGAATGTAAACACTTTGTGCCAAGAAGGTGGACTGTGCCTACAAGTTCTCGGACACTCGTCAATTCAAGAGGTGGGGCCGATGTTAATTCTCCTTGAATTTAGACAGGACATCATGACAGCCTAATAAAATAGAATATAGTAGAGGGATATCGTGTGATTCAGATAAAAATTCATGCAGCTTCTGCCAGTCTTTCTTGGGACATCTGCTCTGGAAGACCATCAGCCACCATATAAAAAACCCAGCTACCCTGAGGCCACCATGTAGAGAAAGCAGATGGAGAAACCATAGAGAGAGAGAAGAGATGCCGAGAAGCCCCAACTGTTCTGACTCTGACTGTTTGAGTCTTTCCAGCCCAGCTACCAGCTATACAAGTGATGAAATCTTTAAGATAACCCTATGACTGTCACCAGACACCGTGCAACTGCGACTGCATAAGAAATCCAAGTCAGGCGAGAACTGACTAGCTGAGCCCACTCAAGTGCTGGACTCATGAACAAAATAAATAATTGCTATTGTTTTAGGCCACTATTTTGGGCTGTTACACAGCAATAGATTATCAGAACAACTATTGAAATATTGAGAGTACTGTTTTTCTTTAGAAAATACATGAAAAATGAACCAGTTACAGAGTTCATTTTCCCATTATGGTTTAGATCAGGATTCCTCTAAGCAGTACATTTGACAATGGGGCCGGATAATTTTTGCTGGAGGTGGAGGGTTTCCCCGTGTGTTGTTGAATGTTTAGCAGCATCCCTGCCCTGGTCCCACTAGATGCCAATGAGACACAACCCCCTATTTGTGACTACCAAAAATATCTCCAGACATTTCTAATTGTCCCTGGTGAAAAAGTCACTCCTGGTTGAGAATCACTGGTTCACATAAATTTAAGGAAAGAATTGTAGAAGAAGAAAAGGTCCTGGGAAAGAAAAGAGTGTAAAACTTTATAACATAAATAAATAGCCAAGAATTTATATCAAGTCCCCTAATAACAAACCATGAAGTAGAGACACTACTGAAACAAACATATTCTAGAACTAGACATTCTGTTTGCAAAATCATCAAAATGTCCATGCTACCTATACTTTTGTAAATACATAGAATTAGAGTTCTATTAAGTTATGGGGTTATTGAGGTTTACCTTGGCTAATGGTTTTATTTGTTTCTCTCACTTTTGTTTCTCTTATTTCATGCTTCAACTGATTTTTTTCATGTTATTTTCTATTATTTCAATAAAAACACTGTTATAAATTAATAGCTTTCCAAGAGATGAGTTTGTCCCTCAGATAACCCCATAATTTAGAATTTTTGGCTTTTAAAAATACTTATCAAGAAGCAACTACTAATTGAGACTAATAGGATATGATGTGCGTTTGTGACAGCATAATCTACCTTTTCAAGTTTTGATGATAATAGTTGCATGGAAACTTACAATTCAAAAAGGAAACACTATCAGACTTGTTATCATGGCAAAGGAACAAAAGGGTTACAGTTTAGTGAGAGGACATTAGATTTTAATAAGAATTGTTGTTTTTTCCTGCAGTATGAGTATTTTAAACTATTGACTTTTTATTCCTGATTTTTTATTTTTATTCAATCCATATTCTTATATAAGCCATTTAAGAATTGACTTTGCGTAGTTTTTTATAATTTCTTAGATTTGTTTCAAACTTTTCTTTATGAATGAGGGTTATGAAGATAATTATAATTAATAGTTTTATTTTCTTTTTAAAAATTGCTTAGTAGTCCAGAGAAGGTTGGTTGGCCAAGAAGAGAATGAATGAGTTGACTTTGTTTACATCCTGGGGTCGATGTTGGTGCCATTATTTCCTAATAATTCTGTTTCAAATGCTGGTTGTCACAAGCAGTGAAAAACCATGAAAGGATTAGTGCAAATCCATCTTCACTATTGGACAGTGCAAATCTATCTCCAGAAGAATGAAAACAGCTCAGAGTGTAGCATGCACTGCTAGGAGGTGAGAAACATTAACTGCATGTTTAATGGGCAAGAGATTCCCTTTTCTCCCAATGCTAACATAATGTCATTTCTGTGGGAAATCTAGGTAAGCTAGTATCTCATCATATTTTGGACTTAACTTTCAAATATACAAGACATTATCTTTTTCTTGGTAATTGGCATGTCACTATTACAAAGCATATATCTGTCATCAGTTGACAGCTACTACTTATCACAGGAATAGGACATCTATTGCACAGAGCATTCAAATAGATTAAATCCATTTTTCTCCTTTTTACAAACTTTGCATAGCACAATGACATACAAATTGATTTGTAAACTATTCATAACTTCTAGATGGGTTCACCCCTTTCATTTTTCAGGAAGGAAAGGAATTGTAAAGCTGGATAGATCTGGCATGCTAGTACATTTGCCCTTCTCTAAGTGATTTTCATTTTAATGTTACTTTCCTTTTTGCAAGGGCAAGATGCTAAATGAGATGAGATAATTTATATTTGTCACATTTCCTTTCAAAGATTAATGTACCCAACAAGAGGAATCAAAAAGATAATATTAGATAGAGCCAACTTATGAAGCAAAGGCAGTAAGTTACTATCTAAGAGCAAAATTAGGTTGCATATTGTTTACCAAAATGGTTTCTCACTTAATTTTCATGCTTATCTAATTTAATGTGGCACTCATTGTTCTGTGTAATGTCTATAGGTACCTCCTCTAGTAGATTAATGATAGTTTATAAATGTCACTGGCAATTAGGAGATAGTTTACGTCTTATTTTTTAGAAAACCAATAGTATATTTTCTTATAATGGCAATAAAGAAAATATGGTACACTACCACATTATGTTGTTATCTGCCAAAAACAATAGATCTTAGATTATAAATGGACCAATTAATTTCAAAGAAATAACAACACAGTACCTAGTTTTGTTCACTGTTTCTCTATCAGAAACACATTAAAACTACTTGATTTGAAAGTCTGTTTATAAAGGATAAACATTTTCTGTTTTGAAATTTAGGTATCATTACTAGTAAACTTTAAGTATTCATACACCAGAATAATAACCTAAACCAACGTTGATTTAGAACATCAAAGAAATCTAGATAAAGTACACTGTAGTTTCAAAGTAAAAGGAATAGACTTATTTTGATATGTATACGATAAATATTGATTAGGAAAATAAATGAACACAGAAATAATACCTAAGAGCCTAAGTATTGAAATGTGGCAAATTTGAGAATGAATCCTGGACCTGCAATTTTATGGCTCCGTGATAATTTACTTCTCCAGTGCCTTTGTGTTCACACATACCCCTAAAAGGAACAAGACCAACCCTTTAAAAGGTTTTATATGTGAATCTGAGTCAATCAAAACTTTATTGTTATTGTTATTATACTTTTTTTAAAATAGAAGAGCTATTTAGAAAGTATTATATGTAATTATACATAGTCTGATTCTAATATAATGAAATACATTTTTGTATGGTTTATGCTAGAGTTCTCATAACTTCAGTCATTTCTCCAATATGTCAGATGATATGAAACAATCTTAATACTGATGTTTTTTTGTTCATTTTTGCTTGCGGCTATCTTATTCTGACTCATATGATGTCTGTATTATTTTAATAGATTCTCGAAAGTCGCCTTTCTTTTTCTCCTTTCTTCCTTCCTTCCTCCCCTCCTTCCTCCCACCCTCCCTCCCCTTACTCGCTCCCACTCTCCTTCTTTCTATATATTTACTGAGGATTTATCGGGTGTCAGATACAGAGGTAGACGCTGCAGACACAACACTGAGAACACTGGGGCACTTGTTCCCAAGGTACAACCCCCCTAATAGAAGCAGAAAAATCATGATAAACAAGAATTAAATACTAACCTGTGCTATGGCAAAAAAAAAAAAAAAAAAATCACAAAAGAGCAAACCATTGATTATGTGTTTTCTCTCTATCTTTACTGTATTCCCTGACTTTTCCATACTTGGAATAGATACTGTTGCTCCATTAAATCGATGTCTACCAAGTTTATTTTTCTAATAAAAATTTATGTGTTGTGCATGCATATTTACTACTTTGTATATGTGAAAAGAGCAAACTAAATTCATATTTACAGACTTGAAAGATGTCCATATGTTATATGAACAAAGAAAGTTAAAGAAAAATGCTATAATATATGTATGTTTGCATATTGGCTTTGGCTTTTCAGGATTATCTATTGTATACCTTCAGTCAATATTTTATAAAACTGTCCTTTCCTAAAGCATACAGTCTCCCAAAGGTTTATATATATATACACACACACACACATATACATACGTAGACACACACCTTCACAATGCAGTTACAAGCCCTTATAGTCCCATAAATATTAATAGATTTAATAGATGTTACCTCTTATAAGGCTTTGACCATAACAAATGCATTTATTATGATGTGATAAACCAAGAAGATGAATTGAAGTTTTCAGAATAAGATGATATAACCTCAGAGAGTACGGTCAACCTAATACTTGTTGGTTGAAATGTTTGACAGCTGTTTGAACACATTGTCATTTGGGAGGGAAAAAAGAACCAATTCATCAAAATCAACAATACTCACTGAGGGAGTTATAAGTCTCATAGCTACCTTTATATTAAATCTAGTCTAAAAAACCCCATCATTTAAACCATCTCTTGTACATAAGAAGACACTAGCTAATGGCAACCTTTTATCTTCAACAGAAGCAGAACTGCTGAATGTAATACCATGAATGCCATTGTGTGCATGTATATATGTGTGTGTGTATTTGTAGCCTTATGTATTTGAGTGGAACTATCTCACAGCAATTAAATTGAATGAAAACTTGGTCTAAGTAGATTTTCACAATAAATGATTGGCAATTACAGATGGACTAAACAGTTGCACTGCTGTCCTTTTAACAAAATCTCTTTCATGAAACAATTTTACCAATGCTCGTTATTACTTTCATGGTAGGAGGGTGCCTTTTCATTTTCTGACCTAATGACTGTAGATCAATAGGTATTGAGTTGTGGAAAAATACAGACTCTCAGGGAAGGGAATCAAAGCAGGAAAATATTGTCTACAGTTGGCAGCTACCTTTTATGTGTAAACTCAATGGGCCTTTCTTTCTTGATACCTGGATACTCTAGACTCATTTCCTTCAATATTAATTTTGTTTATGTTGTGGCTAAAAGGTGAAAACCTGGAAAAAACACTATATTTTATGCCCAGTTTCAATGATTAATGCTCAAAGAAAAATCCAATTTTCAAAAATAATTTTGTTATGAGTCACAGTGACATCAGATGACATAAAAGCTTCGTCAAGTGGGATCTTAACTCATGAAATGTTGCACACAACTCAGATGATTCCTGCATCCCCCCAATGACCCATTTATCCTGTGCTGATAATATACAGCCTAGAGCAGTGATTTCACTCAGTTTTGATGAATTTTTGCTCTTGACTGATACACACTCTGAAGTTATTTTTATGCTTATGGTCAGATATTGATTGTATTCTTCATGAATCAAGAACTGGTTAACATCTTAATTTTGGAAAACGTTTTTTCCCTACTCCATCCTTTTATCTTTCTTGAGTTAGGATATTATATTTTATTAATTCAGGGTATATGGAAGAATACATTTTATATTTATCCATTTCAAAAATATTTAAACTTTTTAAAATTTTGCCTATCATTTCAATATATAATGTATTTTTAAGTTATCTCAATTCTCCAAGTGTTTCTTCTATTAAAATCTTAAATCTGCTTTTTTTCTCATTTTATAGATGGATCAAATAAGGAACTGCCACAAATCTGTAATATAAAAGACTTTATTTTATACATAGTTATTTATACAACATGAGAAACTATCTCTATTGTATGACAATGTATCAAAATAGAAAACTTCTCCATTTGAAACTGGAGTAACTGTTCCCAAGGCAGGGCAGGCCTCGTGGGCATGTGACCTGTGGAGCTGAACAGGGTCTCACACTTAGAAGGGCCCCATTCTTGGTTTATGGCTCTGCTGTTGCTATCTTGAAATTCTTGACAATTTTTAGCAAGGAAACTCACATTTTCGTTTTGCACTGGGCCATTTCAAATTATGTATCTGGCTCTGAAATCGAGTAATAAAGTTATGGAAAATATCAAACTATCTGTGCTTGTACATTTTGATATACTAGCAATTCTAATATAAAAATACTGATTCAAATAACTAAACTTGTAAAGTGAAAGCCTATCTAATTCTCATATTTTTCTTCTTCCTCCTTTTAGTTCAAGTCACTAGGGATCTTCTGCTATTAGACAAAAAAGTTGTACACTAAAATGAAAAATAATAACCAAGAACCAATTTTTAATGGGTGTAAAGTGCGATGACCATCTATGCACAGATGTTGAGTTAATCTATGTGACTGTTTTCAAAACTATGCGCTAGACCTGCTTTGGTACCCTTCCTATAACCTCGTTATTAGGCCAGTATCCCTATCTCCTAGTTTCTATGAGTGTTAAATATTAACATTCAAGCTTACTCCATGCCCAGCATTTGTACCAGCTGGTAGCAGGGGCAACTCTGTGGGAAGATCCAGGAATACTCTTTATCATAGACACAGCTTTACCCTCTCTTGGCTCTTTCCCCTTCCTTTATCTGCTTTACTTCCTGACTTAAGAGTCAATACATTACTTGCACCTAAATCTCTTCTCAGGCTTGATTTTTGGTTTAAGTCACAAGTGAACTTAAAACAGTCTTGAGGAATCTGATCTAAGATGGAACAGAAATGTAACCAAACTACAATGATTGTGATGTTTTGAGAAACTGCTTTCTAGAAAGATTATATAATGTCATATTGTCCATATTACAATTCAAGGGTATTTATCACAACTTTATCAGCATTGAGTGTTAATGTGAAAAAGGATATCCTATCAGGGATGTCTAATTTGATCGTGAAAAGCAACAACTCATTTTTAATTTCATTTCCTGTATTTCAATGATTACTAAAGTTGAAAGGCTTTTAATATATCTATTTGCGTTCTTATGCCTCCTTTGCTTTTTCTATTGTGATGTAAGTAGGAATTAGTGTTAATAAAATAATGATCTCATAACCACCTTTATTTGGAAGGAAGCTTTACCAAGGTCAGTGATTAACAATTCTCAGTTGTCACTAAGATCAGAAAAAAATAATTGGACTCTTCATGCAGAACTAGGACTTTCGTATGTGTGCACAAGAAGAACTTTACACTACATGAGAGTATTAACACAGAAAGAGGTAAAGCTAGATTCTAAAATTTCCTCCTCTGCTGATTTTTACATATTTTTTTAAAAACCCTGTCTGTTGACAGTGATTATAAGCAGATCTATGGAACTCTCAAGATCCCTTTAGAAATTCAGAACTTATAATTACGAACATTTCTTTAAAATGTTTAGGACATAATCATAAATCTTTTATGGCTTCTTGTGATAAATAACCATTTCTTAGGGTTTAAAATATCATTATTTTAATACCTCTGCCTGTAGGTACAAAAGTGACCTGTTTCTTATACTTGTTCTTACCAATACGCACATGCACTAGAAATATGAAGTATGACCAAAGGACACTTCTGTCAAAATAGATGCTTCAGAAGGACAATATGGTCCACTGCTTCTGTTCTTCCCTCTTGACATTTGGAGGGAAATGACAGCAAAGCACTAGTCCCTGACACAGGATACTATATTGAGACCCTTGCCTTATTTCCCTAGCTGCTATAGGATATAAAGGGAAAATTAATATCTTATTAGAAATATCATAAATAGAGAAAGTTCTTTTCTTATTATTTGCTAAACATTTCTGTGTAGAGAGCCCTCCAAAACCCAACTTGATAGTCCTATGCTAAAACTTACTAACTTCACATAAACTCTTTCTCGCCTGCAAATTCCCCGTCTTTCAATAAAATCACACTTCTCTATTTACACCAATATCCAGTAACACAAAAATCTGTGAGCTTTGTCTTATACCAATTTTTTTGTCTAATTCCTCTGCACTTATCTTTGTCTAAACGTTAATTATCTCATGCTTGGATCATTACAATAAAAACAAAGACCAATTAGTAATTCTTGCCTCTTTTCATTTCCATTTTTCCTACTATATTAATAATCCTTTAAAAGAACTTTAATCACAGCACCATGTATTGAAAAGAAATTCTAGAGATTGGGTGACATAATATCCTCTTTCCTTGGATAAGGATGTCATACTTCACGGAAGTGAAACAGCTGGTCCAAATTCTCCTGTAGTGTAATGATGGCGGTCAATTTGGTGCCAAAAATGTCTCAGCTCCATTCATGATTTTTTTGGCCTCTACATCGTGTCTCTCTTATTGCTTACCAATTTCTCTATGGTAACTTCCTACTTCCTAAATATCAATCCTAAGTTTTCCCAAGAGCCTCTCTAATTTAGTGACACAACATCTGTGAAGCTTAATCCTAGACTATATCCCAGGCTGATCCTCACAAATTTTATTCGGACACATCTTCTCAATCCTCTGATGGGTCAGAAAAATCCTACATTTTTGTCTTTCATATTATTTCCCTTAGCTGAAATTCCTTTCATCCTCCTAAACCCAACCCCGACCAATCTCTTAGAGATCCAATAGGTTTCCAATTCTCTTATGAATCCTTCATACTTCCCACATTTCTTTGAGATATGCCAATTCTTAATAGTGTATATCATAAAGTTTAGCACTCAATTATGGTTTGCCACTTGACTAATCCAACTTCTTAGTTGCAAATAAAGAAATCCATTCTAACTAGTTTAAGCAGGTAGTGTGTTTATATATATAAATATATGCATGTGTGTGTGTGTAAAGTCTGTGCAAATTTGGAATCTGGAAAAGGTAATTTTTGGGCTGAGCCCCTAACAAATCCCAGAACCAAATTAAAGATTTCTCATGTCTGAATCTGATTGCTGGGTCTGGAGGATATGTCGTTGCCTTCCTTTGAGAAAGATTTTAAACACTAATTCTGCTTATAGTTTGAGAAGGTGGGGCATAAACCCAGGAAATACCTAAAACAGGAGACGGCTCACTGTGGATGAGGGAACACAGAATATGAAAAATATTCTCTCCAGTGATATGGTTGTTATGGCATGTGTGTTTATTTTGTTATTCCTAGAAGCATTAAAGCCTTAGAAGTAATAAATCACCTGTCGTGCTTCTTCATACAGACCTGGAGTCCTATTTACCTGGATTCAAAACTCTGTTCCATTAGTGTGACTTTGGGCAAGAAAATTAATTTCACTATCACCAATCAAGTTAACTTATTAGCAAATGTTGGATAATAAAATCTGTCTTATGATTGTTAGAACCAAAGGAAATAGCTTAAGTGCTCAGTACAAATATTAGGTAACTTAGAACCTTGGTTTCTTGTCTTTCTTTCTCCCTTATATATTATTCTATAAATATTTATTAATACAGTAGTGAGCACTAAAGTTTGCTGAAATCCTTGCTCTATTTTCTGCTTTATAGTCTTGTTAATAAAAATTATGGAAGAATTTGAAAGTTAGTTGTAGGAAAGATGTTTTATTGTCCATCATACAAACACTCATTTCTAATATTTTGTGTATTGGTGGGAGGTAAGCCCTGTCTTACATAATACAAGTCAGAGAAGTCATTCCTACTTTTCCAGCCTGGCACAACCAGAGAGCTGACCCATAACTTAAGTTGGGAAAAATGTTCTCTTCTAACAGGGTGACACTTGTTCTCCAACAGAAGTTATTCAATGAGAGAATAATAACTTTTTTATAGTTTCCTTTAAAAAATGAAATGAAGCAATTCAAACAGAGCACTTATAACATAGCCTTGAATGCAATTAAAAATCAATAAAACTTAGGGGCCAGCCCCGTGGCCGAGTGGTTAAGTTCGCGCGCTGCTCTGCGGCGGCCCAAGGTTTCTCTGGTTCAGATCCTGGGTGCGGACATGGCACCACTTGTCAGGCCACGTTGAGGCGGCGTCCCACATGCCACAACTAGAAGAACCTGAAACTAAGATGTACAACTATGTACCAGGAGGGATTTGGGGAGATAAAGCATAAAAAAAAAAAAAAAAAAGATTGGCAACAGTTGTTAGCTCAGGTGCCAATCTTTAGAAAAATCAATAAAACTTAAATTTTACTATTGTCATTGTTTCTTTGTTGTTATTATTATGGAAGGTCATCTTTACTGTAGAAGTCATATTGCCATTGGGATTGTTTGACCAAACTGTTGTCTAAAACATTTGCTTATGGACCTTCCTTGGTACTTGTTTTTCCTAAGCCTGCCATAAATTTTGAGACTTTTGAGTATATCCTTGCAATACTTAAATCTTTCATCTTAAGTTAGACAGAATCTGTTGTTTATAAACCAAGAACTATAACTGATAAATATACCAAAGAAGCTCGCCTTTGAAACTTTAGTAATAAAGAACCTTGGGTTTCTTAATTAATCATTAGTTGAATTGTATGGATTTTGTATTTTGAAATAGTTAATCTGTCCATGACCAAAGTGGATAGAAGACATTGGAGAATACAATAACAGAGCTTAGCTTCTACTTATAATCCTGAAACAACAGAATATTTATGCATCATATTGATAATTTTTTAATTTAAATTTTGTTAAATTCCTTGAAAGGCTTTCTATCATATTTTAATAAATTTAGTTCTGTCACTTTCTAGTTATACATTATTGAGGGAGTTTCCTACTATCAATACAGCTCTATTTTCTCACTTGTAAAAAAGGAAAGTAATACTATTTTCCTCATAAGGTGTTTTTTGGTAAGAATTACTTTAGATATTACAAACAATATACTAAGAAATATTAAGGGTTTTTTTTAACTGAAATAAATTAAAGGATCAACATTTACAGTAATAAGAAAAATCTTAGCCTTATTCTTATTTATTGAATCATGCGAAACTAAAGTTGGTGTCATACAGTTCCTAGTTTAATCAAAACCCCTTTCACTTCTGTCTTTGTGGATATAAGTGTAACTTTCTCCATATTAATCTATTATTATGCTTTTGTCGCTTTTTCTTGATCTTACCTAGAAACAACACAATTACAACGGCATTTCATTTAAGTGATGTCCATTATTTCTTTTGAGAGGTATTAGCTTAAGGCCCAATGGCATGGCTGTGAAAAGCTTCATTTTGCGTTACCTGAAGTCTCTACGTATATATTTACTTTACATTTTAGTGGCCCAATAGGCAAATGTCAAAGCAAACAATCCATAATCAATCTATAAATCAAAAAAGGGGTGAGTTTGTTATAAGTGAGACCTGAGGTCTAGCCCTTGGGGAAGTAAGGGCAGCAAAAGGGTGGGGTGTACAGAGTGGTTATATACCATCTTGGAACAGAGAATATATATCACATATGACAGGAATGTCTCTATTTCTGTTGTCACAAGATGCTTAGCTCATGGTTGATGATGAGGTCAGTGGTCAGCAGGTCAGTGGTCACAAGGTGAGCACAGCAGGTCAGTAATTAATCCTTAGTTTCCAAGAAGAGGTGCTTATCATTAAAGAAATGCCGATGTGGGAGGAAGCTACATCTCTATCTTTAAGGGCATCATTCTTGTCTTTGGGCCATAGTAAATGTTTAAAGCAGGTATACAATGCATGCTCAACAGGCCACATCAGGCCCTTTTGGAAAAACAAGGTCAGGCTGAATTAGTTTTATATCAAATGGCTTCCTCATATACTCCAATATATACCCCATTGCTTTTCACTTATCAGATAGAATCATATTTGTCAATAACTTAATTTCTATATGTCTAGATTTGTTTTTGCTGTGGCAATTATTGTTTTGGTGCTTGTTACTAGTAGTTTTTTTTTTTTTAATTTGAATGAATTTTAAGAGTGGTTTGGCTATTCATCATAGATAATTTTGATTCTTCTAGGGAGAGTTTGCTTTTTACTTGAGAGAATTTTTGATGCATTCTAGTACGTTATACATATCTACTATATATATATATATATATATATATAAGTACTTATTTGATGCAGTTTTCTAACTGTTGAATTGACTTTACCTACTTGTCAGATACTACTCATCTGGTACCAATAGGGTGCATTTATGTGGATGCACTTTAACTTCCCATTTTATGTTGATTACCTGTTTTGTCTTTCTTCACTGTTTCTTTGCAGTTATCATTAGACAGAGAAAAATGGTGGTTTTGATCATAAATAACAAAGCATATATATAGAATATATATTGGGAAATATATATACGTTCTAAAATGAACTCTATATTGATCAATATATTAAGTGACTTCAAACCAAACTATATATTTACTCTGATGAATTAAATTGATATATAAATTATGTATTAATTTATGGTGAAAATCTAATCAGAAATAGAGTGAATAGATGGAAAAATACATTGCTTTTCCTCTTGAAAGACTTGGAAATAATACTCTCTGCTAAACTAAAACAGTCCAAGCACCTTTATTGTTGCTGCATATTGATTTTCTGACTGTAAGAGCCATCATAATTGAACAGTACACTATCCTATTTAATTCGTGGCAGTGTTGTCAGAAGTATATAATTTAGAATTATATATTAAATTAATTTAAATAAGTCCCTTGGATTTATTTATTTATCTACTTCATTTGAATTAAACTGCCCTTCTGTATGGTAATGAGAAGATATAGAATTCCTACTTAATGATGAAGAATGATTCGAATTTTAACATTTCTTTGGGAATATAAATTAATCCTCTAGTTAGTAAAAATGGAGAAAAATGCGCCTTGTTGTTCTAAAGCACTTAACAGAGAATGCTATCTTGCCCATTAACTATGAGCTCACTGCCTCTTTTTCCTTGCATGTTTTTCTAATCAAGGACGTACTTTCTCCCCTGAGGCACGTGGGAGTTTAGCAATTACTTGCAGCTCTAACACTAGGCAATTTCTTTTGGGACTGCAATCTGTTAGAGTTCAATTTTCTCAACCACAGACAAAACGATCAGAATGAATTCATTCCTTCAGAATGAAACCAAGTGAATAAACTAACGTGATTGAAATGAACTTAGGAGGCACTCATACATAAATCAGCAGACTACCCCAGCACATACCACGACTGTACATCCTTATGGCATGTGTTTCATATTTTAGCAATTTCCAAATTTTTTTAATCTTCCAAAGAACATTTTTTAAAGTCCTAGTAAAGTTAAATATAAATGTAATAATTTTAATTAAGCATATATATTGTCATATCATCCTGCAAGAGGTTGTATTACATTATGTGCCCTCCAACAGTGTACGAGAGTCACCGTAACCACACAACTTCACGGATGCTCAGTGGGAACAAACCTTTTTGTCTTTGCCAATCTGTTAGGTTAAAAGAAAACTGAAAATCTGCACTTATTTCAGAATGCATGAGGTTAAATAATTTTCACACATTTATTGGTCATTTATTTATGAATTTTTTTGTAAATCTGTTCAGACCTGGTCTACATTTTTCAAGTAGATTATTTTCCTTTTCTCTTTGCAAAAGCTCATTCCCATTTAGAGAATTGAGTCTTGCCATATGTGTTGCAGAAGTTTTTCCCCCAGATTTAATTACAACAGACATATCACTCATAGGAATTTATCCAACAAATATATTGGGGAGATTCATAAAGCTATATTCATTATTGCATTACTGGTAAAAGCTAAGACTGGAATTCACCTAAATATGGTGAATACAGGACTGATTTGATTAATTATGATATATCCTTTCAATAGAATATTAATGTAAAGAATGAAGCAAACCTATTTGTGATATGCAAGATACACTGTGAGGCAATATAAAAAAGTGATTTTAGCTGAGAAACAGAATTTAGGGGCAGGGCTTGAGCATTTTACATCTTACTATATAACCTTCAGTATTATTTTAATTTATTGCCATGAACTTGCATTACCTTTACCACCATCATCAACATCATCATCATCATTATAGTCGCCATTATCATCATAATTATTCAAGTACAGAATCAGTCTTGTTCAGCTTTTAGTAACGAATTCATATTTAAATGAAATTTATGATGTGAGTTTCCTAGGGGTTTTTGGGGGTTTGGGTTGTTTGTTTTCTGGTTTTGCAAAGGAAAATATTTTCAATGGCAATAAGTATTGACACATAAGGATGAAGGGGAGACACTTTGGGTAGGGTCTAATTTGTGTAGCTCCTTGGAGGATAAATTCCCCTTCTGATTTTTCTAGGTGTGATTTTGTCTCGTGCCATGGGAATCAGGAAATCTGATTTCTGTTCCCAAAGGTCCCAATCCTGCTGCAACTAAAAATAAGTTTAGACTTGGTAAACTTTAGGTTACTGTTTTCTCCAACTCTCTATGATTCCCTGGCTGTTCCATTTTAATATCAGTCAAGACTGTAGGAACACTCAGCATATATGGAAGGTAAAATGCCAAGATCACAAAGGTAAACTGCGTGAAGAGTTCATGAGACTACCAATAGGGGAAAAAGTTGTAGATAATCTCTAGTTAATACATGTGGGAAATTCTAACCCAAATTGCACATCAGGTCATGATCTTTATGTTACCAATCACCCTTGTAAAGCATACGGAACTTCCCGCAGGACTGGCTGAATTGCCAACAATCAGCGATATGCTGTCTTGTATATAGGAGTTACTACATTAATCCCTGTATAATTTTAATTCAGAACAATAATAGTTTATCAACCCCCTACTGTAAAATCTGATGAAATCAAATAATGAGTCAGAGAGAGAGAGAAAACTGTTAGTCACACATTCTGTCCTAACATTTATTAGGTGAATATACCACAGTTCAGAATATAGTATTCTTTCTTATTGTCTCAAAATCTGGTTTGTTCTGCACAATGAAAACAGATTTCTCTTTGTCTAGTGGACTCATATAAACCAAACTTATGGGAATGATGTTAGTTAATCAGAACTCCACATGACCATTGTGATTTTGATCTCAGCAGACCCACAAGGGAAGCTAAATAAAAATCAAAAGGTTGTATGGAGACCACAGCTTTGGAACATAGAAAGTGAATTTAGGTTTAATGCATTAACTGAAATATCCTGCCACATTCCTTTGTTACAAATGTGATGGTCATACAAATGGCACTGGGATTTGCAACGTCCTCCCACTGAATCTTATGTGTCCGTCTCCAAAAAGGGATGGGCTTACCACCAGGAAGATGTTTCTCAACGGTCTGTGCTTAAAGCTTATTTATGACAGAGCAGTACCTAAGAGGCCTGTTCTGGATTTTGCTTAATCATTCTAATTATCTTATAGAGTTTTGGTTGACTTATCTCATATTTTGACTACAACCTATTTTTAATATGTAAATATTCTTTTTTTTTTTTTTTTTTGAGGATTATTAGCCCTGAGCTAACTGCTGCCAATCCTCCTCTTTTCGCTGAGGAAGACTGGCCCTGAGCTAACATCTGTGCCCATCTTCCTCTACTTTATATGTGGGACGCCTACCACAGCATGGCGTGCCAAGCGGTGCCATGTCCACATCTGGGATCCTAACCAGTGACGCTGGGCCACTCAGGCGGAACATGCTCACTTAACTGCTGCACCACTGGGCTGGCCCCTAACACGTAAATATTCTTAAGAATTCAAATCCTACTGGAATGAGAACATTGCAGTCACTTCTCAAAGTGACCCTGACTTCACATTCTTTGTTGCATACTGATGTTAAAAACAAATTTTGAAAGAGGTATGTCATTTGACTTATCATCAATCAAGGGAAAAATCATCAAATCATTCAAATACTATAATGTACTCTTTCTGCAGGTGTTATAAAAGAAAGATGCAATTCCTATCTTCTAATAATTCATTCTAAATATTTTTGCAGCTCAGATTCCTCATGTCAAGACAAGCATAATTATTTGAAAATTCTAAAGAAAAATTGTGTTAAGGAATCTAGGGTCTTAATGATGGCCTTCTATGTTTTGTTATGTTTGAAATCTATTTTAAAGATATAAGAAAAGTCATTTATAAAAAGTAAAATAGAAACAGAAAAAATGATTAGCTTGTGAAGACTAATAGAAGTAGAGGTGGTACTTAAGATGAGGGAAAATGAGGTTGAAATATCTGATTTAGCATTCACTAAGAAAGAGGTAGAATGGTGGAACAATCCCACAGATAGATCTTTGGTTAATTTATTTGGAAATTCAGCAATATTAAATGTAGCAGAAGAATCTAGAAGCTACATGTTAAAAGTATTCTCCTTACTGTTATTCTTTTGGACCGAGAAAAAAAGAGCATATCCTTTTTAAGTCCCAGTTTCAGAAAAGAAACTGAAAAGTAATGAATGCCATTCTTGGCTAAGGCTCTCAGACATTAACATTTGTTGACAAAAGGGAGAAACAAACTGAAGAATTTTCAAAACAAAGTGGAGAGGGCTTCTCTGGGCTTCATGTCAGACACAAGATTCCTGGATGAGACAGGAATAAAAGTATTTCATTGTTGAAATAAGCCAAAATCTAAAATTTCTTCTCATATTTAAAATCTTTAGATTAAGTATGATCAACTAGGGGTTGATAGCAAAATAAAATTCTTAACATTTCTTTAATATCAATTGTAACATTTCCTTTGCTGCTAATAATTACCACTATCATGTGTTTTATAAGAATAGTTTCTTTATTATCTATCACTACAACATACCAGGTGTCTTCACCAAAGAATTAACCTATGTGCCCAAGGTCAATTAACTAATACTGTGCATATCAGAATTGGAGATCATATCTAAATCAGCCTGAAATCAAAGAGGTCAGAATTAGCCAGATACTAACATATTTTTAACAATACTTATCACATATATCATAGTTTGGTCTCAATTAAATTTTCAGCCTCATTGATTCATGTGAAAAATATTTATTGAGCACCAGTTTTTGAGACAGTTGTTAACACTAGAGAAAGACTAAGCAAGAGATAAATTCTTTGCTCTCATTAAGTTTATCAATCAATCAATCAATCAATGTATGAATGACAGTAGTGATGAATCATATAAAGCAAAATAAAGCAGGGGCCAGCCCAGTGACATAGTGGTTAGGTTAGTGCATTTCACTTCGGCAGTCCGGGGTTCACAGGTTTGGATCCCAGGTGCAGACCTACACACTGCTTATCAAGCCATGCTGTGGCAGCATCCCACATACAAAATAGAGGAAGATTGGCACAGACGTTAGCTCAGCAACAATCTTTCTCGAGTAAAAAGAGGAAGATTGGCAGCAGATGTTAGCTCAGGGCCAAACTTCCTCACCAAAAAAAAATAAATAAATAAAGTAAAGTGAGATAGATACTGTGATGCAACTTCCAGACCGCTCTCCTGGGAGCACCTCATCCACTGGGAGTGCTATCAGTCCCTCTGTCCCTTCAGGGATTAGCTCTGCTGCAGAGTTCCACCTAACCCTAAATTATACCTCTTCAAAAGGCTGCTCATATCCAAAGGCAGATCCAAGCAGAAGTGCAAAGACTTGGCCACCCTGGCATAATGGAGATCCACTCTAAATGGCCTACAGATTGCCATGGGGGTTACTTTAGGTTGTTATTGGGCCTACATCACACTTCTACTTTTCCCTTTGTCCAAAGCTGTTTCATGTCCTTCCCTGTCTTACATGTGGATCCTAAGCACACTCCTTGACAAACACTGCATCCTATACCCCTTCTCAGATAAGGCATTAATCCAGAACCCTCTATTGAAAAGACCATCCTGTCACCCATGGCTCTGCACTTTCACCTTTTCATAAATCAAAAGACTATACTTGAGTGGTCTGATTCTTGATGCTCTGTTCTATTCTAATTTTTAAAATCCTTGTGCAGATTCTCTCTTAGTTACTACAGCTTAATAATAAATCTTTTTTTTAAATTGTGGTAAGATCATTTACACGAGATTTATTCTCTTAACAAATTTATAAGTATGCAATATAACATTAACTATAGCCACAATAGTATACTGCCTACCTAGAATTTATTCATCCTGCATAATGGAAGCATTATATCTGCCAAACATCTACTCCCCATTTACCCTCCCCTCAGCCCCTGGCAACCACCATTTAATTAATATGGATTTGTGCATATGTGTGTGTGTTTGTGAAGAAGATCGGACCTGAGCTAACATCAGTGCCAATCTTCCTCTATTTTATGGGGGATGCTGCCACAGCATGGCTGATGAATGGTGCTAGGTCTGCACCCGAGATTCGAACATGCAAACCCTGGGCCACTGAAGCAGAGCATGCAAACTTAACCACTACACCATTGGGCTGACCCCTAATATATTTGTCGATAAACTTTGAAATACAATGTAGACACTTGAATATACAAGTCTAGAATTTATGAGAACTAAATGGGTTAAAGTATATAAATTTCAGAGTCATTAGTATAAATGTTAATGCAAAACCATTAAACTAGGTGAGACTAAGGACTGTTATAGGTAGAAAAAGGAAGTGAATTAAAAGGTTGAGTCCTAGTAACTCCAGTGTTAAGAGGTTGGGATCAAAGTCATGAACACAAAAAGGGAATGAGAAGCAGTTTCCAGGGATGTAAGTGGACGAGTGGAAGTGTGGGATTTCTCAGAAACCATTTAGAGTGTCAGTAAGGAATTAATATGGAAATATCAGGTAATGATCTGTTTTAAGTTATAAAATATATAGATTGAGAACTGTCTTTTCAGTTTGGTAATGTGTCAATCAAAAGGGACCTTGAAAAAGTATTTCCAGATAAGATATGGGAAGAAAATCATGATTAAAGTGTTTTCAAGAAAGAAGAAAGAAAAAGAAATTCAGATAGCAAATGAAAATAATATTTTTGAGCAATTTCCTGTAATGGAACAGACAATTGTGAAGTAGCTGGAAGGATATAAAGAGTTTTCTTTTTAATTGTTGAGAAATATTTTAGAAATAATTCTGCTCAGAGGGAAAATCTGATGATGTAGGAAAAAAAGGGGAACATTTGCAGAAGTAAATTCTATGACTAAAGCTAGAACATGAAATGCAGGTTACAAGTGGAGATTGGCATCAAGCAAGATAGCAGACAAGTCACCGGCTACAAGAAGAGGAAAGGGAGCTTGTGGGTGTAGATGCAGAAGTTGTTGGTGCTGTGGTGGTGTGAGGATTTTAAGGACACAAAAGTTTACTACTGTTTGTCTCCTAATCACCAAAGAAGCAAGGTTATCAGAGCATGAGGAAAAGGGAGAAGGATTATAAGTATAAAGAAAAGAGAATTTGTGAAAAAGCACTCCAGGGAATGGGAGAGTGAGGTAACAAGGGAAATGTGACAGGAAAATCCTGTGGGGGTTCTCTCCACATCTGTAGTCATAGATTTAACGTGAGACAAATTGCACAGTGGTGAGTATTTCTCCAGCCCCTTTCATCTTCATAGAGGCACATGCTTCAGCTTGGATTTACCAAGTGTTGAGTTTTTGAAAGAAGGAGTAGATAAAACAAGCATATTTAGTGGAGGTGGGAAGAAGTACTTAAAAGCATAGACCATGAGATTTACAGTAAGCAAGTACAGAGGTGAGGATATGAGGATGCTGACTGACTACGTATATAAAGTTCGAGTCTCTGGCAAAGCTCGTGATACCTGCTTTACAATTTGGAAAACTTAAATAAATAGAGACAGAGAAATAAATAAATAACTAGATAATTTTTAGTAAATCTTTCCTTTGTGCTAGGTAGAGCTCTAAGTGTTTTTTTCATATCTTAATTCATTTAATTAATTAATTAATCCTCATAACAACCCTAGGAGATATTTTTCAGTTCATTCAATAGATAGAGAAACTGAGACACAGGGATATTATGCAGTTTACCCTAAGACAACACCAGAGGTTCCAGAGTCAAATCTCAAATCCAGACTGTCATGACCTGGAGCCTACTTTTTTCAACTTCACACTGTTCTTTTAATCCAGGCAAGTGGGGAAAGTTGGAGTAATCTCGCTAAATTTCTAGACCTACATAATAAAGGGAATTGGATTAATGCCAGTGTTTTAAATGTGGGAGGTGGTGATCGTGGAATTCTTCCTGATAGCTCCTGAAATTATAGTTAGAGAGAAAAATGGATCAATGTCCAAGTTTTTACTCCCGTTACTTCATTATAAAATATATTTGCTAAATCTTTCTCCTCGCAGGCCGTGACCTATAAACTCATCCTCTGTGATGTGTGCAAGTGCATTTTATACTAATTTGTTTCATACTGAGCTAAGAGATTTTGAATTTGTTGAAATTGAAGCATAGCATTTCAACTTGTAATGTGACCAGCAACTTTTTTTTTCAAGTTTGGCCTCACGCATTTAATTTTCATAGTAGTTGCTGATGAAAGGAGCTTGCATTATTAATGTTCAATTATGAAAAACATAGCTAGAGCCAAATATACCACCAACCAGTGAAAAGGTTCAAGTTTCCTTTTTTTTTTTAAAGATTTTATTTTTCCTTTTTCTCCCCAAAGCCCCCCAGTACATAGTTGTATATTCTTTGTTGTGGGTCCTTCTAGTTGTGGCATGTGGGACGCTGCCTCAGCGTGGTTTGATGAGCAGTGCCATGTCCGCGCCCAGGATTCGAACCAACGAAACACTGGGCCGCCTGCAGCGGAGCGCGCGAACTTAACCACTCGGCCACGGGGCCAGCCCCGGTTCAAGTTTCCTTTTAAATATAGATCTTACTTAATGGATCAGAGAAGAAAAAATAGTTTTATAGCTTACTCATTGTTATAGACTGAATGTCTCTGTCCCCACAAATCCATATGTTGAGATCCTAAACCCCAATGTGATATTAGGAAGTGTGGGGGCTTGGGTGGTGTAGATGCAGAAAACTTTTCCCTTTTTTCCTTCTAGGCTCTTTGGCTGGCCTAATAATTAAATTGACATAAGACAGGATTAACAGGATAAAAACAAGTTTAATTTCATATGTACAGGAGCCCCATAAAAAATACGAGACTCAAAGAAGTGACCAAAGCAGGCAGCTTTTATACCTTTTAGACAAGGAAACAATCGATTCCTGAAGGATTGACAAGACAAATGGATTTGTGCTTGAGGTAGTAAATGAGTGAAGAAGTAACAAGGTTTGGTTATACAGCCTTCTCAGCCCTAAATTCCCTACCTCTGGTGATAAGGATGCCTTTACCTTCCTGACACAGGGAGACTGCCTTCACATCAGAAGTTTATTTCTGCTTTCAGGGGACAAAAAAGGGTCAGAGAGTTCTTTTGGCATCAACTGTTTCTTAAGCAACTTTAATTCAAAATAACCAATATGCCAAAATGGCATATTTTGGGGTGGAGTATTCTGTTCTCCTTCAGTGGTGATTAGTTCATGAGGGTGGAACCTCGTGAATAGGATTAGTGCCCTTATAAAAGAAACCCCAGAGAGCTTTCTTGCCACTTTTGCCATGTAAAGATCCAAGTAGATGACCATCTGTGAACCAAGAAGGAAGTTCTCACCAGACATCGAATCTGCTAGAGCGTTGATCTTGAACTTCCCAGCCTCCAGAACTGTGAGAAATAAATTTCTGCTGTTTATAAGCCACCCAGTAGTGGTAATTTGTTACAGAAGCCTAAACTAACTAAGACACCCATTCATTATCTGAGGTTTATATCATGGTTAAGACAAATACACTTTTGAACTATATGGAAAATATTCCAAAAGCTCCGGAAAAAGTAGATTTGAGTCATAGGAAGCTTTGGGCAAAATGTTTTGTTCTGCTAAGTTGATTTTCATAAGTATGTGCTATAAGACTTACTCTATTTCTACATAAGCTGGATGGATGAGTACTCAAGAACTTTGACAACAGAACTATATCATTGTCGTATGTTAATTATCTCTGTAAACTCAGAGGTTTATCATTCAAATGTTTGTATTCAAGGTAGTCTGATAGGTACCAGAAATGCAAAGGAAAGAAAGAACCAGGTATTTCACTCATAGAATTTATTGTATCAATAAACAAGAGCTGAATCTCTTAGCTTCCTTATTAAACAAGCTCTCTCTTTACTCTGAGGCTTAACCAAGAGTTTTTTAAGATTAAATGAAATAGTGCATTTAAAATAAAAATCAGATTAATACCATTTAATAAATGCTAGTTTCTATCTATTGCCAGGTTTTATCTGCTACTAAAATTAAAAATTGATAATTAACCACACCTATATTACCTGCTCATCCTGTAAGGTTTTTCTGTGAATCATTAAAACTATATTGGCATCAACTAATATTTTGCATCTGTTTTATATACACAAGCATACCCCTACCTGCAGACTTAAATTTAAAAATCTGAAATCTGTGTTTACATTCCACTGAAGATTATTTTGGGTGTTCTAAGTGCCATTTGTGCATTATCCCCTTATAAGCTATATCATAATTGTATGTTGACCATGCTCTAAAGAAGGTGAGGTACCAAAACCCCATTGGCAGGGAAAATTGCCTGTATTTTAAGTCATCTTTCTTCAGTAAATTCCCACTTTCCAGGTTTCAGAATTCAATTGTGAAAGCTTAGAAACTTGATTTTTGCCTCCAATCTAAGAAGAAAATCAATCTTTCATGCTAAAGCTTCTGTTAACCTCATAAAAATTTTATATATTAGAATTCTATTGTATTAATTTATACAAAAACTATAATTGTTAAATAGATCAGAATATATCTATTTTCAGTAGTCATTAGGTGGATGGAAAACCACATGATAATTGTTGATTTCTTTGCTTACTCTACTAGGGTATAGATTTCATTAGAGGATTGATCATTTACTATTCATTTTTTCACTCCTAGCATCCAGACTAGTACTCAATAAGCATACAAATGTTTCATGAATGAGTGAGTGAATTTAGATGATATTATCTTAAACTATCATTTATAAATTAAAATTAAAAGTAAACCTAACTAATTGAATTGTCAGAGCACAATATATGTAAGTTTTCAATGTAAATGTACTATGCAGAAAGGAAAATCTCATATTTCACCAAGATCTAAAATGTCATAACTTGTAAAGTGATTGTCATAAGATAACTTCCTCCTTTAAATCAAGCTCTCTATATAATTTGCACCTTTTCTGATATATAGTATATATTTTTTAATTACCTCAATGGCAATCTAGTTAGTCCTGACATGGTTATTATAGAGGGTGTGACTGCTGAATTCACAATAAAATCTAAATTCTAAAAGATTTGATGCTAGAGTATTGTGCATGCAGTAAATACAGTATCTGTACACAGAGAGAACCACATATATCACAGGACTTTCTAAGTAGTGTATATTTTCTACTTGATGAGAAATAAAAGTCCTTTCTCATAATTTTTACTTAAATGAATATGCTAAGGAGGTTTCGAAATAAATTACCAACATCTTGGAAAAAGAATGCACAAATACTCCCATGAGCATGATGTATCACACACCAGGAAAACAGTGCTTGCAGATGTATAACAAATAAGTTTGCTTTCTTGTCCTCTTTCTTCCTGAAGTCTTGGATTCAAACAGTTCTAAATTCACAGCCATAGAAAGAAGAAATGAAAAGAAATATAGTATAGAATCCTAAAATTCATAAATTACACCTAATGGTTTTCCTATCACATTCAGTATACAAGTCTTATTCTGGCTCAAGTGCATGTTTATTAATTTACCTTCAGCACACCCTAGCAATGAATGTAATTTTTTCTACACTAGGAAAATTAGGTAAGCTAATTGTTTTTTGTCTCTAAGTCATTGTTTACCTAAAGGATAAGTTATTTGAAGAACTTGCTTTAAAAAATGCAGTCTTGTCTCGGAAACAATGTAACCATATGGCTAAGATTTCACTCTATGTATCTTTTATATTCCATTGAAAACAAAACATGCACATTAATCCTGAAGCTCGGCCAGATAGGAGGAAATATGACATCATGTTCATCAGAGCTGGAATTCCTCCCTAGTCCCAACAATTGAATATGTGTGGGTCCTGGGGAAATATCCTTAACTTCTCTTAGCCCCATTCTTCTCACTTGTAAAGCAAGGATGCTTAAACTCTTTAAACTGTGATGAGAAAATGAGATAATCTGTGAAAGGACTTTGTAAAGCGCAACACATTAAGGAATTTCCAGTTCTTTTAAATACAATCATGTATTGCTTAATGACAGGGCTACGTTCTGAAAAATACGTCATTAGGCGATTGCATTATTGTGCAAACGTCATAGTGTGTACACACACAAACCTAAACGGTATAGCCTACTACACACCTAGGCTATATGGTACTGATCTTATGGGAACACTCTTGCATATGTAGTTTGTCATTGACTGAAACGTTGTTATTTGGCACATGCCTTTACTGTAATCCAATTGCCTAGAGGTTTTTGGCAGTAGATTAGCAATCTTCAAATGCAGTGTGCCTGCATCTATTCATTCATCCAGCAGTATTTTTAGATCACCTACAGTGTGTCAGTCTTCAACCTACTAGGCATTTGGTCAAATTCTATGCCTTTACAGAGCCTATGTTTAGGAGGAGAGATAAACAAAAACAAGAAAAAGAGTATTACTTCAGATTCAGAGTATAGCAAAAGATAGCAAGAAGGAAGACCTGTCTGAATCAGTGACATTTTATCAAGGCCTACGCAAAATGAACATTAATCTCCAAGGCACTAAAAAAGAAATAATCTTGTCATAGTTGAAAAACCATGAATAGGCCATAAAATCCGGCTTTGCAGGCCAAGCTGAGTGTTTGAATTTAATGCTAAGTACTATAGGAAGTGATTGGAGAGTTTTGAATAAGAAGAAGACATGATATGGTTTTGTGTAATAAAGATTGTTCTGGCTCCTCTGTTTAGAAAAACTTTAAGGGAAGCAAAAAAGGAAACAGTGTTTGGAGGTTTTGAAATTAGGTAGACGGACGATGCAACCACAACTAGGCAATGGTGACAGAAGTGCTCAGCCAATAGGCTCACTGAGCCGTTGCATATGGGGTTGGGGCAAACTAAACTGAGGAATAAAGCTAGACTCTTATGCTTTTGGCCAAGCATCTGTGAGGATGGTGGTGCCATTTACTGAAATGAGTAAACTAAATGGAGGAATGGGTTGCTGTTTTACTTTGTTCCTCCTTTTGTGTGGGGTGGAAATCAAGGGTTCTGCTTTGGATATTTGAGATTTTCATCTTAGATATCTAAATAGAAGAATCAAGGTGGTGGAAGTGTAAGCAAATCTGGAACTCAGGGTGAGTTCAGAACTGGTGATATAAATTTGAGTGTCATCAGCGCACATTTAGTATTTAAAGCTATGGGATGAGATGCTATTTCTGGGGAAGACAGTGTAAAGACAGAATAAAGAGGTCCAAGAGCTGAACAGTGGGGAACTTTAATATCTAGACATTTGGGAAAAGAGGACCAATAGTCTTCTGTTTAATAGTGCTAATAATTTATTTTCTAAAGCATGAAGAAATTTAAAATGGATAGTTATTGAAAGTCAACATGGATGAATTAATAACTACATTCATATTGCACCTATCCTATTTAGTATTTTTACTTTTGACCAACATGTACATCAGCTATTTAATCACAAGAAAATTAAATTCATGTGAGGGGCTGCCCCGCGGCCAAGTGGTTTAGTTCGCTCACTCAGCTTCAGCGGCCCAGGGTTTCATTTGCTTGGATCCTGGGCGCAGTCATGGCACCATTCATCAAGCCATGCTGAGGCAGCATCCCATGTAGCACAACCAGAAGCACTCACAACTAGAATATACAACTATGTACTTGGGGTCTTTGGGGAGAAGAAGAGAAAAAAGAAGATTGGCAGCAGGTGTTAGCTCAGGTGCCAATCTTTAAAAAAATAAATTTATGTGAAACCTATTAACTTGTTGCACTGTAGTATATTTATAGAAGATTAAGAATACTTCAAGAATTCTTATTCTTTTATTCTAGTTAAATACTGAAAAAAATTGTAATAATTTTCAACATTCCTTAGTAAGTTCTCTACAGAGAAAATATACTCTTTTCTCTAGGAAGTTGCACAATCTTTCTAAAAGCTTATAAGTGATTTTAGAACACTGTTCTTCCAAACGGCATGGAATTAGGAGGATTTGACCCCACCTCTGATTCCTTAATTAAACGGAAGAGTAACTCTGTCTAACGAGTACATTTTTGAGTAGTCATTGTGTATAAAGCTCTATAGCTATTGATTGGGATTTTACAAAGAAAATGGAAGATGCAGTTAATACTAACTCCCAACTTGGGAATCTGCAATCCAATAACCAGCAGGAGATTGGTGACAGAACAAGAGGTATGAGTGGAGTTTCTGCAGCTGGAGATAGGTGGAGTTAATTATTATGGAAGATTGATGGAAGCAGAAAAGTAACTGTTTTTATGCAATTTAGGAAGGTCATTAGGAGTGACCCCATAGTTTCTCAAATGAGAAATTATGTAATTAAGTCTTAGTTGAAAAATCTGTAACTAAGTACATGTAGGAAATTTTTTTTAAAAAAAGAAAAATACTTCCTCACATGCTGTTTATTCCTCACCTCTGCAATCTGACTTCTAACCTCTACCACATCACTGTGAATGGTCCCTTCACCTGTTCTATATTTGACGTTCCTGACTACATACAATCTGGAAACATTATCCTATTGGAGATTACCTAAGATCAGTCTCCCTTGCTTTTTTTCTCACCTGTCTAGTTATTTCTTCTCCTTCTTGTTACAAGGTCCTATTCCTCCACCTGCCTATTAAATATTTATGATTCTGAGAGTTTGGTTCTTTAATCTCAATTTCTGTGTCTCTTTATGAAACTAGTTTCAAATATCTTGTAGATTTATTTCTTTACGTTTATATGCTCTATATTCTCTCTTGGTTCAGATCCTTTATGTGTACATGTTCAATGTGCTGTGTTGACTGTTTCACAGTCAACATTGTCAAGTTTAAAAGGAAGTTACTTTTTTCATCCTCCTAACTTTTACTTCTATACTCCATGCCTTAGCAATTATAAATGGCAAACTCATATACACAGATTCTCTAAGAAGATAACTATTAATTATTACAATGACTTCTATCATGACCAATCAAGATATATCATTATTATTTCCTTAAAATTCATAAGTGGCAATACTATTACTTAAGGATAATCACGTTCTAATGTTTCAGTTATGAATGGGAAATGAGGATTACTTACGTCTTTGGTTTGCTCATTAAGTTTCCTCAATGTTTCTCTATTGTTCTTTATAATAAAAATGTAACATCTGTGGCAGAACGTTTAGGTTTCTCCACAAACTAGCTCCAAGATAATTATTTAAGTCTCCTCTCTCTATTCTTTTCTCCGTTTTTTCTACTCAACAGTCATATCAAATCGCATACTTGAAATACCCCCAAATATTCTACACTGTTACATCTTTTTAACTTTGCGTATATTTTCCTCCTGATTGGGAGTGTCTTTCTTCTGATCCTTTCCTTCTCCACCTAGAATAATTTTTCAAGATTAAACGCAACCTTCACTTCCTCTAAGAATCCTTATTTAACCTCCTCTCCCAAGTCGGTTTAATTACACCCAATCTGCACTGTTACAGGGATCTATAATATCTCTATCACATTGATTACAACTGTCTGTTCACTTGATAGTTTTTCACATTCACCTATGAACTCCGTTGGAATAGAGGTTTTTTTATCTCTATGAATATCAAACGTACAACAATATGTTGCAGAGGGAAGAAAGGAAAGATAATAGTCCTGATAATTTGGTGCAATATTGAAAATACAGAATTATGCATATATGGGGACACTTTGAAAATGTTAGATTGTTGCATTAATTATTTAGATTTTTGCAATGTAATCCAAGAATTGAGCTTGAGAAATGTAGAGGGGAATAGGGAAAAATTAGATGGAAACACTGAGTAGATTTGGTGACAAATAGGAAGCCTTTATCTAACTATGCAGAACTGTGCACCAGCTTCAAACGTTTAAGTGAGGAAGAATAAATAAAATCTGTATTTTGAAGAAAAATTACTCGGCTAGAAACTGAATAGAGTGTAGGATGCAAACCTTCATTTAGAGAGTTATGGATTCTTTTAATTGTGAAAACAATGTATTTCAGATTTCAAGATTTTTTAGAGATCATTAATACTATCTTCTGCAAATCTGGCTGAAAAACAAAACAAAACGCTTTAGGAGCATTTTAAAAACTATAGTTGGCAAAGCCCCGTTTCAGGACAATTAAAACACAATCTTCTGGAGTGGAACCTGAGCATCAATATTTGTAAAATAATCTCCTCGAGTGATTCAAATATACAGCCAGGGTTGAGAACCACTGGTCTGGTATAACAACCTCATTTTACAGTTGAGAAAACTGAGGATTTTTACATATAATCTTTAAAAGGCTTGGTCATCTGGTTCCCTGACCTGGAGTCATTGAGAGGAATCAGAGCAGAAGGGTGTTAGATGAAAGCACGATGATGGTGAACTGTGACAGCTGACAGCTTGACAGGCGAGGCAGTACCACAGGGTATGGTAATGGATGTTCAAAATGGAGGCTGTGAATCATCAAGATAAGAGTAAATTTCCTTTAGAGGCCTGTCTCTAAGAAGACAGGGAAGTTGGTACTAGTCTTCCAGAAGATTCTATCAAAAAAATGATTAAAGTAAATGTATCCTTGTGACCCAAAAGGCATTTTCCACTTTTGGAAAATACAGGAGGTGCATTCTTCTATAGTGCCAGACAAAATGGGGCCATTAGATGACACTATAGTGTAATTTAGGGCAGGTCATCTTTTGTGTAGTGCAAAGAGACTTGGACTAGCATTCCAAATTTGGACTCAGATTCTAACTGTGGTGTGGATTTGCAGCACAATCTCGAAGACATGGCATCATCTTTCTTTTAAGTTTCAAGTTTTCTCGCTTATGGAAGGACACTAAAGCTAGTGAATACCGACTAGGTTGTAATGAAGATAAAATGAGGTTAATGCGTCTTGTGTAAATATTTATATCTGCTCCTGTCCTAAAAAAGATATAAGGAAGCTGGCAAAAGAATGCATTTTACTTATATTTTTGTGTTTTATAGATAATCTATCTGGATTTTTGACTATAGTTTTGTTTTTCTTTGTTTTGTTGTTTGCATATCAACATTTGGGATTTTTATGATGTTAAACTTGTAGGCATTCATTTTAGAATTTATTTTTTAAAAGATCATAAAAACAAGGTGACAAAGTTTTAAGCTTTAAGGGCAATGCTGACAATTATCATATGTAAATATTTTAATTTGAAAGCTACAGCCAGATTGTTGAAATACCTTACATAAGACTAATTGGCCAGTATTGGGATTGAGGGCAGCTACTTCCATTCTTAACCTCTTATTGAATTTCCATGTAGCGTGAATACAAATATTGTGCTAAAATTAGAAATGCACATACAATGTTCAATTAGAAATACAGAGCCATTTAAATAAGAGGAAGAGTAACCTGTCATGGAATAACATTATTCTATTCCTTTCAGGTAAAATTTTCAGTATAATTAAAGGTAGTTGACTGATAATATTATTTTTGTTCAAATTCATAAACTTGAATTAGCCATTCAAATAGCTATTTACTATAAGATATAACTTTTTTCTCTCCTTATACCCTCTAAAGATTAAATATTGCTGTATATTTTTAAATAAATTCTGCTTTTTAATTTGAAATGAGGACTATGACTGGGAAAGTACTGTCATATTGAAAGTTGGTCGAGACACGTGTTAAAGTTCACCTGGAGGAAGTTTATCTGGATCACCTAATTTGTTCTGTGAGTTTGTGTGTGTGTGTATACGTGTTATTTTGTTACTCAAAGGGACTTGGTGAGAATAAGGGAATGATACATGAGCGGTGCTTTCTGATAATGATAACGAACCAAACAACTTTATAGCACTTTTTTAATGTCAGTCCCTGAAAGTATTTTACATAGGTCAACTCAAAACATTCCTATGGAATATCTCCATTTTATAGATGAATAAATTGAGGCACAGGGTTTAGGTAACTGTCCAAAGTCATATACTAATAAGTGACAGAACTCTGATTTGTACCCAGGTGGTCTGTTTCTGTAGACCATTCCCTTAACTACTGCACATACTACCTTGTGAATGTAAATGTCCTCTTTTAAATTACATATGCTAGTTCTCATTTTGCCACTAAAGCCTGAAATTTAAATAACTATCACGTGATAAGGTACACATTTCGCTATATATTTAGACATACATTAGATCTATATGTATTTCATAGAAAAAATAAATATGGCTAATCATTTAAAAATATTTTTCAAGTCTCTAAGATAGCTTTATAATAGTAGTTGGAGGAAGATACAAAGAAATAGAAATAGCCCTAGGCACAATCTGCCAAATCTGAGTTCTTTTATTTGTCTCTGAATTAAGCCCTAGGCCCTTATCTCAAAAAAACTGAATTCGAACATTGCAATTTGCTGATGCTATTGATTCTTGGATTCCCAAAGCTAGATTTCAGACTAGAAAATTTATGCAAAAACGAACAGCCCGGATTTTGTGTATTTCTAGCATCAGAGGAACATGCTTACCTATTATCTGAGTTTTATTTCTCTAGACCACGAGCCAGCAAACTACGACCTACAGGTCAGAGCTGGCCCATGCCAGATTTTGTGCATCTTGTGAACTAAGAAAGGTTTTTATATTGTTTATACGATTGAAAAACAATAAACAGGAGAATATTTTGTATCATATGACAATTCAAATTTTAATGTCTATAAATAAAGTTTTATTGAAACACAGGCATATACATTTGTTTAGGTATTATCTATGGTTGCATTCCTACTGCAAGGATAGATTCGAGTAGTAGTAACAGAAACTGAGTGGTTTGTAAAGCCTAAAATATTTATTATCTGAACATTTTGGGAAAATATCTACTTGCACTTGCATTAGATGTTGAAGTTTCCTTTTCTTAGGATAAGCTGTGATCCAGTTTGCTTGCTTATTCAGAAAATAAGAGTATGATTTCTAGTGATTTGCAGGATTTTTCAATCTAGGTCTTCGTATTTCTGACCATTCGTCCTACTGGGTCAAAATTAAAGCCCAAACGTTTACACGTTGGCCTGGATTTTCCCTTGCTTACTATGTTGATTTTGCCAGATCTAGCATATGTCTACTATGTGACAGGTGTGTTCAGGTGTCCCCTTCTCCTACTACAAGCCTTTCCTGTGACTTCACAGTGATTCTGCTCTTACCTCTTATAACTGATTTTACTTAGTTCATACATTCCTTTTCCTGTTAAAATTTTACTTTGTATTTTACAACAAAATTTCCACTGTGTTTGTTTTATAGACTATACTGAAATGGCTTAATCTCTTTTGTACCATGGAAGTTTAATAAAATATAAGAAATAGACATCAAACTGTGGCATAGAACAATTCCCACATGTTCTGTTAATTATCAAAATGTCTCTCTAGTACATGCGTTGCATATCCCTTTACCACCAGGTAACCAATTATTCGGCACAAACTACTGTTGATTCTGATGACAGTTGTATATGGCGGGAGAAATGTTGTTGGTCTTCAACTCTGTGGAAGACTATTTGACTAGAGAGAACATATTTTTAAGAGCTGGGTTTTTTTTACTCACATGATCTGGTTAATGTTTATTAGATTGATAAATGCTTATCAAATGTTAGTTTGGAGGGAAAGCTGCTACTTCGTTGCTTAGGGATGTCTGATTCAAAGTATGTCAGAATGACTGGTTGGTGTGCTAACTCATGACAGCTGAGAGAAAATACTTGACACCTTCTCCTCAGAGGTCTTCTTGGAGCACTATGCTGTCTTCATGTTTCTAATTACTAAAACACTTGTAAAAAAATAAAGGAGTTCCTTGTGACGATTCTCGTTGCTTTTTGGAAGATAATAATTTGGATTATGAATCACATCAGAGAAGATGAGGGAGTTTGTGGAAAATGAAGATTAATAAAATAACGATTGTCAGGAAACTTAGATCCTATTTTTCTGCAATTTTTCTTTTGAAAAAGAGCAAGGAATGAAATGCCAGAAAACCTTAAGGAAAAAGTATTGTAGAAAAATAGAATGCTTTTGTAAATGTGGCATGGCACATCAATACTATTTGAAGGCTGAATGGATTACTGGGTTGCCTTAGAAGAGGATCTATATGGTTCAAGATTTAAGGATTTAACAAAAGTCCATTCTTAGTTATGAGGCTTTTTGTGGATAAATATTATTACATCATACTTAAGTGTGTTATTTTAATTTAAATGACAATGCTCATCTTAGAGCTATAAAAAAGAACTAGGCTAATGGTGTTAGTGGCAGGTCTTCAGTGGAATAGCTAAAAATGATGTTCATAACTGGCTGGGATCTAAAAGTCTGCTTTAGAGGCCTTTTTTGATGTGGAGTACTTTTGCGACATTGTCAGCAAAAACAGAAGCCAGAAGCACAATCTGAGGAAAAAAGTCTGCTTTTGTTCTTTTTCTTTTTTTTGGGTGCTTGAATCCAAAATTGCCTCAAGCTTGTCTGAAGAGCTGCAGTTTTGATTGTCACTTTTCCAGCTTTATTGGTCAAGTAAAAAAAGAAGGCAAATTTATAGAACATGCCTTTAAAAATGTACTTGTTTCCATGGATTGGAAGGCTGCAGAAGACTAAAGGAAATAAATAGAGATATAAAGAATTCTTTTTCTGTTATTTTATTTGCCTTTTGGAACTACTTCCAATAGTTTGTTTTTAAATAAAGATGCAAGCATAAATAAATTCTTCCTTAGGCAATATAATTAATCATCTTCAATTTTGCCTGGGGAAAGTGATCAGTTCCTTGAACATCACTCTTTTTGACACTTCTTTTCCTCTCCCCACCATGGTTCCAAACAGAAGAATCAAGCTTGTATAAAATTTCTTACATAATCACTTCTCTATAGTGGGGTTCAAGTTGTCTCACTGTTTTCCCAGAGTTAGAAGAAAATTGTAGAGTAGCAGAGAACTGCTTTGCAAATCCATTAAAGTTTTGTCGTCTCACCTGAGGCTGGCCTCGCACTGACTACTGTATTCCATATCCAACTACCTCTTGTATTGGGGGCTGACCCCATTGCCTACCTTTGCTACTTGACCCTTATTAAAATAAGCCAATTCTGTATGCCATCTTCTTGAAGGTAGTTTATCTCATTAAAAACAATTAAAGTGCAATACGGACTGGAGAGAGCAAGGGCGCTAGAATATTGATAATTCTACTTTGTGTGACCGCAGGCAACTTACAGTGTCTCAATGATCATCAAGCATAAAATGAGGGATACTAATATACAAAAAAGATATCGTAAACCTGATAAAATGTTAGGACATTTTAAAAGGCCAACAATATATGAATATTAAGTGTCTGATTTTATTAAAAAAATTAGTTTGTATGAATGTTATTGTTTAGTTAACTAAAATGTCAAAGCAGAAACTTGGGATTGTTTTTCTACAGGTATATATTTTATGTGATCCCTTAAGCTATAGAGTTAGAGATTTTTAATATTTCGAATGATAAATGTTCTATAAGTTAATAACTTGTCCAGTTATTAAGTACTTTTTTCTTTTAACCTTTTATTTTTTCAAGCAGTAATCAATGTTGAAAATCAAATTGCCCTATGCAGCCAGAAAAAAATACCAATGTAGCACTCTTAACTAAAACATTCTAAATGAATCTGAAAATTTCCAGAGTACTTAAGTGGCTTTACTTAAGAAGCTATTGTTCCATGGCACGTAAACTAACACACAAACTGTTGAGATAAATAGGTAGTATCTATTAGCACGTTAACAGAATTGTCTTCCTTGTGTTTGCATTCTATTCTGCTCAAAATCTGGTACAAATAAAATAATAAACTCTGTTTCCTGGCAAAATCCTATTGCGCAAATATTGAACTTTTAAGTTAAATTACTTCTTTTGAGCTTTCAAATTTAAAAGAAAAAAGAACTCAGAAAAGAAAAGGAAGAAAGGGAAAGAAGAGAGGAGAGAGTGAGATGGAAGGAAGAAACAAAAGGGAAGGGAGAATGAGAGAGAGATGAGCGAAAAGTAGGAAAGATGTATGGAGAGAGGAAATAGAAAAAAGATGCTGTACAGTTTTGTCTACAGAGGCTCCTGCTGGTTAGCCCTGGAGAAGTAGGTTCTTTGAAGCACAAAGAATACTGACTGTGCAATGCCAGATGATAAACAATGGTCAGAATTCCAGCAGTGTTGTCGTTGTTTGTTTCTTACACTGACTGAATAGATATATTTCCAAACGCTTGAACGCCAAGTCCCAAAAGGTAATGAAATAGAACCGATTAATGACAGCCGCGAAAAACGAAGCCTGATTAAAAGAAATATGGAAACTCAAACTACCAACTCCTCCAAATAATTTAAACTTCATTTTCAGCAGAAACCCAGGAATTCTTTGCCCAAAATCATAGATGCTTTGAAACAGCAAATTCAGTTGCTTACTTTTTAAACTCACCATACGGTTTCATGCAAAAAGCTAAGAACCTCGTTTTCCCATGTCAGCAGTAAGTAACACTTTGAAATACTTTCACATGTGTAGGGGAAAAAGAAACTCTTTTAGGGCATATTTCTCAAAGCCCCATTTTAGCCTTTCCCTACCTCTACCATCCTATTTCTGTTCTTGATTTCTATTGGTTGTCATTATAGAAAAGAATAGTGTATTAAAAGCCATAGTTAAGAGTCTAGATGGAAAAATCAATGGGACACATTTTCCATGTAAAAATCAATAACACTTAGAACAACTTTTCTTACCTTAGAGGAAAATCCTATTGTGGTAAATAACTAAGTTCCGCATGTGCTGTGACCCTGTCATGTCTGACCATGTCCTCTTATTTTAATATGCATGGTCATCTGACCAATTAATTCTGACAATGCTAGTTACTAAATAAGACTACAGTAATGTGACAGACACTTGGATAAATAGATTAGTCAGCACTGAAATTATTTTAACTGCAATTATCAGATATATATTTTGTTGTACAGTGACCACAACACAATCTGAAGAGAAAGTCACTGAAATTTCTAAAAAGAGTAGCAGTGTTCATTTTTTGACACCAATTAATGAAGTTAATTGGCTTCCTTGTGGCCTTTCAAAACCTTGCTAGAGGTCAAGTTAGTTTATGATTGCAGAATAATGCTGATTCAGAGCAGTGCTAACTCAGTAGCTGGAAGTATAACAACAAAAATGAGAGGCACTATTTATTCTCTGCCATACACTGTGCTAGGTGTTTTGTATGCATTATTTTTAATCTTCAAAATAGCCCTACAAATTGTAATCTATCCTCATTTACACAAAAGCCTATGGGATGTGAGCTATTAGAGAAAAAACTCACAAACGGTAAGCAGCAGAGTTAAAATTCAAACCAACATCTTTATACTATCAAAGCTTTTTGTTTCACTCTACAGTACAAATGCCCCTATGATTTATTAAATCATGGCAGAAGGGTGAGCCAAGAATTGAAATTATGCATAGATCATTGCCTAAATTTCTCTGCTTATAATTTTCATAGGGAAATTATTCTTCAAGTCATTCTGAGATAAATATATAATATACAAGTAGGAATTTTCTATCATAAGCTATGTCAAGACTATTTGCCAATTTTTTTTCATTCTTTGTGTTTTAATTTTTCTCTATTGCAAATATAATTCTGTGATTATGTTAATATACACCAGTGACTTACAGTATAGATGAGTAAATCTCCTGTTTCTCTTTCTAACACTGTTGGGGTTTCTGAGAGCACTGAATTCATTAATGTCTGGGTCTTAGTAGGTCAGTGAGGGTCTTCATGTCTCTCTGACTTGAAATGAAGGCTAGAGTGAAAGGAAGATCTTAGGCCTGGAGGCCATTCTTCAGGATAAGGTCAGGTTAGTCCAAGGTGGTGGACTGTACACTGGAAACCAGATACACAGAAGACGTTAATAGGGGCTCAAATCCCTGCCCTGTTTATGTTTGATTTCTTCATTTCTACCCTGTCAATCCCCCATTCAAATATACTTCATTAACTCGGACTACCCTCCAGATCTTTAGTATTTAGTTCATCAACTGACATTTTTTCCTTTTTTCTAAAGTAAGTTTTATATTTTCCTAAGTTTAAAGAAATACACTTTTTCCCCTTTTCCCCTCGTCTTCACTGTACAGTTTTTGCTTTTACAATAACTGACAGGACTGTGACTACAGTGACAGTAGCATGGAAAGAGCCCAAACCATCCAGGGGAGACTGAGGGCCTTCTTACCCTTAGCCTTTCCAACATAGCCCGCTGACTTCCCCAGAGGATCTTCTAACTCATTTAAGAATGCTTCCCCAAGAAACCTCACCCTGCAAGAGCTAGTTAATTCTACCCAGAGCTATAAATTGTCGTACACGTCACTCTTGATTTATTAGGCCGATGTTGCTTTCTGATAGCTCACATGATTCAGTTGTTGTATAAGAAATTGTTTTAAAAATCCATTCTGCAGTGTGTATATAATATTGAGTTTTAGGAGATACATATGTTATAGTTTGCCATAATTCAGAAAAAGATGGTATATGAAATATCCCAACTAGGGATAAACTCTCCATGTGCTACATAAGACCTGACCTTGCGAATAGACTACTTGGTGCTAAACATTCTTACTGACAGAAGCCAAGGGGACAAAAGAGAAAAGTAAATACTAGTGTTCTCTAGGATATCTGTCTTTGGTAGCTTTCTCTTTTCACTCTTGGTGGATATCCAATTCCTATTATATTACCTGGAAACTCTCTGCTGATCTCTATATCAAATATTTAATAATTATTTTATATAGAAAGTGTAAAATCTATATCCCAGTTTGTATGTCTCTCCTGAGCTCCAGATCCTTATATTCAATTAGCCAAAGGACACTTACACCTAGATATTTAATGTTTAATTTTAATTCAATGTGTCTAGAACTTTACTTACTAACTTCCTTCTCCACCAGTCCTCACTATGAATCTCCAAAGATCATTTCTTCTTGAAATCCACATCCCAGGGAATCAATCATTCGTGGTGCAATCTGAGGATTCTTTACTCCTCCTTCTCAACTCTATATCCAATCTGTTATCAAATCCTGTTAAATCTACTTTGTTAATGGCTCTACATCTGTCAAAGCTGTTACACCCTTTTTTCCATTCTCTTGGAATGATCACCAAAATCTCTCATGTAGCATGTCAGTTATCAATTTATTGCCACTCAACCCCAAATTTATCCTACATTTCCTGCTCTGTGAAAATGTATCTGGGGCCTTTAAATTGTTTTCTTTTGCAAGTTGGCATGATTTTAAGCTTTTCCAGTAGAGGATGGTAGACATTGCAAAAGGAAAGGAATTTTGCTTCTTGGTTCTGATGTCCTAGCATGGGTAGCTTCCTCATCACCCAATCTTGCAGTGCATAGTGACCAGCATTTTCCTTGGCACACTTCCTTAGGTGGTTTTGCAGCAGAGTGCCTCAGTAAGACATTTCCAAGTCAATAGCTTTCTTTCCATCTTGGAGGACGCATCTCTATCAGGTTCCACAGGTGCAGCACTGCAGTAACTTCCCTGCCATGCAATTAATCAGAATCATGCCCTCCAGTGAAGTCAGTATCTCAGCCCAGGATGAGAGGTGGGGGAGTGGGAGGAAGGAGCTGGGTCTCTTCCTTGGGCCTTTTATCCCAGCCCTAGCACTATATATGTATTTGTATTTGTGGCTGCTCCTTATATCTGCTATTCCTATAGTCTTTAGGGTCCTCTTTAACTCTTAACTAGCCTAGTCCCCATTCTTCCACTTCTCTGTTGTAGTTAATACTTCTGTATATTGAACTTCCCCTGTTCAAATTGCTGTGTGGTTTCTCTCTCTTCATTATGTCCAGACTTCATGGATAACGGCAATAACCCATTCCTCCAATTTCCTGACCTTCCGCTTTTGATTTATTTTCTCCCTCAAGCTGAAAAACTAAATGCAGTTGATACAATTCAGCAGCTGGTATCTCTCCTCTGGCATTTTGGGAAGATTGCCCTTCCTCTTCCCAAGCACCTTCCATCTGGCTAATAATTACCACAGTCAGTCACTAAACTAGGCACTGAGTATTCAGCAATGAGAAGAATAAAGTCTCTGCCCTCATGGAGCTTATATTCTTATGAATGAAGACAGACAATGAGCGAATATAGATGTATATGTTAAGGGGCAAAAAAAAATACTATGGGAAAAAAATGAAGTGGGTTAGAGGACGGATGCCTGCTGCCTGTATGAGACAGCGCACCCTGGAAATAGGCTAGGCTATACTGTGATAACAAGCTCCAAATCTCAAAAGTTTACTACAATAAAAGTTTAGCTATGGTTAATGCTACATGTCATTCACAGGTCAAGCCTGGCTCTTTTCCATGTTGTCTTCTGGGGCCAGGGTTGACAAACGTCTTCTATGCAGACCATTACGGGCAACCAGGCAGAAGGAAATGAGATGTCAGTAACAATGGGACGGTACTTCAAGCTTCTCCTGGAAGAACACGTGTCACTTGTCTTTGCATATTATTGGGCAGAGCAAGTCATATGGCCAAACCTGAAGCCAACTTCGCAAAACTGTGTAATCCTCCTGGTAGAGCGAATAATTGTGAACAAAAATATAATCTAACACAGGTGATAAGGAAAATCTTTTCTGAGAAAGTGATATTTGATCAGCAAGACCTGAAAGAAGTAAAAGAGGCAGCTGTGAGGATATCTTGGGGCAGATCACTCCATAATAGGCACATAATGACTACTTTTATTCTTTTTGTTTTAAGTGAAAACACTTTAAGTGCAAAGAATATTCTTTTAATAGTAATTCTCTTGACAGTAATTGCTGTGATATGTCATACCACACACAGTTAGTAAGTGAAGAAAATGAATCAGGCATATTTCCTAATAATAATTATTCTAGTGAATGGTGATTCAAATAGACAAGAGGATAGGAGCTTTTTCTTAAATGCTTATCTCTCTTGAAACAATGAAAGTTCTGACTATGTAGAGATGAAATTTATGAATGAATATAAATTGAATTTGATTTAATACCTTATATTATATGAATATTAAACCTTGTATAAATACCTTAGAGAAAAATATTAATCTAAATATATGTGTAAATAGCTACATAATGTCATGTTTGACGTATTAAAATTGTGCTTTGGTTATGTGAGTAAATGTGATTTTCCATTAATCTAAATACGCTACCTTCCAAACTTCTATGGCGGTAATTATTTTTAATGTTTTATTCCTGATTTTAAAATTAGGCTATCTTGTGGCTGGCCCAGTGGCACAGCATTTTGAGTGTACACGTTCTACTTCAGCGGCCCAAGTTTCGCTCGTTCAGATTCCAGGTGCGGACACGGCACCACTTGGCACACCATGCTGTGGTAGGCATCCCACATATAAAGTAGAGGAAGATGGGCACAGATGTTAGCTCAGGGCCAGGCTTCCTCAGCAAAAAGAGGAGGACTGGCAGCAGTTAGCTCAGGGCTAATCTTCCTCAAAATAAATAGGTAAATAAAATTAAAATTAAAAAAATAAAATTAGACTATCTTGTTTACAGAATATTTTAAAAGTGGTGAATAGTTTATAAAATAAGTACCTATAATCATAGCAATCTGCACATCTGAGGAATCACTTATTTTCATAAAAATCTTGAGTGTAGTATCTTTTAGTGATAATATTTCCCAATAGTTTAATTTTCTTTGTTGGCTTAAGTATTAGAATTCCTCTTAATACTTTTCCACTAAACTTTTCTATAAAATCATGCAGTAAATTTACTAGTGTAGGATTGTTCATAACATCTCAGAATTTTTTGTTGCTCCCATTCTAGTTATAATTGCTTTCATTCCGAATGTTATAAATTTGTTTTCTCTCTTGATTAGAATTGTCAGCAGCTTATTAATTTAATAGATTTTAAAGAACTAAACCTTGGTTTTATCCGTCAATGTTGTAGTTTTCCAGTTTTCTTATCACTTAACTTCTGCTTTTAACTTTTTCCGGATTTTCTACTTTTTTCCATTTATTTCTTTTCTGCATCCTCAAGTTAAATGCTTGAGAGTGCTTCTGGAGGCTTCCAAGGCCATTTCATTGCCCCTGCATTCCCTTCACTATAGTCTCTCTTTTCATGGATCTCATTGAGGAGAGAGCATTTTTCCCACTGTTCATGGAGGCATTCCTCCCTATTATCAAGGATTTCAGCATAAGAGAGGGATACAAGAGTGGTACAAGGAAGAGCCAATTACTTTTGCCCCACTTGGTGTATTCTTTTAACTCAAAATTTTGTCTTTTGATTTCACAGATTCCTTCTGGTCTTTTCTAGCTTGTTGCCTTAAACGCCCAGATTCCATCTTTACTTAATCTTTGCCTCACCTTTTGTTCATGAATTCTCAACGTGAGAATGGAGTAGAAGATAAAGGAAGTGTTCCAGCTTTCTGCTCCTCACTCTCCATGCCTGGAAAGTGGTAGATGGGATTTTTCTTTCAAGTCAGTTCAAATATATATATATATTTCAATTATATATAAAAGTCATGGATATATAAGTCAACTGTATAAGTTGATTATAAGTTAGCTATATATATACATAATTTCAGAATACTAAGATCACTAGATATTTGTAGTGTCATATGGTTCCATATTGGTTAAAATAGAAATGCTTGAAAATATTTTCAGATACTAAAATTAAAATGAAAAACATAATTTCAAATGTGATCCTAAATCTTTACTAAAGCTCTGTTTATGTGCAAGTCAATTAATTAGAAAGGTGTTAATTAAACTCTCAGGTGTTGAATTTGAAAAGCAAAGGCATCCTTGGCTAAAAGCATATTTACCCGAATATTCAAAAGATGTGCTTGCTGCATTACTCCACAAAAAAACACAAGGTTTCAGTTTATTCTCAACTTGCAAAGCATTTTTCACACTCATGTATTCCTAAAATGTTTTCTGAAACTGTTATATCAATTTTGAATATTAAATCAAGGAAATGGTAAAATATTGTGAAAAGTTCCAGCACTCATGTCTGAAATATTCCAGTTTAGGAATCCTCATGTGACTTGTCTTAATGCTTTTTCTGAGGCAGCCAAGACTATTGATTTAGAAATAAAGCATACGGGTTTAGGAAAAAGTACAATCATAGAGTTGTTAGCATCTCGTGTCCCTAGTATCTGTCCTTTGTTGAAAGCTGATTTTTCCTTTCTTAGGATTGATCCTAAACTCTCCAAATATGCAAGTTAGGCATAAGCTATTGCTTTCCTTAAAATCCTTTTATAGTTAAATATACTCACTTTCTTCATGTTGAAATATTCTTCTGACTTATTTTTAAAAGTGTATATGTCAATAAACTCATAAGTAATATAACATATTATGATTGACCACAGCAAGGTCATTTATTATTTTTTATTAAGCTACTAAGTAGATTTACTGATTTGCCTGATAAGTTTATCTAGAATCCACATTCACGGGCCTTCACTCTCCTCCTTTATCTCTTTTCCAGATTGCTTCCATAAGCAATGAAAGTACATCCTTTTCATTTCGCTATTTTTTTAGACAACAAAGGGAACAAACTGAATGAGAGTAAAGGGCCATGTCTGCTGTTGCTCATTGTCTAATGCTTAGTTTTTGTTCTTCAATCATAATAGGCTAACAAAAAATATTTGTTAATTGAATGTTGACCATTAACCTTGCATTTTTTTATACTAAATGTTACTTAAAAACCTTTTGCATCTTCCTCTCTATTTTCATCCTCAGTACATATTGAAGACAGTGGTAGCTACTATTTATTTAGTGATGTCTGTGTGTGTGTGTGTACGTGTATATGTATATCACCAATACTTACAAGTTTCTAGATTTATATTTCCCCAAATTTTCATACAAAGAAGCTATCAGTGATAGCAAGTGATTTTTCCCAAGACGCACATCAAATGAACATCAGAGCCAGATTTAAAACTCAGATCTACTTGACTGAGTTTTTTCACTGTGCTCTGCTTCTAAAACTTTTCAACTCAAGAACCAGCAATAACTGGGACACTTACGTTACTTCACTATGTAGCAGTAAGTGGATGTGAAACCAAGCAATATGGCTTTAGAATTTGTTCTTTTAACCATTCTCCTTAAATTCAGAGGGTGAATATGAGCATGCATAACCCAGTGAGGGTAGGTTGTTTAATATTTTCCTATGGTATGATGGGCTAAGTCACATACTCTTCCACCTCTACTACAGGAGTATATTTGAGGAATACCAGACAAAATAAGTGTAGCTGAACAAAATCTTGTGTCATAGAATGTAGCATTCACGTTGTGAGAATGAAACTAACTTGTGGTGCATAATGGCTGTGTGGGGGGAGGGTGGTAATCAGAATAAAGCCTAGGTACTGAGGTCTGGGGAGGTACACTGAAGAGGGGTGTGCAATATCTTGGTCTCCACATGAAATGTGTAGTAAAACTCACATTATTACCAGAGTTTTTGGAATTAAATGTGGCTAGAGGAGGGAGAGGAAGAAAAGCAATTAAGAACTGAGTAGTATTACGAGATATGTGTAGGTCAAGAGCAAAGCTGCCCAAATGGGCACAGCCACGTATTTATTACCTTTCCTTATAGTTAATGCAAAATGTTTCTTACTTTACATAATTTATCCTTCCTCTCACAAAAACTTCAAGTAAATGATGATCCTAAAAGATATTTCTTCTTTATCCTGAGGGTTTTTCTATCTCCACTGCATGCAGCTTCTTTAATAAACATCCCAGAGGGAAAGCCAGAGAACATATTAATGTATCATTTTAAGAGTAAAAAAATTACAGGGAAATAAGACCTTGCCCCAAATCATGTAACTATAATGACATTTTTGGATAAGAACCCAAGATTCTAACCCCACGTTCTTATAGCTAAAAGAAAGATTCCATAAAGAGGCCAGGTAGAAAGATATATAACTACAATGGTTTGAAAATCTAATCTGCTTGATATTGACCCTAAAATCCAAATGGAGAATTTCATTCTCCTTTTAAATCTCTGAAGTTTAGGACTAAAACCTTCTCTTGGACCGAAATAAGACATATGGTTGCTGGTTCATAGATCATGCGTATTTTCCTTTTTTGATACTTTTTATATCATTCTGTTTCTCCAGCACTTTGAAAAGAAAGCTGATTTCTATTGCTTTAAAAAATTACTTCAAACTTATTTTCCATTAGTTTCTGACTTCTACATTAGGTTTTTTTCTATCCTTCTCATATCAGCCACAATTTGTAGACTTTCTCTTTGTCTGATGCAATCAGCGTAAATGAAATGGAGAATCAAAAGGTCAAAACCTTTCTAATCCAGGAAACTCCATCTCATTTTTACTTTCTCCAATTTCTCCTAAGCCATAAGTTTTTGTGCTTCAGTGATTAAAAATTTGAACCATATTGATTTTAAAAGTATGGACATTTTCCTTTTTAATGCTAACATCAAAATTTTCCTTGGAATATTATGGCAAAAATGACAACTTACTCTAATTTAAATGACATTAATTTGGTTTTATTTTTCATTTCAAAACTTGAATTCCTTAGTAAAACAAAATTACAATAGTTTTATGATTTTTTAAAAACAGTGTAATGAGTGGGGCTGGCCCCGTTGCCCAGTGGTGAAGTTTGTGCGCTCCACTGCAGGCGGCCCAGTGTTTCGTTGGTTCGAATCCTGGGCGCGGACATGGCACTGCTTATCAAACCACACTGAGGCAGCATCCCACATGCCACAACTAGAAGGACCCACAACAAAGAATATACAACTATGTACCAGGGGGCTTTGGCGAGAAAAAGGAAAAATATAAAATCTTTTAAAAAATAAGTATAATGAGAAAGATTGACTTTTAAACTTAACAAAACATTTTATTTCCTATTTTACTATATTAAAATATAGTTCTAAACAAGTTTCATGCTTGTTAATGCATCTATCCTGAATAGAATCTTTAAGTGAGTGAAAAAATATTCAAGTGATAAAAGCTCTGGTATGATTATTCCTGGCAACCTAGGATCTCTAAGTAGTTTTGTTATACAGGAAAGATATGTACCAAAAAATTACACTAGAAGATTATTCCTTGTCAGAGATTCTAATTTATGACCAATTGTTATCTCTTTGTTCCTCTTAGTAATATAACTTTCCACACCCAGATTTTAGCAGGTTCTATGGCTAAAGCTAAAAAGATCTCCCATACAGCTAGGTATGGTCATGAGGTGAAGCCCCTACTATAGGAACGTGAGCAGATGTGATGGGTGCAACTTTCATGTTATTGTCATAAAATGAAACTGCTTGTCGTTCGTTTTTCCCTTTATTCCCCTCTACTAGCTATGGACTAGAGACCCCTGTAACCACCACCTTAGACCCAGAATGGGAAACCACTTTTCAAGCAGAGTAGAAGTTACAGCCAACTTGAGTCCCTGGATGAAGACATGAAGTAGAACTGTTCTTGACCACTCGCCTACCTGGAAAATTGTGTGAAAGAGAAATAAACTTCTATATTACTTAAGTCACATACATTGAAAACTTAGCACTATAAATGTATATGATCATATTGAAAATCACAAGGTTAAGCATTGTGGTATTCTTTTGTCTCTAAAATAATTCTACTGTACACTCCACAAGCAAAATATCAATGAACTTCTACTTTAAAATGTCAAAAGTCAAAAGTCAAAGTTCATTTTACCTTTATCTTTATAGAAGAGAGTAATTAGTTGTGAGCACTAAAAAGATGACATAAACTTAGATATGATTCTTTGTTAATGGGGGATTATAATAATAAATATTTTATTACAAAAATAATATATGCTCATTTAAATGAATTTAAGTGAGGTAGGAATGTATTGCAATATGGAAAATATGAACTAATTAGTTGCAATAAATTCAATGTGGCCACAGCGTAAGTGTAAGGTGGTAGATAGTCTCTCCATATCTTTGTGGGGCTTCAGGTCTTCTCAACTCATCTCTCTATGTACATTTGTTCAATTTTCCTCTCTGAAGACTGGCTTCTTAGGCAGGGTGTTTCATTTTTGCTTTCCAAAATTTTTACTTGGCCATTCATTTCTTTAGCCACCATTGGCACCAACACTAGTGCCAATAATATGGATACTCTTTACACTTATCTCCACATCAAACTAATGCATTCTCTGTATCAACATTCCAAACTCCAAGAAAAAAAACAATGATTTGTCCAGACTTGATCAAGTGTTCATTCCCAGGCTTCCCAATCCCCTTCCTTGCATAAAGCTGTATTGGAGGTTGGATGCCCATGTGTTATCCAGGGAGACAGCAACTGGGATCTCCAGCAACAAACCTAAAAAAAAAAAATTACGAGATATAGGCAATTACTTTCTTAGTTAACCTTTAGGTATTCTAAGGCATATTTAAAATAAAGATTAGGTTTGTGTTTCTCCTATATTCATTTTCATTGTACTAATTATGATCAACTGAAGTTTGATAAGGAATGCTTGGAGGAAGAGGTAGAGGTGAGATAAAGTTAAGCACTGCAAATAATTTACAAGAGAAGTACTTACTAAGGAGTTCCAACTATTTGAAAATATTTCAGTAGCAGTCATGTTTGCCTTGAAACAGACTTGCCTGGCTTGACCACTCTGATAAACTCATCTTCAGCCATTTTCATCCAATCATTAAGTCTCAGTCTCAAATCGATAATTTTTTTAGAGTTTTACTCGACTTACTGTATCCATGTTTTACAAAAAGAAATAGCCTTCGCATATTTTCTGTAATTTATATAGTTCTTCTATGAATCTAAATTACTCAGCTCTTAGAATATCTTGTTCTATAATTAAACATTCATCTACTCGTTGATTGCAATGTTAATCTAAATGAAATGCAATGATTTCATTTATTTTAAGCGCCCATTTACCATCTAAGGAAAAGTGGGATTGTTAAAAAAAATTAAGTTGCTAGTTGCTAGGCTAGAGACATGTATTTGTGGAACTATTTTTTACGATATTAGGCATCTTGTGGGGAGGGAAAGAAATCATCAAATAACATTAGGGTTTTCTTTTTTCTTTTCATGGTTATTGGGCTACTTGTAAGGAATAAGCAAGCCCATGGTATTCCAAATTATAATAGAGTGAGTTTGTATATGAATCTTTGAAATTAAACAATTCCATGAAGACATTAATGACTAACCTGCTATAGATGAAACTTAAATGGTTGGATCTTTTATTTGTTTGACTTGCTTCATAGGTGGCTACATGTGATGTATAGCTTTTTGTTGATACTGGATCTACCAATAATTTTTTTAGATAAATAGATCTACAGTTACATGGATTCTGGCCTCAATAACCCTAACATTTCATTTGGTTAATATACCATGAAGAAGAATCTTGTGTTTCTCCAGCAAAGCATATTAATATAGATGGGTTGGAACTTTCTTCTTAGGTAGATAGCACACACAATATATTACCTCTTAACGCATCTTAATATTACTTATAATTAGAATGTTAAATGCCACCGACTACACTTTATAAATTACAGCTAATGCACCTCTCACCAAAGAGTTGCTCACCTGCTGAGCAGCCATCATATTTAATGCCTGTTTCCAAGTCTTCTTATGCCCTCCAGGATAAGACAGACTAAAGTAATGATACTATTGGAACTGCAGATAATCAGCTCCTATAAAAACATCTAGTCTTGATTCCAATTATGTTAATTCATTGCAGCGGGACTGTAGATTTCAATCACCGAAAGGTTCAGTGCCTTTCAGAAGCCCCTTGGCAGCACACAGGCAGTCCCCATGAAAGTATTTAGCAAATCCTTTTGTGATGCATGAGGGGTTTAAAGCAGTAATAAACCAATCCCTTTACATTGATAAATTCCTCTTAAGTCAATGAGGGCTTTGCTGCGACTGAAGACTGAGGATTTTTCTTCACCAGTTCAGTCTCCAGAAGCATCTCAGATAATATATAATAATACAGACATCCATTTTCGACGTCTGGAGACACTAAAGGGCCAGAGGGTCATAATTCACCGTGAAACAACAGTTTAAATCTGAGCCACCCAATTTCAGTCCCTTGGAAATGCTACTGGCACTTTTTCTGCAGCATTTTGTGTTTAAATATGTCACTGCTGCATTCCTGAATATTTAATAGAGGACTCAAGACACATTTTTTGTGGTGTTATGAAAAGGGATACACTGTAATATTCTTGCTTTTTCAATACAACTCCTTTTGTAATAAAGAGGTTGATTTTTGAGTCCATGTCAGACTCTGTAGCATAGAATTCTACTGAAGCAGAAGTACGATTACACTTGGACACTCAGAAAGAATACACTTGGTAGAACCATAAGCTTAGTGTGAGTGTTAACCTGCTGTCTGATGTAACTCTTTGTTGTGTAGTAAGTGGGGAACGGACTTAGAACTTTTTTCCTTTTTCTAAACACGAAGCCAGTTATTAGTGACTGATATACCCAATGCTGTCAGAGAAATATACTCTGAAGGAAGCAGCTATTGCAAAATATAGAATGCCATGAAAAAGTATATTAAAATTTATAACTCCAAAAGCATGACTTAATTAAGAATTGTAGTCTGTGGCAGTTATTTAGCAAACCTTGACTTTTTCCAATTTTCCAGACTGGTGGTGCATTGCAATAGGGGCAGTCTGGCAAGGGTTGTCCTACTGACTTTGAAATTCTTATAACATTTTTTAATATTTTTAGATATTTTAAATATTCTAATTTTTAAAAATAACGTGAGGCTTTAAAATACGTGATTCAAAATAAACTAGGCAGAAGTTTTGATGTGTGTAAATTATCAACACCTTACAGATGTGTTATTAATATTTTGCTGTATTACGAGAAATTTTGTTCAGTATTTTAAAAGAATCTATAAAATAGATTTAAATGAGACAAAGTCCTCAGTTAAATATTACGTTTTCCTTAGATTTGGTCCTTGGTCGAGGATAAGGTTAAAGTTATCCAATCTACTTTTAAATAAAAAGTACATGTTGCTCGATGGGCTCACACCAGCATCTACAGACGTGCTTTTCTCTCTTATGAAAAAGCGATATATAGCAAATGTATATGTATGCTGCGTATTTGTATCTATACACACATTCTATTGAGATTTTAAATTTTGTCTTATTACCTAAATCATAAATCATTGTTTAGTATATAAATAGACTGGTTGAGTTCAAAATATTTTTTATAAACATCCACTACATAAAAGATCTGTTAATAACCAGAAATGAAATGCTCAATGTCATTTTGCCCCTCCCATCAAGGAGCATACAGCCTATTGCGTGAACAGAATCTGTAAATAAATCACTTCAATAGAGTATAAAACTATTGCAATAAAGGTATTCCCTGAGTGTTATAGACTCAGAGAAGAGGCACGCTCAAAGCAGTCTGAAGTACAGAGGTTTTCTGACGGGAGTGACACTTTCATTGGCTCTCTAAAGATGGTTATGCGTAAATATTAGGTATATGAGGAGCACACAGTTATATAGAAAAAGCCACCTACATATGGATCGATATTATTATAACCATTGAAAAAAATTACATGTGTTTAACTTCCTGTATGAATATAGCAAGATTTACCATAGGAAGAGCCCAAATGAAATTGTTGCAATGAACTAAAAAAATCATACATTGAATACATGGACTTAAATTTCAGAGTTTGTATAGGAAAAAACTATAGAGGAGACAAATTTTAGAACACAAGAAATTTTGAAGAGTGACATTAATCATTACCAAGAGTAATTTAAAAGATTTTGTAAATGATTTATTTTGGATACCACAATACGACTTGTGATTGAGTTAAAACGCCAAAGACCAGCAAGTTTATGTGTTTTTGGTTTAATATCCCCAATTCACCCCAAATTGCCTAACAGTGAGTACTCAATATATCTCAAATATCAAATAAATACGAGTCTTTTACATGGCAGAGCTATCTCACAGGTCCTAGGGATACTGCTAAGTAATTGTTTTCCACTCCTTATTGCTGCCTATACATTCTTCTTTTATTGAAAATTATATATTCTTCTCTTTCTTTTGGAGAAAAAGGCAAATTCAGACCATCATCTAATCCATTCTCTAGGTCTCATTCTCAGTAAGTAAATGTATTAATATCAGACAAGATAAATTTCAGGACAAAAATCATATATATTGGTAAATTTTCATCTGAAAGACTTAAAAATTATAAACTGTAATGCACAGATAATACCATTTTAAAGAAGTAACAATAATAGAAATATAGAGAAATTGACAAATCCAGCCTCGTGGAAAATTTAAACAAATATCTGTTGTTAATAAGGAGCTAAAGCAAGTAAAAATATTAATAAGTATCTAGAGTATTTACACAGGACAACTAATAATAATATGTACCAGATTACAGAAAACGATTGGAGACTACGTCTTTTTTGATCCCCAGGGAACACTTATGAAAATTGAACTTGTATAAGGTAACTAAAAAAGTTTCCACAAATTTCAAAGAATTAGTATCATGCTCACTATTTTCTCTGACCAGAGAATTATGTGAAACTACTGTGTTAAGATACCATTTCAAAATTATGCAAAACTACAGAATTAAAATACTAACATTGTCAAATGACGTTGATACAAAATTTGAATACTCAAATGAATACTGAAACATGGTATTGAATTCGAAACAAAATTCTTTTCCTCCACAATAATTTATGGCCTTCACATTTCTAGACTAAATTTGTATCTTTGTACATAAGAAAAACATTTGAGGAAGGAACCCAAAAACGTAAGCCTAAGTGGAAACCTCTTCTTATGTTCAAGAATCTGAAATTGCAGTTAAATTTATTTTCATTTGTTCAAGAAGTATTTATTTGCCTATCATGTTACTAGATCCTGAGGTCACAATTGTGAAGAAGAAAATTATGGCCCTTGACCTTGTGGATCTTACTGTCAATAGAACAAAACAGGAATCAATCAAGTTTATTTTTTAAAAAACACCACACACAGTAAAAGTATTACAGGAATGTATAACTTGGGGACCCAACTTAGTACAGGGGATTAGGAAAGACTTCTGGGAAAAAATGACACTTAAACTCAGACAGCCATATATTTTATCATAATGCTGATAAAAGCCCATTAGAAGGGTCAGCCCAGTGGCGTAGTGGTTAAATTCATGCACTCTGCTTCGGCAGCCTGGGGTTCATGGGTTTGGATCCCTGGTACGGACCTACACACCACTTACCAAGCAATGCTGCTGCGGCATCCCACACACAAAGTAGAGGAAGATTGGCATGGATGTTAGCTCAAGGTCAATCTTCCTTGTGCAAGAAAAAGAAAATTCATTAGAATTTTTTATATAGTGAATATCTGGTGTTCTTGCCACCTAGAATTTATCCACCCTTCATTCAGTAAATATCTTTTATCTTTCTGGGTAACCAAACGTGTCAGGTGGGGGCAGTAATCGCTAAAAATTGTAGCATGTTACCTAGACGAGATAATCATGCATCTCATAGTCAATTAAACCCAAGTAGAAATTTCTAGGAATCATAGAAAATATACTCTTTTAAAGGTAGGCATTGTCTTAATTTAAAATTGAATATATATGAAAGAGTGCAGAACTGAGAAAAGAGAAAAATCAGGTCCCATTGATCAGCATTATGTGAAATATTGATTAATTTATATAAAAACCTAGTTATCTCTGGATTTATGAATTTTGTGAAGCAAAACATTCTCTGGTTCCTTGAGAGAGTTTGGTTTAATTTGACTTGGTTTGAATCCAAAAAGAAAGAAAAAAATCCTAATTGATGATACGTGCAATAATCAAAGTAGTTATATGAGTTTTTGCTGCACAAAACCACCCCAAAATTTAGTGACTTAACATGAGAACAATTTTGGTATTTCTCATGATTCTTGGGTAGCTGGACAGTTCTTTTCTGTTCTCACCTGGGCTTATTCATGGGGCTGCAGTCCCTGATGCGTAAGCAGGGAACTGGTCTCAGCTGGAATACTTGGGATGCTTGAGTCAGCTGGGCCTGTCTTTCCAGAAATCTCTCATCTTCCATGAGGCTAGTTCATGCTTCATCATATTGTAGTCCTGAGTTTGTCAACAGCAAGGAAGGTAAGCCTCGATGAGCAGGTGCCTAGAAAGCCTCTGCTTGTGTCACCTTGGATAAATTCCCACTGGGCAAAGCAATTCACATGTGAACCAATTCGATTCAATTCAACCACATTCAATTCAATGAAACCAGTTCATTTCCAACACCAAATGTGAAGAGTGTAGAGATAAAATTTGTCTCTTGATTGCAGGAGTTGCAAAGTTATACTGTGGAAAGTGTACATACACTGATGGGAAGAATGTGTAACCATTTCTGCAATATAATACAGTGGATTTTAGGGTAAATAAAGAAGCAAAAAAGAGAAAATATTTGCAGAAAGTAAAATGTAAAATGGCCAGAGCAGCGTAAAATGTGTCATTTGCTAGATTCACAAGATTAAATAGAAATAAGGTGCCTTTATTGGTATCTTCGATTTGTTTTTCTCAAGAGTATTTGGAGTCTACTTACACTACCTTGAATGACTGATCAGTACTCAGATTGAATTATAATAGTTGTTTCTGGATTTTTGAGATCTTATAGAAAGTAGGTTTCACAGCCATGCTCCCGTAATATAATATAAGCAGACCTCCAACATTACTCACCTTCTTTCCATATCTCTTTATTATGCATCTGGCATACAGTACCTGTCAATGAATATTTATTGAATAAATTAGGTGAATTTTTATTCCAGACAATACATAAGAACTCAAAGTAGTCATTTATTCAGATGAAAACCCACTTATCCAGATTTCTAACCCATAGCCATATACCATTTTTCTTGCCAATGATGATTGGCTAATAGATTTTGGTTAAATATTGCCCACTCACTTTTTTTCTTAATTAGCTTAATCTTAATGGCTTTAATGGAATTTTTCTATAATCCCAATTATTTTGCAGGGAAACCCTAGAATTAAGGTTGTACTCAATCAAAAGAAATACTTTATTTCCTCTTTAATAATCTTGCTTCTAAATTTAACTCATGAGATTCCAAATAATATTGTTATCCATGTAGCTTTAAATAAAACTGATTGAGACATGACTGAATGTTTAGATAGAAAAACAGGAATCTTTTACTTTTGAGAAATTCTGACAATTGCAGAATAGTCCAAGGAGCCTTACAGCATAGGCCTTACCTATTTTGATTAGAAAAAAAAACTAGAATCTCACTGAACAATGTTGTTTTGAACTTCCTGATGTGGTTAGATTTCACTTTTGAAAATAAGTGTAAAAGGCCACTGCTGTCAAGAAGAATGAAATGTAGAAAGTATCTGCCATATAGATTTGGTGTAGGATCATAAAATACTGAATTGTAAAATTTTAAAGCAGATTTATGAGAGAAATGCTTGCATGTAATTCCACTTCCCTGAATACCTTAAAATCTTGCTGAGATTTTAAAGTTTGCAGATTTAAGGAGGTATAGAGGATAGGAATAGAAATTATTACCAAAATTTCACTTTATTGCTTGCTGAATATTGTTCACTGTTTGAAAATGCCTTGACACAGGTGACTGATTTTTACCACAGAGCATTTCCTCAATAATGGTCCGAAGTTATACAGAAATAATTTAAACTTTATAATTCTGAAAACATTAATGAGAAAAAATGTATTTAATGTTGCTTATAATTTTGCATTTAAAAGTCGTATAAGTAATACATGAGTGATCTCAGTAAAATAAAATTTTAATATTTCAGGAGTAAATAGTGAGAGTTGCTATTGCTCCCCCGTCCTAAGCCAATATTCAGAGCTAAGCACTGCTAAAGATCGAGTTTCACCCAATTAAATATTTCCTTTGTATTTATAAACAATAAATATCTACATTTGCTATATCATATGTATGCAATACACTTACATGCTATGAATACATAATATATTAAATATAGTATATTATATAACTAACATATGGGTATGGTTTTGTTTCTAAGTATTCACATACATAGGATCACACGTGTATATTATTCAATGACTTGCATTTTAAAAAACATTTATATTGAGGAACAACGCAGAAGAATGCAGAAATCATAATGGATCAGCTCAGTGATTGTGTAACCACCATCCAACTCAAGACATGGAACATTACTAGCACGTGGGAGATGCCTATCTATGCCCTCTTCTAATGAATCCATGCTCCCTTCTTTATAAATTGAATCAGGATCATATTTTTAATTAAATTGATAATTTTGCATCTGGTTACATTCATAGATATTATATAGGTGAGATTAAATCTCATTTTTGTATGCCATTCATTAATTTTCATTGATAATAAAAATGTAATATAATCTACTCATTTTATACTTGATGAACTTTGGGTTGAAAGAACAATGCTGTGAACATTCCCGTGCATGTTTTTTGATACACAATGCTTGCATTTCATTTGTTGATACTTAGGAGTAGAATTGCTGGGTTACAATGTATATGTATGTGTCTATATTTAGTAGATAATGCCCAAGAGTTTTCCAAAGCAATAGTACCAATTTGAACTTCTAGCAGCAGTACAAGACACATGCTAATACTCTATGTTATTGTCAACATTTGATATTGCCATTCCTTTCGATTCTATTCATTCTGACCTGTAAACAGTAGTATATAATTTTGGTTTTCATTTTAACTTTCTTATGGGGAATGAGCATTTTCTAATGAGATTGAGTATTTTTAAATATATTTATTGACCATTTGCATATCTTTTTTGGAGACTTTCTATGCAAGTCTGTTTATGAATTTTTAGTAAGGTTATTTGTTTATTACTACTGATTTGTGGGAATTTTACTGTATTCTGTATATGAATCCTTCATCAGCTCTGAATATCACCTTCCACTTTGGGAATTATTTTCCATTCTCACAGTTTCTTTTGATTAACAGACATTTTGACACTAAGGTAGTCAAAGTGATTTTTCTCTTTAAGTTGTCTCTCTAATCTAAGTTCATAAATATAACTTTTTCAAAAACATCTACAATCTGAATTATCATTTACTCAAATTTATAATCAACATATAACCTATTTTATTTATTTTTTGCTTGAGCTAACATCTTTCCCTGAGCTAAAATCTGTGCCAATCTTCCTCTATGTTGTTTGTGAGTCACTGCCACAGCATGGCTGATGAGTAGTGTGAGTCTATGGCTAGGATCTGAATCTGCTAACCTGGGCCACCAAAGTGGCCATAGGGCCAGCCCCTATTTTATTAGTTTTATTGACATAAAATTCACATAACAAAACATTTACCTTTGAAAGTGTACAATTCAGTGATTTTTGTTATATGGACAAAGATGTACAACCATCAGATATATGATTCCAGAATATTTTCATCAACCCAAAAAGAAACCAGGTAACCATTAGCAATCACTCTTCATTTTCTCCTCCCACCCAGCCCCTTGCATCACTAAATTACTTTCTGTGTCTCTGGATTTGTGTATTCTGGACATTTCCTATAAATGGAATTATGCAATAATTGGCCTTTTTGTCTGGTTTGTTTTATTTAGCATAATTATTTCAAAGTTCATCCATATTGTAGTATGTCTCAGAATTTCAGTCCTTTTTCTTTTTTGGTTCAATATTACTCCCTTGTGTGGGTATACCACATTTTTCTTATTCATTCATCAATTAATGGACATTGTTCTTTCCACTTTTGGCTGTTATGAATAATGCAGCTATGAACATTCCTGTACAAATTTTGTGTTTACGTATGTTTTCAATTCCTTTGGTTGTATACCTAGGAGAAGAATTCCCACATCACATGGTAACTCCATCTTTAACTTTTTGAAGACTGCCAAAGCATTTTTCAAAACACCTACACCATTTTACATTTCTAGAAGCAATGTATTTCGGTTCCAATTTCTCCACCTCCTGACCAACATATGTTATTCTCTGTCTTTTTTATTATAGCCATCCTAGTGGTGTGTGGTATCACCTATAGAAGTAGATATAGATACGGATATACATATACACATGCATAGAAAACATGAAAATTTTTAGTGCTGCCATGATGTGATGAGAATTGTAACCAATGATGGAAAGGGAGAGAAATAAGAACAAAACCATAAAGTTGAACATCTAATAAGTTTGAATGATATCACTCACTAGGTCTCCTAACTTCTTTACAGGCATCCTGACACAACACTATTAATTTCAAGTTAATTTGCAAAATCCTCTTTGACTTTGTTTAGGCGAATTCTAGAGCTTGCAACCCTTAACTCACCAACACTCGGCATAGTATTCTTTTTATGTTTTATATTAACTGAAAACATTTCAATATTGATGAATTAGATATTCTCCTAACTTGTTCACAGTTCCATAACCCTCTCCCTTTAGAGTTTCTTTGCATGCAGTGTTGCCAATGGGTAAGGCTGAAAAGGCAGTGTGGTTTCAGGCATACTTGGTCATTTATACTAGCCATGAGTGTACCAGTAAGAGAAATGGCATGAGAGACGAATGTCCAGGATGTTCTTTAACCAGTAGGTTGAACAAATTTCTTTTCATCCATATCTCAAATTCTTGTTGATATAGTCTCAGCTTTTATTCAAAGTACTAATTCCTCCTTATCTCCATATCACTTATTCCTCTCTTTTGTAGTCACATAGTGACAGAACTAACTATACATTCTTCTTCTTTGTCATTCTCTTGTTATTCTCAATTTCTTAAATAGCTTGTAAAATAAGCTATGTTCTTCCTGACCCAAACAAGTTCTTGTTGACAGAATCTTTTAACTGACTGAATATATATTATTTTATCAGAATTATTTTAGTTGAAAACATGTAAAATATTCCCAAACAAATATGACCATGTATAGAACCAAAGGTAAGTTTCTTTTCCCACCTATTATTTAATCTTATGATTTCTCCTTATTTAAATATCAACCTCCCTCAGCAATTCTACTCCTAAGTATCAACAAATGAAATGCAAGCATTGTGTATCAAAAAACATGCACGGGAATGTTCACAGCATTGTTCTTTCAACCCAAAGTTCATCAAGTATAAAATGAGTAGATTATATTACATTTTTATTATCAGGGATATCTTTGAATTATAAATATTCTCCTTTTTTTGTGGGGGTTACATATTTTCCTTTTCTTTCACCAGACGTTGTCTGCTGATTTGCTGATTACTTGACTATCTTTCTGACTTATCATAGCAATCCTATTCCCAGCTAAGCATGGTGGCCTACAGAGTTTCGCAATACTTCTCCGTTGTGTTTCTTCAGTCAGCTAGAGGAAAGCAATCAAAATCAGTGCTGTCACCCTCTCTCCTCATACATTCCTATCAGAGATCAGTGCCTCACCTTAGAAGCCTTGAAACTAAGTGTCACAGGCAGTTTGAGATAACGTTCCATTTATTTTAGGACTTCTACTTTTAAAAAGCTTTACATGATTTTATTTAAGCTTTATTCAATCAAAATAACTCCAGTTTGTATCTTCATAGTTAGTTAGACTTTTAGTGGGTTTAGCTTGAGAATAAATGGTGAATTGTGGTTATTCAAATCAGTCCTACTGGTATGTAAAATATTTGCATATGGTGAGTAAAGCTATCCTTTTGAATAATTTAAAGTGAGACAAAATTGAGTGGGGAAAACAAAAATGGGTTAACCATAAAAGGCATTTATTTGAAAAAATAACTAAAACTATATATAAAAAATACATTGAATAGAATGTCATAGATCATATATCTGACAGAATCTATCACTAATTGATCCACTAGCCAGCACAGGAAGCCAGTGAAAGGAGAAAAGTGGTGAAAGAATCTTTATAGTCTTGATGTTGCTAAATTTTCTGTTTCACTGTTGGGAAATCTTGAGTTATTGCATCCAGTCAAAACTAAAAGTAAACAGTTAAAAATATTAGTAGCTATTCGATCCCTAATATGCAATATTATTTACTTGATTTTCCCTAGATGTGTTGGTAACTTTTATAAGAGCATATAATGTACAAACACACATTATGAGCAACCCTCATGCCAAATGATAATAAATAATTCTGTGTATCTTAGTCAGAGATAATTCTGTGCATCTTAGTCTGTTATCAAAAAAGAAATACCATAGCCTGGGTGGCTTAAAAAAACGAACATTTATTTCTCACAGTTCTGGAAGCTGGGAAGTCCAACATCAAAGTGATGGCAGGTCTGGTATCTGTTGAGAGCCCACTTCCTGGTTTGCACTTGGCCCTCTTCTCTGTATATCCTCACATTGTAGAGGGAGAGAAAGAGAGTTCTCTGGGGTCTCTTTGATAAGGGTATGAATCTCATTCATAAGAGTTCGCCCTCATGACCTAATTATCTTCCAAAGGCCCCACCCCCTAATATCATCAATTTGGGGGTTAGGATTTTAACATATGAATTTTGGGGGGACACAGACATTCAGCCCATTGCACTAAGTGATCTAGGAATCACTTGAGATTCAAAAAGTTGGATCCTGGGGTCGGCCCGGTGGTGCAGCGGTTACGTTCTCACGTTCCGCTTCGGCGGTTCAGATCCTGGGTGCGGACATGGCAACGCTTGGCAAGCCATGGTGTGGTAGGCGTCCCACATATAAAGTAGAGGAAGATGGCCACGGATGTTAGCTCAGGGCCAGTCTTCCTCAGCAAAAAGAGGAGGCTTGGCAGCAGTTAGCTCAGGACTAATCTTCCTCAAAAAAAACCCCCCAAAATTTGGATCCTTTTTCAATCTTTTACTTCATCCAATCAAATAAATATATTGTTGATATTGTTCTGGTTGCCTCCACTTGTATTTTCCTAAATCTTTGATGGGTTGACTTTGTGTTTTCTCACTTTTTGTCTCACCTAAATTGTCTAACAGATTTGTCTTTGTATTCATCAACAATGACCTAAAAACAATAATAGAAAGTATCTCCACAGACTGCTTTTATTGATAGGTATTTTCAAATTCATCTCCTTTAGAAGATCCTTTGAGAGTCTTGTGATGAAATAGCATTACTATTAAACTGAAGAATGGATTGCTTGATTTAAAATGTACATTCATACATAAAAGCAATACAATGTCTAATTTAATTATTTTAAATTTCTCTTTCATTATCAGATGAATTTTTACAAGAAACTAAAATATCATTGTATACTGAGCAAAGCAAAATAATTTTGCTGGATTATATTGTGCAATAGAGAGCAGAGTAGACCTAAGGGTAAAGGGTCTGGGATTCAATCTGAGACAAAAAGGGTCCAAGTGATTACTGAGATTTTCATATTGTTCTTTCTTTATATTATTTCTATCTGCAAAGCAAAGAATCTTCTCCATTTTCTTACATCATATTGCACTGTAGTAGGGAGATATGTAGGGCCCCCAAAGAGTTTATCATGAAGATTTGGAAAAAGAAAATCAATAATTGAATCCCACAGGATGAGTGGTATAATAGAGGTATGGCCATAGCATAGAAATAAAGTGGAATATGGCCTTCAGGCCTTACAGGAAAATACATTTTCATAATATACAATATGTTCAAGGAAAAAGTACTTTAATAGAGTCATTGTATTTATTTATTGTAAAATATTGTTCTTGTTCATGCTTAGTTTCCACAGTCAGATTTCATGGGTGTTAATTATGGTTCCTTCACTTAGAGAGCTGTAACCTGATGCAAATAAGCAAACTCTTTATTAATTTCCTCATTGGTAAAATGGGGAAAAAATTTTACCTACCTCATAGAATTGTGTGAGGATTGATTTTATTTACATATGCAAAGCATTTAGAGTAGCCTGGTACCTAGTAATCACTCAGTGCATGTTGGATATCTGCCCTACTTAGCATGTATCCCCAGTTCCTAAATCAGAGGTTTGCACGAAGCAGATACTCAATTAATGTCTGTTGACAAAACATGTAAAATGAAAAATGGCCAAAATATAAAATTTTAAAGTAGAGAAAGCTTAATCTCTACTTGCCTCTAATTAAACCAAATCACCCATAGCAGTATCATTTTTAAGCTTCTGGCACTTCTCAACCTCTTGCCACATCCAGTCAAGGACTCCTGTAACCACCAAAATCAAAGACTTCATCTATGTGCCATATCCATCCTAACTGACTCTGTTATAATACCTACCAAAATTTTACCTGTCAAGTTAAAATACTGACCTATAAATTTTGACCTTCAAAGGAGTTTTCACATTTAAAAATAGTTATGCAACTTCTTCAGCTCCTAAAGCGGAAGCAGGTAACATAGAAGAGAGTTGAAAATAATTGGATATGTCAATCAAAAGTGTCTTACACAATGGTTAAACCTTTGAAAAACCAACTGTGAGGCAGGTGATGAGGTACTGTAATTGGTGACCACCTACCAGATTCATATGACTGTAGTACGTGAAGAAATTGTTTCCTGACAGCAAGGGAATGAAAATAATCTTATTAGAAGTTTAGAAGAAAGAAAAGCTGTGAGCAGATAGAAAAATGAATGTCTACTAAATGTAATTCAATTATAAAAGACATGAAATCTTGATAGATTCATTCAAGATTTCATTTGTGTATTTGTAGACATTACCTTGGACAATTAATGTTCTAGGACTGGGAAACAAATATAAGTAAAACCTGAGCAAAGGTGCGAAGGAAATAAAAACACAGAAATCCCAACTCAAGTAAATTTGCAAGACATTTTCTTGAATTACAAGAATCAAAGACACTAAATGATGAACAGAAAAAGAGAATGAGAGGGAGAAAACCCTGTTTGGAAGAGGATTGGAGTAATCTCTTCCTTCTTTAAACTGGTAGGATCATAGTGAATGCACTCTGTTAAGCATAAGGGGGAAGGTTAAGACTCTGGCATTCCCTCTGTGTTTTGAGAATGATGGGATACTCTTCTGAGACCCTAATAGTGAATCTGAGGCATTATATGATATGATTCTTTGAGGGAAGCAATATATTTAATATTCAAATGATAATGATGCAGTGGTAGACAGAATTCTAAACACATTCCCCAAGATTTCTATCCTCTGGCTTTTCAATCAAACAGTAATCTAGGTTCTCATGTGAAGGCATTTTTGCACTGTACATAACGTCACTCATAAATGGATCTTAAAATAGGGATATTATCCTGGGTTCCCTAACTGGGTCTCTGGGATATGAGTCCTTAACAGCAGAAGAGGAAGTCAGAGAGAACATAATAGAAGAGGAAAGCAGAGGAGAGATGAGGCAAAAGTTGAGGACAGAGAGATTCAAAATATAAGAAGAATTCTACCCAAAATTTCTTACCTTGAAGATGAAGGTAAGAGGACAAAAGCCAAGCAATGTGGTCAGTCTCTGGACGCTTAGAACATTCCCTGACTGGTAGCCAACAAAGAAACAGAAACCTCAGTCCTATAATTGCATGAAATTGAGTTCTACCAAAACACCTGAATTATCCTTGATGCAGATTCTTCCCCAAAGCATCCAGAAAGGAATGCAGCCCTGACAACACCTTGATTTTTAGCCCAGTGAGATGCATATTGGGCTTCTATTTCACACACTGTGAGATAATACATGTGTGCTAAATTTGTGATTATTTGTTATAGCAGCAGTAGAAAACTAATACAATGGTACCAAAGAGACTATTATATTACAGTAAAGATTTGTGCCTGGTCTGAGAGATTAGAGAGATGCAATATTCCAAGGGAAAAGTTTATCTCCATTTCTTGGTGGAGTAGGATATGCCAGACATGTGAACATTGGCATTCTCACCCCTCCAGGAGGTGATATTTGAATTAAACTATTATTTAAATGAAAATTTTAATTTCAAAGGAAAAGTGAATCTGGAGGGGGGATCTTGTGATTTTTAAGTCATTAGGCATGCTAAGTGGGAAATATTCAGTTGTACTACAACTACTGTGGAAAATATAAATAAGCACAGAAGTGATATAAATGTATGCTTTAACTGAAGATCTTATGGAAACAAATGTTTTAGTTAGCGCCATATTTTTCATATTGTTTTATGTTTTATGAGTTTTTGGGCAACAGTCATCTTTGACTTGTCTGAAAAACACATGAATCTAGGTTCTCAACATCAGCAGCGTTGACATGTTGGATTGGATAATTATCTGTGTGCTAGGCTATCTCAGTGTGATGTTTAGCAACATCCTGGGCCTCTAATCACTGAATACCAGTAGCATGCCCCTCCCAACACATACTGGTTGTGACAACCAAAGATGTGTTCAGACATCTGAAGACATTACCAAATGTCCCTTGGGGGAAAAATCACCCCTGGTTGAGAACCACTTCTCTATATTTAAGGATTGTATAATTTAGTAGTAGGTACAAATATGGCTCCAGGAAATTAAGGAGACCACTGTACAATATTAGGCTGTTATTGATCTGAAAAAAACAGTCTTTTCTTTTTCAATTGTGTTACTGAAGAAGGTCAAATCCTATTTTGCCTTTATTTGGTTAGGTATGCAATAATTTTTCATGATGTTGCTTTAAGGATACCTACTATAATCAACTGGCGCCAGATGGCTTGGATTTAATGATGGCATCATGAAATGTACTCATCTACGTTGATGATATAGTAATTCTTAAATTCATGAAAAATAATTTTGAAACTGATAGCTCAAAAGACAGAGTAGAATTGACTTATGTAAAGATTCAAGGGCTTAAGTAATAAAAGGGAACAAAAGGAGATAACTTAAGTTTGAGTTGCTAGAAACATTATCTAGTAATTTATTTTTATTTTTGGACTACTTCAAAACAAGAAGTAATGCTTAGTGGGTCTATTTGGATTTGGGAAAATCTCAACATATACTTATGACTATTTGGTAGGTGGTGGGGGGTGGTTCTCTGTCAGTCATCTCAGATTGTCATACAAAAATACCATAGACTGAGTAGCTTAAAGAACAGGATGTTATTTCTCACAGTTCTGGAGGCTGGACAGTCCAAGATCAAGGTGGTGGCCTACTTGGTTCCGGTGAGTTTTCTCTTCCTGTCTTGCAAGTGGCTGCCTTCTCTCTGTGTGTTCACATGGCATTTCTTTGGTGCGAGAGAAAAACAGCCAGTTCACTGGTGTCTCTTTTTACAAAGGCACTTATCCTATCTTGAGGACCCCAACCCCATGACTTAATCTAGCCCCAATTACCTCCTAAAGGCCCCATCTCTAAACACTATCACATTGAGGGTTAGTGCTTTAACATATGAATTTTGGGGGGAAATAACCTTCAGTCCGTAACAGGGACTCTGGATGTTCTGACCTATCACTTTGTGAGCAGATGTCCTGGTGATATCAGAAAGGTTTTCTCATAAGGAAATCACTGAACAACAAAGCTCTCTAATTAAATTGAACTGTTATTTTCAGGAAGAAAGTGGGGGCATGAATCAAGAGGCTACTACATGCCTAAGAGCACAATTCCATCTCCTTCTGAGATTAATTTTTGCCATAGTATATGCAGTGATTCCCAGCATTTGATTCTTTGTCAGATTCAAATCAAAAGGTAAATGGTTTATAGATGGAAGTAATAAAATTGTTAAAGAAAAAAAGGTTGAACAAAGAGAAAGTAAGTCTGCTTAAAGGATTCTTAAACGGTAAGACAGCTGCATGCTGTCTGCCTGACTATCTTTGCTGTGTTCGCTGAAGATAATCATTGGCAAATGGCATGCATCTTAGTCAACTGGTCAGAAAGAAAAAAAAATGAACACAGAAAGAAGGGGTTATCTAAATTCCTATGATATAGAGACAGGAATTGTGAAAGTTTTTGTTGTTCTGTCAGACCAAGGTGTATGTAGACAATATGGATGAGATCTGGCTTCTCCTAAAGAAAGAAGTGCTAGTGAGTGAAATAGTTTTGGGAGGTTCTGAGTTAATATGATTTATGGAAAAATTTTTTTTGAGAAAGATTAGCAGTGAGCTAACATCTGTCATCAATCCTCCTCTTTTTGCTGAGGAAGATTGGCCCTGAGCTAACATCCATGCCCATCTTCCTCTACTTTATATGTGGAATGCCTACCACAGCATGGTTTGCCAAGCGGTGCCATGTCCACACCCAGCATCCAAACTGGTGAACCCTGGGCCACTGAAGCGGAATGTGGGAACTTAACTGCTGTGCCACCGGGCTGGCCCCTATGAAAAAATTTTTAAGATTTGAAGACCATTGACCAGATAACCACAGGAAATAAAGTCTTGGTGTAATTTTAACTAGCTTGGGAAATCTCACCAAGTTATACCTAATATATGTGAAAATAAGTAGAAGGAAGGAAAAAGTCTCATAAGGCAGAGAGAAGCTCCAGAAGAATTTCTATTTCAGAAACCAAGTTGGGGGCAGGAGTTCCATGGTGAAGAGAGGAAGCTTTATAAATCTGGACTAATTATAACCTCAAAATTTGAGGCTACTTGCCTAGTACTCAAATATTAAAATAATCTTGGTTGTTTGATCAGAGATTTTCAATATGTTAACAGAAGTAGAATGAGAATCAGGTAGTCTGAAATCCTAGAATATCAAGCAAAAAGAAAAAATTATGAAAAAAGAATGGAACTTAGAATACTTGAAAATCTAAAATGAAAGTGTAGCCTATGGTACAGCTTACTAGCAGTTTAAGTAGCTTGAATAAATATTTCTATTGAATATACAGTTGGTGGGAATGATCCCCATTGTAGGAGATTAGAGGCTAATGCCCATGGGCAATCAATGGTCTGTAATTAATGAATGCTACTTTGCAACTCCTTTCTGTACAGAACTGTCCTTTTACAATCAGTCAGTGGTTGTGACCCCGGGTATACTTTAGAATGTAGTTACTGAAACTTGGCCTCTTGTGTGTAATCCTCTTTCTATCCAGTACAGGAGTCAAAAAAGGGGATAGTTCCGAAAAGGAAATAGCCTTAATAATGAGCAACACTTGGTATGAACAAATAACTTGTATGTTTAATTATGCTGATAGTGGTATATTAAGGATGTATTATAAGACACAGTGAATGCAAGTGTAATAAATATTTTGATAATATTGACTGTGTAACCGATTTACATTGGTAACTTAAAATGATAAGTCTATAAAGCTCTCCAAATATAAAAAACAATTGTCCAAGTTACATACGTTTGAAGATAAAGCCACAAATCAACAAATCAATCTACTTGCCAAAAGCAATACATGTTCTTACAGATAGATGAAGAACAAACTATTAACCTGTTTAAACAAATGAAACTCTCTCTCAAAGTAGATGCAAAACTATAGTTTATTTACTTGATACTGTTTTTCCCAAGCTATTTACCCCATTGGGTATTTCATGTAGGTATTGACGTAATAATAAAAATAATTGGGAATGTTATCAGGGATATTATCATTATTGTGAAAGATTTATAAAGAAAAAAGTTGATGAGTTAATAAGGTGACTCTAGGAAATTGCAGACCAAGAGCTATATTTAGATACTGGATTTCAGGGGAACATGAGACTTAATCCTACTTGTAAGGGAACCTCAGAGGAAACCGCTGTGCACTCACCTGCAATCCAATCTAGCCTAAACTACAGTATCTGTGCTCAGAATGGTGCTAGTACTTATACAGACAAGTTACCATGCTGATAAGAGTGATGGGTGTGAATATTCGCAGAGAAAGATATATTATATTACTGTAATTGATGTATGACTGCACTGACTAAGCAGCCAACATCGGCTGGAATTGCTCTGTGCCCTCATTTGTTTGGGAGTGGCACAGAGATTTAACCCTCTCTTACCAATTCATCAGTCAAACGACGTGACAGAGTCTTCACCTTTATGAACTTGTAGAATCAACATTTGACTTCTGGGGGAAGTGAAAAGCAGAGAATGAGATCACTAGCTGGGGGTGTGCTGTTCTTTCCATTGTGCTATGCAGTCTACATGTTCATTTCATAAGGATAAATTGTTGTATTTTTACCTTTATTAAATAGACTTGTTTACAGATTGGTATCTTTTCATTAATCATCATCACCTTTGTGACAACAGTTTAGATGCGTAAAGAGAAAGCAGTGACCAGTGGCCTAGAAAAAGAGAGACTCTTAGAGAGAAGACCACAAGGAAACTTTTAAGGCAGGCTAATAGTTGAAGCAACTAATTTCGTAAAGCAATTGGAGGCATATGACAGAGAGCAGGAAATTTCCCTAGGTGACAACAGCAGAAGTAGATAAGAGCTAGAATTATTGAGAATGTGCTTTTGCCAAACTGGATTATAAACCTCTTACCTGTATTAGTTAATTTAATACTCGTGTATCAGACACACCCTAAAACGAACCCTCACCCCCAGCCCCCAACAAGTGACTCATGTCCTTACATAATCTCCTTCCTTTTATATGGGTAGAACCTGTGACTTGCTGCTAGCTGACAGAAAATAACACAGGATAGTTACTCCTGTGATGATTTTAGCTTAGACAAGATTCCATTTTAGCAGACAGGATTAAGATTCTCCAGCCGGTCTTCACGGAGTAAGTTGTCACATTATCACAGGGCCTGTAAGAGAGCTTATGAGAAGGTTTCCCGGAAAGAAATTTCGGGAGGCCTCTAGCACCTGAGAGCAGTTCCAGGATGACAACAAGCAAGAAAACAAGAACCTCAGTCTCACAAACACAAGGCACTGAATTCAGCAAGAATCACGTGGGCTTTGGAGAGGACACTGAACTCCAGAAAGGAATGCAGCCTGGCCAAATTTTTTTTTTTTTTTTTTCTGAGGAAGACTAGTCCTCAGCTAACATCTGCTGCCAATCCACCTCTTTTTGCTGAGGAAGGCTGGCCCTGAGCTAACATCTGTGCCCGCCATCCTCTACTTTATATGTGGGACGCCTGCAACAGCATGGCTTGATAAGCGGTGCGTATGTCCACACCTGGGATCCAAACCGGCAAACCCTGGGCCACCAAAGCGGAATGTGTGAGCTTAACCACTGTACCACCAGGATAGCCCCTGGCCAAAGTCTTGATTGCATGCTTTATGAGACCTTGAATGAAGGACCTATGTCCAGACTCCTGACTCAGAGAAATGAGTTAATATGAGTTAATAAATGTCTGTTGTTTTAATATGCCAAATTTGTTACAAATAATAGTAATTAATACATTTTAAACAATCTCATGAATTCAGTGGAATTATTGAGGGGGCAATTTAATCATCTAAGAGTTTCGTTTTGTCCCAGACCTTCTAAGATATACTCCTAGTATTATGGCTGAAAGCACAATAAGATTTAATTTTAAGGACTAGCTACCATTTGGGTTTCAGGTAAACATAATATTTTTAGATAATCATGATAAGAATGAAACCTAATTATTTCAGTTTTAGAGAGCCACATAACACTTTTTGAATGCAACTAAACTGGCACATTATTCTATATTCACAAAGCTAAACTATTGAGGAATTTTGCACTAATTTACTACATCTGATTATAACTGAGATTACTGGCATTTTTCTTGCATCCTAAAGGGGCAAAGTTAGCTTAAATTGTAATATTTTCTCAATAACGAGTATTTGAAAGGATTTTTGTCGCAGTTTCTTGCTACTCACTTCAAAATGTGCCATCAACTTTCAGATTTAGATGATGCCAAGAAAACAATATTTAATTATTCCTACAAGTCTAGAAAAGAAATGCAGTTCCACTGGTTAATTTTTAAATTATCCACGATACTCGAAATAACTGGAAACAAAGAGATGGCAATTATATGTTTTAGAATTAGCTAATATTAGAATACTTTTTATGGTCATACAATTAAGAATATTTTAAAATAATAACATGAGTGAGAAGGGAAATAGTCATGTGGTTCATCTCCAAAATTCCATTATGTCCTTCTTTCTTAGCTATGACCTGCAATAATAGATTATTTTAAAAAGATATTTATTGCCCTCTATTTTAGTCATGCATGATGGAATATAAAATAATGAGCTTCATAAAATGCTATGTTTAATACACTATCCCTCAAAGTTTATTAATAAATATTTGGCATAGATGTGTACAATAGGAAAGATATTTATAGTATGCAATACAGTATAAAACTGTGTATATTGTACCATAGGCACTAAATCCCAGTAGTATATTTCTCCCACACAATTTTCCACTGTTTTCTGACATAATGCTAGTTACCATTCATTTAGCGCTAACTACGCCCCAAATATTTTGCTAATTGTTTAGTATCTATAATCATAGCAATAATACTAGAAAAGATCAGGAAGATTTAGTAATTTGCCTTTACAAGGACATGGTATACCTGGAATTCAAAGTCTGGCCTGGATTACTCGTGATTTGTGCCTTTGCTCTGATCTATACTGCCTTATAGAATAGTATTCTCTTTGATAGACTAAAAACAATCACAATCACAACAACACAAGTTGTGTAAAAGAAATTAGACTATATTAAAGTCATCTGCTTTGGAGAGAGTGAGAAATACTTTGTTCAAGTTCATTTCCTCTACTGGGGCATAAGTCATATCAAGGAAAGTACTTTAAAATAAGATTTTGCTGTTTATTTTAAATTTAGAAAACAATTCAGGAAGAGAATTAGCTTATTTACTTTACGTGCATATATTGAAAGTAATTTTCTTTTCCACTTACGATTCTTTTATATTATTCAATTCTATATCCCTGGGTGGAATTGTCTCCCTCAGGACAAGAACGGAGCTATACAACAATTTTAATTCATTACTTTATCTGGTGTAGTGTCTGACTGGTATTTACACAGCCACTCTTGCTTGCTTTTAATTCATTTTTGCTTCCTTTCCATCCTTTTGCTTTTAATATCTGTATCTTTATATTTAAAGTAGATTTCTTGAAGTCAGCATATAGTTGGGTCTTGCTTTTTTCTTCAATCTGACACTCTCTCTTTTAACTGAGATATTTAGTCCATTTAAATATAATGTCGCTATTTATATGGTATATTTATATTTACCATCTTTCTATTAGCTTTATATTTTTCTCATCTGTACTTATTTTCCTATTTTTACTCATTTTTAAAAGTATTTTTTATAATTGTGTTTTACTGTGAATATTGTCTTATTAGATATAATTCTTTGTTGGGTTATGTTTAGTGGTTGCTTTAGGATTTACAAAAGTAATCATCTTAGCAAAGCCAACAGAAAAAAATTTACGACGTCAGATTTAATACATGAACTTTAAATTATTTTTCTATATCTATCTTCCCAGACTTTATACTATTGATATATGTTTTATTTCTCTAGACATTGTGAACTGTAAGCTTCTATTTTTGACTTTGGCTTTCAACATTTGACTATGAAATGTCTAGATATGACTCTCCTGGAGTTTCTTGAGCTTCCTAGGTATATAGATTAATGTTTGTTATCAAATTTGGAAAGGTTTCATCCATTATATATTTTCCATAGACTGAATTGTCCCCCCAAGATTCATGTGTTGAAATGTAATCCCCAATGTGATGGTATTCGGAGACTGGACCTTTGTGAGGTGATTAGGTCATGAGGGCAAAGCCCTTATAAATGGGATTAGCACCATAATAAAAGAGACCCCAGAGACCTCACTTGTTCCTTACACCATATGAGGACACAGAAAAAGTTAGCTGTCTATAAATTAGGAACTGATTTCTCACCAGGCATGGAATCTGCCAGTGCCTTGATCTTGGACCTCCCAGCCTCCAGAACTATGATAAATAAATTTCTGTTTTACAAGCTACTCAGTCCATGGTATTTTGTTATAGCAATCTGAATAGATTTAAGACAATCTTCAAAAATTTTTATTCTTCTCTCTTTCTTTTCCTTCTTGGATTCCCATTATGTCTGTGTTGGTATGCTTGAGGGCATCCTACAAGTCTCAGGCCCTGCTCGTTTTTCTTCATGCCTTTTTATTGCTGTCCCTTAGGCCGAATTATGTCAATTTGCCTATCTTCAAGTTGCTGATTCTTTCTTCTGCCAACTCACACCTACACTTTAGTTCCTGGAGTAAACTTTTCATTTCTGTATTTTCCTTTTGAACTCTGGAATTCGTAATGGTTCTTTCTATAATTTCTATCTCTCTATTGATATTCTCTATTTGGTGCAATATTGGTCTCATATATCCCTTTAATTCTTTAGATGTGGTTTTCTTTAGTTCTTTGAGCATATTTCTAATAATTAATTTGTCATTTTTAAAAATTAAATCCAACATATGTGCTTCTTTATGGACAGTTTCTATAGACTGCTTTGTTCCCCTGTGTATGTGTCTATGTGTCATATTTTCCTTTTTTTTCTTTTTCTTTTTTAATTTTTATTTTTTTCAGATGTACATCATATTTCGAATCCTGTATACATTACATCATGTTCACCACCCGAACACTAATTATAGTCCATCCCCTCACATGTGACCCTAATTACCCCTTTTGCCCTCCCCCTCCCCCCTTCCCCAATGGTAACCACCAGTCCAATCTCCAATGCTATGTGGGGTTTTTTTGTCGTTTTTATCTTCTACTTATGTGTCAGATCATATGGTATTTGACTTTCTCCCTCTGACTTATTTCGCTCAGCATAATACCCTCAAAGTCCATCCATGTTGACATAAATGGACAGATTTTGTCATTTCTTATGGCTGAGTAGTAGTCCATCATGTATAAATACCACATCTTCTTTATCCATTCGTCCCTTGATGGGCACCTAGGTTGCTTCCATGTCTTGGCTATTGTGTATAATGCCGCAATGAACATAGGGGTGCAAGTATCTTTAAGCCTTTGTGTTTTCAAGTTCTTTGGATAAATACCCAGCAGTGGAATAGCTGGATCATATGGTAGATCTAGCCTTAATTTTCTCATATTTTCTCTTTCCTTTGCATGTCTCATAACATTTTTGTGGCTGCACACTGGAAATTTAAAAATATATACATGTGAAAGCTCTAGAACTCAGATTCCTTCCCCCCTTCTCCTTTCCCATCAATTATCTTCTTGATTTTATTATTGTTTTTTTCTGTGTGCTGCAACTGTTTTATTGTTTAGTGACTTTTCTGGCCTAATTTTGTAAAGTCTGTGTCATTTTGTTGTGTATGGCCACTGAAGTCTCAACTTGACTAGCTTAATGGTCACCTAATAATTTTACAGAGATTTTATTAAATGTCTGAAACCAGTCTCTGATTCTTTGCCAAGTGGCTCTGTTTGTATGATAGGCCATATTTTCCGTACTCTGGTAGTTTCCAGCTCTGCCTTACCATTCACTTCCTGTCAGTATAAAACCTCAAGATCAGCCAGAGGTGAGAGAATAGGGATTCTCAGGTATTTTTTGGGTACAAACACAGCTTACACATGTGTGTATCCTGTAAAGATACCTCCGAACATCTTATTTTTTGGATAATAATAATAATTTTAAGTTTGTTGCCAGGCTCTTATTTGCCTCTGCTGGTATCATTGCCTCAGCTAGCCGCCATTTTAATCATCACAGGTTTTTTCCAACATATTCCCACAGTTGAGTGCTTTTTACTCTAAATGAGCTCTGAGTCAAGTGTTAAATAAGGACAAGACCTGTAAATGGGACTTTTATAGGGAACTGCTTGACATGTCAAATAGTAAAAATTTTCTGGTGATTAAATTGAAGAAGGGGAATCTAAACTCATTTTTCTGCCTCCATTAGCTGCTAGGTTGCTCATATTTACAGTTCCCATGAGGGCAAGGCTGCTGGTTTTCAAGGTCTCACAGAACTAGAGAGAGAGAAGGCATGGCTAAATTAAAACACCATAAAACTTACTTTTCTTACCAAGACTGATCTAATTTTATTGAACAAGTGCTCCTCAAATTGTTGCAAGCTGGAAGTTGGCTTTCAGAATTCTGTAAAAACTGATTTTGAAAATCTTTACCAGTGTTCTTTTTGCTCGTATGGAGGAACGGATTTTCAGAGGGCCATACTCTGTTGTTGTAGGAAGTGTTTCTGTCTACATTTATTTACAAAAGATATTTTTGGCTAGATATAGAATTCTTGATAGTTTTTTAAATTGGTATTACTTTTCCTTCAGTACTTTAAAATGTCTGCCCACTGTCTTTTGGCTTGCATTAGTTCCAACAAGAGGTCTGGTGTCATTCTTACCTTTGCTCATTGATATGGCTCTTCATTTAACTGGTAGCTTTTAATATTTTCTCTAAATATCATCAATTAATTCATTTGGTTATGATGTTACTTAGTGTTCTTATTTCTTATCATTGAGTTCTTTGAGAATCTTGGATCAGTACGTTTATATTTTGTATTCATTTGGAACATATTTGGTCATTATGTACTCAAATATTTTTTTTCCTGTGTTCCCCTCCTTTGTGGCCTTCAAGTACACATTTATTAGGTCAAATGAAGTTGTCCTAAAAGTCACTGATGCTCTTTTTCTTTTCGGATTTTATTTTTTTCTCTGTGTGTTGAATAGTTTTTATTGCTACGCAGCAGTTTCAGTAATCTTTTGTTCTGCAGTGTTGTTAATCATACCAATAGTATAAGATATTGGAATTTCAGCTCTAGGAGTTTGATTTTGTCCTTTATATCTTCTTGTCTCTGTTTAGGTTTCTCACTCTTCTCTACCTTTTTGATCAAGTGTAATATAGTAGTATAAACTGGTTTAATATCTTTGTCTACGAAGTCTTTTATCTCTGTATAGATCTGTTTCTATTGATTGATTTTTCTCCTCATTATGAGTTGTTTTTACTTGCTGTTTTGAATTCCTGCTAATTTTTTATTGGATGCCAGACATTATAAATTTTAACCTGTTTGTGCTGCTGAATGTTTTTTGTATTCTCATTAAATTCTTGAATTTTGTTCTGGAATATTGTTAAATTATTTTAAACTATTAGACCCTTTCAGGCTTACTTTTAAGATTTGTTACATGGCACCAATGCACACGTTGGTCATGGGCTAATTTTGTCCCACCACTGAGGCAAATATTTCTCAGTGCTTAACTGATACCTCCTCAATTGCCCTGTCTTTTTTAGTCTTGCTATTAGGGATAGGAAGTATTTCCAGCCCCGTGTGAGCTCTTAGGTTTGATTTCTCTAATTCTTTGAGTTGGTTCTTTCTGTAACTTAGTGTAATTTCCTTAAAAGGATGAGTTAATAAGATATCAGTGGAGATTCAAGGGAGCGCTCTACAGAGCTTCAGAGCACTTTCTGTATAGATCTCTCATGTCCAGTGCTCTTCCTAGAAAATTCTTTCTGCCTTCACTCCCTGGATCTCTACATTGATCTCCTCATCTTAGGGATGTCCCAGACTTGGCCTCATTTCTCTTTCTCTGCATTAAGACATGGATACACTCTCCTTGCAGTAAGCTGTGAGCATCAAGGGTTCACTTCTTTTATTTCTCCTTATTCAGAGATTGGATTCCTGTACAGCCTCCTGTTCCAATATCTGAAAATCATTGTTTTAAAATATTTTGTCCAGATTTCTATTTACCTCAAGTAAGCAGATAATTCCAATTTATGTTTTATCATCTTGGCAGGAAACAAGCATCTCTTTCCTATAGTTGTGATTTTACCTAGTTTTTTCCTTTCAAAATAGTTTTGAGTTTGTAGTATGTATCTAATAATTTGTTATTTCTATATAGAAATTTATATAGAATAACAAAACTTTATTTCATATGAGTGCTATAGCAAATTATATTTTTGATTAACTTATTCCTTTAATAAGTATATATTTTTTTTCCAGATTTAGGCAAATTCTTAAGTAGCTACCAGAGAATTTTGATGAGGCTCTTCCTCTTAATCAGTTTGCAGATTAGTGGTAAAAATCAGAAAAGTATACAAACAAATGTCTTCAGGTTACTCCTGCCAGAGGGAACAGAATAGGTCTATATTGTAAAGATGCTATTTTATTTTCTCTTTCACTGATTCGTAGGATTTTAACAGGAGAAAAATGTTAAGAGTTTCTTTCAACAGAAAAAAAAAAAACAAAAAAACGGAAGCTGTACCAAAAAAGTTAAAGAAAAGAATGTAAATGGGATTGGGAGGTGGAGTTGGGTAGTATGACAAATAGCCTAATGTCACTGTTGTATAGAATACATAAAGGAAAATATAAGAAGATGACCCTTTAGAAGAGAGTAAAATAATACAGAAAGAAATGAATACCACTTTTTGGTTTTGGGACTACATTTGAGAACAGTGAAGACCATGGAAAGAGACAGGCTATCAGAATTAAACTTAGGTGCAAGTACTTTGTCCTACTTCTGTAGCATGGGACATGCCCATAATAGAGAGACCAACTGAGAAATAATGAAATTAAGATTTCTAAAGGATCTCGGTCTGGGGTTACAGTAGTAATGGCATTATTAACAGACTATAGGAGTCAGGAGGTGAAGAAAGTTTAAAAGGGAAAATTTGGGAGTTTAGTTACAGTGAAATCAAGATACATAGATACAGAAATAAATAAGTAGCTACTAAGGAGATAATGTTAGATTGTTGAAGTAATTGTGTAAGTTCTAACTCTACGTAAACAATGATGCAAAAGTATTAGACAACCAGCCAAGATTGAGGCAAATTGTAGGGAAGAAGAGTTATACTACCTTGTTCTCAGAATTTGCTTGGACCTAGGATTTATTACCAGGCGTTTAGCCAACGAAGCCAGTCTCTTTTAATCCACGAGAAGAAGCAGGTGCTTTAAAGAGATTATTAAATATTTAAAAATATGGTCCATTAGTATAGTTATTTAGTCAATGAATTTTGTTTTGTTAATTGCTAAAATTATCATTTCTTGCTGGATTCTATTTTCTCCAGTGATATGTCTGTGATAGTTGAGTACAAGCTACTTGATTTTCGGAAGTAAGCTTTGTGCAGGTGACCTAGAAGTAACACCTAATGGCTCTCTGCTAGTCTTCTAAACATTTATTCCCCTGCCTTAATATCGAAAGATTGATAGATGTGTGTATACCTATGTTTACTTTTCTCTCCCTGGGCTTTTGTGTGTCCAAAGGTTGTGACAAACATTTTGAGAGAAAACTGTTTTCATTGAACTTGAGGGAAGAAAAAAGAAGTCCTGTCAACTCTAATAAAAGTCAGTTCACAGAAAGAGCATACAGCATACAGAAATAAATGAGGTGCATGTTCTGTGTAAAAATCTCATTCTTTTGGAAGAGGATTTGATTGTTTTTAGTATTCCAACAAGATCAAAACTGAAATGCTACATTTTCTGGTCAGCAAACAGTAACTCTTATATGAACGAAATTTGTGAAACGTCCACTCAAATGTCCAAATTCGCTCTTCCCATTCTTTTTGCTCTCATTGCTGCAAGGTTTTTAATTCAATGGTTACTTACGTTTATCTATGTTTACTTGTGTTTATGCTCCTTTTATCTTTAACAAATTCTCATTATGAGGAGTGTTCTAATAAATTATGGACTTTTCTAATTCAGAATATTTTATTTTGCAATGGTCAGATATCTACTCAACAATCTCAAGCATAAAGGAAAAGAAGCAATCTGTTTCAAGTGAGGCAGGTGCTCTTAAGACCAGACCTAGAAGTTGTAAAGCAGGCACGTAACTCTCCTAAGCTGGTAGTAGCAAACACTGATACTATACCCTACATGATATCAAATCATTCCTCTAGTGCTCTATGAACACAAGTTACAGGTCCAAATCATCACCATATAAGGTGTTTCCTGCACATCTGTATCCACGAAACAAATAAGGACTAGCAGCTTAAATAATACAGCTAACTAGAATTTTGTAGACACTTTACAACTTTCTTACTGGATACTATCTTAAAATATCAAGGTAAATAAAATATTCTAGGGATATTTTATATTTCTAGAATTGCGCAAGGATCTCTTTCAGTAGTGAATTTCATCATTAACTAACTTTTTGTATTTATTCTCCAGCTATGTTTCTATTTGACCAGACTAAGCCTAATCTATTCCAGTTTTGATTATAGTGTATTGCATGAATTTAAAAAAAATGCTGAGATTATATAAATTTGGGAAAATGCTAGAAATTTATTCCTCCAGTATTTCACAGAGCCATGGATTTGGTAGCGCATCTTGTGATTCTCCAGTTTTTTCATTTCTCAAAATTGCATAATATTTCACAGGATTAATGTTCTTTGGAACACACTTTGGTCAGTGATACTGCATCTCCATTTCAAATAGAGTCAAACTTTATTTCTTCCAAATCGTAGTGTTAGTTTATCGAACATTTCTCCAACACTCAAAAATATCAAGGTAATTTCCTCTTAATAAAATGCAAGGAGAGGCTTCCCAAGGCAACTTGGCAGAAGATGAGCAATTGAGCTTTAGTTCTGTTCTTCCATTGTTAGTTCTTTTTATCACCTCAAGAAAATGGGACAAGATGAGATTAGATTTTTTCATAATGTCTGTTCATTATTAGATTTAGTGAAAAGGAATGGATTGTGGGCTACACTGCATAAGTCCATTATAAACACCTTGTCTATTGATACTTTTCTCAGTGTTACACCTTAATACATTATTATCAAAAGCAAATAATTCTTTCACAAATTGGATAAGTTATAAGATGGTAAAACAGGAATAATTTTAGGCTCCCTACTTGTGTGTGTGTGTGAGGAAGATTGCCTCTGAGCTAATATCTGTACCAATCTCCCTCTATTTTATGTGGGATGCTGCCACAGCATGGCTTGACGAGCAGTGCTAGGTTTGTGCCCAGGATCTGAACTTGTGAACCCCAGGCTGCTGAAGTTGAGTGCGTGAACTTAACCACTACACCACAGGCTGGCCTCTAGCCCCCTTCTTTTAACTTATTTTTTTATTATCTTTTTATTTTGATTTCATCTTACAGGTTGCTTACTACAACAGCATTACTGTAGGTATGGAAGATGTGATTCACTCATTACAGAATGGCCCATCATAATAACCCACTGGAATTATTTCTGTCAGAATTTAGAACCAGGAAATATCACCTGGCTTCTAACAATCTGGTCTATACTTTATATCATGGGCACTGTAAATCTTGTATATAATTACGCTTCTCTCTATTGTCTATTAGGAAAGTCAAAGCTTAATTTGCAGTTGATTTTTAGCAATAGTAGAGGATATTATAGCAATTATAGCATACATTTTGTGTACTGAAATCAGTTTGATTTCTATTCATTATCATAATTTCATATTCCTTTGCCCCAATCTTCTCATGTATCTTTTTATGTTGTATTTCTATGTGTCTTTCACTTTATGTTAAAACTATGGGTGAGGCTTTTAAAAATAGTTTTTTATTCTATTGAAAATCATATAAAAGATTTCATTGGCTAATCTCCTTCTCTTTAAGGTGCTTTTAGCTGCAATATTTGTAAGGTCTCTGAAATATTCTCAGTTAAAATGTGGAGAAAGTTTTTTAAGTACATCCTTTAAAAAGTCATATTTCAAGACTATGCTTTTTGACAGCTGTGAAATAACAATGTAATTGCATCATAACTGTGAAATATGACTTCTCTTTGCTTGTAGAAAGTGGATGTTTTGCCAATTCTAACATGTATACAACAGTTCAGGGCATCCCATATTTCCTGATTAATTAAGTCCCACTATCCACCTTGTCAGATTCAGTGCTACCTTATCCAAAAGTTGAGATAAGCAGATTACATATATAAAATGAAAGAAAGTAGTTTGAAAAATTCAAGTGTACTTTCTTTTGTAATTACATGTTGGGAGATACTATATATAGAAAAAAATGTAAGTTGTTATTTTATAATAATAAACCATTTTGATAATTTTTTTCATCAACAGTTGTCATAGAAAGCAGAGAAATTAGTAGAACCATCCTCAAATATTAATTAAAAAGCTTTCAGTTCTCCCCAAATATCTTTTTAAATTCAGATATATAACTGTGGGAAGTTCAAATTATTAACTTATATATCATTTACAGGGAAAAGGATTACGTAATTAATCCTTTTAGGGAAAAATGAACTTTAGATGAAATTCATGAAGTAATAAGTTTGGCCACGTTATCACGAAAGAAATGCACATGCATTGATTCATATTTTCTAATTCATTTGATAAGCACTTTAGATTGGAAAGGAGAACATTAGTTGCAGTAGTTACATAAGATCTTTTTAGAATTATAACACAATAAGCGATAGTGACTTTTGTCAGCAGATTTGTTTATAATTAAGCTTTTCTTCTTGAAAAACGCTTAATTTCTTTCTTTTCTTTTGATATGGCACATTTAACCATTTTAATTCACTCTTCTTCTTCTTTAGAATGTAAGAGTAAGTCCTCATTCTTGACCTCCAAAACAAAGGGATAAGAGCCATATATAGTAGCCATCTATGGAGCATGACCAGAAGAAGGTGTGCAGCCAACTGAGAGAAATGATCGTTAAGCCAATCATTTCTTAATTATTAATAGTTAATTAACTTAATGATTGTTAAACCAATCACTTCACACATTAAGGATTGTGATTTAACCAGGTTGAGAAAGATGGAGTAAATGGGAGCTTTCTCATCATGGAGAACAGCGTAACTAAAGAAATGCAAATCTGAAGTAGAATAATGCGTTCAAATAACTACAAGCTCTTCAGTGTTACTAGAGGACGAGTGTAAGATGCAATGTAGTCAAAGATGAGGTTGGCTGGAGAAGTAGACAGAGGCCCTAGGATGAGATGTGCAGGAGTTTGAAATATATCTTCAGCCCCAAAGTCCTCAATTAAAACTGAGAGATCTTCCAAGTTGCCAGAGACCTTCAAGCAAATACTGGCATTTTTTTCCTAACAACTTCCAACATAAATCCAAAATCCCAAGTTAATTTCTTAAAATGAAATTAAAACATTAAAAATATTTATATATGTATAAAACTATCATAATAAGACACAAAGCACTTAAAGTATTGCTTCCTTGGGGCTGGCCCGGTGGTGTAGTGGTTAAGTTTGCGCACTCCACTTCGGTGGCCGGAGTTTACAGGTTAGGATGCCAGGTGCCAACCTGGTACTACTCGTCAGGACATGCTGTGGTGGCATCCCACATAAAGTGGAGGAAGACTGGCACAGATGTTAGCTCAGGGCAGATCTTCCTCACAAAAATAATATATATATATATTGCTTCCTGATCACTGAAGAATTAGTATGGTTGTTAACAATTGCATTCTAAATACTACAACTACACATTGCATGCTGTAATATAAAATCTACATTTTCAATAAACATCATAAATAAAATATAGCAGTAACTAAATTTATTATAAGAGAATTCAGAGGAAGTATAATAAAAAGAAATTTCCTGTATTATTTGAGACTATTAATTGAGATTGATAGTGAAGGATGTTGAGATGGGAGGAGGCAAGGAGTGTTGAAGCAATCAATGGATGAATTGCTGAAGGTGACAGACAGAGGAGTTAGGTGATGAAGGGGGAACTTCAGGCAAACTATCAGACCCAGAGGAACTGACATAATTTCCCTATCATTTTGTTACTCTTATGGAGACTCAGAACAGCAAGCTTCAGGGAAGATGCACAATGCTTTGGAATGGAAATTATTGCAAAAGGGAAATTCATTTTTAACTCACACTGTTTATATCCTTAAATGTTGTCTGTAAGTGTGCCAGCCATGGAAAAGTACCCCTCAGATCTCCCTTCAACAGAGAATCTATTCCAAAGATTAGTTAGCTGACAGGATCTAGTTGTTTAATCCTCAGGGTCTACTATCATGATTACACCAAGGCCACACACCTTCAAGCTGCACCTTGCCCCATAAGTGAGCAAAGTGAGGGCACTTACCAGAGTCAGCCATTTCTGACCCTCATATGATGCCTCCAATGGGAAATTTCTTTGGGACTTCCCATCATCTACCCAGGGTTTTCTCAAAGTCTGAGGCTCTGTCTACACAATCTTCCTTCCTTCTCTTTCTCCTCTTCATTCTCAGTTATTAGACCGGCACTGTGTTCTAAATGTGATACCCACCTACTCCTGCTCCCTCGCTCCTTTGCTCTCACAGGTGTTTCTCTCAGTAAATCTATTGGCCTTTTAATTCTGCTTTGGTGTCTGATTCCTGGAGAATCTGAACTGTCACAGTAAAAGACATCAGACACTATTTAAAGAGACGTTTTCATCATTTGACTGACACATTAGAGGATAACATTTAGCATTACATTTGTATGGCCCATACATCCCTTCAAAGTATATGGAACCTGTGGTTTGACTGTGTGCCTCTTAGAGTTGTCAGCATCTCTATCTTCTTTAAGCTGGGGTATATATCCTTCTGAACAAGCATGGCTATTAATTTCTCCACATGAGATTTCAAGAGCTCTTCAGTGTCTTTTTCATCAACTTCTTCAAAGTTAACATCTCTCTTCAGGAACAATTTTCACTCTATCCTCAACCACCTTTATAAAGCCTTTCAAATCACGCACAAATTGTGGAGGTAACTTATGGTGTTGATGTACAAAAAATTTTTGTCATGCCTGGTTGGTAAATTGTAAAGCCCTTTTTTGGTGTCAAAATGTTTGAAAAAATCTTTTAGTAAAACTTCTTGTTTGATGTGTGCACGCTGGACTAGGTTTTGTTTATGCAGTTGAGAATAATAAGTCTTGACAACTGTGATAACCTCATGGACTATAAACTCATGGTCTGTGGGTTAAAAATGCAGCGTCATATTCAGAGGGAACAAAATCACTTGGGTGTTAGGTCTGTATTCTACATTCCTGGCTGAATGGTAAGGAGTCAAAAACCTTTAGGGCCATGTTTGCAATATTTTTATTTACTAAGGGCCAGAGATAAGATTGTACATAATTTTCAAAAATTCTCCTTTGTCAAGTAGGCCTTGAGGATTTCCAGACAACTTGCAATTTTCCTTTGGACATTTCTTTGAGGAAATTCATTTTTCAGAATACGTGATAGATTAATTTGGGTTTAACATAATGTCATTGGCACAAGTCCTTGAATAAATGAATTCCGCCAGCTCTAGAAGGCTCCGTAACCACACACTTTCTTCTCCTGAGGTATGAACCTATAGGACAATATTGCTTCCAAAACAATTCTGTCTCATCTACAGCAAAATTTTGTTAGCAGTGTTACCTCCTTTGATTATTTTGTTATAGTTAGGACAGAAAACTAGCAGTTTCTTCACAGAGAGTTAATACAGCTTCCACTATTATTCTGATGATATGAGCTGTCTTAGTCTGCTTAGGCTGCTATAATGCAATATCAAAGACTAGGTGGCTTAAGCAATGGACGTTTATTTCTCACAGTTCTCACTTCACTTCTTTGTGTATTTGGAGAGAAGGAGAAAGCTCTGTTCTCTCATTCTCTTCTTGTAAGGGCACTAATCCCAACATGAAGGTACCACCCTCATGTCTTCATCTAAACCCAATCACCTCCTAAAGGTCCCACCTCCAAAAATGATCACATGGGGGGTTAAGTCTTCAACAGATGAAGTTTAGGGGGATACAAACAGACTGTCCATAACACGAGCATAGCTTGAATCTTGATTCTGTTGAATTTCTCAGGTTTGCTTTGAAAGACAACCCCTTCCCCAACTCATTTGCCTCTGCTATTGCGTTCACCTTTAACTTCTCAAGGCATCGTTATTGTCTTTTTTCTGAATCAACGATGGTAAAGAATCTGAGCCCTTGGGCCCCTTGTCTCTCTATCCATCTGCCAGTTATTTTACACGCTTTTCCAATGGAGAATGCTATCTTCTAGCACATCCTGCATGTGAATGGTAATTCAAAAATTTCGTTTTACTATTTCATTATTATCATCATGGTACACACCCTGATAATGTGTTCTTCAGCATTCCTGCAATTCCTTTAGTATGATCTTCTTTCTCAAAACATCTCAGCTTTATTTCATTGAAATAAATCTTTCTCCGTTGCTTTACTTTCATTTCCACATTTTTCTTCACAACATTTTCAACTGTTTTATGATTCATTGTATAACAGTAGATAAGCTACATATGCAAAACAATATATAAAACAAAAGCTACATAAACAAGACACAGTGGAGAAATGTTTGAGATAAGTGCATAAAGGCCAAGAAAGTCTCACACCAACTGTGACATTGTGATGCCTTTTTTATTTCCATCAACATTAGAACACTTAAGGCCATTCCAAATGGTCTCCACATATTTCTGAAATTCTTCCAGTTGTAATGGAAATATAACACAGGTTGTTTTCCTTTTCCCACAAATTGGTTTATTTAAAATATTGCATTGAATTTTTGGGAAATAAATGTAATTTTTTCTTGTATAAAGTTTGAAGAGTTTTGAGAGATATGTATGTTCCATAAAATACAATCACATTTTGATAAGTTAAAAGGTCAAATGCCATGCATTCTTCTAAATTTTCCTGTGATATTAGACCTCTTTGTAGAATACCCTACACTCTACCTGATACATCTCTTTTAGGCCTCTTTCCATTATTGGCTCTATCATATGTCATTATAATTAGGTTGCCATATTTGTTTTCCTCATCAGGTTATTAACTCAGTGAAGGCAGGGACTATGTCTTATTTTTCATTGTATTCTCAGTTTTTATCATATTGAATAATGGAAGACATATTAACCTCAAATTAATGTTTTGTGAACTGAATATACTATGTATAGTAAAATATTGATGGTTTAAGGATATGGAACAGGCTCTATGACTCTTAATCTACTTTAGTAAACTTAGATATCAGGCAGAATTCATAGATTGAGAAAGAGTTTCCAATACAAATGAGAATGATGGATTATGTCAAGTAAAACAAACCCCTGTTACTTAAGTAGATTTCAAATCCTAGCCCTATCACTAGTCTCAGTCTATGCTTTCTTTTTTCTCTGAATGTATTGTTTGCACAACAGACAGTACAAATGTTAGCAACTCTCATTTAGCGTGAGTCAAGGCACTGCCGTTTACACGATTTTCTGTGAACATGAAATAAAGTTATGCAAAAAGCAATCCCTGTTTAAGAATAATGTCTTGAGCTAATGTAAATTTTGTAACTGATATGACAAAAAGAGACCCATCACCAAAGAGACAGAAGAGATATTCGCTTCCTTTTGTTTGCCTGTTTTTTTTACAAAGCTGAATTTAATTCAGTATGTCATACATGCTTTTAAAGGAATTTCTGGTGATGAGAGGGAGTACAAGTTCCAACATTTAGCAGTATTTTTAATGCTTAATTTTATATTCTTTGCCTAATATCTATTGGGCCAAAGATTAGTTCAAAAAAAATTAATGATAAATATGATTAAAAAATACTAGTTGTAGGGGGCAAGGAGGAGAATGAATAAGCAGAGCATAGGGCAGTGAAAATATACTCTGTATGATATTATAATGATAGACACGTAATTATACATTTATCCAAACTCATAGAATATACAACACCAAGAGTGAACCCTAATGGAAGCTATAGGCTTGTGGTTATTATGATGTGTCAATGTAGGTTGCTCGTTCATAAAAACTGTTGCATTCAGAAAACTGATGTTGATAATGAGGGAGGCTATGCATGTGTGAAGGTAGGGGACATATGAGAAACCTCTGTACCTTTCTCTCAAATTTGCTGTGAACTTTTTTATCTGCTCTAAAATAAATAATCTTTAAAACAGCAAAAATCCATGAAGGCAAAATAAATAAAATTGGATAGGAAAAAAATATTAAACGTTATTACACATTCAAAAGCTATACACAATTTAAAATACATTCTAAAATATAATCATAAATAGTACTAATAAAATAGACCCCTGTATATCCACAATTCAGTTTATGGAATAGAAGTCCCAAGATTTTTAAGGTTCCTGTGTATCCCACCCTATCTACTTTCCTTTCCTCCAGAGATACTTATCCTGAATTTCCTTATCTTTGTTATAGTGTTACCAAAATAAATTTTCCTCTGAAAATATTTTGTTTCTTATTTAAAATTATTAATTAAATCAAATCATGTTTTATGCAAAAGAAATACTGTCATTTTTCATAAAACCACACATACATCATGAGTGGTAGAAATGTTAATTTCAGTGCTTGATACATTTTAAAAAAGCTAAATGGGGGGCCAGCCCAGTGGTGTAGTGGTTAAGTCCATGCGCTCCACTTCAGTGGCCCAGGGTTCATGGGTTTGGATCCCTGGTGTGGTCCTATGTACCGTTCATCAAGCCATGCTGTAGCAGTGTCCCATATACAAAGTAGAAGAAGATTGGCACAGATGTTAGCTCAGTGACAATCTTCCTCAAGCAAAAAGAGGAAGATTGGCAACAGATATTAGCTCAGGGCCAATCTTCCTCACCAAAAAACCCTCCAAAAAATAAATGGTATTTCTAATGAAAAGAGAAAAAAATGCATGAGAATTTCACTTTTCCTCAACTATTACTTACTCTTTATAAACTGGCCATCTACAAAGACTCAGCATCTTTTTAGTTGTAATGCATCATCTGCTTTCCAAAATGTAGATGACAAATCTCATTATCCATAAAGGTGCTTAAAAAATTCAGTGTGTTTACTAGTGAAACATGTTATGAATGATTTAAGCATCGAATGCTAATAGGTTGATTTTCAAATTAAGCAATATCCAAAATCTAATATGGGCACACCCTGCCGTTTTATGTAGAGGAAACGTATAAAAACCATTTGTCAGAGTGATCTCCAAGTAGACAGAGGTTCAATGCCAAAAGATTTGCTTTATCTAGGGTAATGTGATCTTTTTTCCCCAGCAATCCTGGTAGTTATTTGCTTTTATCATGTTACACTGAATTCCAATAAGGACAGTGACTGTTAAAAATGCGTTTCTTTGGTCTGGGCATTCAGAGGTAACATGCACAGCTGTGTTTTCTGAGTGATTAACAGGGACTGGAGCTGTGAAATTCTCAAACAGCAGGGCAAGTTGCTTATGCTCTGCTCTAGCTCGTGAAGGGAGCCACACAAGTCAAATGAGGTCCCAAATGTCTGGTACCTTTATGTAGTTCATTGTTAGTTACAAAGGAGTGACAGAAGAGTATGGGAATCTATATATTTGTTATTTTACAGATTTGCATACCATATGGCATTTAAGATGGTATGAAAGCAAAATAATGACTTAAAGTTAAAAAAAATGGAAATATGCATTCTCTACGCCCACAGTGCAATAATTCCAGTGGTGTGGAAACACAGGGGATTAGAGACATAGCAATATTCAGAGTTCATATTTCACTAGTGTCTACATTTAGTATATAGTTACCTGTGCTTGCCACATATGTACCCTCTTTTAATCCACAACTGTGATCTCCGGGGATTCTATCTGGTTAAGCAAAGTAAAAGAATAACGATTCAGATTGACAATGATTTTCTATGTTATGCCAGCACTTGCTGGGAATGGAATGTTCCCAAGTTTTGCTCAAAACAAATTCCTCCAAGTGATCAGAACTTCCAGAAGTACTTATTATTGTTCAGTTTTCCTGGATGGATAGTCCCAATGCAAGGTCTATATTATGTTCAGGGAAACAATTGTTGGATATAAATGACTTGGATAGTGAGACGGTTCAGATGGAAAATTAAGAGTCAGCTCTGGAAATGGACTTCTCAGAAAAACCCAGAGACCAGAAATATTTCTGATTAATCACCTGATTATCATTACTATCAACAATCTTGTGGACAGAATGACCTATTCAGTAAATTCCAGTGTTCATTTATATTTATAAAAAAATTAAATACTTATTAACTAGGTGAATAAATATTGATCATAATGTCAGAGATGAAGGAAATGCATGGGTTTAATAGCAGGAAACTGCCATCTCCAAAACTGACCAAGATCTATGTCTGGCAAAAAAAAATTGAGGGACCAGCTACACAAGTATTCACCATTCTTACCAACTACTTTTAATCCCCAAAGCATCTTACCTTATCTAACAAGAAAATGCCATATTGAAAATTCAGCCATATAGTTAGTTCTCAGCAGACCATACCTTGTGAGGATTGGCAGGTGTTTTTCAGGATTGAGAATATTCTCTGAAACAGTGTCCCTTAATCAAAATAAATGGACCAGAATCCACATAGTAACATTTCTTAGCATCACACTTAATAGTACATGAACTTTTACTTCCTGTACTATGACTACACACTTAGCTACTGCTCTTAGACAGGAATTCCAAAGGGAGAAATACTTCTACCTTAGTCAGCTAGAATAAGAGCTGAAGGCAAAGAAGTTGAGAAGAGAAGTGATATATGCTCCCTAGGGTCTTGTGACCCTTGCAAATATGAGGACCAAAATTTTTCTTATTTGCTGAATGGAATAATTTTCCCATTTTATTCTACTTTGAATAAAACAACATATTTTTTATGGATTTCTTATCTCTTTTTTTTGCTTTATCATATAGGGAAGGTGCTAAATTTTCATTTGTTTCTGATGTTTTTGTATATTGAAATGAAATCTGAAGACATTTGGCTCTACTGGAGACCCTAAAGATTCATTGTATCATCTCTGACTAGAGTAGCTGGTTGTGTCTCCAGTTATCTCCTTCAGAAAAAAAAAGAGGGCCTGTGTAGTATGGTTGGTTTGTGTTAGGCAGGTACATTTTTGGAGTAGAAGAAAATAGTGTGGCATGTGTGTGTATCTGTCTGTATGGGTGTGTGCATGTACGGACAACATCCATATGGCAGAATGCTAGAAGATGCCAATAGAGTTGAACTTCTGGCATATAGGAATTCCCTAATCCATGGAAAGGGGCCCAGTTCAAGACCTAGGCCCCTTTTGGTATCTTACATCTCCAGCCCTAGCTAATTGATCCAGGGGTAGACCAAAGCTGGGCCACCAGATCGTCTCTCCTGGGAATATTAAACCTTGAATGGAGAGATCTAGAAACTGGAAATCAGTAGAGTTGAGCTTTGGCAAAGGAGCACTGAAGGGTGCTCTCCCAGGCCCAGCTCCTGCAGTTCCCTCAGCTGTCGTCGTCTCTGCTCTTCCAGCTGGAGTGTATTTTGTTAGCTGTTTCTAGGATTCCATGAATAGCCAAGCTATCTTTCCAGTAAAGTCCCTTTCCAATTAAGGTAGGCAGAGTCCCTTTCTGTTGTTTACGACTACAGCAATCTTAATTAATTAGACTCATTACAAGTAGTAAAATAATACCAAAGAAGCATTTCTTTTGATTAAGAATTTGAAGAGGTTTTTCCAGCACTGAAAACCTCATTTGCTGCCTACAAAAATGAAAAGGAGGATTGTGAGGGAGACTCAGGATAGAGATTCTAAAGACAGGAAAAAATAATAATTCCAATAGAATTTGAATTATTTTATGGGGTGGAAGTTTCCTTTGAGATTTTTTTCAAACAAAGTAGTTACTGACATATTAATGATTTTCTCGTGTCAGGCTTAGGGTTTCTGCAAGCCAAGTCTCTATCCCTAGATGTAAAACAGAGACATTTTGTAGGAACGACATTGTGCTTTTTGATATAATATCCAGGTGCTGAAAAGTATACCTCAGAGTGCACAGCCCATATTCTTTGTGTGTCAGCTAGATTACTTTTAGGAAGATGATTTTCATTCTTGAACGAGAGGCACCAATTTACAATGAAAACACTTTCTGTAGGGGCCATAATATTTACTGGTTAAGCCTGTGGGCTCGAGATGGGTTGCTGGCAAAAACAGCCCAGTGCCACTCCTTAATGGCTTCGTGACCTGAACAAATTACTTCCTTTTCTCCCTCAGTATTCTCATCTTCAAAATGTCTTTAATAACAATGAGGTTGGGGAGAAATATATTAACGAATATTTAAATAAAGTATGAGCCTGGCACACAGTGCTTCACAAATATTAGCTATTATTCTTTCTTTTAGCCTATTTATATTGCTTCTCTCTAGGGTGACAATCCTAGTTTATGCCAATTGTCCTGCAGTCATTATTGAAAGTCTCTTCTGTCACTCTCAAAGTGTGCCTGTTTGGATGATAAATTACATACGGTCTTTGCCATCTCAGCTTAAGTTTTGTTCATGCCATGAATCTGTCCCTTCCCATTCTGCCCCAGTCAATATATGACATTATCCTCAAATAAAAAAAATGATAGTCATCATTCATTCCTCCTTTTTCCTCGTCCTGTACCTCCAATGCATCAAGATAGCCTGCCAATTCTTCCTCCTAAATATATCCCTATTTTATCTTCTTCTTTTCATTGACATCTCACCTTCTCAACCCCAGTCCAGGCCAGATAATAATCTAACATCCAAATAACTACAAAAGCCTCCTAATTGATTCCCCTGTTAACATCCTTTCACATCGCAAATAGGTTCTCTTCAAAATGACCTTTTATGATGTAAATGAGACCATGCCATTGCCCTGTTTAAAGCCATTAACTGGCTCTACCAAATTTGAGAACAAAATCTAAACTTCTTACTAGGATCTACCTGCCACACCTCCTACAGGCTCAACCAAGACTCCCCTTTTGTATCGCCTTGTGTTCCAGCCACACTAACAGGCTTTCAGTTTTTCAAAACAGGCCAGTATATATCCTTCCCCAAGCACTTGTCATAACTGTCTTTGTCTGAAATGTTCTCTCTGCTCGTCCTTCTTTGTCTCTTTCTCATCTTAGCTTAAATTTCACCACTAGCAGGTAGCATTCCCTGATCATCCTTTCTAAGTTCCACCCGCCTCAACTGTGCCTCTTTTCTCTTGGCACCTGTTTGCTGCTTTAGTTGAATTTATCACATGTGGGATCAATTTATTTTTTTGTTTTATTTTCTATCTCCTGGAATCCTATATTATTGCTCAAAGAGGAAAGAAAGATGTCTGTATTGTTCACAGAGGGAGCCGAGTCCATAGAATAGTGTTTGACAATATTTTTGAATGAATGAATATATTTAGAAGACATTATATAAAGCTATATATTTTTCTTTATTTCTCTTCAAAATTGCCTTCTGATGTTTTTAATTTTGTTTTCCTAAGACTATTTGACAGTGTTTGTAACGGAAAGAACCACTAGCTATCTCTGTGAACTTAGGAAGTAATTTAATTTCCCTCTGCCGAAGTTTCCTTATTTTAAAATGGAAAAATATCCACCCCACCCACCCTGCCTTGAGCTGAAATATCTGACACTAATCTGTACTCTAAAGCATCACAATATAAGGTCCCACTATCTGGCAAATAGCAACAATTAGCAACTACCATTCCTCACTAAGCATTATTAATTTTCTTTTCAGGCTAAATCAAATTAAGTGCAACATTTATAATGGTTTAGAATGTTTCAAAACTTTGATCTCATTTAGATTGGTTTATCATACATTTGTAACAGGTATTTATTTCTGAAAATGGGTTGTTTCCCTTGAAGAGCTAGAACTGAAATTATAATATTCACAGATAGCATAACGACAGTCATAATACTTGGCATTTTTGAGTACAGGTAGTGTGCCAGGCACTATTAATAGATTTACATATCTTACCTCGTTTAATTTAATCAACTAGCCTGTGAAACATGTACTTTCATTATCCATATCTTACAGATGATTAAATAGGTTTACAGAATCTGTGGGTTTTGCCCAAGTTTCCAAGGCTGGTAAATGTGAGAAGTGGATTTCAAGACTAGATATGTGGACAGAAAGCGAGGGAGAACACTCTCCTCTTGCTACTTTTAGCAGTTTAAATGCAGTGAAGAGGGAAAGGTGTGTTTATACTATTTTATATATTGTATATTCCTCAAAGGAAATGCATCTGCTTTCTCCTCCATTCATAGATTTCTTCATTTTGTCAGTGCGCATTTATTTATTTACTTCAGAATGCCAAGTATTCCCTGGCTAAGCAAAATATTGTACCCAAATATGTACCATTTATTTTATTATGCAAATATATTTGAACATCACTACAAAGAGCAAAAGAGGTACTCAGGAGAACTTTGACTACAAGGAGTGTAAGCTTTACCCACTAGATACTGTGGAGGCACTGAACTAAACAAATCACTAAATAAGAATGTTCATCTTGTTAGCAAGTTATTAATGACTAAATGCTTAAATAAAATGATTAAATTTGTATTTTGGAAAAAATCACTATGGTAATACTGTGTAGGATGGTTTGGAGAGCACTAAAGGAAATTAATTTCCATGATAAGCTTAAATGATAATCATGGCAACATATATGTAAATAATTACAAGGCAACCTGTGTAGGTTTTGTGATGAAAAGGAATTTGGGGCAATTTTTACCTGCACAATTAGAAAGAGGAATATTTGTTTTTTGTTTTTATGAAGTCTTAAAGACTAGGTCTTTCCAATCTTATAAGGAACCACAATTCCTAGCTAATTTATAAAAAATATATTTTGTATTTATATTGTGTTTTTGAATATTGGAAGAAGTATAATTGCTATGCATTTATGTAATAGATATACATACACAATATGTATATATGAAGATTATTAAATATTTTTATTCCCAATTAAATGAGTAAATTTACCTCGAGTTCATTTCATAATTTTAAAATTATATATAAATTATGATTGTTATCATTATTAAATAACATGTAGAAGACTTTTTAAATAACTTGCATGGAAATAAGTAAAAAAGTTTAAGGAAAATAATTATCCACAATTGTGGACAAATAGGTAATTATCATAATGACTTACAGAATAATTATATTTACCTGAACTGTATATCAAATAATTGCATGTAGAAATTTCCATTAAAATATTAAGACCCTTTGGAACTCCATAAGCGTTTAGATTACATATGCTTTTAAAATGCATTATGCACAACATTTAGATAGCAAAAGAAATACTCAGTCCTTTTGCAGTACATGCAGCTGAATTTTATTCTTTTTGATATTATTCTAAATAGTATTGCTTTCTTTCAGGTAATTCATTCTTAGTGTATAGAAACTGATTATTTTTTATGTTGATCTTATATCCTGTAACTTTACTGAATTCTTTTATTGGTTCTAACAGTCTTTTGGTAGAGTCTTTAGCGTTTCCTACATACATAAAATTAGGTCATCTGCGAACAGAGACAACATAACTTCTCCTTTTCCAACTTGAATACCTTTTATTTCTCTTCCTTGCCTAATTGCTCTGCTAAGGGTCTTCCAGTACAATGTGGAATAGAAGTGGTGTGAGCGTGCATCTTTGTTTTCCTCTTGATATTAAAGGAAAAACTTTTGGCTTTTCACCAATATGATGTTGGCTGTGAGCTTGTCGTATATGATTTTTATTATGTTGAGGTATATTTCTTCTATACCTAATTTGTTAAGAGTTTTTATCATGAGAGGATGTTGAATTTCTTCAAATGCTTTATGGCATCTATTGAAATGACCATATGATTTTTATCCCTTTCTGTTATGTGGTGCAGCACATTAATTTGTTTTTGTGTGTTGAACCGTCTTTGAATTCTAAATCCCACTTGGACTTGGTATATGATTCTTTTAATATGCTGTTGAATTTGGTTTGCTAGTATTTTGTTGAGGATTTTTGTGTCTGTGTTCATCAGGGATATTGGCCTGCAATTTTCCTTTCATGTAGTGTCTTGTGGCTTCTTGTAGTGTCTTGTAGTTTCTTGTGTGGTTTTGTTATCAGAATAATGGTGATATCCTAAAATGAGTTTGTAAGTGTTCTCTCCTCTTCAATATTTTGGTAAACTTTGGCATTAATTTTTCTTTAAATGTTTGGTAGGATTCATAGTGAAGCCCTCTGGTCCTGAACCTTCTTTGTCGGGACATTTTTTTATTGCCGATTCAATCATCTTACAGATAGATCTATTCAGATTTTCCATTTCTTTATGATTCAGTCTTGGTGGGTTGTATGTTTCTAGGAATTTAGCCATTGCTTTTAGGTTTCCAATATGTTAATATATAATTGTTCATAGCAGTCCCTTATGAATGTTTTTATTTCTGTGGCTTTAGTTGTAATGTCTCTTTTATTTCTCATTTTTAAACTTTGAAACTTTTCTATTTTTTTCTTAGTCAAGCTAATGGTTTGTCAATTTTGTTTATCTTTTCAAAAAATATATCTTATTTTTATTGGTTTTTTTCTAGTCACTATTTCATTTATCTCTGCTCTGATTTTTATTTTCTTCCTTCTGTTAAATTTGGGCTTAGTTTGTTCTTCTCTTTTTAGTTCCTTATTGCAGTACTGTTATTGCAGTATGTCTATTTCTGACTTCGGATCTGTTAATATATTACTTCATATATTTAGGTGCTTCAATGTTGGTCACATAGGTATTTATAATTGTTACTTCCTCTTAATGAATTGACCCCTTTATTATTATATAATAACGATTTTTTTCCTCTTGTTAAAGCTTTTTACTTAAAGTCTATTTTGTCTGATGTAAGTATAACTATTCCTGTTCTCCATTGGTTTCCATTTGCGTGGAATATCTTATTCCATCCCTTCACTTTCAGCCTATGTGTGTCCTTAAAGCTGAAGTGAGTCTCTTATAGGCAGCATATATTTTTATATCCATTCAGTCATTATTTTATATATCCATTTAATCACTGTTTGTATTTTCATTTGAGAATTTTATCCATTTACATTTAAAATAATTATTGATAGCTAAGGACTGATGATTGCCATCTTTACTAATTGATTTCTGGCCATTTTTTAGTTCTTTTGTTTCTTTCTTTCCCTTGCTGTCTTCCTTTGTCATTTGATGATTTTCTGTAGTTGTTTAATTTGATTCCTATTTCTTTATCTTTCATGTATCTACTACAAGTTTTTGGTTTGTGACTACCATGAGCATTATATAAAATATTTTATAGTTATAACAGTCTATTTCAAGCTAACAACTTAATTTTTAATCATCTACAAAAACTCTACTATTACTTTCCTCCTTTTTGTGTTTTTTATTTCATAATTTACATATTTTTGTATTGTGTATCCATAAAAAAATTATTGTAGCTATAGTTAATTTTAATACTTTTGTCTTTTAGTGTTTATACTAGACTTAAGTGATTTACATACTACCGTACCATTACAGTATTAGAATATTTCAAATTTTACCATATACATATCTTTGCCAGACTGTTTTATACTTTCATATGTTTTCATGTTACTCATTTCTATCATTTCATTTTGGCATGAAGAATTCCCTTTAGTACATTTCTTGTAAGGTAAGTCTAGTGGTGATGAATGCTTTCGACTTTGTTTGTCTGGGAAAGTCTTTCCTTCATTTTTCTAGATCAGTATTGCCAGGTAAAGTATTCTTGGTTGGCAGGTTTTTTCTTTTCATACTTTGAATATATCATCTCATCCTCTCCTGGGCTGCAAGGTTTTGCCTGAGATATCTATTGATAGTCGTATGAGGATTCTGTTGTATGGGATGAGTTGTTTCTTTTTTCTGAATTCAAAATTCTCTCTTTGTCTTTGATTTTCAATAATTACATCATAATGTATCTCTCTGAAGTCCTCTTTGGTCAAATCTGTATGAGCGCCTATGTTTTCATATGCCTAGATGTCCATGTGTCTCCCCAGCTTTGGGAAATATTCAGCCATTATTTCTTTAAATGAGTTTTCTGCCATTTTTTAAAATTTTCTCCTTCTGGGCTCCCATAACGAGAATATTGTTTCTTGTGAACATATCCCATAATTCACCTGAGCTTTGTTCACTCTTTTTCGTTCTTTTCACAATTTTCTTCTCTAAATGGGTAATTTCAAATGTTCCCATACTTCTTGTTTCCTCTAAGTGGAGGAGGGGGAGATTAAGATTGTATGCCTTCTCTCAATCTAGCAAACCCGGGCCAGGTGTGGTGAGCCTCCTATGTGTTTTTGCTAGTGAGTGTCCTGAAATACTCAAGTTTGTGAGTCTTTTCCTGATCTTATAGAGTTGGGCTGGCTTTCTGCATTTGCTCACTAGCCATCTGCAAAGGCTCACTCTCACTGTCCATAGAAGAGCACACCAGGACCCAGCCATGAAGGAAGGGTGAGGTGTGTGGAGTGTTGGGGATGCCCATGGGCCAGTTGGGGGAGTTCACAGGCGAGGCATCTCCAGTGGCTGATGGGTAGACTTCCTGGTGAAGTCTGTGAATTGGTAGTAGGAAGACCTGCAGAATGGTTAGTTGTATCCAAAAGTACATTTTTTTTTTTTGTATTGACTCATTTAAATCTAAATTTAACTACAGGGAATTTTTTTATCCCCTAAAATGTTATCATTATTATGGATGATAATTTAGATTATGGCTCACAATATACAAATTCAAAGTAGAATAAAAAGACAATGCTTTTTTTCCAATGATAGTAGCAGCACTATTGGAAAAGGACAGATGAGAATATGCAAAATACAACTTTAAAAAAGTGTTTATCTTGCTTGACAGTGGCTGTATGGGGATATAGCAGATGAAGAAACATTTATTTAAGCAAATCTAAAATTTGGTAATAACTGTGATTCTGTGGTGTTTGAACCAAGACTGTTGCCATCCATATTCCTCCCAGCTTTGTGAGATATAAACTCCACTCCAGACTGAAACAACCATAAACACAGGGCTCCCTCTGCCCTCAACTCCCAGTAAAACGACTATTTTTAAAGCAAGGCAAGACGTCATTATTCCTCATCCTTCTCCTAACTACCAATTGCTAAGGCCAAGTTCCAACTGAGTACAGCTGAGAGGTGGGGTCTTCTTTCTTCTGCCCAGTCCTTACTTTATGAGACAGAAGCTGTACTCTGGGCCTGGCACTGCTGAATAAACTGGGGCCCCAACTACCCTTACTTTAGTTTTTCTGATGGAGTTCCATTTTAAGAGAGGCAAACCAAGGAGACCTGTGTCTGCTGCCTTGCCATATACCAAGTTTCCAGATCCTAAAGTGAAAGTATCACTAAGAGAGAAGCAGGCCATTGTCCTTATATCCAGGTAACATCAGAGGTATGGCTCAAAGATTCTGTCCCCGGGAGAGAAGCAGGATGTTGAACAGAGACTTCAAATTCCTACCAACTAGATGGAAATTTATAGAACACTCCACTCAACAAGAGCAGAATATACTTTCTTTTCAAGAGCTCATGGAACATTCACCAGGAGAGACTACGTAATTGGCCAAAAAAAATACACTTCTGTCTATTTAAAGGATAGGAATTTTTAAAAATGTGTTATCTGACAACAATGGAATAAAATTAAAAATTAATTATTGAGGGCTGGCCCCATGGCTGAGTGGTTAAATTTGTGTACTCTGCGTCAGTGGCCCAGGGTTTCACCAGTCAGATCCTTGATGTGGACCTAGCACCACTTATCAAGCCATGCTAAGGTGGTGCCCCACATAGCAGAGCTAGAAGGACCTAACTAGAATATACAACTATGTACTGAGGGGCTTTGGAGTGAAGAAGGAAAAAAAAAAAAGAAAAATTAATTATTGAATAGAAATTTGGGAAACTTACAAATATGTGAATATTAAACAATATACTCTCAAATAATAGATAGTTCAAAGAAGAAATCACAAAGTAAACCAGAAAATACTTTGGGATGGATGAAAATGAAGACACTGCACATCAAAATTTATGGGATGCAGCTAAAGCAGTGCTTAGAGGGAACGTTATAGCTGTAAATGCCTATTTTGTAAAAGAAGGAAGATATCAATCAAAAACCCGAACTTCAACCTATGACACTAGAAGAAAAAGAGCAAGGTAAATATAAAGCTAGCAGAAGGAAGGAAAGAATAAAGATTAGAGTGTCATTAGGAAATAGAAAATAGATAAACAATAAAGAAAAATCAGTGAAACCAAAAGCTGGTTCTTTGAAAAGATTTTTTAAAAACTGACAAACTTGTAGTTAGATTGACCAAGAAATAAAGGGAGAAGACTTAAATTCTTAGAATCAGAAATGACAGAGGGAACTTTACTCTGACTTTGCTGAAATATAAAGGATTGTAAAGGAATCTATGAAAATTATAGGCTGATTAATTGGACGACTTAGATGAAATGGAAAAATTCCTAGAAACTCGAGGGAATCAGAGAGAGAGACACACAGAAAAGAACAAATGTTGAGAATTAAAAGACAGGATGAAGTTAACTTCACTGTGGAAAGTTTATGAAAAGTGCCAAATTTACTTAATTATGGTATTATATAATTAAAATCCTCTTAATATTACTGATAATTTCATATTCACAAAGGACTACCATGTATTCCCTTAGTCATCAACATTTGATATAGGCAAAAAACATAAATGTTGATATGTCATTCAGGGTTTGACCAGGAGAAGAGAAGTTATTTAATATGTCTTAGGCGAAAAGTGCTTAACATTAGACAAAAAAACACAATACACAATTTTGGAAGAACTTGAAGAGCAAAAATTGTGAAGGAATCCATGAAGTTTAGGGGAATTAAGAGCAAAGATTTCAGCCTGAAGAATCAAGGCCAGTGGTTCCCAATAGCCTGCTGTGAATTTCATGTGTACTCACACATCTGGCTACAGCTGCCTCCAGCTACAGATTTAACGGCATCTCCTCCGCGACTTTCCAAATCTTAGACATGTGCCGCTTGTTGACTGTTCTGACTAGGAACTTACATGAAGTGGATTCTGAGAAATGTACAAGAGACTTTAGAATGTGGTGGTAGGGACACCTGCCCCCCGAAAAGAAAAAGGAAAATGATGTAACACCTAACATTTTTATCTAACTGAACAGTTTAAAAAAGTTTTTATACATGTCATTAAATTCTCACAACTATTTTGGGAGGTGAACATAATGTTCATTTTACAGCTAAGAATTCTGGGTCTCAATGGGGCTAAATGACGTGTTCAAAATAACACAGTAAGTGGTTAAGCCAAAAAGGAAATGAAGTCTTATAATGAAAGGAATCACAGCTCCTTCTATCATGCTAACAGAATCCCTTATGTTCTATTTTACAAAGAATGAGGCCTATACTTGATTTGAGATTTGCTTCAATCAACTTCTAGTAGTAAAATAAATGTCAGACCTATAGTTACAAAGCTCTTTTTGCATTAATTTGCTTTTCCTAAAATATGCTTCCTTCTCTATACAGCTGTATTCCTACTATTTCTTTTCCACACTGCCATAAAAAGACATAAGTAAATAAACAAATAATATATACTAAATAAAATGTAATTTCATTTTAAAAAGTACGTAAATTTATATATTGAAAAACTGTCATATTTAGTCCAGAAATAGGGTATTACTAATTTGTTAAAAACATTCTCTTTGCTGTTTTTTAACAATAAAGAGGTTGTTCTGCCACACTCCCAGCTGGGTGAGCAGTGCGGTATAGGTCCCCAAGAGAACAAAGAAAAGACCCAGAGACAGCGAATGAGATATATAGGTTTATTGGGAGTTACTTACAGGGAATGTCCAGCGGCGGCCGACTGGACAGGCAATGTGCATCCACTACTGCCACCTGAGAGAAGCTTGCTTAAGGAAGCAGAGGAACAAAGGCTGTGTCCTTGCCAAGGGGGACTGTCCCTGTAGGACCTGCATTCCAAGGCCCAGAGTCCCACCCCCTACCTGAGGGTCTCCATGTTCCCTCAGACTGCATGGTCTTTGTACTAACTATCCTATGAGAAAAAAACTGGGTTGGCCAAGCCCATCATGAGTGCTGGCGCATAACCCAGACAAGGAGTCTCAAGGTCATAAGGTTTAAAGGGCACAAAGCCTAGTCCCCCTACAGAGGTAAACACCTAAAAAGGCAAAAAGGCAACATATTCATTCCCCATAAGAAAGTGCCGATAAGTAAGTAATTTGGATTACCAAGAAAATTGAGAGTGTTGTTTGAAATTCAAATTGGCAATTACTTTTTTTATATGATCAAATTTGCCTAAGGGTTATATGCTATTGAGTATCTGTAATGATTTAAATTGTAGAACATTTGTATATCTACTTTTTCAAATGTATTTAAACTAAAGGCATAAATATGTAAGTTAATGTGTATTATAGTTAAACATCATATTCATAAAAGCATGCTTTTCAGTGAAAGTTCATTACTATTCTCTTTTTTTCAGCATTTGTTTTGGAACGTTAGTGATTTTATTGCATTTTGTATACGTTTATTTTTTTTTAATATTCCAGTTAGTATGTAAAAACATAATGATAGAAAATAGTTCATACAGTAATTTTTAATAATTAGAATACTAGGTGAGAAACTCAGATATGTTTTATTCAACAAGGCAAAAGTCTTATATTAAAGATGATGATTTGATCTTATTAATAATAGCCATAAATTATAAAAGTGAATAACTAGATAATGTTCTCTGAAAAATGAAATGAAAAGCTTCTATCAGACGTGACATAAAATACCGTGCCACAAAAATACTACCACAAGATACTATTCTGGCACCTCATTTAATTTCCGGCTGGATGTATGCTGACCAATTCCTATTTTATCTAAAGAAGATTGTAGTAGTTGTAAGCTCCAATTTGCTGAATACACCCTTTATTATTAGAATAAAACATTTTATTAAATTGGATGACAAATTCAACTCCTTTAAAACAGGAGTTAAATCGTAATAAAATGATTTTTTTGACTATGAAATCACCTCTCCATCCCTATTTGAAAGGGTTATGGACAGCTTTTAATAAAACTGCAGACACCCTATTTATGTAATATTATATACTCAAGAGAAAGAGATACAAAGTAAAAATGTGCAACATATTTTACTCGATTGGCCTATAAACGCTCTGATGCATTTCCAGGTGCTGAAAATAGGCTTTTTTGATGCATTTCAAGAATAAATGCTTTGTATCTGATTAAAATGCAGATGAGCATCATAAACTATTGTAATTTGAAAGGACTGAACTCATGATGCAATCTGCCTCAATCTGCTTTTAGGTGTAAAGCAGGAGGGAGTTTTGCTGAAAGTAGCAATGAATCCAATTTAGCTTAAAATTCAGGGAATCAAACATGCCAGTCTCATCCCCCCAGTTCTTTTTTTGTTTGTTTCTGCATTATGTCATTTTGTTGTATGCCTGTGTATCTTTAGCATAATCTGCATAATTGTATTGCTGTTAATTATGATAAAGAATGTTTTAAAATTTTTTTTCCACAAATATGGTGTCATACATGTATGGGGGAAGAAGACAGCTAAAATTATTGGCAGGGTTTTGAAAGAGCTTTGGAATTAAATTGACTGCCACAGGCTCATTTCTTCAATAAGTTGTTTGCCTCTTCTAACATTTTTCAGTAAATATGAGAGCAGTGAAATGAAGCCATATGTAGTGAGCAGGAACCAGTTAAATAGCAGACGCTCAACTGAAAGTCATTGCTCCAGGGGTGGAAGCAGAAAGACGAGGGCTTTGGAAAAGATGCACTTAGGTATGAAACCTGTTTCCTGCCTAATAATTGTGTGGTTCAGGGGGATTCTTAAAATTTCTCTGAGCTTCAATTACATCTTTGGTAAATGGTCATGACTAATGTGCATCCATGGGGTTCGTGGGAGCATCATGGCTCGAGCGCACCTAGTGGAGTGTCTGCATGTTGCTGGTGTAAAACTCATGAGGTCTATTTTTACTCTGGTTTTTATCTACTCAACTGTACTGTAAACCTTCGTTAAAGAGAAAGAGAGAGAGGCCCATACATCTGTATTCTACAAAGTGTTCCCTGGGCTAATTCCCATTTTCTAGAAGTTCTCTACATTAATTTTTACACTTTGCATTTTTTTGTTTTAACATAAACAATAAAATACAGACACATTCTGAATCATTGAATGACCATCTGAGTTTAGGGCCTGGACTTTTGTTTGTGCTTGGAAACATGTTACTTTCAAGAAGTATTATTTTAAAACATGCATGCTCTTTGGAAAATTACAGAGATGGTGTTCACGATGCCTTACGCACAATGACAATGATATCACAGTATGCTACAGATTGAGTAAAGTTTTCATATCTCAAAGAGGCTGAGACTACTGAGTCATCTCATAATCTACTGAAGTGTGAAGAGGAACCCTGGCCATCAGTACCATTTTACCCTCCGCAAACGGCACTTAAGCCTCAGATCAAACCATCATTGTCACATTTAATTAATGTCATTGATATAATATTATTGTTTGGTAAAATTTAAATTTAATTGATGATCATTTTGGATTTCACATTATATAGGAAGCATAATCATAAGAAAAGTAGAATACCTAATTTTATGTATTGTACATATTTAAATAATTTTTTAAATGTTAACTCTAGATGCGAAAAATAATTTTTGTTTAGAATCATTTTACCAGTTCTGCAGATAAACTGAAAGTTATTAATAATGAATTAATTTCGAAGAACTTTACAGCTATCTCTTTGAAATAAAAAAATAGTCCCATATTATGCTATATACGAAGCTAAAAAACTACAGTAATATTAAGATGAGCATTAGAAAATATATATATATGTGTTACAGATTACATGAAATTAAGCTTTTTTTATTTGGTAAAGAAACTATCAATGAAGTCAAATGACAAATGATAGATTGAAATAAAATGTTTGAGTGAATTCTTAATTGCCATTTGGTAGGTCAAAGACTGACAAATTGACAAATGCACATGGTTCAACCTAATATTTGTGACACTTGACACATGAGGAGTTAATATGTCTACTTTACAACAAAAATTATACATGTTAATGAAATGAAGAAAACAGTTACAGAAAAATGAGCAAGGAATATAACCAGGAAATTCGCAGAAGAGAAAATGCAAATAGCTTTCTAATGAAAATAGGTTCCACTTCACTAGTCATCAAGGACAAGATGATTGAAATAATGAGATCTGTTTAAAAAAGTCAGGTTGACAGCAATCTGAAAGATTGATCATATTCACTGTGGCCAAGGATATAACACAACCATAACTTCCACTGATAAGCTGATGATGAAATTGGACACCACTGCAAACTTCATGGAATTTGTCCAGCAACACTTTTAAACACTGAAGTGCACGTGACCATTGAACTGATAATCTCATCTGGGCCTTGATCCAACAGAAACTGGAGTGTCATCACAGAAATAATGTGCTACAAGGATTTTTATTACAACCTTTTTGAAACGGAAAAAACAAAAGCGGAAATAATCTATCTATCAATAGGGAATATTGAATAAATTATGGTGATTCAATCCCTGGGGTCAATTTTTGTATATTTATTTTGAGAAAAATCCATTGCTAAGTGAGAAAAGCAAAGTACAGAATAATATTTTTCCTATAATAATGGTTTCTTGAAAACCATGTATATGCTCCTATAAAAACTGTGAAAAATGTTTTCCAAATTGTTACTCTGCTTATAGTAAGAAATGGGATTTCAGTAGAAAATGATGAGAATCTTAATATGTATACTTATTACTTCTGTATTGTTAACATTGGTGCAATGTGCAAGTGTTGCTGAAAATAAATGTACCTATACATGAATTTAAGAACATAAAAAACGATTGCGAAGAACTCCTTTGTTTCGTCTGTCTTTACAAAATTGTGTAATTTAACTTCATAGAAAAATTCCTAAGACTGTGAATCCTGAGTCAAAGAGAACACAATTAAAATGTTTAATAATATGGCCAATTTCCATTAAAAATATTCTACCGTTTTATATTGTAATTGATATTATTTGAGACTTCCAATTTCTCGGTAAGCTCACCATTGCAGTGTTGTCTTTTTAAAAAATGCAATTTCCAATCTAATAGGCAAAACTTTATTCCACTATAATTTGTTTGTGTTTCGTGTGCTTGACCTATACATGGCACTCAATCCATAAGTGGATATTATTGAATTTTAAGTTATTTTATAAAACATTTGAGTTGTATATTTCTTCCTTGTGATTATCTATCTATGACATATACCCAATTATCTACTGAGAATTTTTGATTTGTATTTTTTAAATATCTCAGAGTAATACACATTAAACCTGTACAGCTATTTCATTCTTAGTGTAAGGTAAAGGGAAGGGAGATATTATCTGAAATCTAGCTGCTAAATAATTTTAAATTATTTCTAAATATTGAATAGCATTAAGAAGGTTTGAGACTTTTTCTAGGAATATAGTAAGTAATCTGCTTTAAACTATATTTTCTACATTGGAGAGCAGTAAACAATTTTATGCAAATAATTTTATTTTAATTTTCATTCTCAAGACTTTGAACTATTCATGAAGGATTATTGAACTCATTATGTACAGAACATATTTTCACAGGAAGACCGCTTAAGTAAGCTAAATCTGCTTTTAGAATGATATAAAGAAATAGTCAAACTTTTTAGTACTGTTTAAGCCCAGTATTAAACTTGAAAATGCAAAGCTTGAAAGCTGATGTTGGTATTTACTAGCAGATGTGTTGACCCTGTTAAGTACAGTTCGGTTATTCGATGGCAGATGTCACCACAGCAATGAAGAGAGAGGAGAAAGAAAGAGTTCAGCCTGAGAGGAGTTTTGCCTTTAAAATGGATTGCTGTTGCCAATGGTTTTCTTTATTACTTTTGTTATTGAGAGAAAAATCATTGAATATTTTATTCACTTTCTTTTCAGTAGATGTTTTGATAGCCCAAGTGTCCCTTTATGGGAACTCATTTCCTCAAAAAACATTTTAAAGTCATCTAAGAGATTTGAAGTCCCCAGGGGTCTTTTGCTTTGTTCTCTAGTTTCTTAGTATTTCATGTGAAATATGTAGTCCTGAAGGCATAATGCTATTTAAAACACAAACTTTCTGAAAACTTCTTAGAGAGGAAATATTCTGGTTTTGATTTTCTAAAATTTTATATAAAAGAGGTCATTGCATCTTTGAAATAGTTTGTGTAAGCCAGAGGCAATATAATGCAATTTTAATGTCCTCACTTTCCCTCTTATATTCTTGCCCAGTGTGTACCATTTTCTTATCTGTGTTTATATGCCAAGAGACATAGGGTGTTATTATTTATGTAGTCTTTAACTGTAAAACAGTTCTACGCTTAAATATCTCCTTTTAATAGAGTTGCTTGGTTATCCTGAAAGGGTCTGACTGCTGGTGGGGTTACATTTATTAATTCTGCCATAACCAGGTTCAGTCAGGGAGCCATTTGGTCTCTGCAAGCCCCAGTGCCCTTGGTACTTCATTTCTCCATTCTTAGTTAAGTATGATTGAATCAGCTGTTTATCTACCATCAGGATACTTGACCAGACTGTACACCTAAATGGCTGTTCTTGTACATAGTAAATATTCAGATATCAGCAAAAATACCTTCTGGGATGAAACAAGAAGTTCAATTCACTATATTTTTTATTGATGTTTATTGTACCAATAACAAACCTGAAAATGAAATTAAAATATTTCAAATTGAATTCATTAATTCAAATCAACTACAGTGATATTTCTATTCCCTTCCAACTATTGTCCATTTGCATTTATGGATTTTACATATTTGTAATCATAGTGTCAGCACAATTGGATTTCATTCAATCTTGAAGCAAACAAATTGGCCCTAAACGGTTTTGTTTTCCTAACTCTGGGGTCTTAACATAGGCCAAAGTAAGTTCTCATTGACTCAGCTTCACCTACAGGTAAAATATTTTACTGAAATATTGAATTATTGAAAAGTACTGCTAATTTTACATTCAATGTTATAAAATTTACAGAAATATAAACAGTTTCATGAAGACTATTGTTTCTAGCAATAGATGCAACATTTGTGCCAACCACAAAAATCTGAAAATATTGGATATGAGTTTTGTATGTATATTTTAGCCTTGTAATATCATTAACAATAAGGCTCTCCAGTCACCTCTCAGATAAACAAAATCTAATCTATATATACCGGCTTATGTAAAGATCTTAACTAATGTGCATTATGATGACCTAAGAATTTGAAGATGTAAGCAAAAACTCCTACTTATCATAGCTACTTATCCCAGAAAATCTATAAGACATTGACCAATGAAAAGATTTTACTCACACTAAGTGGAGAAGTGCTCTGTGAATCAGGCGCCTCTGTGGGGTATCTTGGTATGTTAGTTAGCTTTAAGTTGTAGAAAACAGAAAGATACTGATGCAATTACTGGCAGAAAAATATTTTATATGAGAACTTAGAAGCTCACCTGTCACTTAAAGGGCCTCTAGCTCTAACATTCAGAACCACTCCATGCAGACCTAGCTTGTCTGAGGGCTGCTGTCTCTGACTTCAAGAAAATGCTACTGTGACTAAGATCTAGACCCGAGGAAGTAACCAGTGCAGCAGTTTCCTCCCAAGAACCACACAGTTAGTGAGTAGACATGGGCCTCTGTTGAGAAAATCTCAACGTTACTGTGCTTATCTGCAGCAACAGCTAAAGCAAAGGACAAATGGTCTCCCCTGTACTTCTAGCTTCTAGAGCTCACACTATGCATTTAACTGGCAAAATCTAATGCACACAGAGAAACCTCAATGAAGGAGAGTCTTGGGAAATATTTTTAGCTTTCCAGCCTCAGGAAATGATGGAAATGATGCTGAGTGCCAATCTACTATACCCAGCCTACTTGGTGAGCTTTTAATTCCTTTTGATATCTGAATTTGTGTGTACCTATTAGATAGGCTAATCATATGTTCTGGCTTGCTTGGGGCAGTGCTGATGTGTGTCTATCATCCCACTGTAATTATAAGTAGAGCCACCTTTCACTCTTAATGAGTTCTGCTTTGGAAGATAAATTCTATATTCCCCTTGCTTTGATGTATGTGTATCCTACCCTACAGGGTACAGGAAAGAAAGGGAAATGCCATTAACTGGTCTATATCCTCTTATTCAACAGTCAAAATAAGGCTGTGAAGAAATTATTAGAATTTTACTTTTGAGATATAAGGCTTGAAGAACGTACTAACTATCCCTCCATGGTTACGTAGCAAAGAAAAGATAGAGCAGGGATGAATTTAATTTTAAACTTGTCTGACTTCCAAGGACATGAATTATGGTTAGTTATGCAACTCTTAACTATAATCAATTCTGTGCTGATAACTGTTGTTTCTGTCAAATTTATTGTGGACTTTAAGCATTTTATTTTCACATATTATTCATTCATTCATTCATTCATTCCACAAGTATCATTTGAGCACTTACTATGAACCAAATGTTGATCTGTGCCCTAGGGATATAGAGTTAGACCAAATAGACAAAAATCTTACCCATATGAAGCCTACATCAAGAAAGAGGAAATATATTTTTAATAAAAAGACTAAATGTGTCAAGTGATACAAAGTGCTACAGAGGAAAATGCAGCAGCTGGGTATAATGAGGAAAGCTGGATGTGGGGGCTGCTATTTCAATCTGGAAAATCACTGATAAAAAGTTTCATTAGATACATGAAGTAGGTCGAACCGTCATGAAGATATCTATGTAAGAGCATTTAAGGCTGAAAAAAAATGTAAACCGTGTGGCAAGAATGAGTTTGGAGAAGGAGAAGGAAGCCAGTTTAGGTGCCATGGATGGATGAGGGCATGAATAGGAAGAGAGGAAGTTAGACAGATTGTGTGTGTGTGAGAGAGAGAGTGTGTGAGTGTGTGTGTGTGTGTGTTGCTGAGGGGATGATAACAGCCCTGGGTAACCTAAGGCTCTGGCTGTGATGTGAGACGGGAAGCCAGCTTACTGATTTAGCACACTGGTATATTTCAGCCAATTACAGATATAGTCATTTTATCACCTTGGTAAAAGAATATTATTCAAAGATGAACTTTAGGAAAAAATTGGTAATATTATGCGTATTATCCAACTTATTTAATTCTCAACTCCCTCACTAATAAAAATAAGATAATAAAAATGTAGTGGCAAAGATTCAAGGCAATTATAAATATACTTGCCTAGCACATGCTAATTGTTCAATCAATGAAGGCAGTTATTATTAGCATAAAAGAGGAATAATTTTTAATCAAGTAAGCAGCATATATTACTAATTGCATTCACTTTGCTGTTTATGAACCAAATAACAGGATTATTAAATCTTGTATAAGATTTAATCACGCATCCATATATGTACAGCACTAGCCTCAAACGTTCTTTTTTCTTATTTCTTTTTGATGAGCAAGATTGTCCCTGTGCCAGTATTCCTCCATTTTGTATGTGGGATGCCACCACAACATGGCTTGATGAGCAGTGTGTAGGCCTGTGCCACGAGTCCAAAACCATGAACCCCAGGCTACCGAAGCTTGTGACTTAACCACTGAGCCAGCAGGCTGGCCCCTAGGCTCTAACATTTTAACATGCACAGTAGAGGAATCCAGTTGGTTCTAAATATAATGGTTGAAGATATTACAGTGAGATTGAGAGCAGGATTTAATTGCAAAGTAAATTAGGAAAGTTTGGGAGGTTAGAAAATGTATTTCTGAGTTCAGATTATACAATAACTATTGAGTATCTGCGATGTCTGAGGCTCTGTGCCAAGTTGTGACATTGTAAAAATCAATAAGTATATATCAACCAGTAAGTATACTTAATCAATAATAATAATTTGTTAATATGGTAGGTGATAAACTTGAAGTTCTCATTGGGTACTTTGGGAGCAGAAGGAAATATCTTCCCTAGCTGAATCTGGGACTGAAGCCTCACGCATAGAGGTTTTACGAGAAAGTGGATCCCGACTATCTATCTATCTATCTAGATATAGACATTCTAATATACATATATCCGTATCCTAATTATGGCAGGGAGGTTGGAGAAAGAAAAAAAAATTGGGGTGGAGGAAAGGAGATACACTAATTTCTATATAATTGATTTTTTTAGGAAATGAAAAAAAGAAGTACTTCTAGAGTATCTAGGAAAATATGATTCAAAATTCCCTTTGAGAGCCTGTATAGGGTCTAGTCTCATTGTGATTTTATTAAGAGTATCACGTGAAAGGAATTTCTTGGTTCCTCATAGTTGTGGTAACATTCCCAGGAATTTGAAGGTATCTGTCTGAGGAACTTATTAAGAAAGAAAGGTACAAGAGAAACATAGCTTGTGAAATGTATTTAATTTCACAGGAATATGCTGTCAATGAATTCTGGATATTGAGGATGATAGCCAACATTCTGAGACACAAATTATGTTAAAGTCAAGCTATTAAAAAATTAAATAATAAATGCTAGGAAGCCAATTTAGATGTGCATATGAAGGACTCTACTCCAGAGCGCTGAAATGAATATAGATGTTGCTTCTATGTTATTTAGTGAAAACATGCCAATTGCCAAGGAATTCTTTACAGAGTGGTTAAGAGTGTTCATCATTTCTCACCTCATGGAGCTCAGATTCTAGTCGCAGTGATGGTGGTAATAGGGACGTACTACAAGTATATATTAAAAACGGGCTTATATGTAAGCATCAAAATTAGTTCAATAGGTATATTTTGAATGTGTGAGAGTGCATAAAATCAAGAGATTACTAAATAAAATGGACTCTAGTTCTCACTCCTTCATAACCCTGAACTATAGGATCAAGGGCAAGTTACATAACTTCTCTGTGCCTCAATTTTCTTATAGATAAAATGAAAGAAACACACAATTTTCAGATAACGTTTTGCCTCTCATATGCTCTAATGGTATTCCATATACAAAAAATTCACGTGGTATTATGACCACATGTACATCTTTGATAATTATAAAAAAATAATAAAATAGCTAGGATTTATTTCATACTTACCATGTGATATTTTATTATTCATTCCAACAATCTGATGAGTTACGTACTATTAGGTACTAAAAAAGAGAGAGAGGAATATAAGTTAAGTAACAAGTAAATGCCTCTACTCTTATAGGGTTAGAGAGTAGGCTGGGGGAAAGAGACACAAACACATTCTATCTACACGAAAACTAACATTTTAGTTTGGATGTACTTCCAAGTATCTATTTATCTACATTTATCATGCTTTTGATAGTTAAATTAGGAAATACTTAAGGCTCTTGCCCTCAAAGTATCCACCATTCTTAGGAAGGAGGGAGGGAGAAAGAGAGACACAGAGAGAGAATTTAATTGACATCTTCATTCAGGCTCCAGGAAGAAGAGCGTAGAACGCTGCTTCAATAAGGATGGGGGGGTCAGAGTCAACCCAACAGAGGAGATAAATTTTGAGCTATTTTGAACAATAATTATAAGTTTGTTTAAGCAAACAAAACAAGCTAGGTAAAGGACCTAGTAAAGTTTAAATGGCATCATAAAATGCCGCCTTATAGATCAAGAGGACAGCCTATAAAAAGACAAGGACCGCGTAAGTGGGCAGAGCACATTTGGAGAGGAGTTAGGTAGTTCAGCATGTCTGCATAACCATAGGATCCATACAGGCAGGTTGCGGGAGGTGCAGATATAAAGGTAGGCAGACATGATAGGCCAAAGTGTCCTTCAACGGTATTCTTAAAAGATTTTGAGCATTGGAGTGACATAATCAAGATTATATATTAATCAAGAAAAATGATAAGGGAGTAAAACAGAATTTGAGAGATATATTGATTATAGAAACCACAGGATTGCATGACTGATTCAATTAAGTAGGGAAAAGACATGAGATAGAAGAAGGAGATAAAGATTCTTTGCAGAATTTGCGGAAGTATTTACTAGATAGAAATTGGCTGATTAAGTTGATTTGTATATTTTATTCTGACCGAAGAAAATATATATATATATATATACACACACACTACTTTTAAATAAGTCTCTCTACCTTTAATTTAATCTTACACTTTGTTGCAGTGGTGGAAGCTAATCTTTACAGTAAAAATATTCTTCAAGTTAAGAAAGTCTCCCTATCTAGTTTGATGTGAGAAACATGGTAAATTATCCATTCTTGCCCTATGCATATCTAGGTTCAAACAAGTAAAGGTAAGGCCTAGTTTAAATGGCATCATAAAATGCTGCGAATTATCATTTTAAGTTTTTGAAAGGGGCATGATTTTATTGATAAAAGTAAAAAAATCTAGAGATGAAACTTAAAGTGAGTTATTTTAAATAGGATTTATAACCACGCATTTAATGTGAACTATCTTTTTAAAAGAACTTCTGAAAATCTAGGTAGAAATATAAGTGCCTAATCTATATTTCATCTCTTTGACCTTAAACTTACATAAGAACATTTAACATTCTAGCAGCCGTGTGGGGATTATCTTTTGAGTTTCTTATCCGGATAAAATTAAAGTCTCTTATAGTTAACTCTCCATTATCCATGCTAATGTAGGATTAAAGCTGATAATACAAATGATGAATTTATGCCTACACACACCCCTATCACACATGTGTGCAAACACAAACACATACACTGATACTGTATTCATGAGGAATTTACCACCTATTCCTAATCTATTAGGGATTTCCTCAGAAAGTATAAAACAACTTTCTTGCACCAATTCCATTACTTTGAATTCCAATTTTGACACCTGTAAAGGTTTTTCTTAATGCATATTTTAGTATATATGTCTTTCTTCCTGTGTGTAGCCTTCTGCTGACAAAAGAACTGTGTGTCATATACACCTTTGATTTTACCTCTGTGCCTGGTAGATTGAATTAATGTTCCCACCAAAACTGGTTTCCTAAAAATGCTGCCGTAGAAAATATTGCAAATATAAAGTGTATTTTAAAATTAAAAATTATTTTTATTTTAAAATATATTGGAACAATATAGTGTATCAAACTAATGAATTAATGAATATTATTCTTAAAATTAAGCTAGGAAATAGTGATTCAAGTTAAAGTAAAACATTAAGTAAAGAACGTTGGAGTAATATATGGATATGGCGAAAATTGAAGGAGTTATACAAGGATTAAAACTTAATAAATCTTGCATTTGAACAAGTCTTATTAGACAGAAAATATGTTTTTAGACAAAGATTTAAAGCTATTTACATCTTTCTGCTAAAACATGCCTATAATGTGTGAAAATTTTCATTCTCTGTGTAAAATATTTTATTATTCTTGTCAATTAAAACTATTATTTATTTATTTTACCTGGAGAAAACTCTTCTGCTTTTAGGAAAACAATGTTTATAACAAGATACTCTGACTCCTGAATCTTTGGCATAAAATAATTTTCGAGGAAATATCCAGGAAACAGAATAGACATATGTTTCATTAGGACATTTACAAGTCATTCTAAGGGAAACCATGATTTGAAGAAAATTGCTTGAAAAATTAATGGCAATATCCTTTCGCATTTAATCCCTCAAGCTGTTATCTCTCCCTGTCTCCCTCCTCCTCTCTCTCCTTTTATTTCTGTCAGTCTTCCTCCAGTTTCTCTTTATTTGTGTCCGAAGTGGTTTTCTTTTTTGGAGAATACTTACTATAAAAAAAACTAATTAAATAATTAGAAATATAAAGACCTTATCAATGCAACTTGCAATATCCACTCCTGAAAAGTTGAACTTTATTTATTATTTCCCTGCAGTCATTCACTTGTTCATTCACTGGGGAACAGGTAGGTACTTCAGGAAATACCACTTCCATGAAGAATATAAATATTGCTCTTAGTTCAGGCAGTAGCTGAAAATAAATACATTGGGTTTATTCAACATTCTAAAATCATTATAAACTGAAAAAAAACCCCAATACTTAAAGGTTATTAAGGGAAAAAGGTTAGCCATGATTAAATTGTACTTAATGGCTATTTTTTAATTTTGAAACTTTAGTGATTTTTTGGTATCTGCTAAAAAACAGCAAAAATGCCATCTATAAACACCATTGGAACATTGAAAATTCTTTACTAAAAAGCTTTAAACAATGACTATCTTTCCATTCTTCAGACTGATGTATTTTGCTGCTGCTGTTTGTAGAGCAAGAATGTGAAAGATCAGGTAATAGGAAAAATCTCCTGTTACCATATTTTAGTGACGTATGTGTGAAGTAAGTTCTAGGTCACTATGTTGCAAAGGTTTTTGAAAAACTGTGACTGTGATAAATAATTATTCGACTTAAAACAATTTTCAAGTTCCATTCTTGCAACGTTATAATATCAAATTTACCTTCTTACTTCATAAAGAAATACTACGCATTGCTTGTATTTTAATCTCCATCTTTGGGCAAGTATTTTATTTTAAAGTCTAGAAATTTAACAATCGTCAATCAAGGCTCTTTATGTGGATGGAAGAGCAACACTGACACTTTAAAAATACACTCAAATGATAGTTTTTTGACACCAAAGTTTATCTTCTTTAGATATATCTAAAAGAACTATAAACTTGAGAAAATATCATTTCTACAATTTATTTATGTAGGCATTGTGTATGTGTCAGCGGAAGTGTATTTTCCAATAGTTTAAACATTCCGTTTATATTTATTTACCAAATGTCACATTTATATTTATTTCTAACCTGATTGAAACTATAATCTTTAAAATTAATACATTACTTTTAAATTGGAAACAATGTATTTTTTCTAAGCAGTACCCAGATAAAAGAGGAGATAAAAGCAACAGTCTCTCTGGAAAACTGAAATTAATGGTGACAACTTTGTCTATTTGACAGTAACTTGTACTACAGGGAAGGCCAGCATCCAATTCAATTACCACAGACAGCGTGAACCAATTAGATACTAAAACCAGTGGAGAGTGTAGATGGATTTCGAATTTTCCCTTTGATCTCAGTATCTCTACTTTTTCTAAGTACACAGAGAAATGTACATGCCAAAACCTCTAAAGCACAACAAACCTAATGCGAACAGCACTTGTAAAACACCGTATTCAATTTCATAGTCCACGTAAAGGACAAGAAAAGAAGCTTTGCTATTATATCAAAACATCTACTGTGAACCCATGAACCTAAGTATGTCCTAAAGCATTGATAGACTGAAAACTGGGACGAAGGAAAGCTTAAGAGAAGCAACAGCTGAAAGGACCTTGAGGACAGTTCAGAAATTGGGATAAAGCAGAGTGTAGTGGAGTCAGGAACAATGCCTGGAAGATTATTGCAATAATTGAGGTGAGGAAAAAAGAAGCCTAAAATGTCAGTAGTAAGGCTGATAGAGAGTAAAGAGCTAGAATAGACAGTACTTAGTGTCCATTGGTTACAGAGTGAGAGAGAGGGAGGAGTCACAATTAACTCCTAGGTTCCTAATTTAGAACTGGTTAGATACTGGTTCATTCCACTGACTTATGGAAAAGGAAGAAAGAAAAAAGTTTAGGGTAGTGATTTTCAATTATGACATTGTTTTCCCAGGAGATGTTTAACAATATCTTCAGAAATTTTTGGTTGTCATAGCTAGGAAATGGTGCTGTTGACATCTTAAATAGGGGCCACAAATGTTGTTAAACATCCTACAATGCATAAGACATCCCCTTCTCCCCAACCTGACAACAAAGAATTATCCTCCCAAAGTGTCATTAGGAGGTTGAGAAACACTGGTATATGGTGAAAAAACAATCATTAAATTTTGTACATTGTGGCAGGCAGAATAATGGTCCTATAATACTCTTATAATATGTCTACATCCTAATCCCTGGACCTGCGCATATATTACTTTACATGGCAAGAGGGACTTTGTCATTGTGATTAAATTAAGGATCCTGAGATGAAGGTGCTTATCTTGGATTATCCAGGTGGATCCACTGTCATCATCAGAGCCCTTAGAAGGGAAAGAGGGAGGCAGAAGAGTCAGACAAGAAAAAGTAAGAACAGAAGCAGGGGTCAGAGAAAGGGAGAGAGACATTTAAAGATGTTATACTGCTGGCTTTGAAGATAGAGGAAGGGACCATAAGCCAAGGAATTCAGGTGGCCTCCAAAAGGAAAAATCCATTCACCTCTAGAACCTCCAGAAGGAATGCAGACATGCCGACACCTTGGTTTTTAGCCCAGTGAGTCTTATTTCAGCCTTCTGTCCTATAGAATTGTAAGAATTTTTTTTTGTTTTAAGCCAACAAGTTTGTGACAATTTGTTACAAGAGCAATAAGAAGCTAACATAAAAATGTTGAGTTTGAGTTGGACACTAAGTAGAGAGATTTAGCAGTGAGAAAGAGAGAACTTGGCTTGCAATAGTGTCTGGAAGTCACCAATATGTAGTGATGAAACTATACATACTGATAAGATCTTACACATAAATATTGATAGAGAGGGTCATGGGGTTGTCTGAAGGTGTGTGTATGTGTTTATCTGCCATGAATTTTTAAGATAAGAGAACTTTGGGTTTGTTGAAGGTAAAGAGAGAAAGAGGTTTAAAATTATGAAAAAAACAAAAACAAAAAAAGGGAGGAAACAAATAGAAAGTTCCCAAGGTTTGAGTTACTTTAAATGGAAGGGGCACTTCTATTTGAAATTGAATAAAGTGTGGAAGCATGGGTATGAATTGAAAGCATTTTATAAGTGGGTAGGGGACAAGGAAGTCTTAGAAGTTTCTCACTGGTTGTCTCCATTTCCTTGTAAACGTGAAGGCAGTATTCTCAGATAAATTTATGCTTACATGAGTAAAGTGGTAAAGGGCGGTACAACTGGAAGACAAGCTTCAAATTAGCATTTTTAACAATAAGCTTGTCAAGCAGTAATGCTTTAGAGTTTTACAGAGCTAACTTTGTGCAATTCTACTCTGAAAGCCATTTTGGTGAAAATATGTAGTCATCTGCTCAAGCGAGCTATAGGTGAAACGGTATCATCAGGAAGCAGCAAGTTTTTGGGTAAAAGAAAGAGCAGGAGGATACACTTTTAAAATATACAGGGTGACAGAGCTAGTTTCTAGAGGAGTATGAGCTGCTTCAATAGGAGTAATCACAAAGCAGCCAGGTGGATGAGCACAGACCGCTTACAAACAGGACTGGATTAAGCTATTCAGTCATATGCTTTAGAAGTTTATGTTAAAGTTCTTATTATTAAACTTTATTCATACAGGACAATCTTTTTTCTTTTGCTTAGAATTTAGGGTATGTGTGAGTAAATAAAGTCAAAATGACTCATATACCTTTATTGGTCACATGGCCACCTCTTAAAGGAAATGGCCCAAGGTCAGTTAGGGAATATTGAATCACACTTTCATTAAGCCTGCAACAATTAGAATTAATAGAATTTTCTGAACGGAATAAAGGTTATGCTAAGGTTTTGCTGACTGAGCTGCAACTTTATTGCCATGGATTAGATATAAAAATGACCTTAAGTAATTTTCCTTATAATTATGTGCTGGTACACAAGCTTTCAAATTACTTTACAGAAATACTTACCTAGATAATACAATGATATCTAAAGAAAACCATATGTTTATTATTTCAGTATTCTTTATGACCAAGAAAAAAATTATAGTTAATATTAAACTAGAATATGAATCATACTTATACATATTTTTGATGCAACTCATTAAAATCAAGAGAAGTGTTTATGCAATTTATTTCACAGCAGTTGCCTAGCAACTTTCAGGAAATCAATAGCTTATTTTACAAAGACTTTAAATTATAACTCCCTTCATATTTTTTTCTACCTACCCTATTTTAATTTGAAATTGTCATTCATCATTTAAAGCTCTAACTAGAAGCAATACTAAAATTTGGGGTGATGGAAAACAATCTAGTTTTTCCAATAGGAAATAAAGCATCATCAAACCTAAAACTATAGCAAATGTATTATAAATTAGCATCTTCAAATTAAAAAGA